>NC_091287.1:325505761-326705761 GCF_032444005.1 Ranitomeya imitator
GCCCTCCCTTTTGGTGTTTTTCCAATATATAGACCCCTCAAAGTCTATTTAGATCTGACTAGACACCTAAAGAGACAGGCTTTGAAAGTTTGTTGAAAAAATTAGATATTGGTGCTAAACTTTTAACCCCTCTAACATCCTAACAAAAAACTTATGTCTAAAAATTATGCAGATGTAAAGTAGACACATGGGAAATGTTATTTATTAATGCAGTGTGGTATAACTATCTGATTTAAGGGCATACAAATATGAATCATGAAAATTGCGAAATTTTCAATTTTTTTTGTCAACCTTTCAATATTTTCAGAAATGTAGGCAAATCATATCAACCAAAATCTGCCACTAACATGAAGCACATTGTCTAATGAAAAAATATTCTTAGAATCACTAGGATACATTGAAGTGTTCCAAAATTATTACTACCGTACATAAAATAACAGTGCTCAGATTTCTAAAAATTTAGCTTAGTCCTTAAGGTCAAAATTGTCACTAAGGGATTAAAGGGTGTGTATATATTATGTTGACATCGACATTGCAGGCTTTGTTTGAAGCCTCCATTGCAGAACTAGCCAAGAATATTGTGCTATTTTGTCTGGTACTGCCACTATGATAAAACCTAGTGGAACCCATTGTAATCAAGAGGATCTGTTGGGAGCTGCTGGTCTTCCATCATTTGATTGAATCGACACTGCAGTCACTTTTTACATTCTGTACTGGAGCAGAAAAATTAAAATGATTAGTACAGAGCCATAAGCCCCCCATGCACACAAGGAAACTGTCGGGAGGATGATAGTTCGGCCAACAATTGTCAAGTCTGATATACACAGGAAAACTTGCTGAGAATTTTTGTGTTCTCTAGGAGAGAGATGATGCCAGACTCTTCTCATTAGACAGAAGGATCGGCAGTAGAAATTCAACACGCTGGATCCTTCTTTCACCAACATCATCTGTCAGAAGAGTCGTGAGGCCCCATACACATTAAATGGTTGGACGATCCTACTGAACTTGGCACGTTCAGACGACTTTTATATATTGTATATGGGGGCCTTTAGCATGACGTGGAAAGCAGAATGACTGTAGGATCAGATTACGTAAGATTTGCTTGGGAGTCTGTTACGATGGAGACACATAGGCCTGATCCGAAGCTGTAAACAAAAGTTGACTTTTTTAATTTTGAATAATTGAGGCAAAATATAATGACTGCAAGCTGGACTTTAATTTTATTTACATTTCTATTATTACATGTGTTGGTGACAGGGATCCACGTGCCATCCTCAGCATATTTCGGTAGATTTCATTGAGTTCTGCCTAAATGGCAAAATCTACAAAGTATTTGTTGAACCAAAGCAAGAAAACTGACCGTTAGTTAATCAAAATGCAGAGGAATGAGAGAAGCTGATGAAGATGACACGTATGTAATAATGCCAGATTGAAGGGGTAATTCTGTCATTCAGCTGTCTAGACTGTTTGTTTTAGTAATGTAAAGCTGTAAATGAACCATTGAGTCACAGCTAAGGCACTGGAGCTTTGCACAGATTCACAGACAGTGGAGTGGAGACTGGGAGGATTTGCTCTGCAGTTCAATGTCACAGAAGTGACTTCATCTTCTATCTAAAATTATAAAGCAAAATGTCTACTAAATATTTATCTCATTGATTCAACATAGCCTACAACCTTTGACTTTCCGGATGTTGGGAAACTGATCAACTGAGCTCAGATGTGCAGGGAGCTGGTGGCTCCCTGTTCCATCTTTGTATTCAACTGTCTCTGCATTCAGGATGTAAATACAGTTAAAATTGAGATGCTGGGCAGGGAGGACTCTGGTTTGGCATTGGCACTGGCCCTCCAGCCTTATTAGTGGTTTTGACTCCTTAGTCTCTCTCTGACCATATCAAATGTTATTCGTTATGACTTTTTTCTTCTTTAAAAAAAACTGCATAAAGTAGATAGCTTTTTCATTATATTATTAAGCCACTGTTACTGTAATAAGAAATAGGATAAAAGCAGTTAAGCATGAAATACAGTATAACATACTGTAACGGTAATGCCCCTGCGTGGTTCCTCGTGCTTCCCCATGCAAGAACGCCGACATACTCACTGCTCTGGCAGCATGGCGTGGTCCCTTTCGTGACTCCTTGCTTCCTGGACTGTGCATGTCGCACAGGCTTTCTGGACGCGCCCCTGTTCCAAACCCCTTTTCTGACATCCGATGTACTATCCCGTCCTTGTGGGCTGGGCCCATCTGACCATGGAGGGGATAGTACTGGTGGTGTGCGGCTGATCGGGGCCGGGTGTCAGCTGATTGTCACAGCTGACTCCCGGCACTTTAACCCCAGATAACTGCGATCAAGCATCATCGCAGCGTTCCGGGAGCAGGTTGAGGGTATGTCAGCTCTGACTTTGGACCCAAGACCCCGCGGTCCCGATCGCTGCAATGGAGACACGATGTCCTCATGATGACATCCAGGTCTCCAGAGCTGAGAGACTTCCTGTCATGCGCAGTGCATATCAGGAAGTCTCTCAGTGTCAGTGTACAGAAGCTGCAGTGCTGACAGCTTCTGCAGCATGCAGATCTGCATGCTATAGAAGCGATCAACCTGTACAAAATAAGAATTAATACAAATTTTTTAATAATTGTAAAAATATTTTTTTTAAATAATAATAATAAAAAAATCAATATTTTTTCTATAATTAAATGAATATTTGAATAAAAAAATCTAAACAATAAAAGTACACATATTTAGTATCGCTGCGTCCGTAACGATCCGACCTATAAAACTGTCCCACCAGTTAACCCCTGCAGTGAACACCATTAAAAAAAACAAGCCAAAAAAACAATGCTTTATCATGATACCGCCGAACAAAATGTGGAATAACACGCTATCAAAAAGACGGATATAAATAAATGTGGTACTGCTGAAAACGTCATCTTGTCCCGCAAAAATAAAAAAGTTATAGCTCTTAGAATAAAGGGATGCAAAAATAATAATTTTTTATAAAAAAAATAGTTTTTATTGTATAAAAGCACCAAAACATAAAAAAAATATAAATGAGGTATCGCTGTCATCTTACTGAACCGAATAACAAAACTGCTTTATCAATTTTATCACACGCGGAACGGTATAAACACCCCCCCCCCAAAAGAAATTCATGAATTGCTGGTTTTTCTTCATTCTGCCTCCAAAAATAAATAATAAATAATAATAAAAATAAATAAAAACATCAACTCATCCGGAAAAAACAAGACCTCACATGACTCTGTGGGCCAAAATATGGAAAAATTATAGCTCTCAAAATGTGGTGATGCAAAAACTGTTTTTTGCAATTGTCTTTTAGTGTGTGACAGCTGCTAAACATAAAAACCTGCTATGAAAACCCGCTATAAATAGTAAATCAAACCCCCTTTATCACCCCTTTAGTTATGGAAAAATAATAAAATTAAAAAAGTATTTCCATTTTCCTATTAAGGTTAGGGTTGGGGCTAAAGTTAGGGTTAGGGTTGGGGCTAAAGTTAGGGTTAGGGTTACAGTTCGGATTAGGGTTAGGGGTGGGTTAGGTTTGTGGTTAGGGTTATGGTTAGGGTTGGGATTAGGGTCAGGTTTGTGGTTAGGATTATGGTTGGGATTAGGGTTAGGGGTGTGTTTGGATTAGGGTTGGAGTTAGAATTGGGGGGTTTCCACTGTTTAGGAACATCAGGGGCTCTCCAAACGTGACATGGCGTATGATCTCAATTCCAGCCAATTTTGCATTGAAAAGTCAAACGGCGCTCCTTCCCTTCCAAGCTCTGCCATGCGCCCATACAGCGGTTTACCCCCACATATGGGGTATCAGCAAACTCAGGACAAATTTCACAACAACATTTGGAGGTCCAATTTCTCCTGTCACCCTTGGGAAAATAAAAGTTCACAAAAAAAATCACAAAGCTCCAGCCTATGATCATGTGCAATAAATCCTGGACCACGTCGAACTCAATGAACTCCGTACCTTGGGCCATCTCAATGACCACTCTGGCCACCGGATAATCTTTAGCATCCCAGTGGATAGGCATCCACCTTGTTCCCAGGGATCAATTGGAGAGGAATTGTGGCCCTCACGAGGGTCACTAAACAACTGTGTCTAGTAGTCCAGTCATTTGGAGACCATTTATTTTTACAGGACAAGCTTAGGGCAGGATGGACAGTCCACACTGCAAAATGGATATGCATAGAATGAACACCGGCATCCAATGCTACAGTCCATTTGCTCGGTGGTCAGGGGACAATAGGCAGCTATATGACCTAGGCCGTGACATCTCCAGCAAATTACATCCCCCGATGAGACCTTCAGCATGACCTCCGCCGCCCCCTTGGACTATGAATCCCCTTTTTAGCCTCTGCCCCCCCTGATGGGACCCTCGGTATGGAGTGAGTTCCCTCCCCATGGAAATAACGACCCTTTGATACCTTTTGATCAGTCTGACCAAGTTGTCAGCATTCTGGGGATCTCCCTGTGCCACCCAAGTCTACATTGGGCTCAGAAGGGAGCGCACAAACCGGTCCATTACAACTGATTCTACCATCTGCGCTGCGGTAGAGGACTCTTACTTCAACCACTTTTGGATGAAGTGCAGCAGATCAAACATTTGGGAGCAAAAGGGGTTTGTCACAGTGATATGTCCAGCGGTGGACCCATTGTGCCCTGACAGACATTGTCTCTCCCAAGTGCTCCAAAATTTCTGTTTTCAATTTCGCATATTCTTTGAAATCCTGTAAGGCTAAATCGTAAGCCTTTTGTGGCTCCCCATTAAGTATAGCGCCAGGACATCCAACCATTGTTCTGGTAAGAATTTCACCCTTTTGGCGACGCTTTGAAAAATGATTAAAAAGGCTCCTATATCATATCCCAGGATCATTTCCTGCAAGGCTCGCTTCACCGACTTCCGCCTAGAAAAATCAGCAGCTTAACCCAAAAGTGGGAGCTGCCGCCATGCCAAAAACCGACTTTACAAGCAGTTCAATCTGCTATTGCTGTTTTTGGTGATGGTTTTGTTTTTGTTGCTGGATCTGTTGCTGATGCTGCTGCTGTTGGGAGCTGTTGCTGGAGCTGTTGCTTAAACAGTTTATGACTCCTGTGGAGTCAGCTGTTGTTGTTGTTATTGCTGCTGCAGTTGTTTCTGGTACTGTTGTACAAGCAGCTTACTTGCCTCTTGTTGATCTTGCACCAGGTGTTTAATCAGGTCCTCCATGCTGTCTGGCGTTGCTCACTGGTTTATAGCTGTCTTTACCCACTACAATTAGTACTTCTGCAGCAGTCACACGTGTTCCCTGGGAATGCTGCCCACACTTCTAACATCAAATATAACAATGCTACTCACTTGGGAGTGATCTGTGGTATCACAGGAACAGTTTTAAAGTCCGGATGGTTTATGTCAGTCCTCATAAACCACATCACAGGAAACTCAAATACAGGCCATGTGCAGGATAAAGTAAATCATAAAGTTAAAAGTGTATACAAACGTGCTGGTTGGCTTAGAGTCCAGCTTTTTACTCCTTTAGTAAAGGCACTCAGTCGAGGAGATCTGCACACTTCCATACACACAGAGATGAGACAAACAAATCTCATTTTGCAAAGTGAACCACACCTAGGGGTGGAGATATGGTAGATAGCCGTTCAGCTGCTCATAATCAGTCTGTCATGGCCGATTAACCCTTTTTAGTCCTACATGTAGTAAAGCATTACTCCAGGTTTATATCCCATCCACAATGTGTCTAACAGCCACCTTACAAAATGTATGCACACTGTGATGCCACGATCACTAACGGGTTGGCAAATACTTGCTTGGCAATGGGATAAACGTAGACAGGCATGTTTATTTCACAACAAAACAGTCTATTTGGTATATTTACATGTCATAAACCCCTTGAGGCCATGTTATATATAACAGGCTTAACACATACTCCACAGCAATTCATAGTTAAATGCTTTAACTTGCAGTCCCTAAACACGCCGGACCTCTTTGTCCAGCTACCGTGGGTGACCGCATGCCGAACAGTTCATGAATGTCCATAGAACACAATATAGATACAATAAATTGGCCTTCACTCTGTCCAAATGCGAGGCGCTGTTGGAATGGGCCCTTGAGACCCTGAGTCCAAATGAAGAGAATTCACCGCACACGCTATCCGTAAGGTGAAGCAAAAAAGGAAACTTATTTATGTGGTCACACACAATATTCGTAGAGCAGACAAGAGAAAAACGTATATGAGTGACTCTATTTGACGTTTCGACCGATCTCCGGTCTTATTCAATATACCGCCTTATGCTAAGAAATGCTTAAGTGGTCCTGTGAAGTGGACATTATGGGCAGCGCTCCAGCGCTTTGCCCCCTTAAACAGTGTGCTTAGGCTGCGTCTGCTCTCTGCTGCTGGCGGCATTTCTCAGCATAAGGCGGCATATTGAATAAGACCGTAGATCGGTCGAAACGTCGAATACACGTTTTTCTTTTCTCTGCTCTATGAATATTGTGTGTGACCACATAAATAAATTTCCTTTTTTGCATCACCTTACGGATAGAGTGTGCAGTGAATTCTCTTCACATAGAGCACAATAGGCACCAGCAGATGACATTAAATTGCAGCCTCTAAACATGCTGACTTCTTTCCGTCCATCTACCATAGGTGACCGCATAATTCATTAACTGACCCCCTGTCAGTACACACAGTTCCCCATACTCTGGGTTACCTTCCAGGAGCTCCTGCCCCACACGCTTACTCCTGTTGGTACTCTCTCTCCCAGGGAAGCTGCCGAACTGGGATCACCATCCCGGACAATGCCTTGCTCGCCAGGCCACCAGACAGTCCAGATCCTCAGATGGGCTGTAGCTCCCCCAATGCAGTGCAGTCACAGACTCTGCATACATGGCCTCTCCATGCACTATTCATGAAGTCCTACTCCCAGCATCTTCCAACACAGGATGTGCTATTCAGGAAGTCCTACTTCCAGGATCTTCCAACACAGGATGTGCTATTCAGGAAGTCATACTCCCAGGATCTTCCAACACATAGGCCTCCGGGTCCAAAGCCTCACCATGTGCTTTTCAGGAAGTCTGTCCCCACCTGGGACCTTTCAATACATAGACCTTCCTGGACCTTACACACACTCCAAGTGACCAACCATGGTCACATTATATACTTGTAAATAGAGTTTAGCGACTTTTACTTTTTTAGGATCGAGTCGGGTCGGGTGAAATCGGCCGATTATTGCGAAAAGTCGGGGGCCGACCGAAACACGAAACCCAATGCAAGTCAATGGGGACTAAAAGTCAGCAGGGAGTGGAGGACAGGAAAAGACCTACAGTGTCCATTTTAATGCCAAAAACATCAATTCTTATTTCTTAAGCTTGTCAATCTTAATTTACTTTATAATAATAGTTAGGCATTGAAAACAGGGGGTCATTTGGCTAAAGTTGTGGGGGGGGTAGGGCTGGCTCAAGATTTTTGTGGGCCCAGGAAACGCGGAATACGTCACGGCAGTGGAGCAGGGAGAGGTAAGTATTTCAAGTTTGCAAGTGCTGGGATCCTGAGCAAGCAGGGAGGACCCACTCGTTGGCACTTGGCACTGGCACAGGGCCCCTCATAGTACAGCGGTGTGTTTGACGGCGGGTGACACCTCCCACTGCCAGAGACACTTTTGCGTACTATGAGGGGCCCTGTTCCAGTGACGTCGCCAACGAGTATGCCCACCCCCCCACCTGATGAAGAAACCTGCACTTTCATCTGCATCTTCCTCTTTGTCCCCGTGTAAGGTGGTATAGTATGCAGGAGGGGGAACCTGACTTTCAGCAGGGTCAGATTCTGGCTGTGTAGAGTGCAAGGGGAATGTAGTGGTCTGGGTCAATGTACCAGCAGACTCATCTAGCAGTAGCTGTGCAATGGGCAGGATGAGGAGGAAACACAGATATAGGCCTAAATAATAAAGTAGGCTAAATGCAGTTCAAAATTGGTAACAGGACTAAACAGGCGGCATTGCTTTGTTCAGTGGAGGACAACTGTAATGAGTGGCGCAGACACGGTTAGTAGGCCCAAATACGAAAGTAGGCTAAAAGCAGTTCAAAATTGGTAACAGGACTAAACAGGTGGCATAGCTAGGTACTGGGGCAGGCTCCTCTGCTGAGTAGCAGACAGTGGTAGTAGGCGCAAAGTATTAACTTGTCTAAATGGAGGCCAGGGCCCCTGTATATTTTAACTATCATCTATCATTTCAACAAATTTGTATTGGCAGTGCCATTGAAGGATTTAACAGCAAAGACTACACAGTGGTGGAGCAGGGAGAGGTAAGTATTGCAAGTGGTAGAGCACTGTTCGAGCTGGGGGGGAGCACTCTCTCGTGGGCGGCGGTACTGGCACAGGGCCCCTCATATTACGACGGTGTGTCTGACATTGGTTGTGCACCACCACCGTCAGAGACACTTCATTGTACTATGAGGGACCCTGTGCCAGTGCCGTCGCCCAAGAGTGGGCCCACCCACCTGTCCAGGCAAATGGCACACACACGGGTGCTTGCACCAGGTGGTGACCACGGCCCTGTGGGAGGAGTCAGCCCATTTAGGGAGGTATAAAAATGGCCTATGTTGGACATTCAGCAGTGGCAAATGGTGGAATTGGAGAAGTCAGTAAGAGGAGGCAAAAAGCAAGACATTTTTCAGGCAAGCTACGTGTCAGCAGGAGAAGATGGGGCAAAATAATTTGAAATCTATGATTGGTTCATTTTAATGAAGGTTAGATCATCAACATTCTGGGTAGCCAGACGTGTCCTTTTTTTGGTCAGTATTGAACCAGCAGCATTGAAGACTCTTTCTGATAGCACACTAGCAGCTGGGCAAGCGAGCTCCTGTAATGCATATTCTGCCAATTCAGGCCAGGTGTCTATTTTAGATGCCCAGTAATCAAAGGGGAATGACCTGTGAGCGAGAACATGGATAAGGGAGGAAGAGTAGTTCGTAACCATATTGGACAAATGCTGTCTCCTGTCACTTTGAATCGATGCAGCCCTACCTGTCGTGTCAGCGGTCATTGCGAAATCACTCCACAACCTGGTCATAAAACACCTCTGTCCAACGCCACTTCGTATTTGTGCACCTCTAACACCTCTGCCATGTTGCCCCCTTCGGCTCGTGTGAGAACCATCACCGGCGCTGTGTGCTGGGAATGCCTGAACCAAACGGTCTACAAGAGTTGCTTGTTTGGTAGCCAATAATTTGCTCAAGGTTCTCATGTGGCATGATATTTTGTAATTATCCTTTATATCGTGGATCCAGAAGGCAGGCCAACCAGTAATCATCATCGGTCATCATTTTAATAATGCGGGGGTCCCTTTTTAGGATATGCAAGGCATACTCAGCCATGTGGGCCAATGTTCCAGGTGTCAATTCACTGCTTGTGCTGGGTTGAGGAGCACTTTCTTGCAAATCAACATCACTTGTGTCCCACAAAAACCCTGTACCTGACCTTGCAACGCCACCAGTTTCTATTACCCCCTGTGAAGCATCCTCCTCCCATAAATATTCATCCCCATCATCATCCTCCTCCTCCTCTTCGTCCACCACCTCGTCCAGGAGAGTTCCCTGAGCGGATAATGGCTGACTATCATCAAGGCTTCCCTCCTCCTCGGCTGCCGGCCCCAGCTCCTTAATGTGTGTCAAAATTTGCATCAGCACACGCATTAGTGGGATGCTCATGCTTATGATGGCGTCATCTGCACTTACCAGCCATGTGCATTCCTCAAAACACTGAAGGACTTGACAGAGGTCTTGGAACTTCGACCACTGCACACCAGACAACTCCATGTCTGCCATCCAACTGCCTGCCCGTGTATGTGTATCCTCCCACAAATTAATTACAGCACGCCTCTGTTCGCACAGCCTCTGAACCATGTGCAGTGTGGAGTTCCACCTTTTTGCAATGTTGATTATTAGGCAGTGCTGGGGAAGATTCAGCGATCGCTGATGGTTCAGCATACGGCTGGAGTGTACGGGCGACCGGCAGATGTGCGAGCAAAGTCTTCGCACCTTCAGGAGCAGGGCTGGTAACTCTGGATAATTTTTGAGGAAGCACTGCCCTACCAGGTTCAAGGTGTGCCCAAACACTTCATTTCTAACACAGCCTGCTGATGCTTACCACTAGCTGTTCGATAATGGGACACCTCATGTGCAATGCTGGCAGCTGCGGATGGAGTGGTCATGCGACTGCGCTCTGTGGACGAGCTTTCGCTTCTGGAGGAGGAGGAGGAGGAGGGGTGGCGAATGCTTACAGCCAACTGTTTCCTAGACCGTGGGCTAGGCAGAACTGTCCCACTATGACTGCTTTGCACACTCTTGGCATTCTCTTGATGAGCTTCATGAGGTAGTCACAGGAAATGGTTTTCACTTCACAGGTGTGTCCTGTCAGGTTTAATAAGTGGGTTTCCTTGCCTTATAAATGGTACTGGGACCATCAGTTGTGTTGTGCAGACGTCTGGTGGATACACAGCTGATAGTCCTACTGAATAGACTGTTAGAATTTGTATTATGGCAAGAAAAAAGCAGCTAAGTAAAGCAAATTGAGTGGCCATCATTATTTTAAGAAATTAATTTCAGTCAGTCCGAAAAATTGGGAAAACTTTGAAAGTGTCCCCAAGTGCAGTGACAAAAATCATCAAGCGCTACAAAGAAACTGGCTCACATGAGGACCGCCCCAGGAAAGGAAGACCAAGAGTCACCTCTGCTTCTGAGGATAAGTTTATCCGAGTCACCAGCCTCAGAAATCGCAGGTTAACAGCAGCTCAGATTAGAGACCAGGTCAATGCCACACAGAGTTCTAGCAGCAGACACATCTCTACAACAACTGTTAAGGGGAGACTTTGTGCAGCAGGCCTTCATGGTAAAATAGCTGCTAGGAAACCACTGCTAATGACAGGCAACAAGCAGAAGAGACTTGTTTGGGCTAAAGAACACAAGTAATGGACATTAGACCGGTGGAAATCTGTGCTTTGGTCTGATGAGTACAAATTTGAGATCTTTGGTTCCAACTGCCGTGTCTGTGCGACGCAGAAAAGGTGAACGGATGGACTCTACATGCCTGGTTCCCACCGTGATGCATGGAGTAGGAGGTGTGATGGTGTGGGGGTGCTTTGCTGGTGACACTGTTGGGGATTTATTCAAAATTGAAGGCATACTGAAGCAGCATGCCTACCACAGCATATTGCAGCGGCATGCTATTCCATCCGGTTTGCGTTTAGTTGGTCCATCATTTATTTTTCAACAGGACAATGACATAGAGTACTGCTATATGTTAAAATCGCATTGCAATTGGATAGCAACTGCAATGCACTCGGATGTAAATCGGATGCTAGGTGTGAAAATCACATTGTACTTGCATGACACTCGCATGTAACTCGTCCGTTTTTTCGGTCCTGATATCAGAACGTTTTTTTTTCTCATATGGGTATGTACACTTTGGGGAGAACTCGGAGGACCCTATATATATTAGATGTTTGGCCTACTTTTACATACTGTGTATGGGGGTTTTAGCAGAAAGCTGATCACGATACACTCATCATATTCCCCTTTCTTCCTGTACTGATCACACTGATAAATGGTGATGGGATCAGACAATCACTAAGTTTCTTTTATTTGTGGATTAGACTGGGGTGGAAAGAGATGATTTGCATAGCCCCACCTACTGCAAAGGATTCTGGGTAAACCTGCTATTCTTTGTATTATGCTGCTTGCAAGTACTTTCCGTTTCAGGAAAGCATCCACTATGTATTTCCTTTAAGTAGAGGGCTTTTCGGTCTCTTTCGTCCCGCTACATTTAGCCCAACTTGGGTCTCTCCCTAAGGTGGCTAGCATATATGTATGATCTGGCTCAGACATTCATGAGTGTTAGTCTTGAACTCTAAGGCTGCCGTCACACTAGCAGTATTTGTTCAGTATTTTACATCAGTATTTGTAAGCCAAAACCAGGTGTGGGTGATATATCCAGAAGTGGTGAATATGTTTCTATTATACTTTTCCTCTAATTGTTCCACTCCTGGTTTTGGCTTACAAATACTGATGTAAAATACTGACCAAATGCTGATAGTGTGACGGCAGCCTAAGGGTCTGTTTGCACAAACTGGCAAGTAGCACTAAATGACTGTCAATCAGTGTTTTTTTTAAATGTCTATATACACAGGCAGACCGCAGTGATATGATGCTCACTGGATGATCTGCAATACATCTCTCAGTGCTCAGTGCATAACCTGCTATTGTTCCGGTAGTGCATTGATGAGAATGACGATCTAATGGCTTATACAAAAGAACAATTCACTCAATGAATGAGCGTTTTTGCTGGTTTATTTGGATGATCAGCAGCCTGTTTATATTTAAAGATTAATGTGCAACGAACATTCTAAAAAATCCTTGTTCACGGTAGAAAAATATTAAACTTTTAGAGTCTTCAGTGGTTGAAACCTTGTAATGGCTACGGTAACTGGAAAGATGGTAACAAAAACAAACTTTCCAGACTACTCAGGTATCTTCATCAGTCATAGACTAATACAAAAAAAATATTTATACACAACAGGACACAGGGATAATGCAGTAAATAAGACTGGTAACATGAAGCAGAACTATCAGTGTGGGATGGGGAGAAACAGTTGTGGCCATAAATCTTGGAGGAGTTTATAGATAAGGAGTGTGAACGTTTTATTGTCCCCTGATTGAGGTCTGGTCCAGGGTTGTGATGCCCCCAGGAGACTTGAGGAGCACATTCCTTAGTTGATATAAAAAGACATAAATCCATGTGGCACATTCATTCTTGCTCTGAAGGTTTCAAAGGTCATCATAACTTTGTACTCCCAAATTGTTCTGTCTCCCTGGGATGTGAAGTTACCTTTCAATACCATATGCAAATTTCCTCTTCAGAAAAGAGGACTTGAACTCTATAGCGCCCCCTGTTGGACGTAGCGATCCTACAAGTCACGATCAACCCTTCAACGAGTCTTGCAATATGACTTAGGATAAAAGCCAAATCAGTGCTGGTTTGTCAGTCTCCACAAGGAGAAACCTTACCCCATTCAATACCAGTAATTTCATGTAGATGACATTGTGATCAGGCCTACAAAAATGTTTGGTAGATTTATTTCTTTGTCTTTTATTGCGTGTTGATGAGAATTCATCCTTATTCTAAGTTTTTGTCCTGTCTCCCCTAAATACAGACTCCCCGTTGGACATTTAGTGCATAGAATGCGTATTAGGGGCCTTTTAGGCCCCCGTGCTTAATTTTTTGCTATTATCTGCAAAATTACTTTAGTTAGAATTTTGAAACTCTAGGTATTCCTCAAGTATGTCATTGTTGGTAATATCTAGTTGTTCATGTAATTTTTTAAATAGGCATTTTGGTGTACCAAAGCTTTTTTTGAGGAAAACCACATCTGTACGGAAAGAGGGCCTTTAGGCCCCTGCTATTTTTATCATGTACTCAGCAGTACAAGAAATGTAGTTGCAGCTATTTTACTCTAGATTTATATACATTTGTGTGTTTTTCATATCTTTGTTTGAAATTTGGAAATAAATGTTTTTTTGGTGTTTTCTGCAAAAAATTATAACTAAAATGTTGTGCATTATTCCTATCTTATTTTGCAATTTTGAAATAAAGTTGTAAAAGTTATTTGTCAGTTTCTCCATATGATTTGCACGGGGGCCTAAAAGGCCACGGTTACGTAAAGTGTAGATTTTTGACGTCACGGTCCACTACATTAGTCGTATAATGCAGCTGAAAGTAGCTGGGATCTTCTAGCCCTGATGTTTTCATAGAGAAAGAGTTTTTATATTAGATTTTAATATATAGCAGGCTTATGCACGTTCTCTGTATTTATGAGGCGGTCTTTGCCCCCCACTTCACCTGCCCTCCTCTCTGCTGAGTGACAAAATGCCTCGTGTAACATAAAGTCAGCAAGCGGCTATAAACTGTACATTGGATCAGGGAGCTGCCAAAGTGATGCTGGCCTGTTCTTGTTAGCTCCCGCACAGCTAGTTATTACCCGACATGTACTGAACGCAGGTTATACAGGGTCTAACACAGCTCCCTGCTCCGCCACCTCAGAATTGTATTAAAATCTATATTACAAGACAAGAGTTAACACTCGCTGTGCTGAGCTTGATGTGACCCAAATCACAAATAACTAACACATATTTACATTATCCCTTTCCGTTTATTCCATTGAATGGATTTTCTGCTGCCATTGTTCTCATGCATTGATTCATTCATAAATAACACATATGATTATATGTTGGGGTATGTAGACTATAATGTGCCTGTGTGCGAGCCCCCCTTCCCTCTGTGGACTGCATACATTGCGAAATGATCTTGTGCTGCGAATATAATTCCAGCTGGCATACCAATCCCGCAGCAACTGTAATAAGTTACTGTGCAGAGGACCGTCTCCGTGACTTTTTATGGTCATGTTCTATATTTGTATGTGCGGTGGGAACAGTCAGATGGCTTTCTTACCTGATACAAGTGTTTATGTGTACCAACTAGTGGCCGCTAGGAGAACAGAGATCCTCCCTGCCATTACAATTAAGCACTGTTATAGGCGGACATTCCTGCTGAGTACATTTTATTATGGAATAATCTCCTATCGTTATTAGGTTGTTCCCTTGTAATGAAATCGGTTTATAAATAGAAGACGAAGGGCACTTTGTAAAAACATCTGTTCTATCCTGATGTGACCTGCCTGCTAATACACAAGTCTCCTATCAATATTAGATTGTCAGCTCCTATTTACAAACTATTTACAATCCTTGTAAACCACCATTAATGTCCCCTAAATAGTATACAACTGGTCAACGTTCTGCTGGTAAAGTGTGATGGAAAAGTGCCACCAAAAGTCTAAGATACTTCTATCTGCTATTAGGAATCAGCCCACCCAGAAATGCCCTCAAAGTCCACTACAGAAATCAGGTCAGAATCTCAAGCATTGTTTGTTGTGGTGTTAAGTATCAGGCGGTGTAGTTCTCAGCCTGTCTTGCCTGCTCTGATATCTTGTACTTCCAGTGACCCTATTTACTTGTAGTTTACAGTCTCTATGATTTTGTGCATTTGTTATATGATCTTGATTGATCTTGATCCAGCAACAATGTCGTTTTCCAGTTTGTGTACTGCAGAATGGAGGAATAGGGGTACGTCGCCACATTGCAGAGTTGGATGTGACAAGTGAGTTTTACCAAGGAGCTCAAAGCATGCTATCCACGTAAAACTCTACAAAATCCATAGCATGCCCTGAACTCCATGGAGACTTTTTCCCCTGATGTGTGTATGAGGTTTTGATAATCACATCCATTGGTATCATAGTGGATAGAGTTGAGCGACTTTTACTTTTTTAGGATCGAGTCGGGTTTCGCGAAACCCGACTTTGTCAAAAGTCGGGTCGGTTGAAATCGGCCGATTATTGCGAAAAGTCGGGGGCCGACCGAAACACGAAACCCAATGCAAGTCAATGGGAAATCAAAGTCGGCAGTGAGTGGAGGACAGGAAAACACCTACAGTGTCCATTTTAATGCCAAAAACATAAGCTTGTCAATCTTAATTTACTTTATAATAATAGTTAGGCATTGAAAACAGGGGGTCATTTGGCTAAAGTTGTATTTCAACTTTGCAAGTGCTGTGATCCTGAGCAAGCAGGGGGGCCCACTCGTTGGCACTGGCACAGGGCCCCTCATAGTATGGCCCCTCATAGTATGGCCCCTCAATTCTTATTTGTTAAGCTTGTCAATCTTAATTTACTTTATAATAATAGTTAGGCATTGAAAACAGGGGGTCATTTGGCTAAAGTTGTGGGGGATAGGGCTGGCTCAAGATTTTTGTGGGCCCAGGAAACGCGGAATACGTCATGGCGGTGGAGCAGGGAGAGGTAAGTATTTCAACTTTGCAAGTGCTGTGATCCTGAGCAAGCAGGGGGGCCCACTCGTTGGCACTGGCACAGGGCCCCTCATAGCATGGCGGTGTGTTTGACGGCGGATGGCGCCTCCCACTGCCAGAGACACTTTTGCGTACTATGAGGGGCCCTGTGCCAGTGACGTCGCCAATGAGTATGCCCCCCCACCTGATGAAGGAATCTGCACTTTCATCTGCACCTTCCTCTTTGTCCCCGTGTAAGGTGGTATAGTATAAGGGAAGGGGAACCTGACTTTCAGCAGGGTCAGATTCAGGCTGTGTAGAGTGCAAGGGGAATATAGTGGTCTGGGTCAATGTACCAGCAGACTCATCTAGCAGTGGCTGGGCAATGGGCAGGATGAGGAAGAAACACAGATATAGACCCAAATAATAAAGTAGGATAAATGCAGTTCAAAATTGGTAACAGGACTAAACAGGCGGCATAGCTTTGTTCAGTGGAGGACAACTGTAATGAGTGGCACAGACAGTTAGTAGGCCCAAAATAAAAAAGTAGGCTTAAAGCAGTTCAAAATTGGTAACAGGACTAAACAGGTGGCCGAGCTTTGTTCAGTGGAGGACAACTGTAATGAGTGGCACAGACACAGTTAGTAGGCCGAAATTAAAAAAGTAGGCTAAATGCAGTTCAAAATTGGTAACAGGACTAAACAGGCGGCCTAGCTTTGTTCAGTGGAGGACAACTGTAATGAGTGGCGCAGACACAGTTAGTAGGCCCAAATACAAAAGTAAGCTAAATGCAGTTAAAAATTGGTAACAGCACTAAACAGGCGGCCTAGCTTTGTTCAGTGGAGGACTACTGTAATGAGTGGCGCAGACACAGTTAGTAGGCCCAAAATAAAAAAGTAGGCTAAATGCAGTTCAAAATTGGTAACAGGACTAAACAGGCGGCATTGCTTTGTTCAGTGGAGGACAACTGTAATAAGTGGCGCAGACACAGTTAGTAGGCCCACATTAAAAAAATAGGCTAAATGCAGTTCAAAATTGGTAACGGGACTAAACAGGCGGCAAAGCTTTGCTTAGTGGAGGACAACTGTAATGAGTGGCGCAGACACAGTTTGTTGGCCCACAGTAAAAAAGTAGGCTAAATGCAGTTCATAATTGGTAACAGGACTAAACAGGCGGCCGAGCTTTGTTCAGTGGAGGACAACTGTAATGAGTGGCACAGACACAGTTAGTAGGCCAAAATTAAAAAAAGTAGGCTAAATGCAGTTCAAAATTGGTAACAGGACTAAACAGGCGGCCTAGCTTTGTTCAGTGGAGGACAACTGTAATGAGTGACGCAGACAGTTAGTAGGCCCAAATACAAAAGTAAGCTAAATGCAGTTAAAAATTGGTAACAGGACTAAACAGGCGGCCTAGCTTTGTTCAGTGGATGAGTACTGTAATGAGTGGCGCAGACACAGTTAGTAGGTCAAAAATAAAAAAGTAGGCTAAATGCAGTTCAAAATTGGTAACAGGTCTAAACAGGCGGCATAGCTTTGTTCAGTGGAGGACAACTGTAATGAGTGGCACAGACACAGTTTGTAGGCCCAAAATAAAAAAGTAGGCTAAATGCATTTCAAAATTGGTAACAGGACTAAACAGGCGGCATTGCTTTGTTCAGTTGAGGACACCTGTAATAAGTGGCGCAGACACAGTTTGTAGGCCCACAATAAAAAAGTAGGCTAAATGCAGTTCAAAATTGGTAACAGGACTAAACTGGCGGCATTGCTTTGTTCAGTGTATGACAACTGTAATGAGTGGCGCAGACACAGTTAGTAGGCCGAAAATAAAAAATTAGGCTAAATGCAGTTCAAAATTGGTAACTGGACTAAACAGGCGGCCTAGCTTTATTCAGTGGAGGACAACTGTAATGAGTGGCGCAGACACAGTTAGTAGGCCCAAATACAAAAGTAGGCTAAATGCAGTTCAAAATTGGTAACAGGACTAATCAGGCGGCATAGCTTTGTTCAGTGGAAGACAACTGTAATGAGTGGCGCAGACACAGTTAGTAGACCCAAAATAAAAAAGTAGGCTAAATGCAGTTCAAAATTGGTAACAGGAGTAAACAGGCGGTATTGCTTTGTTCAGTGGAGGACAACTGTAAAGAGTGGGGCAGACACAGTTTGTAGGCCCACAATAAAAATGTAGGCTAAATGCAGTTCAAAATTGGAAACAGGACTAAACAGGCGGCATTGCTTTGTTCAGTGGACGACAACTGTAATGAGTGGTGCAGACATAGTTTGTAGGCCCACAATAAGAAAGTAGGCTAAATGCAGTTCAAAATTGGTAACAGGACTAAACAGGCGGCCTAGCTTTGTTCAGTGGAGGACAACTGTAATGAGTGGCGCAGACACAGTTTGTAGGCCCACAATAAAAATGTAGGCTAAATGCAGTTCAAAATTGGTAACAGGACTAAACAGGCTGCATTGGTTTGTTCAGTGGAGAAGAACTGTAATGAGTGGCGCAGACACAGTTAGTAGGCCCAAATACAAAAGTAGGCTAAATGCAGTTCAAAATTGGTAACAGGACTAAACAGACGGCCTAGCTTTGTTCAGTGGAGGACAACTGTAATGAGTGGCACAGACACAGTTAGTAGGCCGAAAATAAAAAATTAGGCTAAATGCAGTTCAAAATTGGTAACAAGACTAAGCAGGCTGCCTAGCTTTGTTCAGTGGAGGACAACTGTAATGAGTGGCGCAGACACAGTTAGTAGGCCCAAATACCAAAGTAGGCTAAATGCAGTTCAAAATTGGTAACAGGACTAAACACGCGGCATTGCTTTGTTCGGTGGAGGACAATTGTAATGAGTGTCTCAGACACAGTTTTTAGGCCCACAATCAAAAAGTAGGAAAAATGCAGTTCAAAATTGGTAACAGGACTAAACAGGCGGCATTGCTTTGTTCAGTGGACGACAACTGTAATGAGTGGCGCAGACATAGTTTGTAGGCCCGCAATAAGAATGTAGGCTAAATGCAGTTCAAAATTGGTAACAGGACTAAACAGGTGGCCTAGCTTTGTTCAGTGGAGGACAACTGTAATGAGTGGCGCAGACACAGTTAGTAGGCCCACAATAAAAATGTAGGCTAAATGCAGTTCAAAATTGGTAACAGGACTAAACAGGCTGCATTGGTTTGTTCAGTGGAGGACAACTGTAAAGAGTGGGGCAGACACAGTATGTAGGCCCACAATAAAAAAGTAGGCTAAATGCAGTTCAAAATTGGTAACAGGACTAAACTGGCGGCATTGCTCTGTTCAGTGTATGACAACTGTAATGAGTGGCGCAGACACAGTTAGTAGGCCGAAAATAAAAAATTAGGCTAAATGCAGTTCAAAATTGGTAACCGGACTAAACAGGCGGCCTAGCTTTGTTCAGTGGAGGACAACTGTAATGAGTGGCGCAGACACAGTTAGTAGGCCCAAATACAAAAGTAGGCTAAATGCAGTTCAAAATTGGTAACAGGACTAAACAGGCGGCATAGCTTTGTTCAGTGGAGGACAACTGTAATGAGTGGCGCAGACAGTTAGTAGGCCCAAATACAAAAGTAGGCTAAATGCAGTTCAAAATTGGTAACAGGACTAAACAGGCGGCATAGCTTTGTTCAGTGGAAAACAACTGTAATGAGTGGCGCAGACACAGTTAGTAGGCCGAAAATAAAAAATTAGGCTAAATGCAGTTCAAAATTGGTAACAGGACTAAACAGGCGGCATAGCTTTGTTCAGTGGAAGACAACTGTAATGAGTGGCGCAGACAGTTAGTAGGCCCAAAATAAAAAAGTAGGCTAAATGCAGTTCAAAATTGGTAACAGGAGTAAACAGGCGGTATTGCTTTGTTCAGTGGAGGACAACTGTAAAGAGTGGGGCAGACACAGTTTGTATGCCCACAATAAAAATGTAGGCTAAATGCAGTTCAAAATTGGTAACAGGACTAAACAGGCTGCATTGGTTTGTTCAGTGGAGGACAACTGTAAAGAGTGGGGCAGACACAGTTTGTAGGCCCACAATAAAAAAGTAGGCTAAATGCAGTTCAAAATTGGTAACAGGACTAAACAGGCGGCATTGCTTTGTTCAGTGTATGACAACTGTAATGAGTGGCACAGACACAGTTAGTAGGCCGAAAATAAAAAATTAGGCTAAATGCAGTTCAAAATTGGTAACTGTACTAAACAGGCGGCCTAGCTTTGTTCAGTGGAGGACAACTGTAATGAGTGGCGCAGACACAGTTAGTAGGCCCAAATACAAAAGTAGGCTAAATGCAGTTCAAAATTGGTAACAGGACTAACCAGGCGGCATAGCTTTGTTCAGTGGAAGACAACTGTAATGAGTGGCGCAGACACAGTTAGTAGACCCAAAATAAAAAAGTAGGCTAAATGCAGTTCAAAATTGGTAACAGGAGTAAACAGGCGGTATTGCTTTGTTCAGTGGAGGACAACTGTAAAGAGTGGGGCAGACACAGTTTGTAGGCCCACAATAAAAATGTAGGCTAAATGCAGTTCAAAATTGGTAACAGGACTAAACAGGCTGCATTGGTTTGTTCAGTGGAGAAGAACTGTAATGAGTGGCGCAGACTCAGGTAGTAGGCCCAAATACAAAAGTAGGCTAAATGCAGTTCAAAATTGGTAACAGGACTAAACAGACGGCCTAGCTTTGTTCAGTGGAGGACAACTGTAATGAGTGGCACAGACACAGTTAGTAGGCCGAAAATAAAAAATTAGGCTAAATGCAGTTCAAAATTGGTAACAAGACTAAGCAGGCTGCCTAGCTTTGTTCAGTGGAGGACAACTGTAATGAGTGGCGCAGACACAGTTAGTAGGCCCAAATACAAAAGTAGGCTAAATGCAGTTCAAAATTGGTAACAGGACTAAACAGGCGGCATTGCTTTGTTCAGTGGAGGACAACTGTAATGAGTGTCTCAGACACAGTTTTTAGGCCCACAATAAAAAAGTAGGAAAAATGCAGTTCAAAATTGGTAACAGGACTAAACAGGCGGCATTGCTTTGTTCAGTGGACGACAACTGTAATGAGTGGTGCAGACATAGTTTGTAGGCCCACCATAAGAAAGTAGGCTAAATGCAGTTCAAAATTGGTAACAGGACTAAACAGGCGGCCTATCTTTGTTCAGTGGCGGACAACTGTAATGAGTGGCGCAGACACAGTTAGTAGGCCCACAATAAAAATGTAGGCTAAATGCAGTTCAAAATTGGTAACAGGACTAAACAGGCTGCATTGGTTTGTTTAGTGGAGGATAACTGTAAAGAGTGGGGCAGACACAGTTTGTAGGCCCACAATAAAAAATATATATAAGCAGGGTGCGTCATCCAATGAGTAACTCAAAGTAGAAAATAGCAATTGGATACCTAAAACTTGACTTTTATTAAGTTACGTTAAAAATTCAAAAAATGCGACATGTAACACCAAAAACACTGCACATGGGGGAAGGGAAACCTAGTGAGGAAAGTGCCCTATACCCTACACAGAAGGGAGAACTAACATAAATACATACAATAAATTGACAGTACCGATTGTTCCCTATTCTGGTATATTACCAGTCTAAGGGATAATGCCAAATACCACTATATATACAGTGGGAAAGCAAGCATATATCTTTTAGACCCCTTGGAAAAATGCAAATTCAATCTATCGGCATTGTATTTCCAAACAGTCCACCATACGGGTCATACGTTAACCTGGACTGATATTTTACTGAAATCATAAATGCAGACTGATATCCAGCCTTTCAAAGCACCTGTGTACAGTTATCAGAACCAGTTATACAAAAGTGGTTAATTAATATCAGATACCAGCCCACAGTGTTATATTAGGAGGCTTTTAAAGGAATCTGAGGACCTGCATTAACCACTATGCCTGTCTGTCTCCAGTGGTGTTATATCAGAAGGCTTTTCCCACTAGTTGTATATTCACATGCATCCTTTTCAACACAAATCACAGTCACTGTCAGTTTGTAGCAGCATTGCAATGAGGCTTTAAATCTAACACCTACGTCCAAAATAAACAACTGTACACCGACGTCTTGTAAACACGGAACCGTGTAGCCCTTTAAATATTCTTAGGCGTTCCCTTACAATAAATATACCGGTGCTGGACTTGGTTTAAATATGCATATAGCTTGTTTTAGCTGGACAAGCATCTAACCAACATGTGTGCAAAAAAAATCTCCAAATATATATGGGTGGATCTCACCGGAAATTTTGGAGAGATTCCTCTCATCTGGAGTCCCCCTGTAGTGGTGAGAAAAGTAGAAGCCTCAGCTATGGCCAGCGTCTTCCGACGCGTTTCATCCTATGGAGTCATCAGGGGAGTATAAACCTGCATCTGCCGCTCAGATGCAGGTTTATACTCCCCTGATGATTCCATAGGATCTGATATTAATTAACCACTTTTGTATGACTGCTTCTGATAACTGTATACAGGTGCTTTGAAAGGCTGGATATCAGTCGGCATTTATGATTTCAGTAAAATATCAGTCCAGGTTAACGTATGACCCGTATGGTGGACTGTTTGGAAATACAATGTCGATAGATTGAATTTGCATTTTTCCAAGGGGTCTAAAAGATATATGCTTGCTTGCATGTGAATATACAACTAGTGGGAAAAGCCTCCTGATATAACACCACTGGAGAGAGACAGGCATAGTGGTTAATGCAGGTCCTCAGATTCCTTTAAAAGCCTCCTAATATAACACTGTGGGCTGGTATCTGATATTAATTAACCACTTTTGTATGACTGGTTCTGATAACTGTACACAGGTGCTTTGAAAGGCTGGATATGTCTGCATTTATGATTTCAGTAAAATATCAGTCCAGGTTAACGTATGACCCGTATAGTGGACTGTTTGGAAATACAATGCCGATAGATTGAATTAGCATTTTTCCAAGGGGTCTAAAAGATATATGCTTGCTTTCCCACTGTATATATAGTGGTATTTGGCATCATCCCTTAGACTGGTAATATACCAGAATAGGGAACAATCGGTACTGTCATTTTATTGTATGTATTTGTTAGTCCTCCCTTCTGTGTAGGGTATAGGGCACTTTCCTCACTAGGTTTCCCTTCCCCCATGTGCAGTGTTTTTGGTGTTACATGTCGCATTTTTTGAACTTTTAACGTAACTTAATAAAAGTCAAGTTTTAGGTATCCAATTGCTATTTTCCACAATAAAAAAGTAGGCTAAATGCAGTTCAAAATTGGTAACAGGACTAAACTGGCGGCATTGCTTTGTTCAGTGTATGACAACTGTAATGAGTGGCGCAGACACAGGTAGTAGGCCGAAAATAAAAAATTAGGCTAAATGCAGTTCAAAATTGGTAACCGGACTAAACAGGCGGCCGAGCTTTGTTCAGTGGAGGACAACTGTAATGAGTGGCGCAGACACAGTTAGTAGGCCCAAATACAAAGTAGGCTAAATGCAGTTCAAAATTGGTAACAGGACTAAACAGGCGGCATAGCTTTGTTCAGTGGAAAACAACTGTAATGAGTGGCGCAGACACAGTTAGTAGGCCCAAATTAAAAAAGTAGGCTAAATGCAGTTCAAAATTGTAACAGGAGTAAACAGGCGGTATTGCTTTGTCCAGTGGAGGACAACTGTAAAGAGTGGGGCAGACACAGTTTGTAGGCCCACAATAAAAATGTAGGCTAAATGCAGTTCAAAATTGGTAACAGGACTAAACAGGCTGCATTGGTTTGTTCAGTGGAGAAGAACTGTAATGAGTGGCGCAGACACAGTTAGTCGGCCCAAATACAAAAGTAGGCTAAATGCAGTTCAAAATTGGTAACAGGACTAAACAGACGGCCTAGCTTTGTTCAGTGGAGGACAACTGTAATGAGTGGCACAGACACAGTTAGTAGGCCGAAAATAAAAAATTAGGCTAAATGCAGTTCAAAATTGGTAACAAGACTAAGCAGGCGGCCTAGCTTTGTTCAGTGGAGGACAACTGTAATGAGTGGCGCAGACACAGTTAGTAGGCCCAAATACAAAAGTAGGCTAAATGCAGTTCAAAATTGGTAACAGGACTAAACAGGCGGCATTGCTTTGTTCGGTGGAGGACAACTGTAATGAGTGGCGCAGACACAGTTAGTAGGCCCAAAATAAAAAAGTAGGCTAAATGCAGTTCAAAATTGGTAACAGGACTAAACAGGCGGCCTAGCTTTGTTCAGTGGAGGACAACTGTAATGAGTGGCGCAGACACATTTAGTTTGCCCACAATAAAAAAGTAGGCTAAATGCAGTTCAAAATTGGTAACAGGACTAAACAGGCGGCATAGCTTTGTTCAGTGGAGGACAACTGTAATGAGTGGCGCAGACACAGTTAGTAGGCCCAAATACAAAAGTAGGCTAAATGCAGTTGAAAATTGGTAACAGTACTAAACAGGCGGCCTAGCTTTGTTCGGTGGAGGACAACTGTAATGAGTGGCGCAGACACAGTTAGTAGGCCCAAAATAAAAAAGTAGGCTAAATGCAGTTCAAAATTGGTAACAGGACTAAACAGGCGGCATAGCTTTGTTCAGTGGAGGACAACTGTAATGAGTGGCTCAGACATAGTTTGTAGGCCCACAATCAAAAAGTAGGAAAAATGCAGTTCAAAATTGGTAACAGGACTAAACAGGCGGCATTGCTTTGTTCAGTGGACGACAACTGTAATGAGTGGCGCAGACATAGTTTGTAGGCCCACAATAAGAAAGTAGGCTAAATGCAGTTCAAAATTGGTAACAGGACTAAACAGGCGGCATTGCTTTGTTCGGTGGAGGACAACTGTAATGAGTGGCGCAGACACAGTTAGTAGGCCCAAATACAAAAGTAGGCTAAATGCAGTTGAAAATTGGTAACAGGACTAAACAGGCGGCCTAGCTTTGTTCGGTGGAGGACAACTGTAATGAGTGGCACAGACACAGTTAGTAGGCCGAAAATAAAAAATTAGGCTAAATGCAGTTCAAAATTGGTAACAAGACTAAGCAGGCGGCCTAGCTTTGTTCTGTGGAGGACAACTGTAATGAGTGGCGCAGACACAGTTAGTAGGCCCAAATACAAAAGTAGGCTAAATGCATTTCAAAATTGGTAACAGGACTAAACAGGCGGCATTGCTTTGTTCGGTGGAGGACAACTGTAATGAGTGGCGCAGACACAGTTAGTAGGCCCAAAATAAAAAAGTAGGCTAAATGCAGTTCAAAATTGGTAACAGGACTAAACAGGCGGCATAGCTTTGTTCAGTGGAGGACAACTGTAATGAGTGGCTCAGACACAGTTTGCAGGCCCACAATCAAAAAGTAGGAAAAATGCAGTTCAAAATTGGTAACAGGATTAAACAGGCGGCATTGCTTTGTTCAGTGGACGACAACTGTAATGAGTGGCGCAGACACAGTTTGTAGGCCCAAAATAAAAAAGTAGGCTAAATGCAGTTCAAAATTGGTAACAGGACTAAACAGACTGCTAGCTTTGTTCAGTGGAGGACAACTGTAATGAGTGGCGCAGACACAGTTAGTAGGCCCACAATAAAAAAGTAGGCTAAATGCAGTTCAAAATTGGTAACAGGACTAAACAGGCGGCATAGCTAGGAACTGGGGTGGGCTCCTCTGCTGAGTAGCAGACAGTGGTAGTAGGCGCAAAGTATTAACTGGTCTAAATGGAGGCCAGGGCCCCTGTATATTTTAACTATCATCTATCATTTCAACAAATTTGTATTGGCTGTGCCATTGAAGGATTTAACAGCACAGACTACACAGTGGTGGAGCAGGGAGAGGTAAGTATTGCAAGTGGTAGAGCACTGTTTGAGCTGGGGGGAACACTCTCTCATGGGCGGCGGTACTGGCACAGGGCCCCTCATATTACGACGGTGTGTCTGACGTTGGTTGTGCACCACCACCGTCAGACACTTCATTGTACTATGAGGGACCCTGTGCCAGTGCCGTCGCCCAAGAGTGGGTGCACCCACCTGTCCAGGCAAACGGCACTCGCACGGGTGCTTGCGCCAGGTGGTGACCACGGCCCTGTGGGGGGAGTCAGCCCATTTAGGGAGGCATAAAAATGGCCTATGGTGGACATTCAGCAGCTGCAAATGGCGGAATTGGAGAAGTCAGTGAGAGGAGGCCAAAAGCAAGACATTTTTCAGGCAAGCTACGTGTCATCAGGAGAAGGTGGGGCAAAATAATTTGAAATCCATGATTGGTTCATTATAATGACGGTTAGATCATCAACATTCTGGTTAGCCAGACGTGTCCTTTTTTCGGTCAGTATTGAACCAGCAGCACTGAAGATTCTTTCTGATGGCACACTAGAAGCAGGGCAAGCGAGCTCCTGTAATGCATATTCTGCCAATTCAGGCCAGGTGTCTATTTTAGATGCCCAGTAATCAAAGGGGAATGACCTGTGAGGGAGAACATCGATAAGGGAGGAAAAGTAGTTTGTAACCATACTGGACAAATGCTGTCTCCTGTCACTTTGAATCGATACAGCAGTACCTGTCGTGTCAGGGGTCATTGCGAAATCACTCCACAACCTGGTCATAAAACCCCTCTGTCCAATGCCACTTCGGATTTGTGCACCTCTAACACCTCTGCCATGTTGCCCCCTACGGCTCGCGTGAGAACCATCACCGCCGCTGTGTGCTGGGAATGCCTGAACCAAACGGTCTACTATAGTTGCTTGTTTGGTAGCCAATATTTGCTCAAGGTTCTCATGTGGCACGAAATTTTGTAATTTTCCTTTATACCGTGGATCCAGGAGGCAGGCCAACCAGTAATCGTCATCGGTCATCATTTTGATAATGCAGGGGTCCCTTTTTAGAATACGCAAGGCATACTCAGCCATGTGGGCCAATGTTCCAGGTGTCAATTCACTGCTTGTGCTGGGTTGATGAGCACTTTCTTGCAAATCAACATCACTTGTGTCCCTCAAAAACCCTGTACCTGACCTTGCAACGCCACCAGTTTCTATTGCCCCCTGTGAAGCATCCTCCTCTCATAAATATTCATCACCATCTTCCTCCTCCTCCTCCTCTTCGTCCGCAACCTCGTCCAGGAGAGTTCCCTGAGCAGACAATGGCTGACTGTCATCAAGGCTTCCCTCCTCCTCGTGTGCAGATGCCAGCTCCTTAATGTGCATCAGACTTTGCATCAGCAGACACATTAGTGGGATGCTCATGCTTATGATGGCGTCGTCTGCACTTACCAGCCGTGTGCATTCCTCAAAACACTGAAGGACTTGACAGAGGTCTTGGAGCTTCGACCACTGCACACCAGACAACTCCATGTCTGCCATCCAAGTGCCTGCCCGTGTATGTATATCCTCCCACAAATTAATTACAGCACGCCTCTGTTCACACAGCCTCTGAACCATGTGCAGTGTGGAGTTCCACCTTGTTGCAATGTCGACTATTAGGCGGTGCTGGGGAAGATTCAGTGATCGCTGATGGTTCAGCATACAGCTGGAGTGTACGGGCAACCGGCGGATGTGCGAGCAAAGTCTTCGCACCTTCAGGAGCAGGGCTGGTAACTCCGGATAATTTTTGAGGAAGCACTGCACCACCAGGTTCAAGGTGTGAGCCAGGCAAAGTATGTGTTTAAGTTCTGAAAGGGCTATGGCAGCCATAAAATTCCTTCCGTTATCACTGACTACCTTGCCTGCCTCAAGATGTACACTGCCCAGCCATGACTGAGTTTGTTGCTGCAAGTACTCGGCCAGTACTTCCGCGGTGTGTCTGTTGTCGCCCAAACACTTCATTTCTAACACAGCCTGCTGACGCTTACCACTAGCTGTTCGATAATGGGACACCTCGTGTGCAACACTGGCAGATGCGGATGGAGTGGTCGTGCGATTGCGCTCTGTGGACGAGCTTTCGCTTCTGGAGGAGGAGGAGGAGAGGTGGTGAACGCCTATAGCCAACTGTTTCCTAGACTGTGGGCTAGGCAGAACTGTTCCACTATGGCTGTCCCCTGTGGACCCTGCATCCACCACATTAACCCAGTGTGCCGTGATGGACACGTATCGTCCCTGGCCATGCCTACTGTTCCATGCATCTGTTGTGAGGTGCACCTTTCTACTGACTGATTGCCTCAGTGCAAGGACAATGCAGTCTTTGACATGCTGGTGGAGGGATGGGATGGCTTTTCTCGCTAAGAAGTGTCGACTGGGTAGGTCATAGCGTGGTACTGCGTAGGCCATCAGGGCTTTGAAAGCTTCGCTTTCAAGCAACCGGTAGGGCATCATCTCTAACTAGATTAGTCTAGCAATATGGGCGTTCAAACCCTGTGTACACGGATGAGAGGATGAGTACTTTCTTTTCCTAATGAGAGTCTCTTGTAGGGTGAGCTGGACTGGAGAGGTGCATATGGTGGAACTAGCGGTGGTGGTGGTGGACATGGCGGATTGAAAGAGGGTTGGTAATGGTATTCTCGATGTTGGCCTACATACAGTGTTTCCTACCAATAACCTTGTAATTCCCTGACTGCTTTGGCCTTGCGACGATACCTCCACATTTGCTGCTGGTGGTGTCCTAACCAGTGGGCTTACAGTGAGGGAAGCAATGTAGCGTTGCTGACTACCTTCATTCTGAGCAGGTGCACCAACGGTACGGGACGTTTGGTAGTTAGTCCAGGCTTGCAAGTGCATGCTGGTTAAATGTCTAAGCATGCGCGTTGTATTTAAATTTTGAAGAGTCTTCCCTCTGTTAAAGGTCTTTGAGCATTTCTTACAGATAACTTTTAACTGATCATTCGGATCTTGGTTAAAAAATTGCTACACTGCACTCTTCCTACTATGGAATACCTTTTCAGGCATTGCACGCTGTGCTACTTTCACCGGATGGCCACGCTGTCCTAAAACTGTTTTTGTTTTTGACAAACGTTTTTGGCCTGATACGGGCCTGCCAGATGACAGCTGTTGCGATGTAGATGGCTTCTGCGGATCATCCTCCTCCGCTTCTGAGCTACTGGCAGCGGCACCCTCTTCCCCCAATGGCTGCCAATTTGGGTCAACAACTTGGTCATCTATCACCTCCTCTTCAATGTCATGTGCACCTTCCTCTGTGTCACCGTGTAAGGTGCTATTACGTTCGGGACGGGGCACCATAGTCTCATCAGGGTCAGATTCTGGCTCAGTACACTGCGAGGGCAATGTAGTGATCTGAGTCAATGGAACAGTATTATAATATAGCTGTGGCTGTGCATCAGTGCACTCCATGTCCGATTCATCTTGTAATGGGCAGTTAAAAATTTCCCGTTCTAACCCAGGCATGGTATGTGTAAAGAGCTCCATGGAGTAACCTGTAGTGTCGCCTGACATATCCTTCACTTTTGGTTTTGGGTGAAGGACACAAGGAAACGTCTTGTTCCTGACCGGGAGCATCCACTGACGAATCGCTGATTTTATATTTGGAACTTTCTGAAGAGGAGGCGAAAGAGCTAGAGGCTGAGTCAGCAAGGAAAGCCAAAACTTTTTTCCTGCTGCTCCAGCTTTAAAAGCCGGTTTCCTACTCCCAGATAAGGGAGCCTTCGAGGCCTTGTGTAGCCAGACGATGACGCCTGCTTAACACCTCCAGCCTTTGGTGCTATTGTGCTTTTGCCACAACCACCACCATCAGCACCAGCTCGCAACCACTGCCCTTCCACCGGACTTCCTCATTTTTTGGAAAATCTAACCAAAATAACAACCATTATATGGTACTGTAAAACAAGGTAGAAGGTGTATATAAACGTGTTGAGATTTTAAATCTCCCTTTTTTTGGGGGGAAACTGAACAAAAAATCAGGCCCTGTGCAAAAAACAACACAATGTAAGTGGCTGAAAGTGGCTGGCTGATATACCACAAACTAACAGGACTGCAGTATATCCACTTTGTGATAATTTGAATCTCAGTTTTTTGGGGGGTTGACTAAACCAAACCTCAGGCCCTGTGCATAAAACAACACAATGTAAATGGCATAAAGTGGCTGGCTGATATACCACAAACTAACAGGACTGAAATATATCCACTTTGTGCTCATTTGAATCTCACTTTTTTTGGGGGGAAGACTAAAGCAAACCTCAGGCCCTGTGCATAAAACAACACAATGTAAGTGGCTGGCTGATATACCACAAACTAACAGGACTGAAATATATCCACTTTGTGATCATTTGAATCTCACTTTTTTTGAAGGGGGGGGAGACAAAACCAAACCTCAGGTCCTGTGCATAAATCAACACAATGTAAGTGGCAGAAAGTGGCTGGAAGATATATGAAAAAATACAAGGACTGTAGTACAATTTCAATCTCCCTACAATGATCTCAGGACAAGTATGGCAGCAATAAAAAGTACTGCTGCATACAAAAGTGTGGACAAATAAACAAGATAACTGTGCAGAAAGGAGCAACAGGATTTTTGCTTTTAAAAAAGCAGTTGGTTTGCACAGTGGCGTGCAAACAGCAATGCAGCTATCAGGGAGCTTTATAAGGCAGCCTAGTAAGCTACAGAGCTGATGCACAAAAATATAGCCTCCACTGTCCCTGCAAATAAATGGTGGTTTTGGAAAGTGGAAATCGCTACAGCACAAGCAGTTTTGGGGCTTAATCTTCCCTCCCTAACTATATCCCTTCTGCTGATGAAGCTGCGGCAACCTCTCCCTATGCTACGATCGGCCAAAGTAAGATGGTGGTCGGCGTGCACGCCCTTTTATAGCCTCTGTGACGCCGCAGAAAGCAAGCCAATCACTGTCATGCCCTTCTCTAAGATGGTGGGGACTGAGACCTATGTCATCACGCTGCCCACACTCTGCGTCCTCCTTCATTGGCTGAAAAATGGCGCTGAACGCGTCATATGAAACCTCATGGCCGATCCCACACTAGGATCGGGTCGGGTTTCATGAAACCCGACTTTGCCGAAAGTTGGCGATTTTTGAATTTGTTCAATCCGTTTCGCTCAACCCTAGTAGTGGAAATTTTCACTCCGCTGAAAATCCTTGACAAATACAAAGTGTTAACATAACCTAATGAGGTTCTAGAAGCCTACACTGAAGAGGGTTTTGTATTTGGGTTTGAGAACGTTTGTTACAGGTGGATCGATTTAGAGTTACATATAGTGAAGTGAAAACTTAGGGCCGCCATCACACAGTGAGTGTTTGGTCAGTATTTTACCTCAGTATTTGAAAGCCAAAACCAGGAGTGGGTGATAAATACAGAAGTGGTGACGTGTTTCTACTATACTTTTCCTCTGATTGTTCCACTCCTGGTTTAAGCTTACAGATACTGAGGTAAAATACTGACCAAATGCTGAATGTGTGAACATGGCTTAAGGGCACAATCAGATGTAAGTGATATTTTTCCTGCACAAAAAAAACAGACCAATTTTCATTAGTATTTGGACTGATTTTCAGCAGACTTTTGTCAGTGTGTCAGTCCAGTGAAAATCCTAGGCACCATTGATATATTTTGTGCTTAGTTGGTAGAGCCTGCCACTAGGTCCAAGGATCTGAGGCACCAAATGGTAGTCCTTATAAAACTTGATCTTTATTGCATGATATTTTTTTTTTAAAAATCACAACTATAGAAAGACAAGTCAACGTTTCAACCATATTTAAAAAATACTGCTATGTATAATCCAAAGTGGAGATTGTCCACCATGTCGGAGTCCAGCCTGAGGAGTCACATATAGGTCTTGGTATCGAAGAGGACCCAATGGTCACCTGTCACGTAGAATGCAAACTTGAAATAAATGACTATTAATAGTTAGGGGGCCTTTATGCGACCAGGAAATTAATGTTCTGACTTTGTTTACTATTATATAAATAATAGTGCAATAGCATGTGACAGAGGACTGATCTTGGAGGTCTGCTGATGCTGGAAGCATGCAATGGATGTAGGCTGAGATCATTCTAACCATATTACGGACCACCTTTTACTTAGTGTACCTTCAGTCATATGGCGAAACACCATTACAAACAGCTTACAAAAGAGCGTCAGGAAGATAGTGAGTATATTCCATCATGTCCCTGATCAGGATATAATATATTACAGTACTGTGTTGTACTATAACAATAAATTGAAGTTTCAGTTCCTAAATCGTGAGGCTGGGGCAACTTTGGCTATGACCAAGATAATGTGGCCAAAGATCGCTGTATGCTGCTGCTTTGCAACATCATCAAATTAATGGGGTTGCATTACGAACCAAAGTCCCAGCCTACGATGAACTTTTTTTCAAATTGTCTGTGTTATTTCCTATCAGACAAGCTTAAAGTAAATTCAGGGTTAATTAGTGTAAATCAATGGATGGTTTCGGATGAGTCATCATGAGAAGCAGCACTTACCTCTTGTTCTAAACAATCTTAAGAAAACTCTGTAATAAAGCAGAAGTGTTTACTCAAAGAATCCTAAAGTAATCTGAAGCAACTGTACCCTGTCTAAAATGACAAGACATTTCATAGAGCACATGCCTCAGTCATGCAGGCGGTTTTTCCAGATCCTTTCTGCATCTCCTCTACAATGGTCTTTTTTCTGTCTTGAGATTAGCTATAGTATGAATTACATTTTTTCAATGGTTTGGATAAAATATAATCCGTAGCATTCCCAGTTATATACAGTGGGTATGGAAAGTATTCAGACCCCATTAAATTTTTCACTCTTTGTTTCATTGCAGCCATTTGGTAAATTAAAAAAAGTTCATTTTTTTCACATTAATGTACACTCTGCACCCCGTCTTGACGGGAAAAAACAAAAATGTAGAAATTTTTGCAAATTTAATGAAAAAGAAAAACTGAAATATCACATGGTCATTAGTGATGAGCGAGTGTATCATTCAGCTGTCGCCATGAAAACTAAATCTCCGAGCAATCATACTGTAAATACTCGGAGGTCACCCGAGCGTGCTCGGGAAAACTCGAGCCACGAGTACACTCGCTCATCACTTATGGTCATAAGTATTCAGACCCTTTGCTCAGACACTCATATTTAAGTCACATGCTGTCCATTTTCTTGTGATCCTCCTTGAGACAGTTCTACTCCTTCATTGGATAGGGGAAGGAAACATCCCGCATCCCACCCCCCCGAAAATAATAGACAGATGGCCGTAATATAACACCAGGAGAGCACCTAGGTAGGTGAACACATGGGGACACCAAATAGATGGAAGCAAGCAGCACACTGGCCAAAAAAACCAGGGTCACCACATAATAATAACGCCGGCAGGACCCCCCTCATCCTTCCCTCCCCCTATGGACACTAGGTGAGCACCGGGTATGTTCTACTATTTATATTTGCAACAGCGCTTTTCTCGGCCGTCTCCACACACTGACTGCGTACGTTCTATTTACGCTATTGGCAGTGGTGGTTTCCCGTCACACAGTATTACTTTGTTAATCCCCATATATATGGTGTGATGGGACGAGGACTATGAGTGGTAATATAGACAATCTTGTCTAGCCCCATATAGTTACAACCACCTATTGGTTAGGCGTTATTATTATGTGGTGACCCTGGTTTTTTTGGCCAGTGTGCTGCTTGCTTCCATCTATTTGGTGTCCCCATGTGTTCACCTACCTAGGTGCTCTCCTGGTGTTATATTACGGCCATCTGTCTATTATTTTCGGGGGGGTGGGATGCGGGATGTTTCCTTCCCCTATTCATGTTATGTCATGGCTATATTATTGTGCATATTTATGTCCTATACCTCTCTTTTAAAGGTTTTGTATAAATAAAGATTGTTTTTTCTACAATTTGACTATATGCTCCTATTTCTCCTTTTCTTTATATCTGATATCTGGAGCGATTATATTGAATCTGGGGGATCATTATATATATATGTGCTCTCTTTCTTTTTCCAGATTCTCGTTAATATGTATTTAGCATCTTGGTTGATATCCTTCATTGGATGCCAGCTGTGTTTTATTAAACTGATAGGACTTGATTTGGAAAGGCACACACCTATCTATATAAGACCTCACAGTGCATGTCAGACCAAATGAGAATCATGAGGTCAAAGGAAATGGCCAAGGAGCTCAGAGACAGAATTGAGGCAAGGCACAGATCTGGCCAAGGTTACAACAGAATTTATGCAATACTCAAGGTTCCTAAGAGTACAGTGGCCTCCATAATCCTTAAATGAAAGAAATTTGGGACCACCAGGAGTCTTCCTACACCTGGCTATCCAGCCAAACTGAGCAATCATGGGAGAAGAGCCTTGGTGAGTGAGGTAAAGAAGAACCCCAAGATTACTGCGGCTGAGCTCCAGAGATGCAATAAGGAGATGGGAGAAAGTTCCACAAAGTCAACTATCACTGCAGCCCTTACCAGTCGGGCCTTTATGGCAGAGTGGCTCGACGGAATCCTCTTCTCAGACATATGAAAGCCCGCATAGAGCTTGCTAAAAAAACACATGAAGGACTCCCAGACTATGAGAAATAAGATTGTCTGGTCTGATGAGATGAAGATAGACCTTTTTTGTGATAATTATAAGTGTTATGTATAAAGAAAACCAGGCACTGCTCATCACCTGCCCAATACAGTCCCAACAGTGAAACATGGTGGTGGCATCATTATGCTATGGGGGTGTTTTTCATCTGCAGGGACAGGACGACTGGCTGTCATTTAAGGAAACATGAATGCAGCCAAGTACAGAGATATCCTGGATGAAAACCTCTTTCATAGTGCTCTGGACCTCAGACTTGGCCGAAGGTTCACCTTCCAACAAGACAATGACCTTAAGCACACAGCTAAAATAACAAAGGAGTGGCTTCAGAACAACTCTGTGATCATTCTTGACTGGTCCAGCCAGAGCCCTGACCTAAACCCAATTGAACATCCCTGGAGAGACCTGAAAATAGCTGTCTACCAACGTTCACCATCCAACCTGACGGAACTGGAGAGGATCTGCAAGGAAGAATAGCAGAGGATGTTGCATCATTCTCAAGAAGACTCATGGCTGTACTAGCTTAAATGGGAGCTTCTACTCAATACTGAGCAACGGGTCTGTTATGACCATGTGATATTTCAGTTTTTCTTTTTTTCATACATTTGCAAAAATTACTACATTTCTGTTTTTTTTCAGTTAAGATGGGGTGTAGAGTATACATTAATGAGAAAAAATAAACTTTTTTGAATTTACCAAATGGCTGCAATGAAACAAAGAGTGAAAAATGCAGAGGGGTATGAATACTTTCCGTACCCACTGTATGCCAGAAGCTTTGTGCACTTTTCTTTATTTATACCTTCTTCTTATTCGTGATACTTATTTTGATTCCCATGTCACTTTTATCTTTTTATTTCCCATTTTCACTTTCTATTTTGCTTATAATATATTTCTGGATACCTAGAAATTAATTGTATTGCTATTTTCCACTGTAAACACTGGATCTGTTTGCTGATCTTTCTATCATTTTGACATGCTCTGCCCATTTGCTTGAGGAATCCATACAGATTGGGCTACAAAAAAGGAGTTATGATAATAGGTTCATTTCACAGTGAATCACTTTTGCAATAAAAAAGGAAAAAAAACAATGCAAAAATGATGCTATATTTCTGTTTTTTTCAGTCAAGATTGCATGCAGACTGTACATTAATGAGAAAAAAATACCTTTTTTGAATTTACCAAATGACTGCAATGAAACAAAGAGGGAAAATTTAAAGGGATCTGAATACTTTCCATACCCACTGCATGGTGGATTTAAGGGGGTGAGGCAAAATGAATGTTAGATTGGAATTACTGTTAGCGTTGGGGAATGTATTTCCTTACATATATTCAAACTAGGAATAGTGAGTCTTTATTTACAGTGTTGACCCTTAATTTTCAATTGCTTCGGAGCTTTCATTCACCCCCCACATCCGAACACTGGCTCGCTCTTGTTATCTGCACCTTAAAAATATATTTCTAAAATTCAACCTTTTCTTACCTTCGACTCTGCAAAAACTCTTACTATTGCTCTCATTCATTCTCATCTGGACTGTTGTAACTCTCTATTAATCGGTCTCCCTCTTACTAAGTCTCCACTCTCCAATTTGTCTAGAATGCTGCAGCCAGGATTATATTCCTCACCAACTGTTACACCGATGCCTCTACCTTGTGCCAGTCATTGCACTGGTTACCCATCCACTCCAGAATTCAATATCAACTTATTGCTCTCACCCACAAAGAAGTCCACGATTCAGCACCACCCTACATCTCCTCCCTCGTCTCAGTCTACCACCCTACCCGTGCCCCCCATTCTGCTAATGACCTGAGGTTAGCATCCTCAATAATCAGAACCTCCCACGCCCATCTCCAAGACTTCTCACGTGCTGCGTCAATTTTTTGGAATGCACTACCCAGAATAATTCTATTAATCCCCAATACTCACAGTTTTAAGCGTACTGGGAAAGGAATGCTGTAGATATGTCCATGATGCCGGTGGCCTTAGTTTATAGGCCATTTTTGGGGTGACAGATTCCCTTTAATAGAAGAGTACAGTTTCAAGAATCAACTCCCTTTTAAAGCAACCAGTTTGTTTTTTTACTTCAGTCAGTATCTCAGAGTGATATCAGCTGCCTTGTCCTCGTTAACACTTTTTCCTGAGCTAACGAGAAGATCACTGAAATGATGTAAGCAAGTAATTTTTTTGGCAGGAATGAAATACAGTGGAAATGGGGTATTTATGATTAAGTTAATTTCCTTTGCAAGAAAAACTTTGCAATTTTTTGCAATTCACCTGATCACTCTTCATAACAAGCTAGAGTTAACGCAAATTACCACTATAAAAGCTGAAGAAGCAAACTTTGTGAAAACCAAAATTTGTGTCAGTCTCAAAACTTTTTGACATGGATATATATGTTCTTAAATTGAGAAATATGTATCTTTGTACTGTGTTAGCCAGTAGATAAAAAAAATATTGCTATTGATGGGCTAATGTTCTATGATAACGTCTTATCCGAGAATGCTCGGGTGTTAACCAAGTATCTTGAGTGTGCTCATATATTATGTTCCAGTTCCCCCTAGCAGCTGTATGATTTGCGGCTGTTAGACAGACACAACACATGCAGGGATTGCCTGTTTGTTAGGGAATCCTCACATATGTTGAGGCTATCAAACAGCCGCAAATCATGCAGCCACAGGGACTTGAACATAATATACGTGCATGCCCAAGATACTCGGACAACACTCGAGCATGCTCAGATAAGACGTTATCTGCCATCACTACATTTGATACCTTTTAATAACTGAAAAGATAATATCAAGTTGCAAGCTTCTGAGACTACTCAGGTAGATGAATTCTCATCACAACAAAATGAAAGAAAAAAAATAGATCTACAGTACAGACCAAAAGTTTGGACACACCTTCTCATTTAAAGATTTTTCTGTATTTTCATGACTATGAAAATTGTACATTCACACTGAATGCATCAAAACTATGAATTAACACATGTGGAATTATATACTTAGCAAAAAAGTGTGGAACAACTGAAATTATGTCTTATAGTCTAGGTTCTTCAAAGTAGCCACCTTTTGCTTTAATGACTGCTTTGCACACTCTTGGCATTCTCTTGATGAGCTTCAAGAGATAGTCACCAGGAATGGTCTTCCAACAATCTTGAAGGAGTTCTCAGAGATGCTTAGCCCTTGTTGGCCCTTTTTCCTTCACTCTGCGGTCCAGCTCACCCCAACCATCTATAGAGGCTGGGTCATCTGGCGTAGCACCCCATCATTCTCGTTCTTGGTCAAATAGCCCTTACACAGCCTGGAGGTGTGTTTGGGGTCATTGTCCTGTTGAAAAATAAATGATGGTCCAACTAAACGCAAACCGGATGGAATAGCATGCTGCTGCAAGATGCTGTGGTAGCCATGCTGGTTCAGTATGCCTTCAATTTTGAATAAATACCCAACAGTGTCACCAGCAAAGCACCCCCACACCATCATACCTCCTCCTCTATGCTTCACGGTGGGATCCAGGCATGTAGAGTCCATCCGTTCACCTTTTCTGCATCGCACAAAGACATGGTGGTTGGAACCAAAGATCTCAAATTTGGACTCATCAGACCAGCACAGATTTCCACTGGTCTAATGTCCATTCCTTGTGTTCTTTAGCCCAAACAAGTCTCTTCTGCTTGTTGCCTGTCCTTAGCAGTGGTTCCCTAGCAGCTGTTTTACCATGAAGGCCTGATGCACAAAGTCTCCTTTTAACAGTTGTAGAGATGTGTCTGCTGCTAGAACTCTGTGTGGCATTGACCTGGTCTCTAATCTGAGCTGCTGTTAACCTGCGATTTCTGAGGCTGGTGACTCGGATAAACTTATCCTCAGGAGCAGAGGTGACTCTTGGTCTTCCTTTCCTGGGACGGTCCTCATGTGAGCCAGTTTTTTTGTAGCGCTTGATGGTTTTTTCCACTGCACTTGGGGACACTTTCAAAGTTTTCCCAATTTTTCGGACTGACTGACCTTCATTTCTTAACCCCTTCCCGACCCATGACGCCACGTAGGCGTCATGAAAGTCGGTGCCAATCCGACCCATGACGCCTATGTGGCGTCATGGAAAGATCGCGTCCCTGCAGATCGGGTGAAAGGGTTAACTCCCATTTCACCCGATCTGCAGGGACAGGGGGAGTGGTAGTTTAGCCCAGGGGGGTGGCTTCACCCCCCCCGTGGCTACGATCGCTCTGATTGGCTGTTGAAAGTGAAACTGCCAATCAGAGCGATTTGTAATATTTCACCTATTATAACTGATGAAATATTACAATCCAGCCATGGCCGATGCTGCAATATCATTGGCCATGGCTGGAAACACTAATGTGCCCCCACCCCACCCCACCGATCGCCCCCTCAGCCCTCCGATCTGTCCAGTACACTGCTCCGGCTCCCCTCCGTCCTGTGCTCAGCTCCCCCTGTGCTCTTGTCCGCTCCCCCCGTGCTCCAATCACCCTCCCCGTGCTCCAATCACCCCCCCTGCACTCCGATCCACCCCCCCGTGCTCCGTTCCACCCCCCCGTGCTCCGTTCCACCCCCCGTGCTCCGTTCCACCCCCCCGTGCTCCGTTCCACCCCTCCCGCGCTCCGATCCACCCCCCATGCTCCGATCCCCCCCGTGCTCCCCCCCACCCCATCCTACTTACCGATCCTGCCGGGGTCCGTCCGTCTTCTCCCTGGGTGCCGCCATCTTCCAAAATGGCGGGCGCATACGCAGTGCGCCCGCCGAATCTGCCGGCCGGCAGATTCGTTCCAAAGTGCATTTTGATCACTGAGATAGATTATATCTCAGTGATCAAAATAAAAAAAATAATAAATGACCCCCCCCTTGTCACCCCCATAGGTAGGGACAATAAAAAAAATAAAGAATTTTTTTTTTCCACTAATGTTAGAATAGGGTTAGGGTTAGGGGTAGGGTTAGGGGTAGGGTTAGGGCTAGGGTTAGGGCTAGGGCTAGGGTTAGGGCTAGGGTTAGGGTTAGGGCTAGGGTTAGGGCTAGGGTTAGGGTTTCGGTATGTGCACACGTATTCTGGTCCTCTGCGGAATTTTCCGCTGCGGATTTCATAAATCCGCAGTGCTAAACCGCTGCGGATTTATGGCGGATTTACCGCGTTTTTTCTGCGCATTTCACTGCGGTTTTACAACTGCGATTTTCTATTTGAGCAGTTGTAAAACCGCTGCGGAATCCGCACAAAGAAGTGACATGCTGCGGAATGTAAACCGCTGCGTTTCCGTGCAATTTTTCAGCAGCATGTGTACAGCGATTTTTGTTTCCCATAGGTTTACATTGAACTGTAAACTCATGGGAAACTGCTGCGGATCCGCAGCGTTTTCCGCAGCGTGTGCACATACCTTTAGAATTAGGCTATGTGCACACGGTGCGGATTTGGCTGCGGATGGAAAACCAAATCCGCTGTGCCCATGGTGCGAAAATACAGCGCGGAAACGCTGCGTTGTATTTTCCGCAGCATGTCAATTCTTTGTGCGGATTCCGCAGCGTTTTACACCTGTTCCTCAATAGGAATCCGCAGGTGAAATCCGCACAAAAAACACTGGAAATCCACGGAAAATCCGCAGGTAAAACGCAGTGCCTTTTACCCGAGGATTTTTCAAAAATGATGCTGAAAAATCTCACACGAATCCGCAACGTGGGCACATAGCCTTAGGGTTAGGGTTGGAATTAGGGTTGTGGTTAGAGGTGTGATTAGGGTTATGGCTACAGTTGGGATTAGAGTTTGGGGTGTGTTGGGGTTAGTGTTGGAGGTAGAATTGAGGGGTTACCACTGTTTAGGCACATCAGGGGGTCTCCAAACGCAACATGGCGCCACCATTGATTCCAGCCAATCTCGTATTCAAAAAGTCAAATGGTGCTCCCTCAATTCCGAGCCCCGACGTGTGCCCAAACAGTGGTTTACCCCCACATATGGGGTACCAGCATACTCAGGACAAACTGCGCAACAATTACTGGGGTCCAATTTCTCCTGTTACCCTTGTGAAAATAAAAAAATGCTTGCTAAAACATCATTTTTGAGGAAAGAAAAATGTTTTTTTATTTTCACGGCTCTGCGTTGTAAACGTCTGTGAAGCACTTGGGGGTTCAAAGTGCTCACCACATATCTAGATAAGTTCCTTGGGGGGTCTAGTTTCTAAAATGGGGTCACTTGTGGGGGGTTTCTACTGTTTAGGCACACCAGGAGCTCTGCAAACGCAACGTGACGCCCGCAGACCATTCCATCAAAGTCTGCATTTCAAAAGTCACTACTTCCCTTCTGAGCCCCGACGTGTGCCCAAACAGTGGTTTACCTCCACACATGGGGTATCAGCGTACTCAGGAGAAACTGGACAACAACTTTGGGGTCCAATTTCTCCTGTAACCCTTGGGAAAATAAAAAATTCTGGGCTAAATAATTATTTTTGAGGAAAGAAGCCGTATTTATTATTTTCACGGCTCTGCATTATAAACTTCTATGAAGCACTTGGGGGTTCAAAGTGCTCACCACACATCTAGATAAGTTCCTTTCGGGGTCTAGTTTCCAAAATGGGGTCACTTGTGGGGGGTTTCTACTGTTTAGCCACATCAGGGGCTCTGCAAACGCAACGTGACGCCCGCAGAGCATTCCATCAAAGTCTGCATTTCAAAACGTCACTAGTTCAATTCCGAGCCCCGGCATGTGTCCAAACAGTAGTTTACCCCCACATATGGGGTATCACCGTACTCAGGAGAAACTGGACAACAACTTTTGGGGTCAAATTTCTCCTGTTACCCTTGGGAAAATAAAAAATTGCAGGCTAAAAGATCATTTTTGAGAAAATAATTTTTTTTTTTTATTTTCATGGCTCTGCGTTATAAACTTCTGTGAAGCACTTGGGGGTTCAAAGTCCTCACCACACATCTAGATTAGTTCCTTTGGGGGTCTAGTTTCCAAAATGGGGTCATTTCTGGGGGATCTCCAATGTTTAGGCACACAGGGGCTCTCCAAACGTGACATGGTGTCCGCTAATGATTGGAGCTAATTTTCCATTTAAAAAGCCAAATGGCGTGCCTTCCCTTCCGAGCCCTGCCGTGCGCCCAAACAGTGGTTTACCCCCACATATGGGGTATCAGCGTACTCCGGACAAACTGGACAACAACATTTGGGGTCCAATTTCTCCTATTACCCTTGGCAAAATAGGAAATTCCAGGCTAAAAAATCATTTTTGAGGAAAGAAAAATTATTTTTTATTTTCATGGCTCTGCGTTATAAACTTCTGTGAAGCACCTGGGGATTTAAAGTGCTCAATATGCATCTAGATAAGTTCCTTGGGGGGTCTAGTTTCCAAAATGGGGTCACTTGTGGGGGAGCTTCAATGTTTAGGCACACAGGGGCTCTCCAAACGCGATATGGTGTCCGCTAACGATGGAGATAATTTTTCATTCAAAAAGTCAAATGGCGCTCCTTCCCTTCCGAGCCTTACCATGTGCCCAAACAGTGGTTTACCCCCACATGTGAGGTATTGATGTACTCAGGAGAAATTGCCCAACAAATTTTAGGATCCATTTTATCCTGTTGCCCATGTGAAAATGAAAAAATTGAGGCTAAAAGAATTTTTTTGTGAAAAAAAAGTACTTTCTCATTTTTACGGATCAATTTGTGAAGCACCTGGGGGTTCAAAGTGCTCACTAGGCATCTAGATAAGTTCCTTGGGGTGTCTAGTTTCCAAAATGGGGTCACTTGTAGGGGAGCTCCAATTTTTAGGCACACGGGGGCTCTCCAAACGTGACATGGTGTCTGCTAAAGAGTGGAGCCAATTTTTCATTCAAAAAGTCAAATGGCGCTCCTTCCCTTCCAAGCCCAGCCGTGCGCCCAAACAGTGGTTTACCCCCACATATGAGGTATCAGCGTACTCAGGACAAATTGGACAACAACTTTCGTGGTTCAGTTTCTCCTTTTACCATTGGGAAATCAAAAAAATTGTTGCTAAAAGATAATTTTTGTGACTAAAAAGTTAAATGTTCATTTTTTCCTTCCATGTTGCTTTTGCTGCTGTGAAGCACCTGAAGGGTTAATAAACTTCTTGAATGTGGTTTTGAGTACCTTGAGGGTGCAGTTTTTAGAATGGTGTCACTTTTGGGTATTTTCAGCCATATAGACCCCTCAAACTGACTTCAAATGTGAGGTGGTCCCTAAAAAAAATGGTTTTGTAAATTTCGTTGTAAAAATGAGAAATCGCTGGTCAAATTTTAACCCTTATAACTTCCTAGCAAAAAAAATGTTGTTTCCAAAATTGTGCTGATGTAAAGTAGACGTGTGGGAATTGTTATTTATTAACTATTTTGTGTCACATAACTCTCTGGTTTAACAGAATAAAAATTCAAAATGTGAAAATTGCGAAATTTTCAAAATTTTTGCCAAATTTCCGTTTTTATCACAAATAAACGCAGAATTTATTGACCTAAATTTACCACTAACATGAAGCCCAATATGTCACGAAAAAACAGTCTCAGAACCGCTAGGATCCGTTGAAGCGTTCCTGAGTTATTACCTCATAAAGGGACACTGGTCAGAATTGCAAAAAACGGCAAGGTCTTTAAGGTCAAAATAGGCTGGGTCATGAAGGGGTTAAAGTAATGATAGCCACTTGTTTTTTGTTTACTGAGCTGCTTTTTTTGTTGCCATAATACAAATTCTAACAGTCTATTCAGTAGGACTATCAGCTGTGTATCCACCAGACTTCTGCACAACACAACTGATGGTCCCAACCCCATTTATAAGGCAAGAAATCCAGCTTATTAAACCTGACAGGGCACACCTGTGAAGTGACAACCATTCCCGGTGACTACCTCTTGAAGCTCATCAAGAAAATGCCAAGAGGGTGTAAAGCAGTCATCAAAGCAAAAGATGGCTACTTTGAAGAACCTAGAATATAAGACATAATTTCAGTTGATTTACACTCTTTTGTTTAGTATATAATTCCACATGTGTTAATTCATAGTTTTGATGCCTTCAGTGTGAATGTACAATTTTCATAGTCATGAAAATACAGAAAAATCTTTAAATGAGAAAATGTGTCCAAACTTTTGGTCTGTACTGTACCTGTGAAATTGCTTGTTTTAAAATGGAACTTCAAATCTCAGAGAGACAGAAAAATTTGGGAGTATAAACTTATGACAATCTTTGACACACTCAATGCAGGAATGAATGTGTCGCATGGATATACGGTATGTCTTTCTACATCAACTAACGAATGTGCTCCTCAGACTTTTGGGGGCATCATAGTCAATGACCAGACCTCAATCACAGCACAATAAAACTTTCACACTCCTTATCTATGAAATGTTTAAATATTTACAGCCACAACTGTTTTCTCCCAGTCCCACATTGATAGATCTGTTTCACGTCACTTGCCTTATCTATTGCCTAAATTGAAAGACATTTCTAGGTATATATGACATAGCTGACGTATCAAAAAATTACCGTATATCTCAAAAACATACTCAAACCCCTAACCTTCAGTCAGTACCCAAAAACATGAAGCTTCCAAAATGATCCATATTGGTACACTGATCTATGTTTTCTTACAGGGCACACAGGCTGAATTTGCCTTGTCACCCCTAACCATGCTATTTTAAGCAAACACTGAGACCAGTCATGAAAGCCATAAAACTTAGACTTGGAGACAGGTGCAAAGAATGTACAATGCATAGACGACACAGCCATAAAAAGAGCAGCAGCTGGGATTTCTCATTTTCAACTTGAATACATTGAGCTGAGGAGCTCTTCTTTATCAATCACTGATAGTCAGGCTCCTGAAGTCACAGCTGTTGGTCTCCTGTAGATGCCTGCTGGCGACTTGTGATCCTCAGTTGTCACTGTACACTCATCCATAAGTGGCTGTTGCTCCACCGAGAATGGAGGCAACATCTTTGGTTTATCTCCAAAGTTCAAAATGTCATGACACAGATACAATATTACTATGAATATGAAGTCACCCAGGTGAACAAGCAGCAAAGGTCATGGATAAAGCAGTACATTTTATGCCTGTCAGTGCATAGATTCTGTCCCTAAAAATAAATCTAATTTAAAAAAAAATCCCCTATATTCATAAAAAGGAAGAACTTCCTGCAGTCTCATTTATATTGAAAAACAAATATTGAGTAAATTTAGCTGTATGGTGGCACTTTCTCAATTAGAATGGCATACTGATGTTAGCTTGTCCAAAGATTTGGGTACAATAGAGACCAAATCACAGCAAGAATATAAAATCATAAAATGCAATGGGCTGAGCTTAGTTTACCTCTGTTTGTCCCCTGCTGCTTAGACCAGTGATGGGAAACTGCAAATGTCACTATGTTGATGCATATTGCAGATGATTATCTGCTACTATGTGCCTAAATAAAGTTGCATTTGCAGTTTCACATAAATTATCCGAAACAAACACAGTAGAGTTGAGCCAGTTAATGATGTAAAACCACACAGGCAACTATACTGATGTAGAGGACAGAAGATACAATTGGAAATGCAGTGTACTGTACAGGAGTAGACAGTAAACAGAAGCATAAGGTAAAGTCTACACTTAGATTAGTTTAAAACATTATTCCCATCTCCAATATCCTATACCAATATGTAGTAGGTGTAATAATAATAATATTAGCAAATATCCCCAAATAGAAATGTAGTATAGTTTTTCTGATTCACTTTATCTCTTTCCTCCTGTGCAGGTATTGCAGGGCCTTAGGTATCTATGGTTCCGACCACTGATATAGTGACAGCTAGCTAGTTGCTAGTGGTCATAACCATGGATACCTAACGTCCTGCAATGCCTGCACATAAGGAAGGAGACATTTCTAATTGTAGGTAATTGATAATATTATTATTACACCTAATACATATTGGGATAGGATCTTGGAGATGCAAATACCTCTTTAAGGATAATTCAGAAAAGTGGCAATTGTCAGGAGCACACAAGAGAGGGAGGGCTCTGCAGCACTGAAGAGAAGCAAGTACTGCTGGCATTTAGCAAATAAGAATAGGGTTACCAATGTGAAGCTGACTGTCCCAACAGGCAGATAAAGAAGAGAAAAGACACAAAGATACAAGAAAAACTATTGTCTAATCTCGCCAATATCGGCAGGTTTGCCTGACTGTATTATAATATGTATGGGGGAGCTGTTACAACAAGCTGTTTCCTAGGAAATGTTAAGGATTTTTTGTCTGTAAGATCCTATTAAAATATCACCAAACAATAATAAAGAAAATCCTTAATGTAGTCAGTTCTAGTCTCTCTGCTTCTGGAAAATAAGGCAACTTCCATTTATTTGTGTAATGGAAATAGGCGCGCAATTTTGAGCTCAGCTTTTGCACAGGACAAATTTCCTTCCTGGACCTGTGGCTCATGGCCAAATTCACCGTATTTTTTATGACTTTGGTCTTCATCAAATTGACAACACTAGCAAAATATTATGGCTTTTTGATTGTTTAAAAGCAGCAAACCCTAATATAGTTAATGCTGCAAATAAACTCTTTAAAAATGAACCTGGGAGGATAGTGTACACAATTTTCACTACATGCCTTAGTCTGGTCCATCTATTCAGTCAAACAGTCTAATCTTGGCACAGTGAATATATGCAAAGAGGAAAAAAACAGTAGTAAAATAAATTCTTGGTCATGACGTAGTCATCATTAGAGGGGTTAAATCATTACATTGTCTGGAAAATCTTAACTGTAACGCTGCACTACGTTAAGCCCAAGTCGGCTTGAAAAATACCTTAAAACCAAAAAGTAATTTAGTATTATGTGCTGGGCAATATAACATGTTCATATCTGTGTAACTTCATGATCAATATCAAAATGGGAAGAACTATTCTAGCAGGTCTTAAACAGTTTATATGACTGTTAGAAAAGTTTCTGTATTTTCCGTTTGCTTTTACATGCAAATATTTTTTTTAAATAATTTAAAAATGGAGAGAGGTCAAATCAAATAAGGCTCTGTGCATGTTAGCTGTGAGACCATCCATTATTATGTTGATCGGTTTATGCCACAATTATCTAAACAATAGAAGCAAGGAGAAAACACAAGTAATAGGTTTAGCTAGTCTCCGCTTTGATGCATAGTTTGACAGATCTTCTAATATTTCCAGAGCTGTGTTAATAGAACTTTGCTGTCAGTTTATAATACAGAAATATGAAATATATACAGATAAAGACTCAGCACTCAGCAGAATTGTAACAGTTTTATTTAAGCAATCCAATTGCATGTTTTGGTGCTAAATTCTAGACCTTCGTCAGAACGCAACAGATTGACATGGATGAAGCAGTTCAGGAAGAGGAGTGCAAAGGAGAAGCAACCATTATCGCAAGTATAGAGGTGCTGCAAGTCCTGAACTGCTTCATCTATGGCAATTCGTTGCATTCTGCTGAAGGTCTAGAATTTAGCACCAAAACGTCAAATGTTAATTGCAATTGGATTGCAGCGGTGATGCCGTGAGATCACCGGAGTTAATTAGCTGATGAACTCGTGTGACCTCTTTCATGGCAGCTCAGCGCTATAGACTGCGGGTGCGATGACTGTGAGTATATGAGCATTTGATCATCTATCCACCCCCTGGTGTGTTGGATGTTGTGAATTCTGCTCTTGGGCTCCCTCCGGTGGTTGTTGATGGTAATGCAGTTATTCCTGAGCAGCAGTCTTGGACAGGTGTTTCTGCTAATTGCAATTCTGACTGGGGTGTTTAGCTGTGCAGGACTCTTTAGTCCTTGCCAGTAGTCAATGTTCCTTTGGAAGTGTTCGTCCTCTGCCTGGCCTCTCCTGCTTGCTGCCATTTCAGCAAAGATAAGTGTTTGCTTCATTTTTAGACACACTGCTGTGTGATTATTTTCTGTGCTGATCTTGTTTCTATTTTGTTCCTGCTAGACTGTGCCTGATGTTTTTCTCAGTCTAGTTGGACTCGCTGGAGTCGCAGATATACTCTCCACATCTTTAGTTAGGTGGTGGAGTTTTTGTATTTTTCTGCTGTGGATATTTTGTAGTGTTTTTATGCTGACCGCATAGTATCCTGTACTATCCTTTCCTATATAGGTAGAAGTGGCCTCCTTTGCTTATCCCTGTTTTCTGTCTGCGTGTGTCTTTTCCTCTCCTACTCAGTCATTATTTGTGGGGGGCTACCTATCCTTTGGGGGTCTACTCTGAGGCAAGAGAGTTTTCCTATTTCCATCTTTAGTAATATTTAGTTCTCCGGCTGTGTCGAGGTGTCTAGGTCTGGTTAGGCACACCCCACGGCTACTTCTAGTTGCGGTGATAGGATCAGGGTTTGCGGTCAGTAAAGTTACCACTGCTCCAGCGAAGGTCTTTTCATGCTGCTCCAAGGCCACCTGATCATAACAGTACTACTGGCCAACAATGAGTTAATCTCAGAAGAAGGGAGGAAAGATCTTGAGCCATTTTTTTTTCTCCAGTCTGTTTTGTCTTTTCCTCCCTCTTTATCTCTGGGTGGCTGACGAGCCTTGTGCTAGCATGAATGTTCAGGAATTAGTTTCTCGTATAGACCAGCTTGCTGCTAGAGTACAGGGTATTTCTGATTACATTGTTCAGACTCCTGCTTTAGAACCGAAGATACCTACTCCTGATTTGTTTTTTGGTGACAGGTCCAAATTTTTGAGTTTTAAAAACAACTGTAAACTGTTTTTTGCATTGAAACCTCGATCCTCCGGTGATTCCATTCAACAAGTTAAAATCATCATTTCCCTGCTGCGTGGTGATCCAGAGGATTGGGCATTTTCCCTGGAATCAGGGGATCCTGCCTTGCTTAATGTAGACTCCTTCTTTCAGGCGTTAGGATTACTGTATGATGAACTTAATTCGGTGGATCAAGCTGAGAAGACCTTGTTGGCCCTGTCTCAGGGTCAAGAGGCGGCAGAATTGTATTGTCAGAGATTCAGAAAATGGTCTGTATTGACTAGATGGAATGATGATGCTTTGGCGGCAATTTTCAGAAAGGGTCTTTCTGAATCCGTTAAAGATGTTATGGTGGGGTTTCCCACACCCTCCAATCTGAGTGATTCTATGTCTCTGGCCATTCAGATTGATCGGCGCTTGCGGGAGCGCAGAACTGTGCGCGCTATGTGTTATGGCCGGCAATCAGGCAACACAGCGTGCAGTAATCAGCGCACATACAGAGATCTGGCAATAACCAAAAACAATAGGACGAGCTCTGAGACGTGGAATCTCTGTAGACTGCAGTACCTGATCTATCCTCACACAACTGGAAGCAGCAGTGGATTGCGCCTATCAACTACCTATGCAACTCGGCACTGCCTGAGGAGCTGACTAGCCTGAAGATAGAAATACAAGCCTGACTTACCTCAGAGAAATACCCCAAAGGAATAGGCAGCCCCCACATATAATGACTGTTAGCAAGATGAAAAGACAAACGTAGGAATGAAATAGATTCAGCAAAGTGAGGCCCGATATTCTAGACAGAGCGAGGATAGCAAAGAGAACTATGCAGTCTACAAAAAACCCTAAAACGAAAACCACGCAAAGGGGCAAAAAGACCCACCGTGCCGAACTAACAGCACGGCGGTGCACCCCTTTGCTTCTCAGAGCTTCCAGCAAAAGATAATAGCAAGCTGGACAGAAAAAACAGAAAACAAACTAGAAGCACTTATCTAGCAGAGCAGCAGGCCCAAGGAAAGATGCAGTAGCTCAGATCCAACACTGGAACATTGACAAGGAGCAAGGAAGACAGACTCAGGTGGAGCTAAATAGCAAGGCAGCCAACGAGCTCACCAAAACACCTGAGGGAGGAAGCCCAGAGACTGCAATACCACTTGTGACCACAGAAGTGAACTCAGCCACAGAATTCACAACAGTACCCCCCCCTTGAGGAGGGGTCACCGAACCCTCACCAGAACCCCCAGGCCGACCAGGATGAGCCACATGAAAGGCACGAACAAGATCTGGGGCATGGACATCAGAGGCAAAAACCCAGGAATTATCTTCCTGAGCATAACCCTTCCATTTGACCAGATACTGGAGTTTCCGTCTAGAGACACGAGAATCCAAAATCTTCTCCACAATATACTCCAATTCCCCCTCCACCAAAACAGGGGCAGGAGGCTCCACAGATGGAACCATAGGTGCCACGTATCTCCTCAACAACGACCTATGGAATACATTATGTATGGAAAAGGAGTCTGGGAGGGTCAGACGAAAAGACACCGGATTGAGAATCTCAGAAATCCTATACGGACCAATAAAACGAGGTTTAAATTTAGGAGAGGAAACCTTCATAGGTATATGACGAGAAGATAACCAAACCAGATCCCCAACACGAAGTCGGGGTCCCACACGGCGTCTGCGATTAGCGAAAAGCTGAGCCTTCTCCTGGGACAAGGTCAAATTGTCCACTACCTGAGTCCAGATCTGCTGCAACCTGTCCACCACATAATCCACACCAGGACAGTCCGAAGACTCAACCTGTCCTGAAGAGAAACGAGGATGGAACCCAGAATTGCAGAAAAATGGAGAGACCAAGGTAGCCGAGCTGGCCCGATTATTAAGGGCGAACTCAGCCAACGGCAAAAATGACACCCAATCATCCTGGTCAGCGGAAACAAAACATCTCAGATATGTTTCCAAGGTCTGATTGGTTCGTTCGGTCTGGCCATTAGTCTGAGGATGGAAGGCCGAGGAAAAAGATAGGTCAATGCCCATCCTACCACAAAAGGCTCGCCAGAACCTCGAGACAAACTGGGAACCTCTGTCAGAAACAATATTCTCAGGAATGCCATGTAAACGAACCACATGCTGGAAGAACAAAGGCACCAAATCAGAGGAGGAAGGCAATTTAACCAAGGGCACCAGATGGACCATTTTAGAAAAGCGATCACAGACCACCCAAATGACAGACATTTTTTGAGAAACGGGAAGGTCAGAAATGAAATCCATCGAAATATGTGTCCAAGGCCTCTTCGGGACCGGCAAGGGCAAAAGCAACCCACTGGCACGTGAACAGCAGGGCTTAGCCCTAGCACAAATTCCACAGGACTGTACAAAAGCACGCACATCCCGTGACAGAGATGGCCACCAGAAGGATCTAGCAACCAACTCCCTGGTACCAAAGATTCCTGGATGACCGGCCAGCACCGAACAATGAAGTTCAGAGATAACTTTACTAGTCCACCTATCAGGGACGAACAGTTTCTCGGCCGGACAACGATCAGGTTTATTAGCCTGAAATTTCTGCAACACTCTCCGCAAATCAGGGGAGATGGCAGACACAATGACTCCTTCCTTGAGGATACTCGCCGGCTCAGATAACCCCGGAGAGTCGGGCACAAAACTCCTAGACAGAGCATCCGCCTTCACATTTTTAGAGCCCGGAAGGTATGAAATCACAAAATCAAAACGAGCAAAAAATAACGACCAACGGGCCTGTCTAGGATTCAAGCGCTTGGCAGACTCAAGATAAGTAAGGTTCTTATGATCAGTCAAAACCACCACGCGATGCTTAGCACCCTCAAGCCAATGACGCCACTCCTCGAATGCCCACTTCATGGCCAACAACTCTCGGTTGCCCACATCATAATTACGCTCAGCAGCAGAAAATTTCCTGGAAAAGAAAGCACATGGTTTGAACACTGAGCAACCAGAACCTCTCTGTGACAAAACCGCCCCTGCACCAATCTCAGAAGCATCAACCTCGACCTGGAACGGAAGAGAAACATCAGGTTGACACAACACAGGGGCACAGCAAAAACGACGCTTCAACTCCTGAAAAGCTTCCACGGCAGCAGAAGACCAATTAACCAAATCAGCACCCTTCTTGGTCAAATCGGTCAATGGTCTGGCAATGCTAGAAAAATTACAGATGAAGCGACGATAAAAATTAGCAAAGCCCAGGAATTTCTGCAAACTTTTTAGAGATGTCGGCTGAGTCCAATCCTGGATGGCCTGAACCTTAACCGGATCCATCTCGATAGTAGAAGGGGAAAAGATGAACCCCAAAAATGAAACTTTCTGCACACCGAAGAGACACTTTGATCCCTTCACGAACAAGGAATTAGCACGCAGTACCTGGAAAACCATTCTGACTTGCTTCACATGAGACTCCCAATCATCTGAGAAGATCAAAATGTCATCCAAGTAAACAATCAAGAATTTATCCAGATACTCACGGAAAATGTCATGCATAAAAGACTGAAAAACAGATGGAGCATTGGCAAGTCCGAACGGCATCACCAGATACTCAAAATGACCCTCGGGCGTATTAAATGCCGTTTTCCATTCATCTCCCTGCCTGATTCTCACCAGATTATACGCACCACGAAGATCAATCTTAGTAAACCAACTAGCCCCCTTAATCCGAGCAAACAAGTCAGAAATCAATGGCAAGGGATACTGAAACTTAACAGTGATCTTATTAAGAAGGCGGTAATCAATACACGGTCTTAGCGAACCATCCTTCTTGGCTACAAAAAAGAACCCTGCTCCCAATGGTGACGACGATGGGCGAATATGTCCCTTCTCCAGGGACTCCTTCACATAACTGCGCATAGCGGTGTGTTCAGGTACGGACAAATTAAATAAACGACCCTTAGGGAATTTACTACCAGGAATCAAATCGATAGCACAATCACAATTCCTATGCGGAGGTAGGGCATCAGACTTGGACTCTTCAAATACATCCTGAAAGTCCGACAAGAACTCTGGGATGTCAGAAGGAATGGATGACGAAATAGACAAAAATGGAACATCACCATGTACTCCCTGACAACCCCAGCTGGTTACCGACATAGAGTTCCAATCCAATACTGGATTATGGGTTTGTAGCCATGGCAACCCCAACACGACCACATCATGCAAATTATGCAGTACCAAAAAGCGAATAACTTCCTGATGTGCAGGAGCCATGCACATGGTCAGCTGGGCCCAGTACTGAGGCTTATTCTTGGCCAAAGGTGTAGCATCAATTCCTCTCAACGGAATAGGACACCGCAAAGGCTCCAAGAAAAATCCACAACGTTTAGCATAATCCAAATCCATCAGATTCAGGGCAGCGCCTGAATCCACAAACGCCATGACAGAATATGATGACAAAGAGCACATTAAGGTAATGGACAAAAGGAATTTGGACTGTACAGTACCAATAACGGCAGAGCTATCGAACCGCCTAGTGCGTTTAGGACAATTAGAAATAGCATGAGTAGAATCACCACAATAGAAACACAGTCTGTTCAGACGTCTGTGTTCGTGCCGTTCTACTTTAGTCATAGTCCTGTCGCACTGCATAGGCTCAGGCTTACTCTCAGACAATACCGCCAGATGGTGCACAGATTTACGCTCGCGCAAGCGACGACCGATCTGAATGGCCAAGGACATAGACTCATTCAAACCAGCAGGCATAGGAAATCCCACCATTACATCCTTAAGAGCTTCAGAGAGACCCTTTCTGAACAAAGCCGCTAGTGCAGATTCATTCCACAGAGTGAGTACTGACCATTTTCTAAATTTCTGACAATATACTTCTACATCATCCTGACCCTGGCATAAAGCCAGCAGATTTTTCTCAGCTTGATCCACTGAATTAGGCTCATCGTAAAGCAATCCCAGCGCCTGGAAAAATGCATCAACATTACTCAATGCAGAATCTCCTGGTGCAAGAGAAAACGCCCAGTCCTGTGGGTCGCCGCGCAAAAAAGAAATAATAATCAAAACCTGTTGAATAGGATTACCAGAAGAATGAGGTTTCAAGGCCAAAAATAGCTTACAATTATTTCTGAAGCTCAGGAACTTAGTTCTGTCACCAAAAAACAAATCAGGAATCGGAATTCTTGGTTCTAGCATCGATTTCTGATCAATAGTATCTTGAATCTTTTGTACATTTACAACGAGATTTTCCATTGAGGAGCACAGAGCCTGAATATCCATGTCCACAGCTGTGTCCTGAAGCACTCTAATGTCTAGGGGAAAAAAAAGACTGAAGACAGAGCTAAGAAAAAAAAATGATGTCAGGATTTCTTTTTTCCCTCTATTGGAAATCATTGAATGGCTCCTTGTACTGTTATGGCCGGCAATCAGGCAACACAGCGTGCAGTAATCAGCGCACATACAGAGATCTGGCAATAACCAAAAACAATAGGACGAGCTCTGAGACGTGGAATCTCTGTAGACTGCAGTACCTGATCTATCCTCACACAACTGGAAGCAGCAGTGGATTGCGCCTATCAACTACCTATGCAACTCGGCACTGCCTGAGGAGCTGACTAGCCTGAAGATAGAAATACAAGCCTGACTTACCTCAGAGAAATACCCCAAAGGAATAGGCAGCCCCCACATATAATGACTGTTAGCAAGATGAAAAGACAAACGTAGGAATGAAATAGATTCAGCAAAGTGAGGCCCGATATTCTAGACAGAGCGAGGATAGCAAAGAGAACTATGCAGTCTACAAAAAACCCTAAAACGAAAACCACGCAAAGGGGCAAAAAGACCCACCGTGCCGAACTAACAGCACGGCGGTGCACCCCTTTGCTTCTCAGAGCTTCCAGCAAAAGATAATAGCAAGCTGGACAGAAAAAACAGAAAACAAACTAGAAGCACTTATCTAGCAGAGCAGCAGGCCCAAGGAAAGATGCAGTAGCTCAGATCCAACACTGGAACATTGACAAGGAGCAAGGAAGACAGACTCAGGTGGAGCTAAATAGCAAGGCAGCCAACGAGCTCACCAAAACACCTGAGGGAGGAAGCCCAGAGACTGCAATACCACTTGTGACCACAGAAGTGAACTCAGCCACAGAATTCACAACAGCTATGGCATTATCCTCAGAGCAAATTCCTGAGCCAATGCAGTGTGATAGAATTCTGTCTAGAACGGAACGACAAGGTTTCAGACGTCAGAATAGGTTGTGTTATTATTGTGGCGACGCTTCCCATGTCATTTCTGTCTGCCCTAAGCAGACCAAGAGGATCGCCAGTTCATTTACCATCAGTACTGTACAACCTAAATTTCTGTTATCTGTGTCCTTGATCTGTTCATTGTCATCATTTTCTGTCATGGCGTGTGTGGATTCAGGCGCTGCCTTGAACTTAATGGACTTTGAGTTTGCCAGGCGTTGTGGTTTTCCCTTGCAGCCTTTGCAGAACCCTATTCCTTTAAGGGGCATTGATGCTACACCCTTGGCTAAAAATAAGCCCCAGTTTTGGACACAGGTGACCATGCGCATGGCGCCAGCCCATCAGGAAGATTGTCGATTTCTGGTGTTGCATAATTTGCATGATGCTATCGTGCTGGGTTTTCCATGGTTGCAGGTACATAATCCTGTTTTGGATTGGAAGTCCATGTCTGTGACTAGTTGGGGTTGTCAGGGGGTTCATAATGATGTTCCTCTGATGTCTATCGCCCCTTCTCCCTCTTCTGAAGTTCCGGAGTTTTTGTCTGATTTTCAGATTTTCAGGATGTATTCGATGAGCCCAAGTCCAGTTTCCTTCCACCACACAGGGACTGCGATTGTGCTATTGACTTGATTCCAGGCTGTAAGTTTCCTAAGGGCCGATTTTTCAACATGTCTGTACCTGAACATACCGCCATGCGGAGCTATATTAAGGAGTCTTTGGAGAAAGGGCATATTCGGCCATCTTCTTCACCGTTGGGGGCGGGGTTCTTTTTTGTTGCTAAAAAAGATGGTTCCTTAAGACCCTGTATTGATTATCGCCTCTTGAATAAGATCACGGTCAAGTTTCAATATCCTTTACCTTTGCTTTCCGATTTGTTTGCTAGGATTAAGGGAGCTAGTTGGTTTACTAAGATTGACCTTCGGGGGGCTTATAATCTTGTTCGTATTAAGCAGGGTGATGAATGGAAAACTGCGTTTAACACGCCCGAGGGCCATTTTGAATACCTTGTGATGCCATTCGGACTCTCTAATGCTCCATCTGTTTTTCAGTCCTTCATGCATGATATCTTCCGGGATTATCTTGATAAATTCCTGATTGTATATTTGGATGATATTTTGATTTTTTCCGATGATTGGGAGTCTCATGTGCAGCAGATCAGGATGGTATTTCAGATCCTTTGTGACAATGCCTTGTTTGTGAAAGGGTCTAAGTGTCTTTTTGGGGTGCAGAAGGTTTCCTTTTTGGGCTTTATTTTTTCTCCCTCGTCTATAGAGATGGATCCGGTTAAGGTTCAGGCCATTCATGATTGGATTCAGCCCACATCCGTGAAGAGCCTTCAGAAATTTTGGGGTTTTGCTAATTTTTATCGCCGTTTCATTGGTAATTTTTCCAGCGTGGTTAAACCCTTGACTGATTTGACGAAGGAGGGCGCTGATGTGGCGAATTGGTCCCCTGCGGCTGTCTCTGCCTTTCAGGAACTTAAGCATTGTTTTTCTTCTGCTCCTGTGTTGCGTCAACCGGATGTTTCTCTTCCGTTTCAGGTTGAGGTTGACGCTTCTGAGATTGGGGCAGGGGCTGTTTTGTCTCAGAGGGATCCTGTTGGTTCCTTAATGAAACCGTGTGCCTTCTTTTCCCGTAAGTTTTCACCTGCTGAACGCAATTATGATGTCGGCAATCAGGAGTTGTTGGCTATGAAGTGGGCGTTTGAGGAGTGGCAACATTGGCTTGAGGGAGCTAAGCACCGTATTGTGGTCTTGACCACTCATAAGAATCTGATTTACCTCGAGTCTGCCAAATGGTTGAATACTAGACAGGCTCGATGGTCCTTGTTTTTTTCTCGTTTTGATTTCGTGGTCTCATACCTTCCGGATTCTAAGAATATTAAGGCTGATGCCCTCTCTAGGAGTTTTTTGCCTGATTCTCCTGAGGTCTTGGAACCAGTCAGTATTTTGAAGGAAGGGGTGATCCTTTCTGCCGTTTCTCCTGATTTACGATGGGTTCTTCAGAAATTTCAGGCTGACAAACCTGATCGTTGTCCTGTGGGGAAGCTGTTTGTTCCTGACAGATGGACTAGTAGAGTGATTTCTGAGGTTCACTGTTCTGTGTTGGCTGGTCATCCTGGCATTTTTGGTACCAGAGACTTGGTTGGTAGGTCATTTTGGTGGCCTTCTTTATCGCGTGATGTGCGGTCTTTTGTGCAGTCCTGTGGGACTTGTGCGCGGACCAAAACTTGTTGCTCCCGTGCTAGTGGGTTGCTTTTGCCATTGCCGGTCCCTGAGAGGCCCTGGACGCATATTTCTATGGATTTTATTTCCGATCTTCCTGTTTCCCAGAGGATGTCGGTTATCTGGGTTGTTTGTGACCGATTCTCTAAGATGGTTCATTTAGTGCCTTTGCCTAAATTGCCTTCTTCTTCTGATTTGGTTCCGTTGTTTTTTCAGCATGTGGTCCGTTTGCATGGTATTCCTGAGAATATTGTGTCCGACAGAGGTTCCCAGTTTGTTTCTAGGTTTTGGCGGGCCTTTTGTGCTAGGCTGGGCATTGATTTGTCTTTCTCTTCTGCATTTCATCCTCAGACAAATGGCCAGACCGAGCGTACTAATCAGACTTTGTAGACTTATTTGAGATGCTTTGTGTCTGCTGATCAGGATGATTGGGTGGCTTTTTTGCCATTGGCCGAGTTTGCCCTTAATAATCGGGCTAGTTCGGCTACTTTGGTTTCGTCTTTTTTTTGTAATTTTGGTTTTCATCCCCGTTTTTCTTCTGGGCAGGTTGAGTCTTCTGACTTTCCTGGTGTGGATTCTGTGGTTGACAGGTTGCAGCAGATTTGGGCTCAGGTGTGGACAATTTGGTGTTGTCTCAGGAGGAGGCTCAACGTTTTGCTAACCGACGTCACTGTGTTGGTTCCCGGCTTCGGGTTTGGGATCTGGTTTGGTTATCTTCCCGTCATGTTCCTATGAAGGTTTCTTCTCCTAAGTTTAAGCCTCGGTTTATTGGTCCTTATAGGATTTATGAGATTATTAATCCGGTGTCTTTTCGTCTGGCGCTTCCGGCCTCTTTTGCTATCCATAATGTCTTCCATAGATCTTTGTTGCAGAAATATGTGGAGCCCGATGTTCCCTCTGTTGATCCTCCGGCCCCTGTGTTGGTCGATGGGGAGTTGGAATATGTGGTTGAGAAGATTTTGGATTCTCGTTTTTCGAGGCGGAAGCTTCAGTACCTTGTCAAATGGAAGGGTTATGGCCAGGAGGATAATTCTTGGGTTTCGGCCTCTGATGTCCATGCCGCTGATTTGGTTCGTGCCTTTGATCTTGCTCGTCCTGACAGGCCTGGGGGCTCTGGTGAGGGTTCGGTGACCCCTCCTCAAGGGGGGGTACTGTTGTGAATTCTGCTCTTCGGCTCCCTCCGGTGGTTGTTGATTGTAATGCAGTTATTCCTGAGCAGCAGTCTTGGACAGGTGTTTCTGCTAATTGCAATTCTGACTGGGGTATTTAGCTGTGCAGGACTCTTTAGTCCTTGCCAGTAGTCAATGTTCCTTTGGAAGTGTTGGTCCTCTGCCTGGCCTCTCCTGCTTGCTGCCATTTCAGCAAAGATAAGTGTTTGCTTCATTTTTAGACACACTGCTGTGTGTTTATTTTCTGTGCTGATCTTGTTTCTATTTTGTTCCTGCTAGACTGTGCCTGATGTTTTTCTCAGTCTAGTTGGACTCGCTGGAGTCGCAGATATACTCTCCACATCTTTAGTTAGGTGGTGGAGTTTTTGTATTTTTCTGCTGTGGATATTTTGTAGTGTTTTATGCTGACCGCATAGTATCCTGTACTATCCTTTCCTATATAGGTAGAAGTGGCCTCCTTTGCTTATCCCTGTTTTCTGTCTGCGTGTGTCTTTTCCTCTCCTACTCACAGTCATTATTTGTGGGGGGCTACCTATCCTTTGGGGGTCTACTCTGAGGCAAGAGAGTTTTCCTATTTCCATCTTTAGTAATATTTAGTTCTCCGGCTGTGTCGAGGTGTCTAGGTCTGGTTAGGCACACCCCACGGCTACTTCTAGTTGCGGTGATAGGATCAGGGTTTGCGGTCAGTAAAGTTACCACTGCTCCAGCGAAGGTCTTTTCATGCTGTTCCAAGGCCACCTGATCATAACAGTTGGACCAGCTGCCAAATTATCCCAATCCAGTTCCCACAATCCCTCTCTCCTAACCCTGTATCGTCGCCTATAAGTCTAGAAGCATTTTAAGGGATGCACACAGTCTGGTATGCACAGTTTTTGGTGCTCCCTCAAAACATATTTGTTCAAAGCGGCCTATCACGTTTCCTAATCAAAGTCATTTTATGTGTAAGTGTGTAGCACATTCACTATCTCTATCTTTCCCCCACTCCCTCAAGAATGCAGGACCATCATTGTAAATACACACCTGTATGTTGTATCTCCCCCACCTCATTGTAGATTGTAAGCTCTCATGAGCAGGGTCGTCCTACTTTGCTTTAATTATTGTATTGTTAACGTTGTTACTTATGACTGTTGTGTTTGAAACTGTTAAACTGTAAAGTGCTGCGGAATTTGTTGGCGCTATATAAATAAAGATCATTATTATTATATGGTGGTTTATTATTTTTGATTGTTTACAGGAGACAAGGGCATCGTGGATTTGGTGTTAGGTGAGTTTAATGTGTTTTTTTAAAATTTGAATATGTATTTAACTATTTTACATGTTTTATTTTTGGTTAATTTTTTTTTTCAAGTTTAAGCACAGGTGCCGGCTGATGAGAGACTACTCCTCCCATCAGCTTCACCTTCTATCACTGTTATCAGTGACAGTAGACATAGCCTGATGGGAGGAGTAGTCTCTCATCAGCCGACGACTGCTGACCCAGTCACAGCTGCAGGGGTCACAATGTCACACTCACAGCTGCGGGGTCAGTCACAGCACTCTGATAGCGGGAACAATCAACTGGCAGTAATGTTATGCAGAGCAGTACCGCCGCATCAGTGTTTCCCAAGCTGTCACACAGATGACAGCGTGGGAAACACCATAGGAAGCCTGTAAAAACACAAAACAATAGCTCGGCAAATCTGCAAACATTTTGATGCCTGCACTTTTCCTGTGGGTTGGACTGACTCAATTGAAGTTAATTGTGAAAAACACTAAAAATCCACACAAACAATTGACATGCTGCAAATACTCAAAGAAAAATTACTGATCATGTGCACAACACTTCAATATTCTCATTGAATTAGCTGCCATAAGGGTTCCATAGCGGTTTTGGCTCTTTTCCAAGCGAAAAAAAACATAGCGAAAATGCACCATGTGCACACAGCCTTGCAGTTCTACTGCATAACCCCTGAGTGCTGAGTCTTTCTCTGTATACACTTTATGGACTGGTTAACTACTCGGGCACCGCTACATTGACGAAGTGATGTATAGTACCATATAGCAGAAATATAAAATGTTGGTCCTATATCCTACTGTATCAGTAAATATATTCTATCAATATGCACCGTCTCCGGTTACAAGCTGTGGCATCGCTGCCAAAGACATAATGTGTTTCATTTATCGCATATTTTCTATGAATAAGTCTGTTTAAAGATCTCAAATTATCATCATCGTCCAAAACGCCGATTGGCCATGTCATGGCCGATGCAGTTTCACTTTCTGTTTATACCACCGACTTGTAGGACACCTTTGTCTTATGTGTAGGGGCATTCATTCTTAAGTAATCATCCAATAGATTGGAATCAACTGCTAGATATTAGTGTTTGTTGTCTACTTCACCCTCTTGATCTCAGATATTTAGCAGAAAATATGAACTTCACTTTTGGACTAAAGTATTGCTTGTTATTACTGACACATCCTCTGCTCCGAAGAAGTATTTCTTCTGTGAAGATTATGTTGTGTCTTTTTTCCATTTTGCAGACTTACAATGTCCCACTGTACTATACATGCATAAATCATGTAAAAAATTATATGAACACAAAAAGGAATAGAAGAAAGAAAATTACTAAATATGAGATCACAGAATTGGGTCAGAGCTTAGGCCTCTTTCACACTTCCGTCGTTTGGCATCCATCACAATCCGTCGTTTCGGGCAAAAAATGGATCCTGCAAATGTGCTCGCAGGATGCGTTTTTTGCCCATAGACTTGTATTAGTGATGGATTGTGATGGATGGCCACACGTCGCATCCATCGTGCGATGGATCCGTCGTGTTTTGGCAGACCATCGTCACAAAAAACATTTTAGTGAACGTTTTTTGTCCGTCGCGTCTGCCATTTTCTACCGCACATGCGAGGCTGAAACTCCGCCCCCTCCTCCCCGGACTTCAGAATGGTCAGCGGATGCTTTGAAAAACTGCATCCGCTGCCAACGTCGTGCAGAAATTTCACAATGTGCGTCGGTACGCCGGCCCGACGCATAGCGACGAACCTGTACCGACGCAAGTGTGAAAGTAGCCATAGGGGAGGCAAGCACTTTGATAGAAAAAATGGAACACTCACAGCAATCTTGTGTCTTCCAGAATGAACAAAGACAGAGACCCAAACTTTCATTTTTCTTAGTTGAATGCTACACCCACATACCCCACCTTGATGACATAACATTGAGGCTTGCTGTGGTTGTGCTGGGTTGTTCGCAATTCCATGAGATCTACAACTTTCAAGATACCTTCACTTTCAGGAGGTCCCAGACAGTAGATATCGTTTCCTATCATGATTTTATATTTTTATAAAGATCAAACATGACATGTATAGCACAATCCATTGGACTAATATTAAGTTGGAGGGGTTCTAATGGCCTTATTGTGGTGTGAGTGAATGTGTGATCTTCTTCCTTTCACTATGATGCCGAAAATATATCTGCCATAAATATCGGATCGATCCAAAACCACAATATTCATATCTGAACACTGGAGGCAAAAAATCTCAGAACAGTAATTTGATCAGAAGAAGCTCTTTCCAGGGGAAGTGTATTCCCTCACCTCTGCATAAATTAATTTCAGACTTACTATTTTTCAAAGCATTTCTATTCTGTAATTACATGGTCACTGCAGGTGGTCTCTACTTCAATAGAGGTTGAAATGTTAGCTCTCCCTCTCACTTCCTAGTTATAATTTGTCTTTCTTTTCCCAGCTATAATTAATCCCATATGTTCAATGTGGAGTTCTACTTAAGTGGAGGTTGAAGTGTTAGTAATTAAACCCTTATGTTCAATGTGACATCTCCGGAGATGTCTTATGGATAGGGATGAGGGAACCCAAATGGTTAAGCTTGGGGTTTGTACCGTCCAGTAGTAAACCCTGAACACAGACTTCTAAACAGAAGTCTGTGTTACTGTTTGGGTTCGGCATCCAACTAAAGCTAGTTGAAAGGCTGCAGCGCAGCCAATCAACAAGCGTTCAGGCTGTGGGCACTTTCCACAGTCTTACTGACATGACCATTGGTTAGAGTCGCTGTGTGACAGTGTGGAAAACAGTGGCTGTGACCGGCGGTAACCTTACTAAAGTCACCACAGGTCAAAATGCTGCGGGTTGCTACGCTGTAACATAGAGGACAGTGTGGAAACTAGTGGCCTTGACCGGCAGTGATAACTGTAAGGTTACTCCCGATCAAAGCCGCTGTTTCCCACGCTGTCACACAGCGATTCTGACTAGTGGTAAGTGGTAACCTGTTATGATCTGGTGGTTTAGGAACAACATGAGACAAGCTCTGAAGGAGGTGGTATCTGTACTGACCGCAAACCCTGAACCTAGCAGCGCAACTAAAAATAGCCGTGGGGGGTACCTGACGCTCCCTAGACCCCTCGGAAAAGCCTAAAGATGGAAACAGGAAACCTATCTTGCCTCAGAGAAAATCCCCAAAGGAAAGATAGCCCCCACAAATATTGACGGTGAGAGGAGGGGAAAATAACATACGCAGAAATGAAATCAGATTTTAGCATAGGAGGCCAGTCTAGCTTGATAGATAGGACAGGAAAGGATACTGTGCGGTCAGTATAAAAACTACAAAACAATCCACACAGAATTTACAAAATCTCCACACCTGACTAAAGGTGTGGAGGGTAAATCTGCTTCCCAGAGCTTCCAGCTAACAGAAAAAATCCATACTGACAAGCTGGACAAATATAGAATGCACAGAACAATAAGTCCACAACATGTGGACTGAAATGAGCAAAGCCAGAACTTATCTTTGCAGAACTGGTAAGGAAACCAGGAGAATCCAAGCAGAGATGTGAATTCAGCCAGGAAACATTGACAAGTGGCATAGGCTGAAGAAAGAGCCAGACTTAAATAGCGGACGATAAGTGGAGGCAGCTGATGACAGCTAACTCCAAGGAGCAGCCATACCACTAGAAACCACAAGAGGGAGCCCAAGAGCAGAACTCACAAAAGTGCCACTTACAACCACCGGAGGGAGCCCAAGAGCGGAATTCACAACAGTACCCCCCCCTTGAGGAGGGGTCACCGAACCCTCACCAGAGCCCCCAGGCCGATCAGGACGAGCCAAGTGAAAACCACGAACCAAATCGGTAGCATGGACATCGGAGGCAACAACCCAAGAATTATCCTCCTGGCCATAACACTTCCACTTGACAAGATACTGAAGCCTCCGCCTCGAAAAACGAGAATCCAAAATCTTCTCAACCTCATATTCCAACTCTCCCTCAACCAACACCGTGGCAGGAGGGTCAACCAAGGGAACAACGGGCTCCACATATCTCCGCATCAAAGATCTATGGAAAACATCATGAATGGCAAAAGAGGCAGGAAGAGCCAAACGAAAAGACACCAGATTAATAATTTCAGAAATTTTATAAGGACCAATAAACCGAGGCTTAAACTTAGGGGAAGAAACCTTCATAGGAACATGACGAGAAGACAACCAAACCAAATCCCCCACACGAAGCCGGGGACCAACACGCTGACGGCGGTTAGCAAAACGTTGAGCCCTTTCCTGAGACAACGTCAAATTGTCCACCACATGAGTCCAAATCTGCTGCAGCCTGTCCACCACAGAATCAACACCAGGACAATCAGAAGGCTCAACCTGCCCAGAAGAAAAACGAGGATGAAAACCAAAATTACAAAAGAAAGGTGAAACCAAAGTAGCCGAACTAGCCCGATTATTAAGGGCAAACTCGGCCAACGGCAAGAAAGACACCCAATCATTCTGATCAGCAGACATAAAGCATCTCAAATAGGTCTCCAAGGTCTGATTAGTTCGCTCAGTTTGGCCATTAGTCTGAGGATGAAACGCCGAAGAAAAAGATAAATCAATGCCCATCCTAGCACAAAAGGCCCGCCAAAATCTAGAGACAAACTGAGAACCTCTGTCAGACACAATATTCTCCGGAATGCTATGCAAACGAACCACATGCTGAAAAAACAATGGAACCAGATCTGAGGAGGAAGACAACTTAGGCAAAGGTACCAGATGGACCATTTTAGAGAACTGGTCACAAACAACCCAGATAACAGACATCTTCTGGGAAACAGGAAGATCCAAAATAAAATCCATGGAAATATGCGTCTAGGGCCCCTCAGGGACCGGCAAAGGCAAAAGCAACCCACTAGCGCGGGAACAGCAAGGCTTAGCCCGGGCGCAAGTCCCACAGGACTGCACAAAAGCACGCACATCGCGAGACAAGGAAGGCCACCAAAAGGACCAGCAACCAAATCTCTGGTACCAAAAATCCCAGGATGACCAGCCAACACTGAACAATGAACCTCAGAAATTACCTTACTTGTCCATCTATCAGGAACAAACAGCTTCCCCACTGGACAGCGGTCAGGCCTATCAGCCTGAAATTTTTGAAGCACCCGCCGCAAATCAGGGGAGATAGCAGAAAGAATCACCCCCTCCTTAAGAGCCAACCGGCTCCAGGACTCCAGGAGAATCAGGCGAAAAACTCCTAGAGAGGGCATCAGCCTTAACATTCTTAGATCCCGGAAGATACGAGACCACAAAATCAAAACGGGAGAAAAACAGGGACCATCGAGCCTGTCTAGGATTCAGCCGCTTGGCCGACTCGAGGTAAATCAGATTCTTATGATCGGTCAGGACCACAACACGGTGTTTAGCTCCCTCAAGCCAATGTCGCCACTCCTCAAACGCCCACTTCATAGCCAACAACTCCCGATTGCCGACATCATAATTGCGTTCCTCAGGCGAAAACTTTCTGGAAAAAAAAGCACACGGTTTCATCAAAGAACCATCAGACTCCCTCTGAGACAAAACGGCCCCTGCCCCAATCTCAGAAGCGTCGACCTCAACCTGAAAAGGAAGAGAAACATCCGGTTGACGCAACACAGGGGCAGAAGTAAATCGGCGTTTAAGCTCCTGAAAGGCCTCAAGAGCCTCAGAGGACCAATTCGTCACATCAGCGCCTTTCTTCGTCAAATCAGTAAGGGGCTTAACCACACTGGAAAAGTTGGCAATGAAACGGCGATAGAAATTAGCAAAGCCAAAAAATTTTTGAAGTCCCTTCACAGATGTGGGTTGGATCCAGTCATGAATAGCTTGGACCTTAACAGGATCCATTTCTATAGACGAGGGAGAAAAAATAAAACCCAAAAAAGAGACCTTCTGAACTCCGAAAAGGCACTTAGACCCCTTCACAAATAAAGCATTATCACGAAGGATCTGGAACACCATCCTGACCTGCTTCACATGAGACTCCCAATCATTGGAAAAAATCAAAATATCATCCAAATATACGACCATGAATTTATCAAGATAATTGCGGAAAATATCATGCATGAAAGACTGGAACACAGATGGAGCATTAGAGAGCCCAAATGGCATCACAAGGTATTCAAAATGGCCTTCGGGCGTATTAAATGCAGTTTTCCATTCGTCACCCTGTTTAATACGAACAAGATTATATGCCCCTCGGAGGTCAATCTTAGTAAACCAACTAGCACCCCTTAATCTGAGCAAACAAATCGGTAAGCAAAGGCAAGGGGTATTGGAATTTGACCGTGATCTTATTACGACGACGATAATCAATACAGGGTCTCAAGGAGCCATCCTTCTTAGCAACAAAAAAGAAACCCACTCCCAATGGTGACGAAGAGGGCGAATATGCCCTTTCTCCAAAGATTCCTTAACATAGCTCCGCATGGCGGCATGCTCTGGCACAGATAGATTGAAAAGTCGGCCCTTAGGGAACTTACAACCAAGAATCAAGTTAATAGTACAATCACAGTCCCTATGTGGAGGAAGGGAACTGGACTTGGGCTCATCAAATACATCCTGGAAATCCGACAAAAACTCAAAGACCTCAGAAGAGGGGGAAGAGGTAATTGACATCAAAGGAACATCACTATGTACTCCTCGACAACCCCAACTAGTCACCGACATAGTTTTCCAATCCAGCACCGGATTATGTTCCTGTAACCATGGAAATCCCAGTACAACAACATCATGCAGGTTATGCAACACCAGAAAACGGCAATCTTCCTGATGTGCAGGAGCCATGTACATAGTCATCTGTGTCCAGTACTGAGGTTTATCCTTGGCCAAGGGTGTAGCATCAATGCCCCTCAAAGGAATAGGGCTCTGCAAAGGCTGCAAGGAAAAACCACAGCGCCTGGCGAATTCTAAGTCCATTAAGTTCAGGGCAGCGCCTGAATCCACAAATGCCATGACAGAAAAGGACGACAATGAGCAAATCAGGGTCACAGATAAGAGAAATTTAGGCTGTATAGTACTAATGGTAACAGACCTAGCGACTCTCTTAGTACGCTTAGGGCAATCATAGATAACATGAGCAGAATCACCACAGTAAAAACACAGCCTATTCTGACGTCTGAATTCCTGCCGTTCTATTCTAGTCAAAATCCTATCACATTGCATAGGTTCAGGACTATGCTCAGAGGATACTGCCATATGGTGCACAGCTTTGCGCTCGCGCAGACGCCGATCAATCTGAATGGCTAGAGACATAGATTCGCTCAAACCGGCAGGCGTAGGAAAGCCCACCATAACATCTTTAAGGGTTTCAGAAAGACCTTTTCTGAAAATAGCAGCCAGAGCCTCTTCATTCCATTTAGTGAGCACAAACCATTTTCTAAATTTCTGGCAGTATAACTCTGCCGCTTCCTGACCTTGACACAAGGCCAACAGGGTTTTTTCTGCATGATCCACAGAATTAGGTTCGTCATACAATAATCCGAGCGCTTGACAAAATGCATCTACATTCAATAATGCCGGATCCTCTGTTTCAAGAGAAAAAGCCCAGTCTTGAGGGTCACCACGCAGCAAGGATATGATGATTTTCACCTGCTGAATGGGATCACCAGAAGAACGGGGTTTCAAAGCAAAAAACAATTTGCAGTTATTTTTAAAGTTCAAAAACTTGGATCTGTCCCCAAAAAACAAATCAGGAGTAGGAATTCTGGGCTCTAAAGCCGGAGACTGGACAACATAGTCCTGGATACTCTGTACTCTTGCAGCAAGTTGATCCACACGAGAAAACAAACCCTGAACATCCATGCCAAAGCATATATCCTGAACCACCCAGATATCAAGAGGAAAAAAAAAAGACAAACCAAAGCACAGAAAAAAAATGGTTCAGAACTTTCTTTTCCTTCTTTTGAGATACATTTAATTCATTTTTGGCCACTTGTACTGTTATGATCTGGTGGTTTAGGAACAACATGAGACAAGCTCTGAAGGAGGTGGTATCTGTACTGACCGCAAACCCTGAACCTAGCAGCGCAACTAAAAATAGCCGTGGGGGGTACCTGACGCTCCCTAGACCCCTCGGCACAGCCTAAGATCTAACTTCCCCTAAACATGGAAACAGGAAACCTATCTTGCCTCAGAGAAAATCCCCAAAGGAAAGATAGCCCCCCACAAATATTGACGGTGAGAGGAGGGGAAAATAACATACGCAGAAATGAAATCAGATTTTAGCATAGGAGGCCAGTCTAGCTTGATAGATAGGACAGGAAAGGATACTGTGCGGCCAGTATAAAAACTACAAAACAATCCACACAGAATTTACAAAATCTCCACACCTGACTAAAGGGGCCTTTTTGGGGTTAGTGGTGTTTTGTTTAAAATAAGTGCTATAGTGTATAGAAGAAATACAAGGAACCACTGAGATGGCTCATAGGTAGATGTACAGTCATTTTATTGAGGCTACCTGTTTCAGCGCCAAACCGGTACCTTCATCAGACCTGTTCGGTGCTGAAACATGTAGCCCAATAAAATGACTGTACATCTAGTTACGAGTCATCATCTTTTCCAGGATTCCCAGTGGTTGCTTGTTTTTTTTTTACACACTATATCACTTGTTGCAGTTGCTATTGTGCATAACTGGCAAAACGAGGAGCAGCAGTTGGCTTACTCTTTACAAGTTTTCGGACAGACTTGGGCCTGTATTAAACACATGTCACTCAGGTGAGCAGTTTCGCCTACTCTCAGAGTTACTTTAGTTATCCAAAACCTACTGTACAATTATAGAGCTCCACTTTTTTGTCTATTTCCTTTAGACTGTTTAAAACAAGGCATGATTTGGTTTTTCCCATAGGTTTCTCTAAAAGGCTTAAAAAACGCACACACAAAACGTATACATATTAAAAATAATAAAAAAAAAGCTACTAAAAATTTGAATAAAAAGCCATGAAAAATAATTTAAATGGATACTTTTCTTGACGAGCATTAAAACGTGCTGAAATATTAGCGTGTGTCAAGGAGACTTTAAAGGGATAGCTCAATGGTCCTGTCATAATCTAAGTGTATATCTTTATTTTTAATAGGTTGAACTAGCATCTCTTCTAAAACCCATATCAGAAAAGATTCTTGAAGTGCAGACATTCCGAGAGAAGAACCGAGGAAGTCAAATGTTCAACCACCTTTCAGCAATAAGTGAAAGTATTCCAGCACTCGGCTGGATCGCAGTGGTAAGTTATATTACTTTTAGCCACATCTTATACAAGGAATTGTAAACTTTCTCTGAGTAAAAGTCTTTTGTAATTTGGACGCTATGACGTAAATCCATCAAGTCTGGTGTTTCCTACTCCAGTCTTGAAGAAAACCCTGTTGGAGTAGAATGCACCAAATTCATTAGGAGGAGGACACAAAATATAACAAATTTGTTGCATCTTTTGGGGCTGCTATGTGTAGAATCATAATTCTACTCCAGCTAAACACTGGAATAGATTTCTACCATAATATATACCATGTTCTCATGTAAATTTGATTCCATTTGTCTGATTGGCCACAACCCTTCTGCTAAGTCTAACTAGCTCTCTAGAAAACAGATGGGACTGATGCAAAAATGCAGCTCAGTGTTTTGCAAAAAGTTGTGACTTTGACACTGTTTTGATGAATTACCCGCTATATCTTCATCTAGAGAAAAACTAGCAAACAAAATAAAACATTAAGCATTGAGAACAGGCATAATAGAACCTGTGAAACATACCATATACAGTCATAGCCGAACGTGTTGGCACCCTTGAAATTGTTCCAGACAACGAAGTATTTTTCACAGAAAGTGATAGAAATTACACGTGTTTTATTATACAAAACATGTTATACACATGTTTATTTCCTTTGTGTGTACTGGAACAACACAAAAAACATAGAAAAAGGGACATAATTTAAAACAAAATTGGCTGGACAAAATTGTTGGCACCTTTCCAAAATTGTGAGTATACAATTTTGTTTCAAGCATGTGATGCTCATTCAAACTTACCTGTGGCAAGCAACAGGTGTGGGCAATATGAAAATCACACTTGAAAGCAGATAAAAAGGAGAGAAGTTGACGCAATATTTCCATTGTGTGTCTGCGTGCTCCACATAGAGAACCGAAAGATGAGAAGAGAACTGTCTGAGGACATGAGAACCAAAATTGTTAAAAAATCTCAAAGTTACAAATCCATCTCCAAAGAGATTGATGTTCCTTTGTCCACAGTGTGCAACATAATCAAGTAGTTTATAACCCATGGCACTGTAGCTAATCTCTCTGCACGTTGATAGAAGAGAAAGGTTGCAACACAGGATATGGTGTATAAGACCAAGGCAAACAGGATCATGGGGTGCATTAAAAGAGGTCTGGATACACATGATGAGAGCATTATACTGCCTCTGTACAAATCCCTAGTTAGACCGCACATGGAGTACTGTGTCCAGTTTTGGGCACCGGTGCTCAGGAAGGATATAATGGAACTAGAGAGAGTACAAAGGAGGGCAACAAAATTAATAAAGGGGATGGGAGAACTACAATACCCAGATAGATTAGCGAAATTAGGATTATTTAGTCTAGAAAAAAGACGACTGAGGGGCGATCTAATAACCATGTATAAGTATATAAGGGGACAATACAAATATCTCGCTGAGGATCTGTTTATACCAAGGAAGGTGACGGGCACAAGGGGGCATTCTTTGCGTCTGGAGGAGAGAAGGTTTTTCCACCAACATAGAGGAGGATTCTTTACTGTTAGGGCAGTGAGAATCTGGAATTGCTTGCCTGAGGAGGTGGTGATGGCGAACTCAGTCGAGGGGTTCAAGAGAGGCCTGGATGTCTTCCTGGAGCAGAACAATATTGTATCATACAATTATTAGGTTCTGTAGAAGGACGTAGATCTGGGGATTTATTATGATGGAATATAGGCTGAACTGGATGGACAAATGTCTTTTTTCGGCCTTACTAACTATGTTACTATATTACTAAGACAGTGGATAAGCAGCCTCAATCAAGTTCTAAATAAATTCAAGCTATCCTGCAGGTTCAGGGTGCATCAGTGTCAGCGCAAACTGTCCGTCAACATTTGAATGAAAAGAAAGGCTATGGCAGGAGATCCAAGAGGACCCCACTGCTGACACAGAGACATAAAAAGACTGCAGTTTTCCAATGCACACAAAGAAAAGAAATATGAGCATAATAAAACATGTAATTGCAATAATTTTCTGGGAGAAATACAGTACTTCATTTTCAGGAACAAATTCAAGGGTGCCAACACTTTTAGCTATATACAAAAAAAGGTTGCACTCTATCGTGCCAAAGCATGTCTAATATGGAATACATGAAATATGAATAGCCTTCAGTAAGTGTTCACATTTGGACAGGGAGGTCAGGGACCCATCAGTTTTAATGAGACCACCTTGACGATGGTTGATGGCCTCACACTAATTGATCAAATTCTGTGCAAAGCGTCTCTCAAATATTTTCCTAATGTTCAAAAGCCATTTTGCTATTCATATTTCATGTATTCCATATTAGACATGCTTTGGCACGATAGAGTGCAACCTTTTTTGTATATTATATATGGAGGTAGCTGCTCCTGGTATGCACCTATTCACACTAGTTTGGATGTGCCAGTCGTTTTTCTGTCAACACTTTTAGCTTTGACTGTATACAGATATTTACATGCTCATGATGTTGTTTGTATAATTGTATTGATTTTATATGTAAGAATTAGATAACTTTAATTTTTTATTTATGTTTAGACACCGGCACCGGGTCCCTTTGTGAAGGAGATGGCTGACGCTGCTGCATTTTACACAAATAGGGTACTTAAGGATTATAAAAATAGGTAAATTATTCACCTGTATAATATTTATTGTTTGTAATATCCAATTAAATTGAAAGCAAAAGTTCTGATTTGGTATTATATAGTTTTCTTCTTTTGGATTCACGAAATGTAAAATATTATTAGGAAGCAATAAAGATTTTAAACGCCCCTGTGTAGATCAATGCATTGGTTCAGCTTTGTTCACATTTGTATATTAAAGTTAAGACCAGTACCTAGTATAAATTCAGGGTGAATAAAATAAAGAAAAAAAAAACGTTGCTTTGAAAATTCATAGCAGTCCCACAAAAGACTTAACCCTTTCACGACGTATGATATATATGCGGCGCTCCCAAGGGCTGTGGGGTACGCGGATCCGGGCCCTTCTCCTGTACTCAGTGGGGATGTCACGGTGGCTGACCCGGTCCGTGGCCCTAGGGGAACGTCCGCTTTAAATTGTGGGGGAAAGGTCTTTAAAGGGATAATGTTCGTGACGCCACCTGTGGTATTCGGTCAGGGTGACCGACGCTGCTTAGGGGTCCGCTGGGGTGATGTTATGGCAGCTAGATGGTATACCTTCCCACAGGTGAAGTGTATCCCCAGGGCTTCCCAGAGTGTAGATGGTGGATGGTGGATGATGTAAGGCGCAGTGAATAATGAGGACACAAGGTTGCAGTCTCTTTACCTTTACTGAAGGCTTCAGCATCCACAGTCCAGGGTAGGTACCACAGGGTAGGCAGAGTCTGGCCGGTCTGAAGGCAAATCCAGAGTCCCCTTATCCAGGTGGAATTCAATAGCCTTCCTCTAGCGCCTGGGCGTTGTAATCCCTCCCTGCTGAGCAACTCCGTGAGGTCCTTACAACTATTGTAGATGTTAAGTCTCTTCTTTCTGTCCTCCTGACGGATAGGACAAACCCGTATGACTGGTGGCCTGAGGCTTTTTATAGGGACCCTAGAGACGCCCCGGCCCCCACAAGTTGCCACCCTGCCTCCTGGGTATATGGTCGGGCAGCAATGTGGAATCAACTGTCCTGCCAGTCTCTGAAGTAACGGCATAGAGATCCTTACTCCCTCAGTGTTCTGGCTACTGGTTCTGCGCTTCAGAAGGAGGCAGCCTGCTTCTAGCTGGTCTCCTGCTGAAGTTACTCTCCTGTTGCTATGAATTCGTTTCTCACTCACTGCAACACAATTCCTTTCAATGTCTCTTTCTTGGGATGCTGCCGCATGGGATGCAGGCGCAGCTCTGTGTACCCTCACCTTCCGCAGGCCGCAGTCTGGAGCTGGCTGGAACCCACTCCAACCAGCCTCTGCCAAACTCGGTCGGGACTCACTGACTATCTCCTACTCCCTCCAGTCAGCTTCTGTCTAACTTCCTAACCAACCCACCAGTTTTACCTAAGTGTGAGGAGTGCCCTAATAGATAGAAGCATGGCTCCCTGTTGTGAATTCTGCTCTTGGGTTCCCTCCAGTGGTTGTTGGTGGGAATGCAGTTGTCTCTGACTCACAGTCCTGGCCAGGTGTATCAGATAATTACAATTCTGACTGGGATATTTAGGTGTGCAGGATCCTTTAGCCCTTGCCAGTTGTCAATGTTTCTCTGGAAGTGTTGGATCTCTGCCTGGCCTCTCCTGCTTATCTACCAGTTCAGCAAAGATAAGTGTCTGTTTCTTTTCCTGTGGCACACATGCAGTGTGCTTATTTTCAGTACTGTTTGTTTGTTTTTCTTTTGTCCTGATTAGACTGTGTCTGTGTTTTCTCAGTCTGTTGGTTTCACTGGAGTTGCAGATATACGCTCCTACATCTTTAGTTAGATGAAGGAAGTTTTTTGTATATTCTGCTGTGGATTTTTTTGAAGGGTTTTAATACTGACCGCACAGAACTCTGTCCTATCCTGTCCTATCTAGCTAGAGTGGCCTCCTGTGCTAAATCCTGATTTTTCTGCCTGTGTATGTTTTTTCCTCTCCGACTCACCGCCAATATTTGTGGGGGGCTGTCTATCCTTTGGGGATTTTCTCTGAGGCAAGACAGTATTCCGATTTCCATCTTTTGGGGTATTTAGTCCTCCGGCTGTGATGAGGTGTCTAGGTGTGTTAGGTACACTCCACTAGCTACTTCTAGTTGTGGTGTTAAGTTCAGGTTTGCGGTCAGTATAGTGGCCACTTGCTCCAGTGAAAGTTCTCATGCAGCTCCAAGGTCACCGGATCATAACAGTACAACTGGCCTACAATGAGTTAAATGCATCTCAGAAGAAGGGAAGGAAGCTCTTAAGCCATTTTTTTTTCTCCAGTCTGTTTTGTGTTCTCTTCCCTCTTAATATCTGGGTGGCTGAGGAGCCTGGTGCAAGCATGAATGTTCAGGAATTAGCTTCTCGTGTAGACCAGCTTGCTGCTAGGGTGCAAGGTATTTCTGATTATATTGTTCAGACTCCTGCTTTAGAATCGAAGATTCCTACTCCTGATTTGTTTTCTGGTGACAGGTCTAAATTTTTGAGTTTTAAAAACAATTGTAAACTGTTTTTTGACCTGAGACCTCGATCCTCTGGTGATTGCATTCAGCAGGTAAAAATCGTAATCTCCCTGCTGCGTGGCGACCCGCAGGATTGGGCATTTTCCCTGGAATCTGGGAATCCAGCTTTGCTTAATATTGACTCCTTTTTTCAGGCTTTAGGACTATTATATGATGAACCTAATTCTGTGGATCAAGCTGAGAAGACCTTGTTGGCCCTGTCTCAGGGTCAAGAGGCGGCAGAATTGTATGGTCAGAAATTCAGAAAATGGTCCGTATTGACTAAATGGAATAATGATGCTTTGGCGGCAATTTTCAGAAGCGGGCTTTCTGAATCCGTTAAAGATGTTATGGTGGGGTTTCCCACGCCTTCTGGTCTGAGTGATTCTATGTCTCTGGCCATTCAGATTGACCGACGCCTGCGGGAGCACAGAACTGTGCGCGCTGTGGCGTTATCCTCAGAGCAAATTTCTGAGCCTATGCAATGTGATAGAATTCTGTCTCGAACGGAACGACAAGGTTTCAGACATCAAAATAGGTTGTGTTATTATTGTGGCGACGCTTCTCATGTCATTTCTGTCTGCCCTAACCGGACAAAGAGGATCGCCAGTTCAATTACCATCAGTACTGTACAACCTAAATTTCTGTTATCTGTGTCCTTGATCTGCTCATTGTCATCATTTTCTGTCATGGCGTTTGTGGATTCAGGCGCCACCTTGAATTTAATGGATTTTGAGTTTGCCAAGCGTTGTGGTTTTCCCTTGCAGCCTTTGCAGAACCCTATTCCTTTGAGGAACATTTATGCTACACCCTTGGCTAGAAATAAGCCCCAGTTTTGGACACAGGTAACTGTTATGACCTGGTGGTCAGGACAATAATGGACCTGGTGGTTAAGAGCACACGGAATGACCTGATAGTTACTGATAATAAAGGACGAGCTCTGGGACGTGGGAACTCTGCTGACCGCAATCCCTAATCCTATCAAACACACTAGAAATAGCCGTGGATTGTGCCTAACGCTCCCTATGCAACTCGGCACAGCCTAAGGAACTAGCTAGCCCTGAAGATAGAAAAATAAAGCCTACCTTGCCTCAGAGAAATTCCCCAAAGGAAAAGGCAGCCCCCCACATATAATGACTGTGAGTAAAGATGAAAATACAAACACAGAGATGAAATAGATTTAGCAAAGTGAGGCCCGACTTACTGAACAGACCGAGGATAGGAAAGGTTACTTTGCGGTCAGCACAAAAACCTACAAAAAGACCACGCAGAGGGCGCAAAAAAGACCCTCCGCACCGACTCACGGTGCGGAGGAGCTCCCTCTGCGTCCCAGAGCTTCCAGCAAGCAAGACAACTATAAAAATAGCAAGCTGGACAGAAAAATAGCAAACCAAAGAAATACAAGCTGGAACTTAGCTTCTGCTGGGAAGACAGGTCACAAGAACGATCCAGGAGTGAACTAGACCAATATTATTATTATTATACATTATTATTATACATTTTTATAGCGCCATTTATTCCATGGCGCTTTACATGTGAATACGGGGCAAATATAGACAAATACATTAAACATGAGCAGATAACAAGGCACACGAGTCCGCGAGGGCTCACAGTCTGCAGGGGGTGGGTGAGGATACACTAGGAGAGGGAAGAGCTGGCTGTGCGGCTGTTCAGTAGGTTGAGGATCACTGCAGGCTGTAGGCTTGTCGGAAGAGATGAGTCTTCAGGTTCTTTTTGAAGGTTTCTATGGTAGGCGCAAGTCTGATGTGTTGGGGTAGAGAGTTCCAGAGTATGGGGGAAGCACGGGAGAAGTCTTGGATGCGGTTATGGGAAGAAGAGATGAGAGGGGAGTAGAGAAGGAGGTCTTGGGAGGACCGGAGGTCGCGTGTAGGTAGGTACCGGGAGACCATGTCACAGATGTATGGAGGAGACAGGTTGTGGATGGCTTTGTATGTCAGTGTGAGGGTTTTGAACTGGAGTCTCTGGGCGATAGGAAGCCAGTGAAGGGCTTGACACAGGGGAGAGGCTGGGGAATAGCGGGGGGACAGGTGGATTAGTCGGGCAGCAGAGTGTAGGATGGATTGGAGTGGTGCCAGAGTGCTAGAGGGGAGTCCAGAGAGTAGGAGGTTGCAGTAGTCGAGGCGGGAGATGATAAGGGCATGCACTAGCGTTTTTGCAGTGTTGCGGTCAAGGAAAGCACGGATCCGGGAAATATTTTTGAGTTTGAGACGACAGGAGGAGGCAAGGGCTTGGATATGTGGCTTGAAAGAGAGGGCAGAGTCGAGGATCACCCCGAGGCACCGGGCGTGTGGGACTGGGGATAGTGAGCAGCCATTGACATTGATGGATAGGTCTGGTGGAGGGGTAGAGTGAGATGGGGGAAAGATGATGAATTCTGTTTTGTCCATGTTCAGTTGTAGAAAGCGAGCAGAAAAGAAGGCTGAAATGGCAGACAGACAGTGCGGGATTTTGGTAAGCAAGGAGGAGAGGTCAGGTCCGGAGAGGTAGATCTGCGTGTCGTCAGCGTAGAGATGGTACTGCATACCGTGGGATTCTATGAGCTGTCCCAGGCCGAAAGTGTAGATGGAGAAGAGTAGGGGTCCTAGAACAGAGCCTTGAGGAACACCGACTGACAAGGGGCGAAGTGAGGAGGTGGTGTGGGGGAGGGAGACACTGAATGTTCGGTCTGTCAGATATGACGAGATCCAGGAAAGGGCCAAGTCTGTGATGCCAAGGGATGAGAGGATTTGTAGCAAAAGGGAGTGGTCTACAGTGTCAAAGGCAGAAGACAAGTCCAGGAGAAGGAGGACAGAGTAGTGTCGCTTGCTCCTGGCAGTTAGTAGGTCATTGGTGACTTTAGTTAGGGCAGTTTCAGTTGAGTGATGGGAACGGAAGCCTGATTGTAACCGATCAAAGAGGGAGCAGGAGGAGAAGTGGGAGGACAGTTCAAGATGGACGTGTTGCTCCAGCAATTTGGAGGCATAAGGGAGAAGAGATATCGGGCGATAGCTAGACACAGAGGATGGGTCGAGGGAGGGCTTTTTGAGGATGGGTGTGATCTTGGCATGCTTGAAGGATGAGGGAAAGACACCTGTTGTGAGTGAGAGGTTGAAGAGGTGCGTTAGGGTTGGGATGAAGACCGTGGAAAGGTTAGGGATGAGGTGGGATGGGAGCGGGTCAAGCGTGCAGGTGGTGAGGTGTGATCTTGACAGGAGGGTGGAGAGCTGATCTTCTGTCATGGTGGAGAAGCTGGTTTTGGAGGAGCAGGGTTGAGCAGCTAAGAGGGGCAGTGGGCGCTGTGGGCCAAAGCTTTCTCTGATCGTATCGATCTTCTGTTTAAAGAAAGAGGCGAAGTCATCAGCAGAAATGAGGGGGGAAGGAGGAGGTGCGGGGGGACGGAGTAGAGAATTGAAAGTGTTGAAAAGCTGTTTAGGGTTGTGGGACAGGGAGGATATGAGGGATGAGAAGTAAGTTTGTTTTGCGGCAGTGAGCGCAGACTTGAAGCTGGCGAGGGACTGCTTGTATGCAGTGAAGTGGTCGGCAGAGTGGGATCGCTTCCATCTCCGCTCAGCAATCCTGGAAGCCCGTCTCAATTCTTTGGTCAGGCTGGTCAGCCAGGGCTGCCTGTTAATTGTACGAGTTTTACTATGCATGAGTGGGGCGGCCGAATCGAGTGTTGTTGTTATTGTGGTGTTATAAAAAGTGGCAGCAGCATCTGTGTCATGAAGGGAAGCTATGTCTGTGAGAGGGAGAAGGGACTCAGAGAGTGATTGTAAGTTGAGATGTTTGAGATTTCGGCGAGGGTGAGTGAGTTTGTGGAGTGGGGGTTGCACACTAGGAGAGGAGAGGGACGAGAATGTCAGTAGGTTGTGGTCAGACAGGGGGAGGGGTGTGTTAGTGAGGTTAGTAAGGGAGCAGAGGCGGGTGAAGATGAGGTCCAGCGTGTGGCCATCTTTGTGAGTGGCCTCAGAGGACCATTGAGTGAGGCCAAAGGAGGCAGTCAGTGATAAAAGTTTAGAGGTAGCTGAGGTGAAAGTGTCAATGGGGACATTGAAATCACCCATGATGATAGTGGGGATGTCAACAGAGAGGAAATGAAGTAGCCAGGTGGTGAAGTGGTCGAGAAAGGTGGAGATGGCTAGTTCTGGGGGGCGGTAGATGACAGCCAGCTGGAGGTTGGAGGGGGTATAGATGCGGACAGAGTGCACCTCAAACGAGGGAAGAGTAGCGGAGGGTGGTAGCGGGATTGGAGTAAAGGAGCAGGTGTCGGACAGGAGCAAGCCAACTCCTCCACCGCGTTTGTTGCTGGGGCGAGGGGTGTGAGAGAGGTGGAATCCGCCATAGGAGAGCGCAGCTGGAGAGGCCGAGTCAGAGGGGGTGAGCCAGGTTTCAGTGAGGCCGAGGAAGGAGAGTTTGTTGGTGATGAAGAGGTCATGGATAAATGGCAGTTTGTTGCAGATGGAGCGTGCGTTCCATAGTGCTCCAAGTAGGGGGAGCGGGGGAGTGGGGGCTGGATGAATGGGTATGAGGTTGTCGTGGTTGGGAAAACGTGCGGAGGATCGTGGCAGGGGGTTAGAAACGAGTGTGGGGATGAATTGGGGAGGGCCGGGATTTGGGGATATGTCACCAGCAATGAGGAGTAACAGACAGATCATTAGAAGGTGGGAGCAGGATAGGACATGATGTGGCCGTGTGTGTCTGGAGAAAAAGGATTGTATGTGGAGGAACAGTTCTGAGGGGAAGGTGAGATGGCTGGGGAGTATGGAGGAAGAAATGACTAGTTCCTTACTAGGTGGAGTGATTGCAGGAGATTGTAAGAAGGAAAGTAGTATGGGGGTGAAAGAGAATAGAAACCAAAACATTATAGTGGTTGGTGTTCTGTTACCTTCCAGTCAATTCCAGTCCAATTCAGTCTAATTCAGAATCATAATTAAAAAGATGTAATTTAAAAGATGGAAGTTAAAAGATGATTTGCAGCAGACTGAGTCTATAGCAGACTCCTGCATGTGAATATATCCCCAGTTAAGGGCAATCAGGTGTGAATGAGGGGGTGGCTGGGTATGGGAGACCAGATGTAGAGAGTTAAGCAAAGGTCATAAAGTGAGGGAGGGGTAAGACTGACCACTCAAAGAGATGCCAGGATCACACAATGAGAGACATGAAAACAGGTCCTGGAAACAAGCTCATAGGTGAGAAAGCATACTAAAAGGATTGTATGTGCTGCACCAAGACACTCAGATCCAGGGGAAGCATAGAAAAGCCAGTGCAATATACAGAGACATTCAGAAGCCAGGGAGAGCTGGGTAAAGTCAGTGCATACCATGGAAAATCAATGCAGTATACAGAGATATTCTGGAGCCAGGGAGAGCTGGGTAAAGTCAGTGCATACCATGGAAAATCAATGCAGTATACAGAGATATTCTGGAGCCAGGGAGAGCTGGGTAAAGTCAGTGCATACCATGGAAAATCAATGCAGTATACAGAGATATTCTGGAGCCAGGGAGAGCTGGGTAAAGTCAGTGCATACCATGGAAAATCAATGCAGTATACAGAGATATTCTGGAGCCAGGGAGAGCTGGGTAAAGTCAGTGCATACCATGGAAAATCAATGCAGTATACAGAGATATTCTGGAGCCAGGGAGAGCTGGGTAAAGTCAGTGCATACCATGGAAAATCAATGCAGTATACAGAGATATTCTGGAGCCAGGGAGAGCTGGGTAAAGTCAGTGCATACCATGGAAAATCAATGCAGTATACAGAGATATTCTGGAGCCAGGGAGAGCTGGGTAAAGTCAGTGCATACCATGGAAAATCAATGCAGTATACAGAGATATTCTGGAGCCAGGGAGAGCTGGGTAAAGTCAGTGCATACCATGGAAAATCAATGCAGTATACAGAGATATTCTGGAGCCAGGGAGAGCTGGGTAAAGTCAGTGCATACCATGGAAAATCAATGCAGTATACAGAGATATTCTGGAGCCAGGGAGAGCTGGGTAAAGTCAGTGCATACCATGGAAAATCAATGCAGTATACAGAGATATTCTGGAGCCAGGGAGAGCTGGGTAAAGTCAGTGCATACCATGGAAAATCAATGCAGTATACAGAGATATTCTGGAGCCAGGGAGAGCTGGGTAAAGTCAGTGCATACCATGGAAAATCAATGCAGTATACAGAGATATTCTGGAGCCAGGGAGAGCTGGGTAAAGTCAGTGCATACCATGGAAAATCAATGCAGTATACAGAGATATTCTGGAGCCAGGGAGAGCTGGGTAAAGTCAGTGCATACCATGGAAAATCAATGCAGTATACAGAGATATTCTGGAGCCAGGGAGAGCTGGGTAAAGTCAGTGCATACCATGGAAAATCAATGCAGTATACAGAGATATTCTGGAGCCAGGGAGAGCTGGGTAAAGTCAGTGCATACCATGGAAAATCAATGCAGTTCCAATATTGGAACATTGACAGGTGGCAAGGAGCAAAGATCTAAGTGGAGTTAAATAGAGCAGCCAGCTAACGAATTAACCTCGTCACCTGTGGAAGGAAACTCAGAAACACCCACCAGAGGAAGTCCATGGACAGAACCAGCCGAAGTACCATTCATGACCACAAGAGGGAGCCCGACAATAGAATTCACAACAGGTAACCATGCGCATGGCACCAGCCCATCAGGAAGATTGTCGATTTCTGGTGTTTTATAACTTGCATGATGTTATCGTGCTGGGTTTTCCATGGTTGCAGGTACATAATCCTGTGTTGGACTGGAAGTCCATGTCTGTGACTAGTTGGGGTTGTCAGGGGGTTCATAATGATGTTCCTTTGATGTCAATCTCCTCTTCTTCACCTTCTGAGATTCCAGAGTTTTTGTCTGATTTTCAGGATGTATTTGATGAGCCCAAGTCTAGTTCCCTTCCACCGCACAGGGACTGTGATTGTGCTATTGACTTGATTCCAGGCTGTAAGTTTCCTAAGGGTCGACTTTTTAATCTATCTGTGCCTGAACATACCGCCATGCGGAGCTATATTAAGGAGTCTTTGGAGAAAGGGCATATTCGGCCATCTTCTTCACCGTTGGGAGCGGGGTTCTTTTTTGTTGCTAAAAAAGATGGTTCCTTGAGACCCTGTATAGATTATCGCCTCTTGAATAAAATCACGGTCAAGTTTCAATACCCGTTACCTTTAATTTCAGATTTGTTTGCTAGGATTAAGGGAGCTAGTTGGTTTACCAAGATTGACCTTCGAGGGGCATATAATCTTGTTCGTATTAGGCAGGGTGATGAATGGAAAACTGTGTTTAACACGCCCGAAGGCCATTTTGAATACCTTGTGATGCCATTCGGACTCTCTAATGCTCCATCTGTTTTTCAGTCCTTCATGCATGATATCTTCCGGACTTATCTTGATAAATTCTTGATTGTATATTTGGACAATATTTTGATTTTTTTCCGATGATAGGGAGTCTCATGTGCAACAGGTCAGGATGGTATTTCAGATCCTTCGTGACAATGCCCTGTTTGTGAAAGGGTCGATCCTCACAAGATCTCCTACTCTACTCCCCTCTTATCTCCTCTTCCCACAATCGTATACAAGATTTCTCTCGCGTATCACCCCTACTCTGGAACCCTCTACCACAACACATCAGACTCTCGCCTACCATCGAAACCTTCAAAAAGAACCTGAAGACCCACCTCTTCAGACAAGCCTACAACCTGCAGTTACCACGGATCGACCAAAACGCTGCATGACCATCTCTACCCTCACCTACTGTATTCTCACCCATCCCTTGTAGATTGTGAGCCTTCGCGGGCAGGGTCCTCATTCCTCCTGTACCAGTTATGACTTGTATTGTTTAAGATTATTGTACTTGTTTTCATTATGTATACCCCTCCTCACATGTAAAGCGCCATGGAACAAATGGCGCTATAACAATAAATAATAATAATAAAGTGTCTATTTGGGGTGCAGAAAGTCTCTTTTTTGAGCTTCATTTTTTCTCCTTTGTCTATAGAGATGGATCCGGTTAAGGTTCAGGCCATTCATGATTGGATTCAGCCCACATCCGTGAAGAGCCTTCAGAAATTTTTGGGTTTTGCACATTTTTATCGCCGTTTCATTGCTAATTTTTCCAGCGTGGTTAAACCCTTGACCAATTTGACGAAGAAGGGCGCTGATGTGGCGAATTGGTCCTCTGCGGCTGTCTCTGCCTTTCAGGAGCTTAAACGTCGATTTACTTCTACTCCAGTGTTGCGCCAACCGGATGTTTCTCTTCCGTTTCAGGTTGAGGTTGACGCTTCTGAGATTGGGGCAGGGGCCATTTTGTCTCAGAGGGATCCTGTTGGTTCCTTAATGCAACCGTGTGCCTTCTTTTCCCGTAAGTTTTCGCCTGCTGAACGCAATTATGATGTCGGCAATCGGGAGTTGTTGGCTATGAAGTGGGCGTTTGAGGAGTGGCGACATTGGCTTGAGGGAGCTAAGCATCGTATTGTGGTCCTGACCGATCATAAGAATTTGATTTACCTCGAGTCTGCTAAACGGCTGAATCCTAGACAGGCTCGATGGTCCTTGTTTTTTTTCCCGTTTTGATTTCGTGGTCTCGTACCTTCCGGGTTCTAAGAATATTAAGGCTGATGCCCTCTCTAGGAGTTTTTTGCCTGATTCTCCTGAAGTCTTAGAGCCCGTCAGTATTCTGAAAGAGGGGGTGGTCCTTTCTGCCATTTCCCCTGATTTACGACGGGTTCTTCAGGAATTTCAGGTTGATAAACCTGACCGCTGTCCTGTGGGGAAATTGTTTGTTCCTGACAGATGGACTAGTAGAGTGATTTCTGAGGTTCACTTTTCCGTGTTGGCCGGTCATCCTGGCATTTTTGGTACCAGAGATTTGGTTGGTAGGTCCTTTTGGTGGCCTTCATTGTCACGTGATGTGCGTTCTTTTGTGCAGTCCTGTGGGACTTGTGCGCGGGCCAAGCCTTGTTGCTCCCGTGCTAGTGGGTTGCTTTTGCCATTGCCAGTCCCTGAGAGGCCCTGGACGCATATTTCGATGGATTTTATTTCTGATCTTCCGGTCTCCCAGAAGATGTCTGTTATCTGGGTTGTTTGTGACCGGTTCTCTAAGATGGTTCATTTGGTGCCCTTACCTAAATTGCCTTCCTCTTCTGATTTGGTTCCGTTGTTCTTTCAGCATGTGGTTCGATTGCATGGTATTCCTGAGAATATTGTGTCCGACAGAGGTTCCCAGTTTGTTTCTAGGTTTTGGCGGGCCTTTTATGCTAGGCTGGGCATTGATTTGTCTTTTTCTTCTGCATTTCATCTGTTGTGAATTCTGTGGCAGAGCTCCCTCCTGTGGTCACAAGTGGTACTTCGGCTGATTCTCTCTATGAGCTTCCGTTGGTGGAGGAAAGTGGTACTGCGGCTTCTGAGTTTCCTTCCTCAGGTGATGTGGTGAAGTCGTTAGGTGCTGCTCTATTTAACTCCACCTAGTGCTTTGATCCTGGCTTCCAGTCAATGTTCTAGTATTGGACTTGTTTCCTCCTGGATCGTTCCTGTGGCCTGCTGCTCTGCATAGCTAAGTTCCGCTTTTGTTATTTTTGTCTGCTGTTTTTTCTGTCCAGCTTGCTTATTTTGTTTTTCTTGCTTGCTGGAAGCTCTGGGACGCAGAGGGTGTACCTCCGTACCGTTAGTCGGTACGGAGGGTCTTTTTGCCCTCTTTGCGTGGTTGTTTGTAGGGTTTTGTGTTGACCACAAAGTTACCTTTCCTATCCTCGCTCTGTTCAGAAAGTCGGGCCTCACTTTGCTAAATCTATTTCATCTCTACGTTTGTCTTTTCATCTTACTCACAGTCATATGTGGGGGGCTGCCTTTTCCTTTGGGGTATTTCTCTGAGGCAAGGTAGGCTTTTTTTCTATCTTCAGGCTAGCTAGTTTCTCAGGCTGTGCCGAGTTGCATAAGGAGCGTTAGGCGCAATCCACGGCTGCCTTTAGTGTGGTTGGAGAGGATTAGGGATTGCGGTCAGCAGAGTTCCCACGTCTCAGAGCTCGTTCTATGTTTTTGGGTTATTGTCAGGTCACTGTATGTGCTCTGACTTCTATGTCCATTGTGGTACTGAATTACCTAATCATAACAGTACTGGAAGCCAAAGGTACTAATGATTCTCAATAGAGGGAAAAAAGAAGTTCTGAGACCATTTTTTTTTCTCTGCACTGTGTTTTGCCTTTTTTTCCCCCTAGACATTTGGGTGGTTCAGGACACAGGTGTAGCGATGGACATTAAAGGTCTGTCTTCATGTGTGGATCAGCTCACGGCAAGAGTACAAAATATTCAAGACTTTGTGGTTCAGAATTCTGTGTTGGAACCAAGAGTTCCTATTCCTGATTTGTTTTTTGGAGATAGAACTAAATTTCTGAGTTTCAAAAATAATTGTAAACTATTTCTGGCTTTGAAACCTCACTCCTCTGGTGACCCAGTTCAACAAGTTAGGATCATAATTTCTTTTTTACGTGGCGATCCTCAGGACTGGGCATTTTCTCTTGCGCCAGGAGATCCTGCATTGTGTAATATTGATGCGTTTTTCCTGGCGCTCGGATTGCTGTACGATGAACCTAATTCAGTGGATCAGGCAGAGAAAAATTTGCTGGCTCTGTGTCAGGGTCAGGATGAGATAGAGGTATATTGTCAGAAATTTAGAAAGTGGTCCGTACTCACTCAATGGAATGAAGGTGCGCTCGCAGCTATTTTCAGAAAGGGTCTCTCTGAAGCCCTTACGGATGTCATGGTGGGATTTCCTTTGCCTGCTGGTCTGAATGAGTCTATGTCTTTGGCCATTCAGATCGGTCGACGCTTGCGTGAGCGTAAATCTGTGCACCATTTGGCGGTATTATCTGAGCATAAACCTGAGCCTATGCAGTGCGATAGGACTTTGACCAGAGTTGAACGGCAAGAACACAGACGTCAGAATGGGCTGTGTTTCTACTGTGGTGATTCCACTCATGCTATCTCTGATTGTCCTAAGCGCACTAAGCGGTTCGCTAGGTCTGCCACCATTGGTACGGTACAGTCAAAATTTCTTTTGTCTGTTACCTTGATCTGCTCTTTGTCATCTTATTCTGTCATGGCATTTGTGGATTCAGGCGCTGCCCTGAATTTGATGGACTTGGAGTATGCTAGGCGATGTGGGTTTTTCTTGGAGCCCTTGCAGTGTCCTATTCCATTGAGAGGAATTGATGCTACGCCTTTGGCCAAGAATAAGCCTCAGTACTGGACCCAGCTGACCATGTGCATGGCTCCTGCACATCAGGAGGTTATTCGCTTTCTGGTGTTGCATAATCTGCATGATGTGGTCGTGTTGGGGTTGCCATGGCTACAAGTCCATAATCCAGTATTAGATTGGAAATCCATGTCTGTGTCCAGCTGGGGTTGTCAGGGGGAACATGCTGATGTCCCATTTCTGTCTATTTCGTCCTCCACCCCTTCTGAGGTCCCAGAGTTCTTGTCTGATTACCGGGATGTATTTGAGCCCAAGTCCGATACCCTACCTCCGCATAGGGATTGTGATTGTGCTATCGATTTGATTCCTGGTAGTAAATTCCCAAAAGGTCGACTGTTTAATTTATCTGTGCCTGAGCACGCCGCTATACGGAGTTACGTGAAGGAGTCCTTGGAGAAGGGGCACATTCGCCCGTCATCGTCGCCATTAGGAGCGGGGTTCTTTTTTTGTGGCCAAGAAGGATGGTTCGCTGAGACCTTGTATAGATTACCGCCTTCTAAATAAGATCACGGTTAAATTTCAGTACCCCTTGCCGCTGTTGTCTGATTTGTTTGCTCGGATTGAGGGGGCTAGTTGGTTCACCAAGATAAATCTTCGTGGTGCGTATAATCTTGTGCGTATTAAGCAAGGCGATGAATGGAAAACTGCATTTAATACGCCCGAGGGCCATTTTGAGTACCTAGTAATGCCATTCGGACTTGCCAATGCTCCATCAGTGTTTCAGTCCTTTATGCATGACATCTTCCGAGAGTACCTGGATAAATTCCTGATTGTATACTTGGATGATATTTTGGTCTTCTCGGATGATTGGGAATCTCATGTGAAGCAGGTCAGAACGGTGTTTCAGGTCCTGCGTGCTAATTCTTTGTTTGTGAAGGGATCAAAGTGTCTCTTTGGTGTTCAGAAGATTTCATTTTTGGGGTTCATTTTTTCCCCTTCTACTATCGAGATGGACCCTGTTAAGGTCCAAGCCATCCATGATTGGACTCAGCCGACATCTCTGAAAAGTCTGCAAAAGTTCCTGGGCATTGCTAATTTTTATCGTCGCTTCATCTGCAATTTTTCTAGTATTGCTAAACCATTGACCGATTTGACCAAGAAGGGTGCTGATGTGGTCAATTGGTCTTCTGCTGCTGTGGAAGCTTTTCAAGAGTTGAAGCGTCGTTTTTCTTCTGCTCCTGTGTTGTGTCAACCAGATGTTTCGCTTCCATTCCAGGTCGAGGTTGATGCTTCTGAGATTGGAGCGGGGGCTGTTTTGTCGCAGAGAAGTTCTGATTGCTCGGTGATGAAACCATGCGCCTTCTTTTCCAGGAAGTTTTCGCCTGCTGAGCGAAATTATGATGTTGGCAATCGAGAGTTGCTGGCCATGAAGTGGGCATTCGAGGAGTGGCGTCATTGGCTTGAAGGAGCTAAGCATCGCGTGGTGGTCTTGACTGATCATAAGAACTTGACTTATCTCGAGTCTGCCAAGCGGTTGAATCCTAGACAGGCTCGTTGGTCGCTGTTTTTTGCCCGTTTTGACTTTGTGGTTTCGTACCTTCCGGGCTCTAAAAATGTGAAGGCGGATGCCCTGTCTAGGAGTTTTGTGCCCGACTCTCTGGGTTTATCTGAGCCGGCGGGTATTCTCAAAGAGGGAGTAATTGTGTCTGCCATCTCCCCTGATTTGCGGCGGGTGCTGCAAAAATTTCAGGCTAATAAACCTGATCGTTGCCCAGCGGAGAAACTGTTTGTCCCTGATAGGTGGACGAATAAAGTTATCTCTGAGGTTCATTGTTCGGTGTTGGCTGGTCATCCTGGAATCTTTGGTACCAGAGAGTTAGTGGCTAGATCCTTTTGGTGGCCATCTCTGTCGCAGGATGTGCGTTCTTTTGTGCAGTCCTGTGGGATTTGTGCTCGGGCTAAGCCCTGCTGTTCTCGTGCCAGTGGGTTGCTTTTGCCCTTGCCGGTCCCGAAGAGGCCTTGGACACATATCTCTATGGATTTTATTTCAGATCTTCCCGTCTCTCAAAAAATGTCAGTCATTTGGGTGGTTTGTGATCGCTTCTCTAAGATGGTCCATTTGGTACCCTTGTCTAAATTACCTTCCTCCTCTGATTTGGTGCCATTGTTCTTCCAGCATGTGGTTCGTTTACATGGCATTCCGGAGAATATCGTTTCTGACAGAGGTTCCCAGTTTGTTTCAAGGTTTTGGCGAGCTTTTTGTGCTAGGATGGGCATTGACTTGTCTTTTTCCTCGGCTTTCCATCCTCAGACCAATGGCCAGACCGAACGAACCAATCAGACCTTGGAAACATATCTGAGATGCTTTGTTTCTGCTGATCAGGATGACTGGGTGTCCTTTTTGCCTTTGGCTGAGTTCGCCCTTAATAATCGGGCCAGCTCGGCTACCTTGGTTTCGCCGTTTTTCTGCAACTCTGAGTTCCATCCTCGTTTCTCTTCAGGGCAGGTTGAGTTCCATCTGTTGATCCTCCTGCTCCGGTTTTGGTGGAGGGGGAGTTGGAGTATAATGTGGAGAAGATTTTGGATTCTCGTGTTTCAAGACGGAAACTCCAGTATCTGGTTAAGTGGAAGGGTTATGCTCAGGAAGATAATTCCTGGGTCTTTGCCTCTGATGTCCATGCTCCCGATCTTGTTCGTGCCTTTCATATGGCTCATCCTGGTCGTCCTGGGGGCTCTGGTGAGGGTTCGGTGACCCCTCCTCAAGGGGGGGGTACTGTTGTGAATTCTGTGGCAGAGCTCCCTCCTGTGGTCACAAGTGGTACTTCGGCTGATTCTCTCTATGAGCTTCCGTTGGTGGAGGAAAGTGGTACTGCGGCTTCTGAGTTTCCTTCCTCAGGTGATGTGGTGAAGTCGTTAGGTGCTGCTCTATTTAACTCCACCTAGTGCTTTGATCCTGGCTTCCAGTCAATGTTCTAGTATTGGACTTGTTTCCTCCTGGATCGTTCCTGTGGCCTGCTGCTCTGCATAGCTAAGTTCCGCTTTTGTGATTTTTGTTTGCTGTTTTTTCTGTCCAGCTTGCTTATTTTGTTTTTCCTGCTTGCTGGAAGCTCTGGGACGCAGAGGGTGTACCTCCGTACCGTTAGTCGGTATGGAGGGTCTTTTTGCCCCCTTTGCGTGGTTGTTTGTAGGGTTTTGTGTTGACCGCAAAGTTACCTTTCCTATCCTCGCTCTGTTCAGAATGTCGGGCCTCACTTTGCTAAATCTATTTCATCTCTACGTTTGTCTTTTCATCTTACTCACAGTCATTATATGTGGGGGGCTGCCTTTTCCTTTGGGGTATTTCTCTGAGGCAAGGTAGGCTTTTTTTCTATCTTCAGGCTAGCTAGTTTCTCAGGCTGTGCCGAGTTGCATAGGGAGCGTTAGGCGCAATCCACGGCTGCCTTTAGTGTGGTTGGAGAGGATTAGGGATTGCGGTCAGCAGAGTTCCCACGTCTCAGAGCTCGTTCTATGTTTTTGGGTTATTGTCAGGTCACTGTATGTGCTCTGACTTCTATGTCCATTGTGGTACTGAATTACCTAATCATAACATTCATCCTCAGACAAATGGCCAGACCGAGCGTACTAATCAGACCTTGGAGACTTATTTGAGATGCTTTGTGTCTGCTGATCAGGATGATTGGGTGGCCTTCTTGCCATTGGCCGAGTTTGCCCTTAATAATCGGGCTAGTTCTGCTACCTTGGTTTCGCCTTTCTTTTGTAATTTTGGTTTTCATCCTCGTTTTTCTTCTGGGCAGGTTGAGCCTTCTGATTGTCCTGGTGTGGATTCTGTGGTGGACAGGTTGCAGCAGATTTGGGCTCATGTGGTGGACAAGTTGGTGTTGTCTCAAGAGGAGGCTCAACGTTTTGCTAATCGTCGTCGGTGTGTTGGTTCCCGGCTTCGGGTTGGGGATCTGGGCTGGTTGTCTTCCCGTCATGTTCCTATGAAGGTTTCTTCTCCTAAGTTTAAACCTTGGTTTATTGGTCCTTATAGGATTTCTGAGATTATTAATCCGGTGTCTTTTCGACTGGCGCTTCCGGCCTCTTTTGCTATCCATAATGTCTTCCATAGATCTTTGTTGCGGAAATATGTGGAGCCCGTTGTTCCCTCTGCTGATCCTCCGGCCCCTGTGTTCGTTGATGGGGAGTTGGAATATGTTATTGAGAAGATTTTGGATTCCCGTTTTTCGAGGCGGAATCTTCAGTACCTGGTCAAATGGAAGGGTTATGGCCAGGAGGATAATTCTTGGGTTTTTGCCTCTGATGCCCATGCTGCTGATTTGGTCCGTGCCTTTCATCTGGCTCGTCCTGATCGTCCTGGGGGCCCTGGTGAGGGTTCGGTGACCCCTCCTCAAGGGGGGGGTACTGTTGTGAATTCTGCTCTTGGGTTCCCTCCAGTGGTTGTTGGTGGGAATGCAGTTGTCTCTGACTCGCAGTCCTGGCCAGGTGTATCGGATAATTACAATTCTGACTGGGATATTTAGGTGTGCAGGATCCTTTAGCCCTTGCCAGTTGTCAATGTTTCTCTGGAAGTGTTGGATCTCTGCCTGGCCTCTCCTGCTTATCTACCAGTTCAGCAAAGATAAGTGTCTGTTTCTTTTCCTGTGGCACACATGCAGTGTGCTTATTTTCAGTACTGTTCGTTTGTTTTTCTTTTGTCCTGATTAGACTGTGTCTGTGTTTTCTCAGTCTGTTGGTTTCACTGGAGTTGCAGGTATACGCTCCTACATATTTAGTTAAATGTAGGAAGTTTTTTGTACATTCTGCTGTGGATTTTTTGAAAAGTTTTAATACTGACCGCACAGAACTCTGTCCTATCCTGTCCTATCTAGCTAGAGTGGCCTCCTGTGCTAAATCCTGATTTTTCTGCCTGTGTATGTTTTTTCCTCTCCGACTCACCGCCAATATTTGTGGGGGGCTGTCTATCCTTTGGGGATTTTCTCTGAGGCAAGACAGTATTCCGATTTCCATCTTTAGGGGTATTTAGTCCTCCGGCTGTGACGAGGTGTCTAGGTGTGTTAGGTACACTCCACGGCTACTTCTAGTTGCAATGTTAAGTTCAGGTTTGCGGTCAGTATAGTGGCCACTTGCTCCAGTGAAAGTTCTCATGCAGCTCCAAGGTCACCGGATCATAACAGCTCCCCCTGGCAGACTGGAGTATGAAGTGTGTTTTGTGGTTGTGATACCTGGACAGAAGATCTCCCTCATTGCCTACAGAAGTAACATCACTCCCCCTGGTGGAAGAACGACATCACTGCAACGACCAGGACTCTGGGGTGCTGCACCCCCCCCCCATTAAATCCAGTACTCCCGGACTGGGAAAAAGAAGACAACAATACATCAGCAAAGGACATGCAAAATTTTTGAAATGCTATAAAACAAGTTAATATATACTAAGCTTCCCTTTATGGGAGGTGAGAACACTAGAACGTTGCAAACAATAACATATTTACATTGCGCGCGCGACTTCTAAAGGCAAATTGAAAACATATACTATCTAACTATAAAACAGAATTGCCCATACAGGTATTCTATCTACTAAGCGCAAGTACCCTCTAAGGGTATACTATCATTAACCCTGAAAGTGTAAATCAACATTTTCTTTATCTCTCTTCTACACATGCAGGACTATCTGTCTACCCCACGGGCCTACTGCATTTCTTTTCCTAAAACCTCAATTTTATTAAAAGTACATCACTTTAACATTTTAGTCACTTATTAACTTTAAAACAGCAAAAAGTTTCACGATGTCATCAGGAACAGTCTCTTCGCAAAAGCTCTTCTTGTAAAACCAGTAGAGAGCACCTTTAAGAAGGTGCAAACTATATACAGTGGACAGTTTGTGATCATGCACAGTTCATGATTCCGCAGTTCTTTTAAAACAAGGATGAAACTTTGTGCAAAACTGAGGATCCCTTTAATGTGGAACCCCTTTAAGGAATAACCCTAGATGGGTTTTAAAGCAGCAAAACAGGAAATGTTTTTAGGAACTATGTACAGTCTTCAGGTTTTCGAGGTTTATTTATTACACTCTGGGGGTAGTACCGGTGGGGGTAGTCCTGTTGGATGTCAGCTACCACCGGGTACTACGTAGAGTGCGTCCTCACTCTGAATAGGGGTCTGTGTACTCACAGTTCTCCGTGCTACTGAGGTCTGGGTGCACTTTGAGCACATGGTGACCGATGCAGGGGTTACCTGTTCGGGTGGAGAGCTGTAGGACGGTGTTACAGTGACGTCTGGCTTATATTTGCGGACATGGAGGGCATACCACCCCTTGTCTCCCCAATGCCGCGTGTACCTGACATGGTTACCTGGGTACAGATCCTGGCCTGCGTGTCCCTCGATGAGGTGCGCCTCCACATCCCGCCGATTTACAAACACCTCGAGATCGAGGCCGGGCTCCTTTATAAAGCCCCAGCCTCCCTGCAGGCGGAAGGTTACGATGGTCCCATAATGCTGTGGGCCCCAGTCCTCCTCAGTCATCTGCCTAGCCTGGACTTTGGCCCGCAGTTCCCTCTCGCGGTTGGCCTGACATCGGAGCTCTTTCTTTCTGGCCCACTCCTCCTGCTGCCTACGTAGCTGCTTATGGTAATCCTGCTGGGAGATAACCTCAATGCTCTCTCCCTCTGGCTGGGCCTCCCAGGGAACCCGATTTGGTTGGTGGTAGCGCGGGACCACTTAAAGGTCACACACTCTCCCTGGATGTCCACTTTCTGCTTGATGGGCTGGAGCAAGACGTCTGAGGTCTTCAAAGTCTCACAGGGCCTCTCCCACGTTAGACGGTTACACTCCCGGCCGGGTGGTCATGGTAGGGGTCAGTCTGCATCTATAAGCAGGGATTCCTCGGCTACAGGGGCAGGGTCGGTGTCATTACCTGCCTCTGTGGCGTCTCTGGTGCCGGTCTCCTCTGCCGCAGGCTGGGGTTCCGGCAGCTGGCTGCATTGTTGCTCCTCAGGGCCGGCAGTCGCACGATAGCACAAGCTCCGGAGCTGCCAACACAGATCATCGACTTCCGCTCCTAGAACCTCCTGGTTCATGCGTCCTGGTAGAGTTCCGCTCGGCTCCCATTGGCTGGGACAGCGGCGGGTGTTCTCCCCCTCTTCCGGACGACCTCCGCTCGCCATGTTGCCAACCTGGTTCTGCCGAATGGCGTCCAGCGGTTCTTGCTCCTCCTCCTCCGGAGGGCAGTTCCTTCTTCTTCCTCCACCATCCCAGACCAGGAGGTCGACCTTTTTCGTTGATGGGCATATCTCCCGGACATAATAGTATCTGTGAGGGGCTGGCTTCACTTTCTTGCCGTTCTTCCAGGCTATGCCCACGATGGCATGCCCCACTCCTCCAGCACGCCACATGGTGCTGCAATGGTGGCGGTTTTGGCGGGAATTTTGGTGGTAAATGGCAGTACACAGTCTTTAAGCACAAACAGTTCAAACACGATTCTGGAACAGTTCTTAGGCGCACATGACCCGATTTTCAGGCTTAAGTAGATCCTGTTCATGATGCCAAAGTTGCGGTGCGCCCAAGGGCTGTGGGGTACTCGGACCTGGGCCCTTCTTCTGTACTCAGTGGGGATGTCACGGTGGCTGACCCGGTCCGTGGCCCTAGGGGAACGTCCGCTGTAAATTGTGGGGGAAAGGTCTTTAAAGGGATAATGTTTGTGACGCCACCTGTGGTATTTGGTTACGGTGACCGACGCTGCTTAGGGGTCCGCTGGGGTGATGTTATGGCAGCTAGATGGTATACCTTCCCACAGGTGAAGTGTATCCCCAGGGCTTCCCAGAGTGTAGATGGTGGATGATGTAAGGTGCAGTGAATAACGAGGACACAAGTTTGCAGTCTCTTTACCTTTACTGAAGGCTTCAGCATCCACAGTCCAGGGTAGGGACCACAGGGTAGGCAGAGTCTGGCCGGTCTGAAGGCAAATCCAGAGTCCCCTTATCCAGGTGGAATTCAATAGTCTTCCTCTAGGGCCTGGGCGTTGTAGTCCCTCCCTGCTGAGCAACTCAGTAAGGTTCTCACAACTATTGTAGATGTTAAGTCTCTTCTCTCTGTCCCCCTGACGGATAGGACAAACCCATATGACTGGCGGCCTGAGGCTTTTTATAGGGACCCTAGAGATGCCCCGGCCCCCACAAGTTGCCACCCTGCCTCCTGGGTAGATGGTCGGGCAGCCAACGTGGAATCAACTGTCCTGCCAGTCTCTGAAGTAACGGCATAGAGATCCTTACTCCCTCGGTGTTCTGGCTACCGGTTCTGCGCTTCAGAAGGAGGCAGCCTGCTTCTAGCTGGTCTCCTGCTGATGTTCCTCTCCTGCTGCTATGACTTCGTTTCTCACTCACTGCAACACAATTCCTTTCAATGTCTCTTTCTTGGGATGCTGCCGCATGGGATGCAGGCACAGCTCCGTGTACCCTCTCCTTCCGCAGGCCGTAGTCTGGAGCTGCCTGGAACCCACTCCAACCAGCCTCTGCCAAACTCGGTCGGGACTCACTGACTACTCCCTCCAGTCAGCTTCTGTCTAACTTCCTAACCAACCCACCAGTTTTACCTAAGTGTGAGGAGTGCCCTAATAGACAGAAGCATTGCTCCCCCTGGCGGACTGGAGTGTGAAGTGTGCTTTGTGGTTGTGATACCTGGACAGAAGATCTCCTTCATTGGCTTTAGACGTAACATCACTCCCCCTGGTGGAAGAACAATATTACTGCAACGACCAGGACTCTGGGGCGCTGCATATATTTACATCATATGTTTTTTCTCTGAATTTGGTGCAGGCTCTGGGACTGAACCCTCATCTTTCCACACACGTTAGCTGATTTAATTAGCTGTCATGGGCGTTTAATAGCCGCGGGTGGATTAAAGCTCCACCTGAGGCTGTTAACTAGTTAAATTCTGCTGTCAGTCACTGACAGCGGGATTTAACACTCGCCAGCCGGAAGCACGTCCCAAATCTCGCCCATAGGCGCACCTGTCATGTGATCGTGGGGAGCCGATGCGTTGTCATGACAGTCAGGGGTCTGCAGAAGACCCCCATGCCTGTCATTATGATACTACAGTGAACACCAGCTCATGACAGGCGTTCATAGGAGATCATAATTTCTGTTATACATATTAGTGCTGACGTACTGCTATGTGTACCACAGGTGATCAGATGATAGCAGCTTCAAGTTTCCTAAGGGGAATATTAACTACTGTAAAAAGTGAGAAAAAAGTTTTTAAACATATGAAAAAAACCCACAAAATTTCAAATCACCCCCCTTTTGCCTCATTGAAAATACAAAAAAATATGCATATTTGGTATTGCTCAAATAAAAAAATAAACTATACATGTTTGGTGTCTGCGTACTCTTCTTAACCTGAGGAATCATAATGCCAGGTCAGTGTTACCATGTAGTGAACATGTTAAATAAAAAAAATAAAAAAAACAATTGTGGAATTGCACTTTTTTTTGCAATTTCACCACACTTGGATTTTTGTTCCCACTTTCCAGGACAGTATATGGTAAAATCAATGGTGCCATTCAAAAGTGCAACTCATCCTCCAAAAAAACAATCCTCATTTAGCTACTAATAAAAAAGTTATGGCTCTTGGAAGAAGGATAGGAAAAAACAAAAATGAAAAAATTGAAAATTATCACAGTGTGAAGGGGTTAAAAAATAAGCTTTCACTTGAGCATTTAGAATTTCGGCGTAAAAAAAAAGTCAGCCCAATAAATAAAAAATATTCTGAAATTCTGCCTTCAACACTGGAGACCAGTGGGCCGGTCCTTGTTTTAGCTGTGGCTTACAGAGAAGCTTGTGGTTTACATCAGTATACTCTGCAAGTCCCGATTAGTGTAGAGTGAATGATACCACCTGTTTCCAGAGGAGATCCATGACCCATGTACTGTAGCTTCAGCTGTTACACAAGTAACCAAACAAAATACTTAGATTGTAAATTTGACTATTATCATCTGTTTTGTGAGCACCATGGCACCAACTGCTGTCCAGTTAGTGCAATGCAAACAACTAGCCTGTCACCCGAAATAACTGTACAAACCAAGCAAAGGAGCTGAGTGTGCCCTTGGTTTGGCCAAGCAGTTCAGTGCACTTCTTACTTTTTTTTCTATCTATTTCTCTCCTATGGCTCCGGTAAAGCCAGAAATGTCAGAGCTTCTACTAAAGCAGAGATAGATGCAAAACAAGTAGGTAGAAAGGTACAATGAACTATCTGGCCAAACCAACAGCGCACAAAGCACTTGTGTTTCCTTTGAACAGTCATTTTGTGCTGTCAGGCTCCCTTTAAATCGAATCTGTCGCAAACACAGACCCCAGTATTTTATGGCATCTAGCTGATGTATGAAATGCCTAATAAAAGTTACGAAAAATCTAGAGACTATCCCAACCAAACAAAATCTTCCGTCTTTCATAGGGTATTTCTAGCTGATAATGTTATAGCATAAAATCTTAGGATATGCTGTAAAATTATGATCTGTGATAGTCAGATCTTTAATGTTTCCAATTGAAGACTAACAGATAAAAGTCTCCTGTGGCTTTTCTTCTGCCTAGCAGGGCTTTCAGCCATCTGCACATCCCTGCATAGTGGGAATCAGTGGGAAGTACTGGCAGTCGGATCGCTATCATTAAAAAATTGATGGCAGGTCCTAAGGGGTAACATCTTTCCTTGTGGAGAGTGACACAATTGACAGGTTCTCATCCAGCCAAATCAGACTTTTCGCTTTGCACTTATGAGGAGCAAACACCCAAAATATGTGTCTTCAAATAGAATGCCTGGTTTGGTTTTCATTCTCAGTCATGTGACAAGGCTAAATTAAAGGTCAATATTGACTTTTAGTATTGCTACTTCCAGTAGGTGGCACTAGCGTTCAAATCCTCTTCCTCTCTGAAGCAGTATGTGAGAGCAGTGGGTGTGGACCCTGTGCGCCTCTGGCCATACTTTCTCAGGAGGGGCTTGTCTAATTGACTACCTGGTCTTCACTCGAGCTTCTGATGGTTAGGATAAGCTTGGACTGTTAGGTTAGTCACCAGGGCAGTACTCAGACCTGCAGCAGCTGACAAACGGGTCAAGGCAGGAATACGAAGTACAGAGTGCAAAGGCAGAGACATAGTCAGGAAGTCTGAAGTCGGGGCAGGCAGCACAGGTTCAGAAACTTCAGAATACAAAGCAAGCATCAGGAGTAGAGAGGTCAGAGTGGACAGGTAGACAAGCCGGGTCGGTAACAGGATTGTCAATACAAACATGCACTAGACAGATTACTAGAAACAGACTGCGGCTAGGAACCTATGTTCAGGCAAGGTGTGGAGGGAGGAGCTGCCTAATATATTCCCTGCTGCCAGGGGATAGGTCAGGGAAGCTATATTCTGCAGGACACAGCAAGGTTATATTCCTGCAAAGTCTGGCCGCACCTCCCTATAGCCAGGTGAATAATTTCCAGCAACAGGTGAATGCAACAGTGCTGGGAGTGTTACAGGAGGCACTTCAGCATGATGGTCTGACACTGGATGGATTAGAGCAGTTAATCCAGTGAGTAGGATAGTGCTGTGAAGGCATGAAAGTTACAGGCGTGACACAGTAATTTGCATATGACTTATTCTAGTCATTTACTATGAGAAAAAAAAAAATCTTGTGGCAGTAATAGCGAAGTCTACCTGCCGTGACATATTATTTTTAAACACAATCACCAGATAAAGTAGAAAAAGTCACAAACAAATGTATCAATGTACGTAAAACACAGCCATCGTTACAGTTTACACGAGGGTTGTCAGTCACCAAGATTTCCCACTCTCCAGAATGGCAAATCTTTCTAATTATACAGTAAAACCCACCTTCCTTGATAAATTCACAGCAGATTTGCTAAAACAAAATTTGCTTTGTAGTTGGAAATGCTTGTCAACATCAAATAGGCTAACATTTTGTAAGTGGATTGTTATGGCTGCCGAAAGTTAACTGTAATAAGGATTTACTCTCTGTGTATAATTGGAGCCTTGACATTACGCCAACGGGGTCACTATCCCAGTGAAAGCACTTTGAGATGGCAACCACAGTAGCATGTTAGTTGTATCTAGGCGACATCAGTATGGAAACATTGTGATGGCGATACATCACGACTAGACTGGTAGCGTTAATAGTTAAGCCTTGGAAGAAATAATACGTTAGGTTCAAGCATGGGTCATTTCAGTACAATCTAAAATTATCTGCCACATAAAATGCTTTTTCATTTGTTGTGGAGACTATACGCTTTGGAAAACATAAAAATTTAATATTTTTTTCTGTTATTTTCTGGCAAAAAAAAAAGTTTTTTTTTACCCAGAAGTAAATAATTTGTTTTATTTAAATACAGAGCGGAAATTGAATTGTGTGTCTGGGTTGTAAAGGCATTTAAATTAAAAGAAAAACATAAACAGCACCACACTTGTCAATAGGTTCTCTCTGGCATGACCACACACAACCTGTAGACAATTGTGGGGATGTATATAGAAGAAAGCAGCTATTGTTGTGTAATCCTGTATAACTCTTTTAAACATACAGTTGTGTGAAAAAATGTTTGCTCCCTTCCTGATTTCCTATTCTTTTGCATGTTTGTTACACTTAAATGTTTCAGATCACCAAACAAATTTAAATATTAGACAAAGATAACACAAGAAAATGCAAAAGGTAGTTTTTAAATGAAGGACTTTATTAAGGAAAAAATAAATCTAAACCTACAGGGCACTGTGTGAAAAAGTGATTGCCCCCTAAATCTAATAACTGGTTGGGCCACCATTAGCAGAAACAACTGCAATCAAGCGTCTGCCATAACTGGCAACGAGTCTTTTACAATGCTCTGAAGCAATTTGGGCCCACTCATCTTTGCAGAATTGTTGTAATTCAGCCAGATTGGAGAGTTTCCAAGCATGAACCGCCTTTTTAAGGTAATGCCATAGCATCTCAATCTAATTAAGGTCAGTACTTTGACTAGGCCACACTCCTGCATACCCAAGTGTGCTTCAGCTTTAGGTCACGAAAAGATGGCCTGACATTCTCCTTCAGGATTTTTTGGTACACAACATAATTCATGGTTCCATTTACCACAGCAAGTCTTACAGGTCCTGAAGCGGCAAAACAGCCCCAGACCATCAAACTACACCCACCATATTTTACTGTTGGAATGATGTTCCTTTTCTGAAATGCTGTGTTTCTTCTACGCCAGATGTAATTGAACATACACCTCCCAAAAAGTACAACTTTTGTCTCATAAGTCCACAGAGTACTGTCCCAAAAGCTTTGAAGATCATCAAGATGTTTTCTGGCAAAACTGAGATGTGCATTTATGTTCTTATTGTTCAGCAGTGATGAACTTGAAATTCATCTTGGAACTCATATTGGAACTCAGCCATGCAGGCCATTTTTGCCCAGTCTCTTTCTTATGGTGGAGTCATGAACACTGACCTTAACTGAGGCAAGTAAGGCCTGCAGTTCTTTGGATGTTGTTGTGCAGTCTTTTGTGACCCCTTGGATGAGTTGTCACTGCACTCTTGGTGTAATTTAAGTCAGACAGCCACCCCTAGGAAGGTTCACCACTCGTCCAGGTTTTCACCATTTGTGGATTACTGGATTTCCAAAGCTTTAGAAATGGCTTTATAACCTTTTCCAGACTGATAGAAACTTGGCAGCACATTTTTCTCCAAAATGACTTGATAGTCTTGGGATTTCATTGTACCCTGAACAGATTCAAGACTCTGAGAAGTGCAGCAAAGCAACCCCAAAAACATAACCGAGACTCCTCCATGATTCACTGTAGGTACAATGTTCTTTTCTATGTATTCTTCATGAATATTGAGCTGATATGACTTGCCAAAAAGCTCCAGTTTTGTCTCATCTGTCCAAGGACATTCTTCTTGAAGATGTGTCTTGTCAATATGCATTTTGCCAAAATCCAGCGTTGCTTTTTTATAATTTGCTTTCAACAGTGGTTTACTCCATGGTCATTTTCCATTAAGTCCACTTTGACCAATAGAACGATGGATGGTGTGATCTGACACTGATGTACCTTGACCTATTAGTTCACCTCTATTCTCTTTGGAAATTGTTCTGGGCTCTTTGGCTAACAGTCATATTATTTGTCTCTTTAATTTGTCATCAATTTTCCTTTTGTGGCCAGATCCAAGGAGGTTAGCTACAGTCCCATAGACCTTACACATCCAAATAATACATGCAACTGTAGTAACGGGAATATCAAACTGGAGATAGTCTTATAACCTTTATCTTTAACATGCTTGTGCATAATTTTTATTTCTACTTTCCTTAGAGAATGCTGTCTTTAGCTTCCTTTGGTCCATGTTCAGTGTGGTACATACCATGATACCAAACAGCACAGTGACTACTTTTCATAATTTAAATAGGCAGACTGACTTATTACAAGTTTGTAGACACTCGTGATGCTAATTACACGGCACACCTTAGTTTAATATGTCCCTATGGTCAAAATATTTTCAAACTTTTCTTGGGGTACCATCATTTTGTCCAGGCCATTTCCATTAGTTTTTCTTTTACATTTTTTCTATTTAACCACAATTCAAAAGCAGTGTCTGATTTTCATTAGTTGACCATTTAAATTGAAATTGAAAATTCCTCCTGTCAGTTTCAAGTTATTTCCATGACAATTTTTTACTTTAACAGAAGAACCAACAATTTTGTCCCCTTGTGTATTAATTGACTTGTATTTTTAAATCTGCATGGCCTTGTATTCAGTTAAAAAGACATATATGTTGATGACAGATTCCATATAAAATGGAACAAAGGGTTGTTATGGGCTGGATGGGTATGTAGCATGTGCTAAGCCATTTCTCATAGTGATCTTTAATGCCATGTTGGTGATATATGATGTCGATTTATAGTCAATGAATATAAACATTTGTCTTTTATTGTACCATAGTGATGGGCGTCATGTTGACTGGGTAAAGTCCTACCTGAGTATTTGGAGTGATCTTCAAGCATACATTAAGGAGTATCATATTACAGGAACTTCATGGAATAGTGTAAGTAGTTACCAAACATTTCCTATTCTTATATCTGTTTTGGCAGGTTGGCATGATATATTTTAAACAACAGTTTATATACATGGCATGCGGTTATTGCTTCTCTGTACATCAGATTGGGATATCAGTAGTTTACACAATACTGATATACAGAGAACTGTGTTGTCATGTTTGCATTGGGGTAGGTAGGTTATGTAGTATTTGATAGGGTAAGGGTAAGGCTATATTCCACTGCAATGTCTGTTTGCTGGGAAGTCTCTGTCGGATATATCAAAGGTATTGCTCACTATTTATCTGATGTAAGCCAGAGTGTCCTTTTGGCCTCCATTGGTCTGGTTTATGTCAGTATATCTTTTTTTCAACTATATGGAATATCTATCTTGTTAGGGAGAAACCACTCCAACTTAGAAGTTTCTGGGATTCAGTTTAGGCCTCTTTCACATGTCAGTGTCTCTGGTACGTGTAGTGACAGTTTTCTCACGTACCAGAGACACTGACACACGTAGACCCATTAGGATCTATGTGTTTCTGCACATGTGCATGTTTTCACATGGACCGTGTGTCCGTGTGCAAAACACGTAGACATGTCCGTTTTTGACCGGCAGCACGTACCGCAATTCGGTCAGCACACGTGCACACGGAGAACAGTGTGCACTCTCCTCCGTGTGCACGTACCGCCCGCAGGAGAGACAGCGCTACAGTAAGCGCTGTTCCCGCTGCGTGCGGTGCTGAAGCCGGTATTCATCCCTTCTCCCCAGCAGCGTTCGCTGGAGAGAAGGAATGAAAAATCAATTTTTTTTATTTATTTTCCCTTAAAAATAAAGTTTGTGCGTCCCCTCCCACCTCCCATCCCCTGTGTACCCCTCCACCACCCTCCCCCCCACCCCCCCCCCCACGCTTGCCTGCCGGGAAATACTCACCCAGCTCCTGCGATGTGTCATGTGAGCGGGACCATGTGACCGCTCACACAGGACCTGCTGCCAGCGGCCGCTGAGAGGAGAAATCGCAGGAGCTGGGTGTTGTGAATTCTGCTCTTCGGTTACCTCCAGTGGTTGTAGGTGGGAATGCAGTTGTCTCTGAGTCACAGTCTTGGCCAGGTGTATCTGCTAATTGCTGTTCTGACTGGGATATTTAAGTGTGCAGGATTCATTAGCCCTTTCCAGTTGTCAATGTTCCTTGTGAAGTGTTGGATCACTTTCTGGCTTCTCCTGCTAGCTGCCAAATTCAGCAAAGATAAGTGTTTGTTTTTTTGTGTCTGTGGCACACTGCTGTGTGCTTGTTTTTGTTTGTATTCCTGCTCTGATTGTAGGATTCGCTGGAGTTGCAGATATACACTCCTACATCTTTAGTTAGATGTAGGAAGTTTTTGTATATTCTGCTGTGGATATATTGGAAGGGTTTTAATACTGACCGCACAGAACTCTGTCCTATCCTGTCCTATTTAGCTAGAAGTGGCCTCCTGTGCTAAATCCTGTTTTTTTGCCTGTGTATGTTTTTTCCTCTCTGACTCACAGCCAATATTTGTGGGGGGCTGTCTATCCTTTGGGGATCTGCTCTGAGGCAAGATAGTATTCCTATTTCCATCTTTAGGGGTATTTAGTCCTCCGGCTGTGACGAGGTGTCTCGGATTGTTAGGTACACTCCACGGCTACTTCTAGTTGCGGTGTTAAGTTCAGGATTGCGGTCAGTATAGGGACCACCTTCTCCAGTGAAAGTTCTCATGCTGCTCCAAGGTCACCGGATCATAACAGTACAACTGGCCAACTATGAGTTAAATGCATTTCAGAAGAAGGGAAGAAAGGTCTTGAGCCATTTTTTTTCTCCAGTCTGTTTTGTGTTCTTTTCCCTCTTAACCCCTTCCCGACCTGTGACACAGCGTATGCGTCATGAAAGTCGGTGCCAATCCGACCTGTGACGCATATGCTGTGTCACAGAATGATCGCGTCCCTGCAGATCCGGTGAAAGGGTTAACTCCCATTTCACCCGATCTGCAGGGACAGGGGGAGTGGTAGTTTAGCCCAGGGGGGGTGGCTTCACCCCCTCCCCTCCCCCCGTGGCTACGATCGCTCTGATTGGCTGTTGAAAGTGAAACTGCCAATCAGAGCGATTTGTAATATTTCACCTATTATAACTGGTGAAATATTACAATCTAGCCATGGCCGATGCTGCAATATCATCGGCCATGGCTGGAAACACTGGTCTGCCCCCACCCCACCCCACCGATCGCCCCCCCCCAGCCCTCCGATCTGTCCGGTACACTGCTCCGCTACCCTCCGTCCTCCTGTCCGCTCCCCCCCGTGTTCTTGTCCGCTCACCCCCGTGCTCCAATCACCCCCCCGTGCTCCAACCACCCCCCCCCTGCACTCCGATCCACCCCCCCTGCAGTCCGATCCACCCCCCCTGCAGTCCGATCCACCACCCGATGCTCCAATGCACCCCCCCGTGCTCCGATCCACCCCCCCGTGCTCCGATTTACCCCCCCATGCTCCGATCCACCCCCCGTGCTCCCCCCCCCCCCACCCCATTATACTTACAGAGCCTCCCGTGGTCCGTGGTCTTCTTTCCTGGGCGCCGCCATCTTCCAAAATGGCGGGCGCATGCGCAGTGCGCCCGCCGAATCTGCCGGCCAGCAGATTCGTTTCAAGTGCATTTTGATCACTGCGATAAAACCTATCGCAGTGATCAAAATAAAAAAAATACTGAATGACCCCCTCCTTTGTCACCCCCATAGGTAGGGACAATAATAAAATAAAGATTTTTTTTTTTTCTTCCACTAAGGTTGGGGTAAGAATTAGGGGTAGGGTTAGGGTTAGGGGTAGGGGTAGGGTTAGGGGTAGGGTTAGGGGTAGGGTTAGGGTTAGGGTTTCGGTATGTGCACACGTATTCTGGTCCTCTGCGGATTTTTCCGCTGCGGATTTGATAAATCCGCAGTGCTAAACCGCTGCGGATTTATGGCAGATTTACCGCGGTTTTTCTGCGCATTTCACTGCAGTTTTACAACTGCGATTTTCTATTGTAGCAGTTGTAAAACCGCTGCGGAATCCGCAGAAAGAAGCGGCATGCTGCGGAATGTAAACCGCTGCGTTTCCGTGCAGTTTTTCTGCAGCATGTGTACAGCGATTTTTGTTTTCCATAGGTTTACATTGAACTGTAAACTCATGGGAAGCTGCTGCGGATCCGCAGCGTTTTCCGCGTGTGCATATACCTTTAGAATTAGGCCATGTGCACACGGTGCGGATTTGGCTGCGGATCCGCAGCAGTGTTCCATCAGGTTTACAGTACCAAGTATACCTATGGAAAACCAAATCCGCTGTGCCCATGGTGCGGAAAATACCATGCGGAAACGCTGCATTGTATTTTCCGCAGCATGTCAATTCTTTGTGCGGATTCCGCGGCGTTTTACACCTGTTCCTCAATAGGAATCCGCAGGTGAAATCCGCACAAAAAACACTGGAAATCCACGGTAAATCCGCAGGTAAAACGCAGTGCCTTTTACCCACGGATTTTTCAAAAATGATGCTGAAAAATCTCACACGAATCCGCAATGTGGGCACATAGCCTTAGGGTTAGGGTTGGAATTAGGGTTGTGGTTAGGGTTAGGGGTGTGTTGGGGTTAGGGTTGTGGTTAGGGGTGTGTTGCGGTTAGGGTTGTGATAAGGGTTATGGCTACAGTTGGGATAAGGGTTAGGGGTGTGTTGGGGTTAGTGTTGGAGGTAGAATTGAGGGGTTTCCACTGTTTAGGCACATCAGGGGTCTCCAAACGCAACATGGCGCCACCATTGATTCCAGCCAATCTTGTATTCAAAAAGTCAAATGGTGCTCCCTCACTTCTGAGCCCCGACGTGTGCCCAAACAGTGGTTTACCCCCACATATGGGGTACCATCATACTCAAGACAAACTGCGCAACAATTACTGGGGTCCAATTTCTCCTGTTACCCTTGTGAAAATAAAAAAATGCTTGCTAAAACATCATTTTTGAGGAAAGAAAAATGATTTTTTATTTTCACGGCTCTGCGTTGTAAACGTCTGTGAAGCACTTGGGGGTTCAAAGTGCTCACCACATATCTAGATAAGTTCCTTGGGGGGTCTAGTTTCTAAAATGGGGTCACTTGTGGGGGGTTTCTACTGTTTAGGCACACCAGGGGCTCTGCAAACGCAACGTGACACCCGCAGACCATTCCATCAAAGTCTGCATTTCAAAAGTCACTACTTCACTTCTGAGCCCCGACGTGTGCCCAAACAGTGGTTTACCCTCACACATGGGGTATCAGCGTACTCAGGAGAAACTGGACAACAACTTTTGTGGTCCAATTTCTCCTGTAACCCTTGGGAAAAAAAATTCTGGGCAAAATAATTATTTTTGAGGAAAGAAAACATATTTATTATTTTCACGGCTCTGCGTTATAAACTTCTGTGAAGCACTTGGGGGTTCAAAGTGCTCACCACACATCTAGATAAGTTCCTTTCGGGGTCTAGTTTCCAAAATGGGGTCACTTATGGGGGGTTTCTACTGTTTAGCCACATCAAGGGCTCTGCAAACGCACCGTGACGCCCGCAGAGCATTCCATTAAAGTCTGCATTTCAAAACGTCACTACTTCACTTCCGAGCCCCGGCATGTGCCCAAACAGTAGTGTACCCCCACATATGGGGTATCACCGTACTCAGGAGAAACTGGACAACAACTTTTGGGGTCAAATTTCTCCTGTTACCTTTGGGAAAATAAAAAATTGCAGGCTAAAAGATCATTTTTGAGAAAATAATTTTTTATTTTATTTTCATGGCTCTGCGTTATAAACTTCTGTGAAGCACTTGGGGGTTCAAAGTCCTCACCATACATCTAGATTAGTTTCTTTGGGGGTCTAGTTTCCAAAATGGGGTCATTTGTGGGGGATCCCCAATGTTTAGGCACACAAGGGCTCTCCAAACGTGACATGGTGTCCGCTAATGATTGGAGCTAATTTTCCATTTAAAAAGCCAAATGGCGTGCCTTCCCTTCCGAGCCCTGCCGTGCGCCCAAACAGTGGTTTACCCCCACATATGGGGTATCAGCGTAGTCAGGACAAACTGGACAACAACATTTTGTGTCCAATTTCTCCTAATACCCTTGGCAAAATAGGAAATTCCAGGCTAAAAAATTATTTTTGAGGAAAGAAAAGTTATTTTTATTTTCATGGCTCTGCGTTATAAACTTCTGTGAAGCAGCTGGGGGTTTAAAGTGCTCAATATGCATCTAGATAAGTTCCTTGGGGGGTCTAGTGTCCAAAATGGGGTCACTTGTGGGGGAGCTCCAATGTTTAGGCACACAGGGGCTCTCCAAACGCGACATGGCGTCCGCTAACAATTGGAGCTAATTTTCCATTCAAAAAGTCAAATGGCGCGCCTTCCCTTCCGAGCCCTGCCGTGTGCCAAAACAGTGGTTTACCCCCACATATAAAGTATCCGCGTACTCGGGAGAAATTGCCCAACAAATTTTAGGATCCATTTTATCCTATTGCCCATGTGAAAATGAAAAAATTGAGGCGAAAAGAAATTTTTTGGGAAAAAAAAGTACTTTTTCATTTTTACAGATCAATTTGTGAAGCACCTGAGGGTTTAAAGTGCTCACTAGGCATCTAGATAAGTTCCTTGGGGGGTCTAGTTTCCAAAATGGGGTCATTTGTGGGGGATCTCCAATGTTTAGGCACACAAGGGCTCTCCAAACGTGACATGGTGTCCGCTAATGATTGGAGCTAATTTTCCATTTAAAAAGCCAAATGGCGTGCCTTCCCTTCCGAGCCTTACCATGTGCCCAAACAGTGGTTTACCCCCACATGTGAGGTATCGGTGTTCTCAGGACAAATTGCCCAACAAATTTTAGGATCCATTTTATCCTGTTGCCCATGTGAAAATGAACAAAATGAGGCTAAAAGAATTTTTTTGTGAAAAAAAAGTACTTTTTCATTTTTACAGATCAATTTGTGAAGCACCTGGGGGTTCAAAGTGCTCACTATGCATCTAGATAAGTTCCTTGGGGCGTCTAGTTTCCAAAATGGGGTCACTTGTGGGGGAGCTCCAATTTTTAGGCACACGGGGGCTCTCCAAACGTGACATGGTGTCCGCTAAAGAGTGGAGCCAATTTTTCATTCAAAAAGTCAAATGGCGCTCCTTCCCTTCCAAGCCCTGCCATGCGCCCAAACAGTGGTTTACCCCTACATATGAGGTATCGGCGTACTCAGGACAAATTGGACAACAACTTTCATGGTTCAGTTGCTCCTTTTACCATTGTGAAATCAAAAAAATTGTTGCTAAAAGATAATTTTTGTGACTAAAAAGTTAAATGTTCATTTTTTCCTTCCATGTTGCTTCTGCTGCTGTGAAGCACCTGAAGGGTTAATAAACTTCTTGAATGTGGTTTTGTGCACCTTGAGGGGTGCAGTTTTTAGAATGGTGTCACTTTTGGGTATTTTCAGCCATATAGACCCTGTAAACTGACTTCAAATGTGAGGTGGTCCCTAAAAAAAATGGTTTTGGAAATTTCGTTGTAAAAATGAGAAATCGCTAGTCAAATTTTAACCCTTATAACTTCCTATAACTTCCTAGCAAAAAAAAATTTTGTTTCCAAAATTGTGCTGATGTAAAGTATACATGTGGGAAATGTTATTTATTAACTATTTTGTGTCACATAACTCTCTGGTTTAACAGAATAAAAATTCAAATTGTGAAAATTGCGAAATTTTCAAAATTTTCGCCAAATTTCTGTTTTTATCACAAATAAACGCATAATTTATTGACCTAAATTTACCACTAACATGAAGCCCAATATGTCACGGAAAAAAAATCTCAGAACCGCTAGGATCCATTGAAGCGTTCCTGAGTTATTACCTCATAAAGGGACACTGGTCAGAATTGCAAAAAACGGCAAGGTCTTTAAGGTCAAAATAGGCTGGGTCATGAAGGGGTTAATATCTGGGTGGCTGAGGAGCCTGGTGCAAGCATGAATGTTCAGGAATTAGCTTCTCGTGTAGACCAGCTTGCTGCTAGGGTGCAGGGTATTTCTGATTATATTGTTCAGACTCCTGCTTTAGAACCGAAGATTCCTACTCCTGATTTGTTTTCTGGTGACAGGTCCAAATTTTTAAGTTTTAAAAACAACTGTAAACTGTTTTTTGCTCTGAGACCTCGATCCTCTGGTGATTCCATTCAGCAGGTAAAAATCGTAATCTCCCTGCTGCGTGGCGACTCGCAGGATTGGGCGTTTTCCCTGGAATCTGGGAATCCGGCTTTGCTTAATATTGACTCCTTTTTTCAGGCTTTGGGATTATTATATGATGAACCTAATTCTGTGGATCAAGCTGAGAAGACCTTGTTGGCCCTGTCTCAGGGTCAAGAGGCGGCAGAATTGTATTGTCAGAAATTCAGAAAATGGTCTGTGTTGACTAAATGGAATAATGATGCTTTGGCGGCAATTTTCAGAAGGGGGCTTTCTGAATCCGTTAAAGATGTTATGGTGGGGTTTCCCGCGCCTTCCGGTCTGAGTGATTCTATGTCTCTGGCCATTCGGATTGACCGGCACTTGCGGGAGCGCAGTACTGTGCGCGCTGTGGCGTTGTCCTCAGAGCAAATTCCTGAGCCTATGCAGTGTGATAGAATTCTGTCTAGAACGGAACGACAAGGTTTCAGACGTCAAAATAGGTTGTGTTATTATTGTGGCGACGCTTCTCATGTCATTTCTGTCTGCCCTAAGCGGACAAAGAGGATCGCCAGTTCAATTACCATTAGTACTGTACAACCTAAATTTTTGTTATCTGTGTCCTTGATCTGCTCATTATCATCATTTTCTGTCATGGCGTTTGTGGATTCAGGCGCCGCCTTGAATTTAATGGACTTTGAGTTTGCCAAGCGTTGTGGTTTTCCCTTGAAGCCTTTGTAGAACCTTATTCCTTTAAGGGGCATTGATGCTACACCCTTGGCTAAAAATAAGCCCCAGTTTTGGACACAGGTGACCATGCGCATGGCGCCAGCCCATCAGGAAGATTGTCGATTTCTGGTGTTGCATAACTTGCATGATGCTATCGTGCTGGGTTTTTTTTTTCGTGGTTACAGGTACATAATCCTGTGTTGGATTGGAAGTCCATGTCTGTGACTAGTTGGGGTTGTCAGGGGGTTCATGACATACAGGTATATACTATATATAGGAGGAGATGACATACAGGTATATACTATATATAGGAGGAGATGACATACAGGTATATACTATATATAGGAGGAGATGACATACAGGTATATACTATATACAGGGGAGATGACACACAGCAGGTATATACTATATACAGGGGAGATGACATACAGGTATATACTATATACAGGAGATGACATACAGGTGTATACTATATATAAGGGAGATGACAAACATGTATATGGTGAAAATGAAAAGGTGTGAGTGCAAAATGAGAGGAGTGAGGGAAAATAGTGTAGTGATCGGAAAATGACAGATGTGAGGTCGAAATGACAAGTGTTAGGCGGGAATGAGAGGAGTGAAGGAGAAAATGAGAGGTGTGAGGGAGAAAATGAGAGATGTGAGGGGGAAAATTAAAGATGTGATTGGGAAAATGAGAAGCGTGATGGGAAAATAAGAGAAGTGACGTGCTATAACTAACCACAGATATTTACTATGCCCAGGCAACGCCGGGCTCTTCAGCTAGTTATTATATAAATTTGAGAATGAGGATAATGTCACATTTACATGTAGCTGAAATGGGTGGGCCTGGAGTTGGTTACAAGTGGGCCCTTGGCACATCAGTCCGAAGCTGTTTGTAGGAGATTAGTTTGGCAATTTAAGGTCCATTGGGGTAGATAGATTGCATTCTCTCTTTTGGGGAAGATTATTTTGTGTAAATTAAGGGAATGTAGTTAATCTAATCTCTAGTAGGATGTTGGGAGAAGAGCAGGTTAACTCTTAGGCTGCCATCACACTAGCAGTATTTGGTCAGTATTTTACATCAGTATTTGTAAGCCAAAACCAGGAGTGGGTGATAAATACAGAAGTGGTGCATATGTTTCTATTATACTTTTCCTCTAATTGTTCCACTCCTGGTTTTGGCTTATAAATACTGATGTAAAATACTGACCAATTACTGCTAGTGTGATGGCAGCCTTACAAACAGGTTAAAATCTGAAAATGTGATCGTGTGGGAGGTTTTTTTTACAACATGTGAATGGGATTTGTTTTGTAAAATGTGAAATTGTTCAGGGGCATGAAACATGTCTTTTAATGCAGGCCCACGAGGTCACTATTATAAAATCCTTTTGTAATACATCTAGTTGAATATAAACATTGAAAAGAACACGAATCGATGATAATTGGAAACCAACATTTAGAAATGAAAACTTTGGTGTCTGTTTGCATCTGTTTTGTTTTGAACTAATCAATTTTTACAACTGATATCTCTTAACATTCATAGAATCTGTGTATGCTCAATCCTGAAAAAAAACCTATCGACAGGATATAAGTGACCAGTTTTTCCTCTTATTTTAATTTTGCAGCTCTGTTTTTTTGGTATTTTTTTTATCCATCATACTGTTCCAGAGATGTAGGCCTTTTTAGTTAGTGATAAGTTTGATGGTCTTTACCAAGGAGGCATTGCGCACAGCTAATAATAGGTTAATAATATAGAGCAGTCTAAAGATACGCCCACAGAAACTCCTGTGAGCCACGCCCCCTTGGAAGAAAAAAGCATAACAATTAACACTAAATAAAAAGGTCCATTTCCCTGGAACCTTATGACATATATAAAAAATAAATAAATACTCATGGAAGCTACAGGAATAAAATAAGAGTAAAAACTGGTCACCTTTGACCTGGTGACAGGCCCCCTTTATATAAGTAACCTGTTAATGGATGACCATCCATTATGATCTATGTCTCACACACAGAAGTTTCCAGATCTGTTCCTATCTGTTTTTTGGATGGAAAAAAAACGTGCCTTACTTGTTTTCTTGTCCTTCCAAAAAATGTCTTGCAGACCAAATACCGTAGATGCAAACAGAAGAAATTTTAGGAAATAAAAACCCTACTGAAATGTGTGGGTCCTATAACGCAACATTTTATTTCTTTTGTCCTGCTCTTCAGAAAAACAGATACAAATGGACACATGAATGCAGGCTATCACACTCTGATCCACCACAATTGAAAATTGAAAAATTTGCAGAACACAAAATCATCACGTACCCTGATTTGTAAAAGTTAAAACAATGTGTCAACCATATTGAGAGCCTTTGCTTATGTTCGTTATTCCACGGTGCACGTTATGCAGCCACTTACTTAAGACTCCGCTTAAAAACAAGCCAAGGTCTTACACTTATAATGGGGGTTTTCATTAATTTCTACCTTTTCCCATGTCTAGTATTAATCCGGTATCACAATATTAAAAATTACAATGTTTGTATGCCATGACAATCTGTATAACACTCATGAAATACCATCTTGGATTGTTTATACATGTCAGGCAGTGAAATAAAGAGATAGAATTCTTCCTTGGTTAGTTGACCATTGCTGACCTCCTTAAGGCACCAACAGCTGTACAGTGCAACTGTTCCTTTTATTTTATTAGCACCTGCCAAAAAAGTAAAAGACTTCCTTTAGTGATGTTATTGAATTGTGGTTTGCTTCACTACTGAGTGAGGAGAGGAAGAAACCCAACAGCTGTGCCACATCCAAACAAGAAAGGCTTAGAAAAACTCCAGTGCTGGTCATTTTGACTATCGTCACACTTGCAGAAGACCACTGAACAACTGGTGGTTCTTAATAGCATTAAACACGTGTCGGCCAAAAGGAATGTGTTAAGGAAATTATAGTCTGCAGCATGCCTTTGTGGTAGCAGCATAAAGGGGTTTTGTGAATGTATTAATGGAACAAAAAGCTATACAAAATCAAGGGCTTAACTGGTATAGGCACGTGTGCCATGTGATACCTTACACGCTCCATGAAGTTAAGGACCACTGATAGCACGGCACTTGCTGTTGTGAAGGGAGGAGCTTTCATTCGTATCTAGGCTTCTATGATCAGCCTGTTGTATATGCCCCTTTTATTGTATATGCCCCTTTCTGCCACCAGAACAGCTCTGACCCATTGAGCCATGGACTTCTCAAGACCTGTGAATGATGAGCTGTGGTATCTGACACAAAAATTGCAGATTCTTTAAGCTTTGTAAGTTGCAAGATGGGACTTCCATGAATTCTGCTTCCATGGATTTTAATGCAAGATGGGGCCTCCACGGAAGCCCAAGTGGATACCTTAACCTCTTTTTTGTGCTCCTCAAACCATTTCTAAAAATGTATCTAAATTGTGACAGGGCACATTATTTATCTCCATGAGGCCTTTACCTTTAGGGAATACCATTGCCATAAAGTGGTGTACTGGGTCTGCAACAATGATTAGGTAGGTAGTACATGTTGAAGTAACATTCACATGAATGCCCAACGAATCACACTGCCTCTATTTGCTCTCATGAAATCTTCTTATGGTAGACATAGACACTGGAAAACCTACTTCCTGGAGAGTGTTCTTCACTTGGGTGGATGTTGTGAAAAGTTTTTTCATCTACCACTGTTTTTTTCTGTAAATGTCTAGGCCTTTTTGAGTTCCTAAGCTCGCCAAAAATATATCAAACTGTTGATTTGGCCATTCCTAACATTTCTGCTATCTCTCTGATACATTTTTTCCTAATGATGGTCTGTTTCTCTTTCATTGAGAGCTCCTTTGATCGCATGTTCTGATTCACAGCAACAGTTTCCAAAGGCAAATGCCACATCTGGAATAAGCTCCAGAGCTTTTACCTGCTTAATTGATGTCAGATTAATGAAGGAATAGCCCATGCAGCCCATTAAAAAACTTTTGAGATAATTGTCCAATTACCTTTGTTCCCTTTGAAAAGAGGCAGCTACATACTAAAGAGCTGTAATTCCTAAACCCTCACTCAAATTAGGCCGTGAATACCCTCAAATTTAAGTTGAGAGTCTGCACTTTAAGCCCATATTGATTATATAGCTTATATCCTGAATATGTTTTGGTAAACAGCTAAAATGCTAAAACTTGTGTCACTGTCCAAATATTTATTGACCTAACTGTAAATCCCATCTTGTTAGCCAATGGGCATGTCTTCAAGAAGACTCCCTTAGCGAGTTGAGGATAACACCAGATTCAGGACAAACAGCAGTATTTACACCAGGTGAAATAAATTACGTATTTATGTCAAGTGACGTCCCCTTTAAGTGCCTCTAAAGTAGTTTGGTATGAAGCATAATTCTATTTTTGTTTCAGTCTGTTGATGTCTGTTTGTGCCAGATCTAATAGTAAAATAAGTCTCGAGCCAAGTCAAATGACACATGTATTGAGATCATCTGACGCCAAGTATTTTAAAGTCATGACTGATGCCATCCATAATAGTGTTGGTGCCAAGCAAACTACTGCTGTGTCTGATCTCACATGTGCCAGTAGGTGCTGAGTAAGTCTGATACAAATTATTCTAGCTCTGGCAAAAATGCTGGTGCCAGGTAATTGGGAAATCAAAAGATAATTTTATTTTCACAATTTTATTTTGCATCTTTTGTTTACGAAAACATATGTAAACCATAAAAATTTTATAATGTGAAAAATATGTAGAGGGAAAAACTGAAAGACAATAGGGCAATAGAGGGTTTTATCTGGTGTGAGATGGGAGATGTGAATGCAGGGATGTGCTCACCTGGTAGAACTGTGTTTCCACAACACTGTACAAACTCAAATACAAACGGCTTCAGATCCATGGAGAGATGTCCAATAAATAGATGAGTGAAAATATGGATCTGCCACGAGAGGTGGTGAGTTCTCCTTCAATGAAAGTGTTCAAACATAGGCTGGACAGACATCTGTCTGAGATGGTCTAGTGAATTCTGCATTGAGCAGCTGAATAGGAAAGGGTTCTTTACAGTTAGAGCAGGCAGAATGTGGAATGCCCTACCACAAGAGGTGGTAATGGCAGACACTGAAATATAAGCAAGGGAAACAATGTAACAGTATAACTATAACAACTAAACAAATTATGAGGTAGGATTTGTTACCCACAACATTACCACATGCTGTATATAAGAAAGAGACAAACAATATTTAGGTGGATTCGGCGATGAGTCAGAAATCTATGGGAAAGTTTAGGTCCAATAATCCTAATTTTTAAGGTACCGTATATACTCGTGTATAAGCCGAGTTTTTCAGCACATTTTTTGTGACTGATTCTAAAAACGGATGTGTGAAAGAAGCCTTATACACGAGTATATATGGTATTTATGATGGAAAGTGTTAGCTAAAGCATATCTAAGCTCTAAGAACTATACAAAGAGGTTTTCTCAATGATATCGCACAACTTAGGAGGTAGAGCATTTTTTTAAAAAGCCATGGAATTTTTTACTACAAGAAAAATATGAATCAAGATTTGCCTATAGTCAGGTTCAAAGCTCTCCATCTCAATTGAAAGGAGGGCCGTCTGTGAAGTGATCAAAAAAAATTTATTGCAAAGTCCTGCAATCAGTGAGAAAACCCACTTCCATAAAGTCCTTACTTTACAACAATTCCGAAAGATATGCAATAAAGTTCCTTGTTGACCCCAATTTATCTAACATAAAGAACAATCGTTATTAAAATGAGCTAACCTGACAGGAGTGAAGTACTATTTGGCCGAGAGTTTAAAAAAGGATTCCTGACGCAGCATGGAAATATTGGAGGAATATGAATAATCCAAAGTATTTTCCCACTGTTCTGGGGGAACAGCTTGCCGACCTAGGTCTTTTTTCAACCTATGTAACTATGTAAGGCCATAAAAAAACTCCTGTTTGGAGTAACCATATAAGGAATTATACACACATGAATGAGTTTTATTTTTACTCTAGTATTACGTTTGCTATTGTGGCACACCGTGTGTTAGGGGTCGAGTTCCCGCCTCTGCACAGGGGGAATCTCGGGCCATCTCCACTGCGGTCTCCCATTCTTCTCCTGCCGCAGTGGAGTCTGCTCAGCAGAGACGTCCATCCCAGCATCTTGCTCAGTCCCACTCTGTACAAAGATTTACTGCTGCTTTTCCTGCTTCTGCCATTGAAGTCAGTGCTGGGCAGCGGCGAGCAGATGCTTCTGGGACTCAGTCCTGCTTTTCTCATTCTGAGCATGCCCTGAGTAAGATCTCTCAGAGGAGATCAAGGGTCCCATGGTCAGATACTGCAGCTAAGTCCATTGGTCCTTTCAGGAAGGTCCTTTAAGTGCTAGGACTAAGTTCTGCTTTACACACACTGAGCATGCCCAGGGCAAGATCTCTCAGTGGAGATTTAGGGTCACATGCTCAGGTACGGCAGTCTCTCATTGGTCCTTCTAGGAAGGTCTTTTACTTGCTGCAGCTACATAAGGCTCGCATGGCCGCACGGCCATGCGCTAGTATCAAATGTGTTTTGGCTTATGCCAGTGGATACTATACCACTCCGTTCTTAAGTGGTGTGAAGCTGTTAGCATTGGGACTGTACACTCAGGCAGGCAGCTAGCGTCAGTGGGGGCAATTAGCCGTTGGCTTAGCATCTGGTTCCTTCATGTGTGCGGTTAGCACAGAAGAGTTCCAGAGCAAGTACAACCCTAGTTAGTGTATTAGTTTTGTGTACAGCGCGACTCTGTGAGGCAACAGAGTTCGCTACCAGTTCACACGGGGTGAAGCTTAACCCACGTGTGAGCTCAGAGTCCATCCGCCATTACTTAGCAGCAGATATCTCTGCACAGTGAACCCCGGGCTGCGAACGCACCTTGTAGCTACATACCTATTACTCGGTGCGTTCCGCTAGCCCTAACACCGTGCTTATGTCTAGCAGTTCTACTCAACCTCTTATTCCATACACATATTTTTTTTAATTTTTACATAATTTTGTTAGTAAATGAAAGCAATCTCCATATATACAGGTGCTTCTCACAAAATTAGAATATCATCAAAAAGTTAATTTATTTTCAGTTCTTCAGTATATAAAAAGTGAAACTCATATACAGTATTATATAAAGTCATTACAAGCAGAGTGATCTATTTCAAGTGTTTATTTCTGTTAATGTTGATGATTATGGCTTACAGTCAGTGAAAACCCAAAAGTCATTATTTGAGTAAATTAGCATACTTTATCACACCAGCTTGAAAAATTATTTTAAAATCCGAAATGTTGGCCTACTGAAATGTATGTTCAGTAAATGCACTCAATACTTGGTCTGGGCTCCTTTTTCATCAATTACTGCATCAATTCGGAGTGGCATGGAGGCGATCAGCCTGTGGCACTGCTGAGGTGCTATGGAAGCCCAGGTTGCTTTGATAGGAGTCTTCAGCACGTCTGCATTGTTGGGTCTGGTGTAACTCATCTTCCTCTTTACAATACCCCATAGATGGGGTTAAGGTCAGGTGAGTTTGCTGGCCAATCAATCACAGTGATACTGTTGTTTTTAAACCAGGTAGTAGTACTTTTGGCAGTGCGGACAGGTGCCAAGTCCTGCTGGAGAATGAGATTTCCATCTCCAAAACGTTTGTCGGCAGAGGGAAATATTAAGTGCTCTAAAACTTCCTGGTAGACGGCTGTGCTGACTTTGGTCTTGATAAAACACAGTGGACCTACACCAGCAGATGACATGACTCCTCAAACCAGCATTGATTGTGGAAACTTCACGCTAGACCTCAAGCAGCTTGGATTGTGTGCCTCTCCACTCTTCCTCCAGACTTGATTTGTAAATGAAATGCAAAATTTACTTTCATCTGAAAACAATACCTTGGACCACTGAGCAAAAGTCCAGTTCTTTTTCTCTTTGGCCAAGGTAAGACGCTTCTGGCATTGTCTCTTGGTCATGAGTGGCTTGACACAAGGAATGTGACACTTGTAGCCCATGTCCTGGATACCTCTGTGTATGGTGGCTCTTGAAGCAGTGACTCCAGCACCATCCACTGGTTGTGAATCTCCCCAAAATTTTTGAATGACCCTTTCTTAACAATCCTTTCAAGGCTGCGGTTATCCCAGTTGCTTGTGCACCTTTTTCTGCGACACTTTTTCCCTCCACTCAACTTTCCATTAATATGCGTGGATACAGCACTCTGTGAACAGCCAGCTTCGTTAGCAATGACCTTTTGTGGCTTACCCTCCTTGTAGAGTGTGTCAATGACTGCCTTCTTGACATATTCATCGTCTTCCCCATGATTGTGGAGCCTACTGAAACAGACTAAGGGACATTTTTAAACAGTTAGGAAGCCTTTGCAGGTGTTTTTTGTTAATTATTCCAATTCACTGAGATAATGACTTTTGGGTTTTCATTGGCTGTAAGCTGTAATCATCAACATTAACATAAACACTTGAAATAGATCATTCTGTTTGTAATGACTCTATATAATATGAGTTTCACTTTTTCTATTGAAGAACTGAAATTAATAAATTTTTTGATGATATTCTAATTTTGTGAGAAGCACCTATATATTGTCTGACACAGTATGTGATATTTTATGGTCATTATGAGATGCATTATACAAACTGACATCTGTTAGGTCATCTGACACATCGTGTTTTGGGGTGGCGCCTTTATTTGAATGCTTTGTCTATTTAAACCTGTACCTCCCATTTCTGGCAATGTGGTTGTCCTGATGAAGAACTCTGTACTTCGAAACGCGTTGACCATTAAAAACCGCAGTTAAACATTTTTGTCTCCTGGATGTTTTCATCACACACCGAGGAATCTATTGGTGTCTCCGGCAGCACAACCAAAATCCATATCTCCACTCAGCAATATAATGGGAAAAATAATATGAAAAACACTTATACGGGCATGTGATGAATGGAATTGACATATCAAAAGTAGTATTAAAGAGCATCAACTAAAGAAAAAATATGGTGGCGTCCACCCAGGGAGGAAGTGCATGGACATCAGCTGCTTCGTTTTGTAATTTCTATACATGAGTGCTGCCAACAGACAGGTGGCTGTAAGATTGAGCTCAATAAGACAAGCATCTACATTTACAGAAAAAGCACCTTAACAAAGGATCAGTGTTTGGGTGACTCTCCACCTGTTCTCCTCAGATGACATGTGATCGTAGTGGCTTTACCATGTGCTCTATAAAAAAAATACCTTATAAGTAGAATATAAAAGAAGCAGTAAATTAGCTTCATATAGAAAACACAGTATAAAAAGTCATCAATGATTTTACAGAAAGAAAATTACATAATATTCAACCAAGCATGAATAAATGGCGAATAAATTTTACTCGAAATCTCAATACTGCAATTGCCTTGAAAAGACGTAAATAACTCTGTGAGGTCTCCTATTACTGTTTTGAAACACATTTACCCCAAACACAAAATTATGATATTAAAGGAAACCTGCCAGGTGATGCATGCTTATACTTATTGAAAAGGGTATGAAAACCCCAAACACCAAGTACCCTATATTAAACCCAATTAATTCTTTATTAATTATTATAACATAACAATTTAAAAATTATCCATATAAAAGCAAGTTCTGCTATTCAAAAAGTAAGGACAAACCATACACTATACCAGCTGTAACGCTATTGATGGTGCCCCTGCATGGTTCCCCTTCCCCCTCCATGCAGGGACACTGGCATACTCACGCCACAGCTGCATGTCATGGCCCTGGCTGGCTCCCTATCTCCATGTGAAGTGTGAGCACACTTCCCTGCAGCACACCTACTGCAGACGCGATTCCCTTGTCCTTAAAGGGAACTTGTCACATCCCCCCCCCCAGGCGTTTTTAACTAAAAGAGTCACCTTGTGCAGCAGTAATGCTGCATTCTGACAAGGTGGCTCTTTTAGTTCTGGGTGCTGTAACTGCCGAAGTAATCAGTTTTGGAATTTGTCCTAAATACCTTTTCTTCAGCTAAGGAGGCAGGTCTTTCCCCCCTGCTGCAGACGCCTCACAGCCGTCACTCAAATCTTCTTGGCGCCGGGCACCGCCTCCTCACCGCTGTTTTGAAATGAGCCGGCACCTGCGCTCTTTTCTCCTGCCTTGGGCAGGCGCCGTGAGCACTGCCCGTCTGTCCTCATATGCAGTCCAGCTGACTGCGCCTGTGCGGACGCCCTGCCTGTGAATCCCAGCCCCATAGTATGAATAAATAAGAAGACACTGTGGGGCTGGGATTCACAGGCAGGGCGTCCGCAGAGGCGCAGTCAGCTGGACTGCATATGAGGACAGACGGGCAGTGCTCACTGCACCTTGTGTCTGCTTAGGTGATGTATGTTAACATACTGACCAACAAAATCGGTTATTAAACCGTATGCTGAATCAAAAAGTGTTTTTGCTTTTTTTTTGTAAAAAGTTATAGCTTTATTGAAACACACATTACACATAAAATTTGTTTAAAACAATACCTCTGAACCACATAAATAAGAATAACTGACAGGTAAGCGTTTAAGCAAATATTGTTTAGCGGATCACTAGTAACTCAATAGGAGAGTTTTAATTAGCTCTTATAGTTTTGCACCTTTGGACAAAATATCCCACTTTTTAGTAGCACTATACTGTGCAAAAATGTAAACAAACTATAATCTCTTTCTATGCAAATTACACTCTGCTAGATAGACCAGAAGAGGTGGCAATATATATATTGGTGCAATTTATTTCAACCAAAATAGTACAGACCGCTATCAATAATTTAGTATCCTAGAATAACTGCAGCCCTATTGCCAAACTGCTTTTACCATTTTGGGCGCTAAAACCCCATAATGAGCTGGACTATATACAACAAAGTGCCATTCATCTATTGCTCCAGTGTATAAGCACTATCAAACCAGTAAATTCCATGTCATCTAACGAGTTGTCCTCACTATAATCAGATATTGCTGACAGCATGAGAGGATACATAAAACATCATAAAGCTAAATAAATCAGTCAGATGCATATTACCCCGAAACTCGGTGATCCTTGCTAACAGCGATTTCCACCTGCAAAGGGAACTCTGGATGTGCCTTCGCACCGGCTGGTCTCAGACAGCCCTGTTGACAGTGCTCTGGATTGCGGATCCCGAAGTCTTCAGTAAAAGGTAAAGAGACTGCAACCCTGTGTCCTCGTTATTGACTGCACCTCACACCATCGCCACCTACATTACTGGGAAGCCCTGGGGATATACTTCACCTGTGGGAAGGTATACCATCTGGCTGCCATCACATCACCCCAGTGGACCCCAAGCAGCATCGGTTGACCTGACCAAATACCACAGGTGGCGTCACGAAACCTTAGCCGACTTTCATCACCCCTTTTATTGGACGCCCCTTAGCAGGGTCACGGACCGGGTCCAGCCACCGTGACAACCCAAGAACTGAGACAGAGAGGACCGGTACTGAGTAACCCGCGGCCCTGCGTCTGGGGGCTCCAACTTGGCGTCACGAACAGGACAGTACTTAAGCCTGAATAATTGGGTCATGTGTGCCTTGGAACTGTGTTGGAATTGTGCTTGAACTGTGATTTATTGCAAAGACTGTGCATTGCTGATTGCCGCAAAGATTCCCGCCAAAACCGACGCCATTGTAGCGCCACGAGGAGCGCAGGAGCAGAAGAAGGGCGTGGAGTTGTGGGCGTGAACGAGCTGAAGAGCGCGAAGAGTAATGGCCGCCCAGTCTAAGTACTTTTGCATCTTGGAGACGTGTCCGTCAGCAGCTGAGACCCGCCTCCTGCTTCTCTATGGAGGGCGGGAGCTATGGAGACGGGGCTGCCCCCTAAAGAGGACGTGGGATGAATATGAAGGAGACGAGGAGACTGACATGGCGACCCCCAGGCGTCCACGTGGGGATACACCGACCCGGCCCAATCCTTCACCGGAGGGCGAAAGCTTTGGTCCACCGCAGGAAGGGCCCGACGATCAGCCTCAGGAAGGCGGGTTAGATATGATCCGGGTTCGGCGGTTGGTTGCCCGCTGGAGGGATACTCTGAGGGAGGCACAGTCTGCCTCACTGATGACCCCGATCTCCCCGCCCGAACCGTGGGTCGGCCGGTGCCGATTCAGACCCCATGCAGGTACCGAGACCGAACAAGCCCTCGGGATTCGGCTGTCTCCTTTAGTCGACCCGCTGCTTGCTGCAGCAGCTGGGGGCCCGGCTGCATCGTTGCCCCATCGTGAACTGAGGGAACCGGATCTCAGGGTCCTCACCTGGGAGGAGTACAGACGGCACCGATTAGTGGAGTGGAAGGAGGAGACCAAACCCGGGGCCATGGTCGATTTGCAGGAGGAACCTCTGCCGCAGTGGGGTGTCGTGGTCCTCTTCAATCCCCAGGAGGGGAGGGGAGTCATCCAGGAGATTGGGATGCCATTGACAGTGCGTGTCACCCGAGACAAAGTGGAACCCTGCTACGGGCAAGCCGACCGCGATTTGCGGCCTGGGGATGCGGTGACCTACACTCGATGGCAGAGAGGAGCCGGCTGGTGGGCCCACGGCGTCCAAAGGTGCGCGGCCCTTCTGGCTGCAGCTCCGGGTCAGGAGGCTGAACCCATCGCGGAAGAAAAGACTGCGACCTCCGCTGCGGAACCCCAGGATACTCAGGCTCGGCGGGTGACCTTGAGTTCCACCCGTTCTCGACCGACAAGGATGGTGTGCGAGGTAAGGCTGTTACTGTCGCAGCACTAAACCTCGAAAACCTGACATATGTATATAGTTAACTAACTGTTCCCTGCTCCTTTTGCTACTTGAACCCGTCTAGGGTTAATCCATAAAGGGGTCCCTTCGTTTACCCGGGATCCCTATTGTTTTGTATTTTTTTTTGCACAAGTTCATCACTGTTTAAAAGACTGCCGAATCATGGACGGTGAATGATTCACAAACTGTGTTGTAAATAGTTTGCACCCTTTTAAGGGTGCTCTCTACTGGTTTTACAAGGAAAGAAGACTTTGCGAAGACACGATTCCAGATGATGACGTGATAGTTTCTTGAGTCTTGCAGTTCCTTAGTGACTTGATAAATGTTTGGACTACCTCAGAAAAGACTGATTTCCCCTCTTAAAGGAAATGTTATTTGTTATAGTAAGATAGTGATAATGTTCGCATAGTAGATGCCATGTAGCTAGAAGAGCTAGAAAGTGAACCCGTAGGGGTTAGTGAGTCTGAGAACCATAGAGAGATGGTTGCTGTGGACCTAGAAGAAGAAAGGCAGTAGGCCCGGACGAATAGCCAGGCGGTCCTGCATCTGTGTGAAGTTAAAGGGAACCTGTCACCCCGAAAATCGCGGGTGAGGTAATCCCACCGGCATCAGGGGCTTATCTGCAGCATTCTGTAATGCTGTAGATAAGCCCCCGATGTTACCTGAAATAGGAGAAAAAGACGTTATATTATACTCACCCAGGGGCGGTCCCGCTGCTGGTCAGGTCGGATGGGTGTCTCCGGTCCGCTGCGGCGCCTCCCATCTTCACTACAAGACGTCCTCTTCTGATCTTCAGCCACGGCTCCGGCGCAGGCGTACTTTGCTCTGCCCTGTTGAGGGCAGAGGATAGTACTGCAGTGCGCAGGCGCCGGAAATGTCAGAGGCCCGGCGCCTGTGCACTGCAGTACTTTGTCTGCCCTCAACAGGGCAGAGCAAAGTACGCCTGCGCCGGAGCCGTGGCTGAAGATCAGAAGAGGACGTCTTGTAATGAAGATGGGAGGCACCGCAGCGGACCGGAGACGCCCGTTTGACCTGACCAGCAGCGGGACCGCCCCTGGGTGAGTATAATATAACGTCTTTTTCTCCTCTTTCAGGTAACATCGGGGGCTTATCTACAGCATTACAGAATGCTGTAGATAAGCCCCTGATGCCGGTGGGCTTACCTCACCCGCGAATTTCGGGGTGACAGGTTCCCTTTAAAGGAAGTAAAGAAAACGTTAGATTCATACTGTAATGTTTTGTAGTAGGCCTTTAGTGGGTTCAGCTTATACGCCCTTAAAGGAGAAGTTAAATTGCTGTTCAAAGATTTGCACTTAGTAGAATACCCGGCTATGTAATAGGAATTATTCATAATCTGTAGAATAGAATGTTATTTAAAATATTTAAACATGTTTCTGTTTGTAACGTTCAAGTGGCCTCACCTCCCATAAAGGGAATTATTGTAATGTTTACATTGTTTAAAGCATTCCAAAAATTTTGTATGTCCTTTTCTAATAACTATTGTTGTTCTTCTTTTCCCAGTCCGGGAGTACTGGATTTAACCGGGGGGGAGTGCAGCGCCCCAGAGACCTGGTCGTTGCAGTAATGTCGCTCTGCCGCTAAGGAGGGTGATGTTATGTCTGATTGCACTAAAGGAGTTCACCTGACCAGGTATCACAAGCACACATTAAACTTCACACTCCGGCCACTAGGGGGAGCAAAAGGCACTATGTATTAGGCCACTCCTCACACTGGTAAAACTAGGGGTCAGATAGGAAGTTACGAGAGAACGCAGCCTGGGAGAGTCCAGGGAGGACCTGTCAGGGGTGGGTTCCTGACAGGGGCCTAGCAGAACGAATAGAAAGCAACGGAACCGCACCTGCACTACCTTGCGGCGGTATCCTAAGATAGGACATGAGGAGAAGGATATTGTGGAAAGTGAGAAACGAGATCAAAGCACAAAGGAGAGCCAGTAGGAGTTGTGCCCCGAGGATGGCAACATCCTACTGAGGCGCGTAGCCTGTGACCAGAACACCGAGGAAGTAACTGACTCTATGCTTTACTTCAAATACCGGAGGACAGTTGATTATAGGTTGGCTGTTTACCATACATCACCTAAGCAGACATAGGGGGCAAGCGTGGAGATGGGCGTCTCTAGGGTCCCAGAATAGCTCTGAGCCTTCCCATCAAACGGGTGCGTCCTATCCAGATAAACTTGGGGGACGGACAGAGAAAGAACGAGAACAGAAGTTGTGAGGACTATCACGAATGCTCCACAGGGAAGGACTACAACACACAGGCGCTAGTGGTAGGCACTGATTTCCACCTGCAAAGGGAACTCTGGATGTGCCTTCGGACCGGCCGGTCTCAGACAGCCCTGTTGACAGTGCTCTGGATTGTGGATCCCGAAGTCTTCAGTAAAAGGTAAAGAGACTGCAACCCTGTGTCTTCGTTATTGACTGCACCTCACACCATTGCCACCTACATTACTGGGAAGCCCTGGGGATATACTTCACCTGTGGGAAGGTATACCATCTAGCTGCCATCACATCACCCCAGTGGACCCCAAGCAGCGTCGGTCGACCTGACCGAATACCACAGGTGGCGTCACGAAACCTTGGCAGACTTTCATCACTTCTTTTATTGGACGCCCCTTAGCAGGGTCACGGACCGGGCACAGCCACCGTGACAACACAAGAACTGAGACAGAGAGGACCGGTACTGAGTAACCTGCGGCCCTGCGTCTGGGGGCGCTCCATGAACATGCCCTAACAGTCTCTGAATCAGTCCTGTCTAAGACTCCCTGTCAGAAACTATTCTACCAATGGATCCTGAACCTAGTAGTCTGAACGGACCCCGAGTCTGTGTCCATGTCAGTAACCATTCTGCAGAGGATTCACAGCCTATTTATCTAAACGGAGCCCTGCGTACCTGACCCCAGGGGTCAGCAGTATCGGGGACTGCCTAGGAATGGTACCTGGCAGCTACCTTACTCAACATTCAGGAGCTCCAATGAATATCAGGTAGCCGCATAGCTATGCCCCTCCTAGGTAATCCCAGTTCCGTGGCACAGAGGATCCACGAACCACATGCGCCACCTGTGTGTCTAACACCAGCTAAGTAGGCAAAATATAAACCAGTGCACAGAAAGACCTAGTTTGAAAATAAATATTACAGTGGTTGTTTTTAATAAGCTACACTTAGTCTGTATGAGCACTTACATGTAATTCCTCTGGTTGTGTACAGTCCCCGCTGCCCCAATACATGCTGACCAAACCATGAACAGCATCTATCAGCCACTGGCTGTAGATCACAGCCATGTATGCTTATCTCTGAAACACTGTGGCATTTCAGAGAAAATCATAATTTTGATAGCTTCTGGCGACTGAACCGCACAGTGCACTATTCGTACATGCCAATCCCTGGCAGCGTCTCTCTGCCAGCTGACAGTGACTAACAAGTCTGTCCATATGCACATGGAGGCAGAGGTTTGCCAGTCACTGTCATTAGGTCAGGGAGAAGCCACCAGGGATCCACCTGTACAACTATTCATCCACGTGGCTCAGTCCCAAGAAGCTATTAAAAGTATGTTTTTCACTGAAACATTGCAGCATTTCAGAAAATAGCATACATGGCTGGGATCACACAGCCAGTAGTTGATACATGCTTCCCACGGTTTGGGCAGCATGTGTAACCTGACAGGTTCCCTTTAAGCTGCCCTCCTTGTTTGCAGTGCATCAAAATATGAACAAAATTGTGTTATTATAGTGCTGTACTGCAGTGTACCACAGTTCAACCAATTCACAGTCACACTGGCTCTGCAGGTTCAGCACCTCCCTCTTACTAGAATTTTTGGATTATTATTCGGGATCCAAGAAGTATCGTTTCTCCTTGCGGAGAGTGACATGATAAGCATGTCGAGGTGAGGAGACTTAAAGCCGCTATGCTCCTCTGGGAAATATGTAAATTGTCTCTTCAGAGAGGAAGAGGACTATAACTCTAGTGCCACCTATTGGAAGTAGCAATCCTAACAGTCAATGTCGACTCTTTAACGAGCCTTGTCACATGACTTAGGATAATAGCCAAACCAGAATCTCAATTTGCAGACACTGTGTTTCGGGGTACTGCCCCTCGTCAATGCAAAGTGGAGATCTGGTTTAGCTGATTGAAAGGCGTCTGACCGGGATCCAAGAAGTATCGTTTCTCCTTGCGGAGAGTGACATGATAAGCATGTCAAGGTGAGGAGACTTAAAGCCGCAATGCTCCTCTGGGAAATATGTAAATTGTCTCTTCAGAGAGGAAGAGGACTAGAACTCTAGTGCCACCTATCGGAAGTAGCAATCCTAACAGTCAATGTCGACTCTTTAACGAGCCTTGTCACATGACTTAGGATAATAGCCAAACCAGAATCTCAATTTGCAGACACTGTGTTTCGGGGTACTGCCCCTCGTCAATGCAAAGTGGAGATCTGGTTTAGCTGATTGAGAGGCGTCTGACCGGGATCCAAGAAGTATCGTTTCTCCTTGCGGAGAGTGACATGATAAGCATGTCAAGGTGAGGAGACTTAAAGCCGCAATGCTTCTCTGGGAAATATGCAAATTGTCTCTTCAGAGAGGAAGAAGACTAGAACTCTAGTGCCACCTACTGGAAGTAGCAATCCTAACAGTCAATGTCGACTCCTTAACGAGCCTTGTCACATGACTTAGGATAATAGCCAAACCAGAATCTCAATTTGCAGACACTGTGTTTCGGGGTACTGCCCCTCGTCAGTGCAAAGTGGAGGTCTGGTTAGGCTGATTGTGAGGCGTCTGACCGGGATCCAAGAAGTATCGTTTCTCCTTGCGGAGAGTGACATGATAATCATGTCGAGGTGAGGAGACTTAAAGCCGCAATGCTCCTCTGGGAAACATGCAAATTGCCTCTTCAGAGAGGAAGAGGACTAGAACTCTAGTGCCACCTATTGGAAGTAGCAATCCTAACAGTCAATGTTGACTCTTTAACGAGCCTTGTCACATGACTTAGGATAATAGCCAAACCAGAATCCAGATTGAGAGGCGTCTGACCGGGATTCAAGAAGTATCGTTTCTCCTTATTGCGGTTTTTGTGCAGATTACACCTGCGGTTTTACTCCTGCGAATTCCTATTGAGGAGCAGGTGTAAACCACTGCGGAATTTGCACAAAGAATTGACATGCTGTGGAAAAAACACCACTGCGTTTCCGCGTGTTTTCTTCCGCAGCATGTGCACTGCGGATTTTGTTTTCTATACGTTTACATGGTACTATACAACGCATGGGATACAGCTGCAGATCCGCACCGTCAAATCTGCTGCGGATCCGCAGCAAAATCCGCAACGTGTGCACATAGCCTTATAGTCCCTGTGATTGTCCCCCATGATTGGCTGAAATGCATTATGCGGAAGCCCACATAGCTGTGTCTGATGTCATTAACCCTCTCTCTAGCTGCTGCAATCTTCAGCAGTATGTGAAATGCGCTGGAATTATTTTTTCTCGATTTTCACAAATTGCACTGAGACAAGAGAAATTCAGAAAATTCGATTCAGCAAAATTGATTGGCAGCAGCTCAGTCTGCTAATCTCTAAATACTTCCCTACAGTATTGTTATTAAAAGGATCATTCCCATTCATAAATAATATATTTTATATAAGTGGCTTGGAGGGAAGCTGCCAAGACCTTCTGTGTACAGTGATAACCGATAGGAGAGAGCTGTGAATTAGTGGGTAATTATATAAAATAAATAGGATGAGAGGGAGATCATGGTTTGAGCACTCTTCAGTACCCAAGGAGGCTTTCTGTAGAACCTTTATATATGTACAATGTTTTAGATATGCATTTGATATTGCGGGATTTTATTTCCATACAATTTTTAAATTTTATTTATCTCTTTAGTTCTTTTCAAAAGATGGAACCCAACATAAGGAAACAACATCTGGACCAAGTCATCCTCCACCACCACCTCCACCCCCAGGACCTCCTCCACCTCCTGGACCTCCTCCCAGTTTTGATATTTTCAACAGCAAACCCAAAGATGATGCATCCCAAGACCGATCTGCACTGTTTGCCCAGCTCAACCAAGGAGAAGAAATTACAAGAGGTTAGCCCATATAATAGAAGTATATTTAGACCATTTGGAGAGAGTTCATTATGTACTTTGAATGTAAGTGCATTAGCTTAGGGTGGCTTCACAGACAGCATTTTTTGGAAACATGCAACTGCAGTTTATGAGCCAAAACCAAACGTGGACTCAGCAAGAAGAAGTATAATATGAGATATGTGTTTTAAACACATTTTTTTTTAATTTGCCAAGGAAAGGGACTTGTTGGGAAAGAGATATAGCTTGTCAGTTGTCCAGTCTAATGGCCTCCATTAGCTTGCTTGATATCGACAGGATGACCAATGGTCTAATGTCTATAGGACCCTTGGGCAACTGATTGTCGGTGGATCTGTCAATAAGAAATGTCTGATTTCGGACTGCCAATCGCTTTGTTCTGCCGGAAATGGTCCTGTCATAGAATACAACTGGCCAAACCAGCACTGCTGTGTAAGGGAGAAAAAAATAAAGCTGCAGCACTCCAGCTTCATCCAATATATTTTTATTCATCAGATATGCACCGTTTCATCCACAACAGTCTTTGCTGCATAATATGCTTGATAAAGACCATTGTGGTTAAAACGTTGCATGTTGGATAAATAAAAACACCTTTGATGAAGCAGAAGTGCTGCTGGTTTATTTTTTGCATTCTAAGTGGGTTTCTGGACCAGGATAAATTTGTTGCCTGCTGCCATATTAGATAAGTGACTGGGGAGTGTGCTACTTCCTTCTCTTGCCTACGTATGAGAGAGCCGCCGAGAGGGCTGGTAGCTAAACGATTGGCCGAACTATCGTCATGCTCACAGCCATCTAATATGTATGGTGGGCTTAAGTTTACACTGTCTAAATTTAATGCTAAGTACAATCAAGTGTTGAGACTTCTACCTTGTGCTACATGAAATTACATTTAATCAGGAAACTTTATATTAAGTTTATATTGAGTTGAGATATTCAAGTAAACATAAAATAAAATTAACAAAACTTTGCATGAAAAACTACATTGTCTTCCCAATTGCACTCTATAGGGCTAAAACATGTTTCTGATGATCAGAAGACTCATAAGAACCCAAAGCTGCGTGGGCAAGCTCCAGTTCGTTCACCTACCAAAAGTCATGTTCCAGGCTCTTCCTCTAGTAAATCTACTCTACAGCAGTCCTATTCCCCTCTCCTAGAGCTGGAGGGGAAGAAATGGAGAGTGGTAAGAAAAAACTCCTGGTTTTGTCTAGACTGGTGATCCTCTACCTTTGCTTCTCCAGCTGGTGTAGGATCATGATTTCTCCCTGTTGGGTTTTTTAGACTATATTAATAAAATTAATACAATGATCTTTGATTGGCAGAGCATTGGGCTGCTTCCTTCTTGCCATGGTACTGTCATAGTAGCTTTATATCGCTGCCATTAGCAGGAGCACCAGTTGACAGTTTTTTTATGGCTACCACCAGGTTTACTACTAGCTCTTGCCCCCAAACACACAGCAAGAATGTTTGTTTGATAATGAGATCTTGCTGTGATCTTAGGGTCATTTTCTATCTTCGGAATTAGCATTGTCACAAAGCTAAGATATGGCTGCTGTGTTTCTTCAAATATATGATGAGTTTACACATACATGGTTTGCAATATTTATCCAAGCAAGTCCATGTTACTGATGCCATTCACTGTAATAGTCTATATACAGGTGCTTCTCACAAAATTAGAGTATCAACAAAAAGTTAATTTATTTCAGTTCTCCAATGCAAAAAGTGAAACTCATATATTATATAGAGTCATTACAAACAGAGTGACCTATTTCAAGTGTTTATTTCTGTTAATGTTGATGATTATGGCTTACAGCCAATGAAAATCCAAAAGTCATTATCTCAGTAAATTAGAATAATTAACAAAAAAACACCTGCAAAGGCTTCCTAAGCATTTAAAAAGGTCCCTTAGTCTGCTTCTGTAGGCTCCACAATCATGGAAAAGACTGCTGAATTGGCAGATATCCAGAAGGCAGTCATTGACACGCTCCACAAGGAAAGTAAATTTTGCATTTCATTTGGAAATCAAGGTCCCAGAGTCTGGAGGAAGACTGGAGAGGCCACAATCCAAACTGCTTGAGGTCTAGTGTGAAGTTTCCAGAATCAGTGATGGTTTGGGGAGCCATGTCATCTGCTGGTGTAGGTACAGTGTGTTTTATAAAGTCAGCACAGCCGTCTACCAGAATATTATAGAGCACTTCATGCTTTCCTCTGCCGACAAGCTTTTTGGAGATGCAAATTCGCCTGACCTTAACCCCATCTCTATGGGGTATGTCAAGAAGAAGATGAGAGACACCAGACCCAACAATGCACACAAGCTGAAAGCTGCTATCAAAGCAACCTGGGATTCCATAACACCTCAGCAGTGGTGCTGATCGCCTCCATGCCACGCCACGTTGATGTAGTAATTGATGCAAAAGGAGCCCCGACGAAGTATTGAGTGCATTTACTAAACATACATTTCAGTAGGCCAAAATATCAGATTTTAAACTCATTTTTCAAGCTGGTGTTATAAAGTATTCTAATTTACTGAGATAATGACTTTTGGGTTTTCATTGGTCACCCATCGTCAACATCAACAGAAATAAACACATGAAATAGATCACTCTAGTTGTAATGACTCTATTTAATATATGAGTTTTTGTATTCAAGAATTGAAATAAATTAACTTTTTCATGATGTTCTAATTTTGGGAGAAGCACTTGTAATTTTGCTTCATTGAGTGGGAATGTAACTTGTGCCAAATACATATTTGTTCCCCATTCTTGAGGTATCAGAGTGATAAATAGAGCGAAAATTATGCAATTTTTGGATATGCAAAACTCAAGGAATGACGTACTGTACTATTGAATGCCTTTTCAGCTATGTTTTATCTGTGATATCTTTGAAATTCAGGAGTATCAGGAAGGAGTAAACAGCTTAGCGATTTCTGAAACGGAACTGAAGCAAGTGGTTTACATTTTCAAGTGCAAGAAATCAACACTGCAAATTAAAGGGAAAATAAATTCCATAATAATAGGTAATGGAGCCAATGGTGAGCATGGCTGTAAAATGCGGACTGTATTTCACTATTTCTCTGAATTAGGGTCCTTTTGCACAGACTAACCCAGTCCATCAACTGCTTGTTTGCCGATCACTGATCTTTTATTAGCCTGTTTACACAGCCCAACCTGGCATCACATGCACAATGATTCGTAATGCATCGCTCCGTACGTGTAGGCTGCTATTGTTCTCAGCAGTATAACACCCAGGATGATGTGCTGCCGAGGATGATGTTCATTAGTGCAGCTCAAATGATCATTCCCCCTGATGAACTAGTGTTTTGCTCATTCGTCAGGTGTTTGGCAATCTGTTTAGACTAAGATTATCATGAAACAAACATTTGTTCATGATAATCATGTAGTGTAAATGGACCTTAACACTAGAGAGTGGTCAGCTCACCTGAATGGTAGTGAATTATATGCAAAGTACCTCTTCTGAGCAAAAGAGGACTTAAACTCTATAGCGCCCCCTGTTGGAAGTAGCGATCCTACAAGTCACAATCAACTCCCGAGTCGTGCAATATGACTTAGGATAAAAGCCAAATCAATATCTCAATTCGCAGACACAGTGTTTCTGGCTGTTGGCCATCGTCAGTGCGAAGCATGAGAACTGATTTGGCTAGGTGAGAGGCTCTGGACTGGGGTCTAAGGGGTATCGTTTCTCCTTATGGATAGTGACATACCATCTCTGGCTTGTCAAGGTAAGGAGGCTTATTCACCGTGCAATGCTCCTCTGGGAAATATAATATGCAAATTGCCTCTTCTGAGAAAAAGAGGACTTAAACTCTATAGCGCCACCTGTTGGAAGTAGCGATCCTACAAGTCACAATCAACCCTTTAAACGAGTAGTGAATTAGGGATTCATGTTGAACAGTAATTTAATCTAATTATCTTGTGTTTCAGACAACTGCACAAAACTCGGCCTGGTGTTTGATGATGTTGTGGGTATTGTCGAAGTTATTAATTCTAAAGATGTTCAGATACAGGTAAGAATCGCCATGCTTGGACTGCTTCACTTGTTCACTATGTACAATTGCCACTAGAGGGAGCTAATATAGTGCTTTTCTATAGAGATAATATCACAGGTCTGCAAGGGTAAAATTGTTTCAAAAGTAAGAGGTGACTGTTATTTACTTTCATTCTCTGAACTCAGTAAAAATATCTAAAAAAAATCCATCACGTACAGTTTATTCACAAACACAGGCTTTACCTTGCACCATACTTTGACCCCTTTGCGTGACCTTTGGTGGAGGATTTTGATGTCATTAGACTTGTTAGAAACTAATGGTCACTGTGCTGGGATTGTCTGCTGTGGTCAGAGAAGATTTTCTTAAACCAGCTTCCAAAGAGTGTGGTGTCCATAGCATCCAATCGTAGCATATCTTTCATTTAACCTTAGCAGTATTAGAAATGAAAGCTGCTCTGTGATTGGTTGTTATGGGTAGTAAAGGCAGATTTTCTTTTAGACACAGTTCATAACAGTGTAGAGGTGTCCATAGTAACCAATCGGAGCACAGCTTTCATTTTCCCTCAGCAGTATAAGAACTGAAACCTGCACTGTGATTGGTTGCTACGGGGAGAAAAGGCAGATTTTCTTGTAGACACAGTTGATAAGAGTGTGATGGTGTGCTTACCACCATTCCATTCAGTATTTAGTGGTTCAGGTAGATTAAGCTTCTGTTTCTAACAACGTGACCAAAAATTTAACGGACAACTTTTGCTATATTTATGGTTGTTTTGTAGTGAAGAAACAACAAGGGAATATTATGGACTTCGTTAGAAAAGTGTATTATGCGTACATTGGTGTAAAACTAGGTGAGCAGGACAAGTTGTGGGCTCCACATGTAGCGTGTTCTGTTTGTATAGAAGAACTAGGACAGTGGTCTAAATGGAGAAAGAGAGCTTTCGTTTTGGGGTGCCTATGAACTGGAGGGAAGCGCAAAATTATAGCGGTGACTGCTACTTTTGTAAGTGCAATGTGAAGGAATTCATCCTTAAAAAGTAAAAGGAAATTATATACATAGACCTCCCGTCAGAGATTCGCCCTGTGCCTCACAATCCAGTAATACCTCTCCCTAAACCTCTGGAGAAACTTCAAGACACACCTGATTCAGAACATGAAGAACAGGATTCTGATGAAGACTTTCACACTAGTCACAATGAGGGACTTTCATAAACATTCTGCAGAACTTTTATTCTCTAGACTAAAGGAAAAGAACCTGCTAGCTTCTGGTACCTGTTTTTCATTGTACAGAAGCAGAGAAAAGGAATTCCTTCCATACTTTTCTCAAGACAGTGCTCTGGTGTATTGCTCTGATGTTCCTTGGTTGATGGAGAAATTTAACATCGACCAATGTGAGAGAATGGTGACTCTATTGATTCATCCAAAAAAGTCGGAAAGCTGTGGTACTGCACAATAGCTGCAAGTATACTTTAATGCAGGGGTCCCCAACCTGTAGCTCACGAGCCACATGTGGCTCGCCTGCTCCTGACATGTGGCTCGCCGACGGTCACAGAAAAGAAGTTCCCAGGGAGCCGCCCCGCTACCTTTAAAAGCCGCCCAGGGCCGGCGTCAGCACCTGAGCAAGTGCCGGGGCCCTCCACAGGCAGTGGGCCCACTCGCCATCGGGGACACTGTCATGCTATGGTGCCGATCCCCGCCTGCTCCGGGCCTCGGCACTTGCGATACTTTCCTCTCCCGGTTCCAGCGCTGCAGCGTCTCCCATCCTCTGACTGTGACGTTCAGGTCAGAGGGCACGATGATGTCACCAGTGTGCGCCCTCTGCCTGAGCAGTCACCTCACAGAGAGCAGGAAGACGCTCAGGAGTCCAGAGCAGAGCAGCGGCAAGCAACAAGAAGTGAGTATTTCATTTTTTTGGGGAGCAATATATGGGGACCATCAGAAGGGGCTAATTCTATATGGAGCATCGTATGGGGCCAATAATATAGGGAGCATCTTATGGGGCCAATTCTATATGGAGCATCTTGTGGGGCCAATTCTATATGGAGCATCTTATGGGGCCAATTCTATATGGAGCTTCTTAATGGGGCCAATTTAATATGGAGCTTCTTAATGGGGCCAATTCTATATGGAGCTTCTTAATGGGGCCAATTTAATATGGAGCTTCTTAATGGGGCCAATTCTATATGGAGCTTCTTAATGGCACCAATTCTATATGGAGCTTCTTAATGGGACCAATTCTATATGGAGCATCTTATGGAGCCAATTCTATATGGAGCTTCTTAATGGGGCCAATTTAATATGGAGCATCTTATGGGGCGAATTCTATATGGAGCTTCTTAATGGGGCCAATTCAATATGGAGCATCTTATGGGGCCAATTCTATATGGAGCTTCTTAATGGGGCCAATTCTATATAAAGCTTCTTATGGGGCCAATTCTATATGAAGATTCTTAATGGGGCCAATTTAATATGGAACATCTTATGTGGCCAATTCTATATGGAACTTCTTATGGGGCCAATTCTACATGGAGCTTCTTAATGGGGCCAATTCTATATGGAGCTTCTTAATGGGACCAATTCTATATGGAGCTTCTAAACGGGGCCAATTTAATATGGAGCATCTTATGGGGCCAATTCTATATGGAACTTCTTATGGAGCCAATTTTATATGGAGCATCTTATGGGGCCAGTTCAATATGGAGCAGTACTATATATGGGGCCAATTACATATGGAGCAGTATATGGGGCCAATTACATATGGAGCATTATATGGGGCCAATAATATATGAAGCATCTTATGGGACTGTTAACGGCTATTGCCTTTTTAAGATTGCTACTTCCAATAGGTGGCACTAGAGTTCAAGTCCTCTTTGACTAAGCAATTTGCATAACAATAATGTAAAATACATAAGGATAGAGTGAAAGTGAAAATCTGCATGTTATTATTTGTGCCTTCTCTAGGTTTTTCTATGACTTTATCTGCATTGTGGCTAATTCTATATGAAGCATCTTATGGGGCCAATAATATAGGGAGCATCTTATGGGGCCAATTCTATATAGAGCATCTTGTGGGGCCAATTCTATATGGAGCATCTTATGGGGCCAATTCTATATGGAGCTTCTTAATAGGCCAATTTAATATGGAGCTTCTTAATGGGGCCAATTCTATATGGAGCTTCTTAATGGCGCCAATTCTATATGGAGCTTCTTAATGGGGCCAATTCTATATGGAGCATCTTATGGGGCCAATTCTATATGGAGCTTCTTAATGGGGCCAATTTAATATGGAGCATCTTATGGGGCCAATTCTATATGGAGCTTCTTAATGGGGCCAATTTAATATGGAGCATCTTATGGGGCCAATTCTATATGGAGCTTCTTATGGGGCCAATTCTATATGGAGCTTCTTATGGCGTCAATTCTATATGAAGATTCTTAATGGGGCCAATTTAATATGGAACATCTTATGTGGCCAATTCTATATGGAACTTCTTAATGGGGCCAATTCTATATGGAGCTTCTTATGGGGCCAATTCTACATGGAGCTTCTTAATGGGGCCAATTCTATATGGAGCTTCTTAATGGGACCAATTCTATATGGAGCTTCTTAACGGGGCCAATTTAATATGGAGCATCTTATGGGGCCAATTCTATATGGAACTTCTTATGGAGCCAATTTTATATGGAGCATCTTATGGGGCCAGTTCAATATGGAGCAGTACTATATATGGGGCCAATTACATATGGAGCAGTATATGGGGCCAATTACATATGGAGCATTATATGGGGCCAATAATATATGAAGCATCTTATGGGACTGCTATTGGGTATTGCCTTTTTAAGATTGCTACTTCCAATAGGTGGCACTAGAGTTCAAGTCCTCTTTGACTAAGCAATTTGCATAACAATAATGTAAAATACATAAGGATAGAGTGAAAGTGAAAATCTGCATGTTATTATTTGTGCCTTCTCTAGGTTTTTCTATGACTTTATCTGCATTGTGGCTCTCAACCAACTTTCATAGCGGAATGTGGCTGTCAAGGTAAGAGAGGTTGGGGACCCCTGCTTTAATGCCTGTAGAGCATTCTGCATACTTGAAGTAGAGATATGAGAATTTAGACATTATTCTCAAGAAAGTTAACTACAAGGATCAATGATGGTCAATATGTGGTCATCTGGAAGTTCTCTCTTTGCTCCTGGGCAGCAAGGAGGATACTCAAAGTACCCATGCTCTTTGTGTGCATGGGACAGCTGGGATAGAACTCATCACTGTAGCCAAAAAATTTGGCCAACGAGAACATCTTTGCAGCCTGGACTCAAGACCATTGTTGCAGAAAGTTTAGCTAATCCTACTAAAGTTCTTCTGCCACATTAAGCTTGGAGTGATGAAGCAGTTGGTAAAAGCTTTACCGAAAGTTGAAAAGACTTCTAAGTACCTGTGTACCAAGTTTCAGGACTGTCCGAAGCAAAAATGGAGTTAGGCATTTTTGTGGGTCTGGGTATTTGGAAACTCATGAAGAGCAACATGTTTGAAACAAAAATGAAAGTTGTTGAGAAAAGGGCTGGAGATTCTTTTAAAGAAGTCGTTAAGAAATTTCTAGGTAACAACAAAGATTCAAAATTTAAGTCCATAGTGGAAGAAATGCTGAAATATTTCAAGATCTTTGGTTGTCTGATGAATTTGAAGTTACATTTTTTACATTCCCAGTTGGACTACTTTCTTGAAAACATGGTGCTGTTAGCAAAGAGTAAGGAGAAAGCAGCAGATTATTACAGAGATGTAACAACGATATTAAGGTAGATGTAACATGAACATGAAGGGGACAACTCCTGGATGCTTCACAGAGAAGATCCACATGCCTTCTGTAAGAGAAAAGGTATCAAGAAAAACTTTAAAGAGAAAATGAAAAGGAGCAAGAATTAAATTACAATAAAGTTGCAGAATGAATGTTTTATACAGTTGTGCTCAAAAGTTTACATACCTCGGCAGAATTTTTACTTTCTTGGCCTTTTTTCAGAGAATATGAATGATAGCACCAAAACTTTTTCTTCTCTCATGGTTAGTGGTTGGGTGAAGCCATTTATTGTCAAACTACTGTGTTTTCTCTTTTTAAATCATAAGGACAAACCAAAACATCCAATTTACCCTGATCAAAAGTTCACAACCCCCATTTCTTAATACCATGTATTGCCCCCTCTAACATCAATGACAGCTTGAAGTCTTTTGTGGTGGTTTTGGATGAGGTTCATTATTTTCTCAGATGGTAAAGCTGCCACTCTTCTTGGCAAAAAGCCTCCAGTTACTGTAAATTTTTGGGCTGTCTAGCATGAAATGTGTGCTTGAGATTTCTCCAAAATGGTTTAATGATATTGAGGTCGGGAGACTGAGATGGCCACTCCAGAACCTTAACTTTGTTCTGCTGTAGCCAATAACCAATGGAAAAAGATAGATGTTGCAATATGTCGCCAACTTGTCCATTATTTGCCTAGAAAACTTGGTGCTGTCCTTAAAAATCATGGCGGTCATACAAAATACTAGATGCAATAGTTCTTGATGTAGGGTGTATTCATTTTTGCATCAGATAATTTGAATAAAACTGAAAAATGTTGTTGTGATAATTATATTAAACTCAATCATATCATAATTTTGGAAATTGTTCTTGTGTTCAGTGCAATATTGAATAAAATCTTGATTTAAAGAGAGACAAGCAGAGCTGCACAGCCATATGATAACACAAAGCTAACTGCGGTTAATTCCAAGTGTGTACGGAGAGCCTGACATCAAGGCAGAGGTGCTCGCTTGAAACAAGTATAGCACTGATGAGAACATGTAGAATGAAGCGGCAACACTCACCATCCTTGTGTGCTCTGAGTTCTTTATTGAAAAATGCGGAACAAAACCAGCATCTTCATGACTCGGGAAAGTGCAGGAGAGAAGGAGGTGAGCAGGATGTGACGACGACCGTTTCGCGCCGACGGCAGCGCTTCCACGGGTCTAAGGTGTTGGGAAGTGGTGTGGGCATAAATGTGTGGGTGTGGAGGAAAAACTCCTCCCACCCCACGCCCATCCCCTCCACCCAGAGACAAAATACAACATGTGAATCAGTAAAAACAAATTAAAATCCGGGAGTGAAGCACAAGAACCCAGAGCAAATACACAAGTCCTTCTGGTAACCCTAGAAACAAAGCATCATATAAATGTACAAACAGTGAACATAATGGTGTAAAGAGAATAAATCACTTGAAAACAGCAGCATACCTAGTCCACATATGGGAATAATTATACGGATATTACCATTCATGCAGGGAGGCCAAACACAAGCCAGGGGGTTCAAGTAAGGGATGGCAGATCGACATACAATGCATATAACAAAGCAGGGAGTCACAAAAAGACAGACATATCAATCTTATCATTTAGGCCAGCCGGACCCATTGCGCCTGAGCGCATGATCCACCTGGCCTCTTGCCTTAATAACAGTTTATGAGCATCACCTCCCTGTACCGGTAACGCTACCCTCTCGATCCCTGCAAAGGTAAGAACCTCCGGGTCTCCCCCATGTGCATCCCTAATATGACCAATCAATCTAGGTGCGCCTATCCCAGTCCAAATGGATCTAAAATGTTCCCTAAAACGGATGCAAAGTTGGCGTATGGTCTTCCCCACATAAAACCTTTTGCAGGGGCAAAAGACCACATAGTCAGTCTTACAGGAAATGAACTGTCGAACTATATGTCTAATAGGACCTATATTCAGTACCTGCCCAGAAATATGGTACTGACAAGATAGGCAATGCCTGCACCGGAAATTACCCTTGGGTACTGACCGTTCTAACCATGTTGATCTAGGGTTCGATATACGATTACGGACCAGAACATCCCTGATCCGTGCACTGCGCCTGTTAGAGATCAACGGCCCTCTGGCCACTCTGTCTGAAAGATCCTTGTCCCTCGCTAAAACGTGCCAATGCTTCCTAATAGCAGCCCTTATCTTCTGATCCATCGAACCATAACGGAAACAAAAAGTGAACCGCTGTCCTATATTCCCTCGCCTGTCACTGGTGCTCCCCCACGCCTGCTCATTCACCTGATCCACAGCCCTCCACAAAACAGTATCCGGGTATCCCCTCTCTCGGAATCTCGAACTCAGTTCAGCCGACTGGTTCTCAAAGCCACTCTGAGTATTATTAATCCTTCTAGTTCGAAGAAGCTGGCTATAAGGTAGGGACCGTTTCGTGTGTACGGGATGAAAGCTATTAAAATGTAACAACGAATTTGTGGCGGTTGGTTTCCGATGAATAGAGGTGCAGATCTCTCCCTCCTGAACTCTCACCGCCACATCCAAAAAGTCCAGGCTGAGACCACCAAACACAAACGTGAAGGACATACCCATAGAATTGGTGGTATTAAGATATTGAACAAATGATCCAAACTCCTCCTCCGTTCCGTCCCACACCAGGAACACATCATCCACAAACCTCAGAAAAAGTTTGATATGTTTAAGAAATTTGTTAGTACTAGAATAAACATATTCCTCTTCAAATACTGCCAAATAAAGATTAGCGAAAGTACATGCAACCGGGGTCCCCATGGCAGTCCCGGTTGTCTGAATATACCAGGTATTCAAGAAAGTGAAAGCATTATGGGTAAGTATAAAACTAAGCCCATCACATACGAAATCGGTGAAGGCATGACCCTTATCAGTAGTGTCGAGGACATGTCTGATAGCGTCTACCCCCAACGACTGGGGAATCCTGGTATAAAGATTGACCACATCAATGGATGCCAGGGAGAACCCCGGCTGCCAAGTGAAACTGCGGATACAGTCCAAAAAGGAATTAGTATCCCTGATGTAGGACGGAACGGAGCGAAGCAGAGGACGCAGCAGCCAATCTAGATACTGGGACAGGGGCTCGGTCAAAGATCCCACCCCTGACACAATTGGTCTGCCCGGGGGTTGGGTAACGGATTTGTGCACCTTAGGGAGGTAATACCAGTGAGGTCTAGTCGGAAATTCTGGGAAAAGCTTTTCCGCTTTCCTTTGAGTGATGATCCCATGTTCTACTGACGTCCTCAAAAAAGATCGCAGCTCCACCTTAAATTTGTTAGTGGGATCTTTAGAGAATTTTTTATATGTGTCAACATCTGACAATTGTCGAGCCGGCTCCAACAGGTAAGCCTCCCTGTGTATCAGCACCACCTTTCCCCCTTTATCTGCCGGTTGTACAATCACGTCTGTCCAACCAGCCATATCCCTCAGCGCTGCTCTCTCTGGATCAGTCAAATTTGGGGGTACCTGTCTGTACACCAAGGCCTCTGTATCCTTTAACACCAGGGTCTCAAATAGATCCACCATGTTACCGGGGGAGGTGACTGGCATATACGTAGACGGAACACCACCGACAAAGGGAGCAGGACAACACGGCACATCACTGTCCCCAAAGGGGTTCTTATCATTCAAACTTAACAGCAGGGCAGCATCATCCTGGACATCCGCCAATGTTTCTCCAGTGGACCCCGCTAAGAAGCCCAATGGACCAATACTACAGGATCGCTCACCCTCTAACACAACAGTGTTCCCAGGATTAGACGAAAAGGCTTTATAGAGATGAATCTTTCTTATAGCTTTGAACAAATCAATTTGGAACTCAGAAAAGTCAAATTTATCAGGCACGCAATAATGTAAGCCCTTTGAAAGCAACATTAATTGTGCTGGTTCTAAAACACGGTTAGTTAGATTAAGTACACAATCCTCGGGTACCTGTAGAGCATCCGCCCCTATTTCCAGGATAATTTGAATAAAACTGAAATATTTTGTTGTGATAATTATATTAACCTTGCTTTCATGGTATGGGTTAAAAAATGGTTTAAGAAACTCAATCATATCATAATTTTTGAAATTGTTCTTGTGTTCAGTGCAATATTGAATAAAATCTTACTTTTCAAAGAAGGTGTACTCATTTATGCTGAGCACTGAAAATAAACAGATGTAAAATAGCATTAGCTATGAAAGTTCTGAAGTAATGATTTTGAAAAAATGCATTTTGTTGGTGTGGGGAACCTAGTTGGTAAATGTTTATGACTATAGTGACTACTCAGTGGAACCACGCATCTTACTAACTCAACAGTCTATTGTATGGCTCCTATTTTTGAAATATCTGAGGATTTTGTTACTCGTGAACAATATTTGCTTGTAAAGTGACCCCGTTCTTAACAACTCCTTATAAAATTGTTCTATATTTTTTACTGCTACACAGGTCATGGGCAAAGTGCCAACCATTTCCATTAACAAAACAGATGGTTGCCATGTTTACCTTAGTGAAAGTTCAATAGACTGTGAGATCGTGAGTGCCAAATCTTCAGAGATGAATATCCTCGTCCCGCACAATGGTGATTACGTAAGTCAAAAAGTCGTTTCTCTATGAACGTTTGCATTTTGTTTGTTTTGTGTAATAAACCTTGTAGGACTGGGTTGCCAAAGGCCCACCACTAACCAACTCCAGGGCCCACTTTTCAACTACATGCATGTTAAATGAATAAGATGATGCCTCTGTTTGTACATAGTGATTCAAGTATATAGTGCCAAGTGCTGCTCATATTAGAGGATGATAGTCCACTCCTGCACAGGGGCCCACCGGAGGATTCTCCTGTTGTCCTGTGGGCCAGTCCAAGCCAGGTAATAATCTAAAGCCAATTTAAAGAAAAAGAGGATAGATCTAAATTTACTAAGCTCCACTGATGATCTAAACTTTGACACTACTTCAATAAAAATGTAACCTTTTTTAAGGCTGACATAGTGCTCTGGCGTGCATCATTTTCAGTCATATATGCCTATTGGAGGCAGCAGCAAGATGCATTATAGTCAGCGCATGTGCCCGAATCATACCACTGAACTGAGTGGCAAATGCTATCAGAACCCATACTTTATTTTCATGCTCTTACTGATTTGGATCACTATGTATGATACATGTACTGTACTTTATGACACCTGGATTGATGTGCTTTTTGACAATGACTGTTTTGTTACTTTCTATGCCATTTTCTTTAACTTAAAAATCATATTTATTGATCATGGTTGTATTTTGACTGCTGGATGATTTATCAGTTGTTGTAGTATTGGCTTAGTACTGACACTCCCTTTTGGATTTTGTCATAGAATCCGTAACTCCTCTTGCTGACGTTTTTTATCTGTTAATTTTAATCATATTTCAATAAAATAAAACATATTTTATTATTATTTGGTGGGTGATTTTTCCATTACTCCAATAGTTCTTTTTTCAGCATTTTCTATACTGTAAAAGAGTATTTCACCTTGTTACTTTGATGACTACTCATGGAGAACTTTATCTATGAACTATAGTTTTAGCCTATAATATTCATATGTTCTATGTCTATTTTTTGATTGTTAAATGACACATGCTACAGTTTTCTAATGTATCACTCTTCATACTTAAAATATTTTATTATTGCATTACTCGAGTAACGTTTATCCTTGTGGATAGAGACAAGCCAGGCCTAGCATGTCAGAGTGTGAAGACTTATACGCCATGCATGCTCCTCTGGGAAATTAAATATGTAAATTGCCTCTTCAGAAATTTGCATATTATTGCAATGCTAAAGCTTTACTACTTATTACAGAAAAAAAACAAATAAAAAAGGAAGGCAGGGCATATATTAGCCTGTGCCTGTGATGGTTGTACTGTGTGTGAACCCAGTGTGATCTAGCTGTGCCCTACAATAACAACTTCCTGGGAGATGTCATAGGCAAATGTTCATAATCCCGGCTTGTAAAGACCTAGTCATTCATACAGTTTCATTCACATTCCCCTGTTATATCCCTGGGTTTATATAATCTCCTTTGTTGGTTTTGTCTATGCAGAAAGAATTTCCTGTTCCTGAACAGTTCAAGACTTCATGGGACGGCTCCAAGCTGGTCACTGAACCTGCAGAAATGATGGGCTAATCTAATGCTGTAATTGTGTACATGCTGCAGCCTCACCAGATGGAGTACGCTGACTGCGCCTGTGGCACGTTGCATGTACTCATGGAGTATGCAGAACAAAAATCACCTAATATTATTCTAGTGGGCATTTAACATGGCAGCAAGTCCTCCTAGGAACAATTTATAATAAATGGATTGAAGCAGTTTTAACAGTTTTGCCTAACGAAAAACACTGATTGCATATCAAATATTACATGGCTTCTAGGATCCTTTCAGGTCGGAATCACAGTGAGATTTTTTTTTTACTGATGGGATAGTATGACATATCTAATATCATCATATCTTAGGTTTTACCTATTGTAGTCAATCAAGCTGTTAAAGATTTTCCTAATGTTCAGTATTCATTTTTTTTATTTTTCAAACACTGAATACAGTTTTTAGCGCTATACCACCTAGTATTATAGGTATCAATTATATCTATATATTAGGAATTGCCGAAGCAGGGGCAGGAGTATAGGATCTGAACCATAAACATTTTTACTATGTGAGAACGCCACCTGAACTTTCTACGAGACGTGATCAGAAAGTTGATAGGTCTGCCTTAGGATTGTGCGTCCTGTGTAGTCGAAATTGTGACAATTTGTACCCGCTAAAGGGAATGTAACCAACGTCATTTTGCAATAGCAATATAATCTGGACATTGTGACACTTTTATTAGATAAAACAGAGTTGTTATTTGGTCACTGTATGTTTGTATTATTTGAGCACTGTATGTTGGTATTTACTTAGATATTGTGTGGCACTGTTGCTTATGCACTGTACAGTATGGTTATAATGTGGTAAGTGTATTTAGCCAACATATGGCACTGTTATTTAGACACCTTACTGTGTGATGCTGTTATTCCGGCACTTTATACTATGCTTATTTGTACGTTATACGACAGCACACTTTTGGAGTATTCCAATATCAGATACGGCACAGGGCAACATCCACGGCTGGCCTTAACTGTCACATACTAAATTCTGCCCACCATACTGGTTTATTGGGTTGCTGGTTTGAGAGAATTGTGTTAAGTGGTTTGCATTGGTCGCAGGGTAAAAGATGTGTGGAACCAAAATTATTTATGCCATATGAAAAAACGGTATTAGATGCTTTTCCTTATTAATCATGATTTTAGATATCATAGTGTTTACTTTATTATCGAAGAAACGTAAACTAATTTGACATTTTGAAACGTAATAAAAGATATTAAAATGAAGATTTTCCCATTGTGGAAGATGCTGGCAACACTTGTGGCTATTTTACTAATTTCGACAAATTTCACTTTAATTCCTTTTTTAGAGATAAGCAGTAAGACCACACTAAGAAATGTCAGACTGAAGACCGCAGCTTGCATTTTTTCAATATATCATTATTTTAGAGGAGATTACACTACACGCCTACAAAACGAAGTCATTCTTGTACTTTTTATTGCAGCCTGGGGTCTAAGTTTTACCATACTTTTCTTACTTGCTGATATTCATTATATGTACTGTGGAAAATATTGAAAGGATCAGCCTATTACATTATACCACAATATCCGATCTTAAGCAGCTTTGATTTTATGGTGACCCTCAAATCTAATAAGGTAATATAGACTCATACTGTTAAAAAATGAAATAATCATAGGATATACATGTGTATAATGTAAAGAATAAAAAAGATTTCTTCACACTCTTTGCTTGTAAAAAACACTATGAATTTAAAGCCAAGCATTTTCTATAGCGTTTTTTTTTTTACACGCAAACGAGTACTTTTGTTAGAAAGGAGCAGAATCCAAAGGGAAAAATGCCCATAGATGTACTTACAGCAAACATCTGGCCAAAGAGCCTTTGTCGCTGAAAAACAAGGGAAATATGTCAAAATAAATGCTGCAAAAAAACAGTATTTCTGCAAAAATGCATATGAAACCCCTCTCACAGAATATTTTGCTGCTTCAACACTGCACATGAAAAAAGAAAAATCATATGTTTATCTAGTCTGATCTTTTGAACAAAATGGAGATTTAATGAAGGGTCTTTTACTAGACATGAAAGCAAAGTTGTCTGTATACATTACATTTCTGAAAACAGATGAATATGCAGTGTGTGGACCAAACCTTTAGGGTAAGTGCTGCGCCCTTTAGACTCCGGCGTACCCACTGAGTTTTTGAAGCAGAAGACGCTTCAGGAGAACATCAACGGTGTTCTTCCTGGAGTGACTTCTTTGACTTTGTTTTGGTTGTCTTTGCGGAGGCTTCGCTGCTGGTGTCTTTTTTAAATAACTGTATATATAAATTACACCTAAATACGGTAGCTATAATGAGCATTACGCCACGTTCACACGTTCAGTATTTGGTGAGTTTTTTACCTCAGAATCTGTAAGCCACCAGGAGTGGGTGATAAAGACAGAAGTGGTGACGTATTTCTATCATACTTTTCCTCTCATGGTTCCACTCCTGATTTTTGCTTATAAATACTACAGGTAATAAATGAAAAATACGGACCAAATACTGAATGCGTAATCGTGGCCTTTGTAGCCAAAACCAGGAGTGGAACAGTCAGAGGAAAAGTATAATAGAAACACGTCACCACTTCTGTATTTATCACCCACTCCTGATTTTGGCTTACAAATACTGAGGTAAAATACTGACCAAATACTGCTAGTGTGAATGTGGCCTTAGGTATCTGGCCAATCTGCACAGATAAATTACAAAAAACTATACAAGAAATGATGTGTGAGGCTCAATAGAAAATATATTTATTTTATTTTTATTATACAAAGATTAAAAAATACAATGAACTAAGGCTACAAAGTAAGACAGTGAAAAATATACAATAAAAAAAGATGGGTATGACGCGATCCACCTGAACAGAGCTTAAGGAGGATTGAATAACAAGGTATATAAAATATGAAGCATTATATAACGTCATAGCACTGAGAATGGATACTCAAGTCTATAAACCACCCTATGCTCTTTTCAGGTGGATGGTGTCATAATCACCTTTCTTTAGTATATATTTTTAACTTTGTATGCTTATTTAATTCCCCTTATTAACCTTTGTGTAATAAAAAGGTTATAATAAGGTTATAATATGTAGTGAAATTATACATTTGTGCATACAGTACTACCATTGGCTAGACTAAAATTCCCTCCAACAAGGGCACTTAAAGGAGAAAATTATATTTATCCAAAGTATTTCCTTATAAAACCTAGATCCAGATTTAAAAGGGTCAGTAACATTTAGATTATTTACCCCATTTGTCTTTTTCTTTGTTGCACTTTTCTTTTTCATCATAATGTGAACTCAATTACAGAAAATGTAAAATGCAAATCCAATTCGTGATGAGGACATTTTACCATGATAAATACGTGTGCATCATACTACATCTAGGTGCATTCATTCAATTTTGGCCATTATTCACACGGCAGAAATCTGATCGACAGCTTTGCTGTATGCTTTCTATATGGAAGATAATATTAAGCATTAGTCTCAGGCCTATATATATATATATTAGAGACTTTATAGAAATATAGACTAAACAGAGCGCACATCTGCAGAAACCCACAGCATCCTACAAAACCTGTTATTTAAAGGGAACCTCTCACCTTATTCATGCTGTCCAAACCAGGGGCAGCATGATTCAGAACCTGGCTGTACGATTGGATCCAGGTATATGTTGTCTGAAAGGCATTTTAAAGCTTGACTCCAGTATTTTTTAAATTTTAACGCTGGAGTGGTGCTTTAAATGTAATTCCCGTCATATACTCACCAGTCGCCGCCTTCATCCTTTTCCAGCGTCGCTCTTGTCGGTCTCCAGCTAAAAGTGACCTGCCAGCAGCTCCAGTGTTTCATGTACCTCACCGAAAGTCACTTTTTAATAAATCTCTTTGGGAGCCTCGTTCTAGCGCTCATAGACTTGCACGGAGCTCTTGTGATGTAGATTTTGACGTTCAGCTAGTCAGAAGTTATGGGCACAAGATGGTGCTGCCGGACCGGAGCAGCATCGGTAAAAGGTGAAGCTGCCGAAAGGTGAGTATAAGAACGGAGGCATGGGGCTTACCTTTAAAGCACCACTCCAGTACTGAAAAAAAAAACAGCTGGAGTGGTGCTTAACCCCTCTCTGACCTTAGACGTACTATCCCGTCGAGGTGACCTGGGCCTATCTGACCCTCGACGGGATAGTACATCATAGCGATCGGTCGCGCTCACGGGGGGGAGCGCCGCTGATCGCGGCCGGGTGTCAGCTGATTATCGCAGCTGACATCCGGCACTACGGACCGCCCCTGGCACATTAACCCCCGGCACACTGCGACCAAAGATGATTGCAGTGTTCCGGCGGCATATGGAAGCATCGCGCAGGGAGGGGGCTCCCTACATGCTTCCCTGAGACCCCCGGAGCAACGATCTGACCCTAAAACATCATGCCCCCCAATCCTCCCCCCCGGGACAATGTTATAAAGACAAAAAAATTCATACATGTAAAAAAAAAAAAATTCCTAAATAAAGAAAAATATATATATATTGTTCCCATAAATACATTTCTTTATCTAAAAAAACAATAAAAGTACACATATTTAGTATCGCCGCGTCTGTAACAACCCAACCTATAAAACTGTCCCACTAGTTAACCCCTTCAGTGATCACCGTAAAAAAAAAAACTAGACAAAAAATCAACGCTTTATCATACCATCGAGCAAAAAGTAGAATAACACACGATCAAAAATACAGATATATAGAAAAAAGCAGGATGCACTCACCAATCTTCAAAGTAGCAAATTTTATTGAGTCTTCACAATTAAAACTTCATGGCCGGGGGAGAAGAAAAGGAGCTCGTGCGAGCAGGGGAGACGACGGCCGTTTCGCGCGGTCCTTGCGCTTCAACGGGTCTGCAACGGGTCTGACATGATATAGCTTTCTAGTACCGGCTTTCCTGAAGATTATGGATTTAGTTGGGGCAGTGCCGTTCATATGCTATTTTCTCTCTTTTATTTTATATATATTACTTTTGGGGCAGCTAGCAAATATAAAATACTGTGTGCCACATTTTTAAAAAATGTTGCTTTATGTACTGCAGACTTAGCACTTAGAATGTTCCACTTCTTTTCTATGACCCTTCTAGTCAGTACAGATATAAAAACAAGAAAAATGTAAAGTCTTGCTTGAAAGCCTTGTGTGAGTGTTCAAGTTGGTCCAATGGATCACCATACCAGCTGTTAGGACTGGCGGAACGCACCAAGACAGATGATAAAGGTGCGTTCGCAGTCCGGGGTCCACCGTGCAGGTGAGAACCTGCTGCTAGCAATTTGCAGACAATATGGCGGTACACTAAAGTATACACGCGTGGGTTAGACCTCACCCAGCGTGAAGAAAGCGATCCTGTTAATTCACAGGACCGCAGTACCGCACTAGTGCGCGAGCAAGTGGTCAGCGGACTTAACCCCAGAAGGGATTGGAGCCCGATTAGACCCTTGCTGGCGTAACACCGCAACTGGGTGTGTAGAGAACCTTAAGAAATCTAAGTGCACAAGAGTGCGAGCGATGCCGCACTAACGGACGCCACTAACCACCCAGACTCGGGTATGGAAAGCGCAAGGCAGGCGCACGGCGCCGTACTGGCAGGCACAGCTACAGGACGCTGTGATGTGTGTTTAGTGCTGTAGGCTAAGTCGGGCGCTAGATAGCAGCCATACACCTTCCGCGAACAGACATTCAATAGGGTAGGGGTTTCCAAGGACGACTTGCACTCACAACATACACACATAAGCAATTGTAAGACAATACTAGCGCATGGCCGTGCGGTCATGCGCAGTTTATATAGCAGCAGCACAGGAAGTGGCCACAGCACTTTTGCCCTTCTAGGACCTGCCAAGAGGACCAATGGAATGTGCTGCAGCGCCTGAGCACATGACCCTCGATCTCCAACGGGAGACCTTACGCTGGGCATGCTCAGTACATGCAGACAAGGACTTAGTCCCAGAGAAGTCCGCTCGCTGCTGACCAGCACTGACTTTAATGGCAGAGACTGGAGAAGCAGCACTAACTCTCAGAACAGAGTGAGAATGAGCAAGACGCTGGGACCGACGTCCTTGCTGAGCAGGCTCCACTGCGGCTGGACAAGAATGGGAGACCGCAGCGGAAGTGGCTCGAGATTCCCCCTGTGCAGAAGCGGGAACTCGACCCCTAACATTACCCCCCCCTCCTAGGGCCCCCCCCTCCTTGGGCCTCGCTACGTTCGAAGGCAGCAATGAGCTGCGGAGCCCGAATGTGCTCAGCAGGCTCCCAGGATCTATCCTCAGGGCCGTAACCCCTCCAGTCCACTAAATAAAATTTTTTGCCACGAACCACCTTGTACCCCAAGATCGCGTTCACCTCGTAATCGTCCGTAGACGAACCCGACGTCTCAGTAGATGACTCAGAAAACCGGGACATATAGACGGGCTTAAGGAGGGACACGTGAAAGGTGTCGGTGATACCCAGGCGTGGAGGAAGGGCCAGACGGTAAACCACAGGATTAACCTGTTCGAGGACCTTAAAAGGACCTAAGTAGCGAGGTGCAAACTTGGTGGACTCAACTCGCAGCCTGATGTTACGGGCGGAGAGCCACACCAAGTCGCCAGGAGCAAAGGTTGGAGCGGGGCGCCGATGTGCATCGGCGGAGGACCTCATTCTCTCCTTGGAAGCCTGAATGGCATCCTGAGTGCGATCCCAAATGTCCCGTGCCTCCACAGCCCAGTCTGCCACCCTGGAATCGGCGGAAGACACGGGCATGGGCACAGGTACCCTCGGATGCTGACCATAGTTAAGGAGGAATGGAGTCTGTCCAGTGGAATCAGCGACAGCATTGTTAAGAGCAAACTCCGCCCACGGTAGCAAAGATGCCCAGTCATCCTGCTTAGCAGAAACAAAATGTCGCAGATATGTGACCAAGGTCTGGTTGGCTCTCTCTACCAACCCATTCGTCTCGGGATGATAAGCCGAAGAGAGATTCAACTCGATACTGAGAAGACGACAGAGCTCTCTCCAGAACCGAGACGCAAACTGGGGACCTCGGTCACTGACAATTTTGTCTGGCATACCGTGAAGACGAAAGATGTGTTTGACAAACAACGCTGCCAAGGCCCGTGCAGAAGGTAACCGGGGAAGTGGCACCAAATGCACCATTTTAGAAAAATGGTCGGTGATTACCCAAATAATGGTACAGCCACGAGACTTGGGCAAACCCACAACAAAATCCATCCCGACCATCTCCCAGGGCCTGTCTGCCACCGGCAGAGGGTATAACAAACCAGCTGGCCGTTGTCGGGAAGACTTATTCTTGGCACAAGAGACACATGCCCGAATGTAGTCTCCGACGTCACGAACCATATGTGGCCACCAGTACGTTCTCGCCAGTAGCTCAGAGGTCCTTTTAGCCCCAAAGTGTCCACCCACTCTGGACGAATGAGCCCAAGAGAGAACCTCCGGACGCAAATTGATGGGAACAAAAGTCTTGCCCGGGGGCACAGACTCCAGCGAAACCGGAGCTACAGTTCTCAGACTCTCCGAAGGGACAATGAGCCGAGGCTCGTCCTCCTCCTCCTCAGCTGACACGAAGGAGCGAGAGAGAGCGTCGGCACGAATGTTCTTCTCCCCGGCGAGATAATGTAGGGTAAAGTGGAACCGGGAGAAAAACAAGGACCATCTGGCCTGACGAGAATTCAGCCGCTGGGCTGTTTGTAAATAGACCAAATTCTTGTGATCCGTGAAAACCTGGAATGGGAATCGGGCACCCTCCAAGAGATGTCTCCACTCTGAAAAGGCCAACTTCATTGCCAACAACTCTCTATCCCCGATGGAGTAATTTCTCTCCGCTGGTGTGAAGGTCTTAGAGAAAAAGAAGCATGGATGCTTCCGACCCTGAGCATCCTTTTGATAGAGGACTGCTCCAGCACCAACGGATGAGGCATCCACCTCCAAAAGGAATGGCTTACCCACATCGGGACGATGTAAGATAGGAGCGCTGGCAAAATGGGTCTTTATAGAAGAGAAGGCCTTGGAGACCCCTTCGGACCACAATTTGGGATTCGCTCCCTTCTTGGTGAGGGATACCAAGGGAGCTACCAAAGTTGAAAAGTGGGGAATGAACTGGCGATAGTAATTTATGAACCCCATAAAGCGCTGCACCGCTTTAAGAGAATGGGGTTCCTGCCAGTCCATCACTGCTTGTAGTTTGGCAGGATCCATAGCCAATCCCTGGGCCGAGACAATATAGCCCAGGAAAGGCAAGGACTCCTGTTCAAACACACACTTCTCCAACTTTGCATACAAGGAATTTGCCCGTAAGAGTTCGAAGACTCTGCCAACATCTCTCCGGTGGGAGTCAATATCTGGAGAAAAGATGAGAATATCATCCAGATAGACTACGACCGAGGTAGAAAGCATATCCCGGAAGATATCGTTGACGAAGTCCTGAAAAACGGCTGGGGCATTACAGAGCCCGAAAGGCATCACCAGGTACTCATAGTGCCCATCCCTGGTATTGAAAGCCGTCTTCCACTCGTCCCCCTCACGGATACGAATCAGATTGTAGGCACCCCGCAGATCTAACTTGGTGAATATTTTAGCTCCCCTTAACCTGTCAAAGAGCTCCGATATCAGGGGCAACGGGTATTTATTCTTAATAGTGATAGCATTGAGACCCCTGTAATCGATGCAAGGACGTAACTCTCCGTTCTTCTTCTGCACGAAGAAGAATCCCGCCCCTGCCGGAGACACTGACTTCCTTATAAATCCTCTTGCTAAATTCTCCTGAATGTATTGAGACATAGCCTCCGTCTCAGGGAGAGAGAGGGGATATACCCTTCCCCTAGGAGGTTCAGCTCCCGGCAAGAGGTCGATAGGACAGTCGTAAGGGCGATGGGGCGGTAGAGTCTCAGCAGCCTTTTTAGAGAACACGTCTGCATAACACCAATAATACCTGGGAAGCGACGAGAGATCTGCGGGTACCTGGGTAGTAGAGACCTGTACACACTCACTCACACATCTGCCCAAACACGACTTACTCCAGCCCAATATTTTCCCTGAGGACCACTCAATATGTGGCGAGTGGAAACGGAGCCAGGGTATTCCCAGCAAAATCTCATCCATTCCCTCAGGAAGGACAAGAAGGGAAATAATCTCCTGGTGGGAAGGAGACATGGACAGCGATAACGGGACTGTCTGGTGCGTGATTTGCAGTGGGAGTGTTGCCCCATTCACAACTCTAACCGTTATTGGTTTGGCGAGCATGACCAGTGGTATAGCATGACGTGTAGCAAAAGCAGAGGACATGAAACTTCCCTCTGCTCCTGAATCCACACAAAGCTCGACTGTAAGAGTGGAGGAGCCTAACAGGATTGTCCCTTTAAAGGACAGTTTGGAGGAGAATGCTGCTGTGTCTAGTGAACCTCCCCCAATGGCCACTAGACGCGATCGTTTCCCGACCGCCGCGGACATTTATTGGCGTAATGTCCATGTTGTCGACAGTTATTACAAACTACGGGTACTCGAGCGGCTAGAGATTTAGGTCCCGCTCGAGAAACCTCCATGGCCTCATGAGAATCTGACGCCAAGACAGGAGATTCCAGAGGTCTGGCGAAAGTTGGAGCCAGCCGAAACCTCTGCCTACACTGGGTCCGCTCCAACCTCCGCTCGTGAAAACGGAGATCGATGCGGGTAGACACGGAAATAAGTTCCTCCAGTGTGGCCGGTATCTCCCTAGTGGCCAAGGCGTCTTTCACGTGGTCTGCCAGTCCCCTCCAGAACACCGGAATAAGAACTTTGTCTGGCCACTCTAACTCTGAAGCTAGAGTCCGGAACTGAATGGCAAACTGGCTGACCACGGAGGTACCCTGTGTAATGGACAACAATTGGAGTGCGGTGTCGTGGGTAACCCGAGGCCCTAAAAAGACCTGCTTCAGAGTGTCCAAGAAGAGAGGAGCACTCTGTACCACACGATCATCTCGCTCCCAGAGTGGCGTTGCCCACTCCAACGCCCTGCCCGACAAGAGAGATAGGATAAATCCCACTCTCGCCCGCTCCGTAGGAAAACGTGACGCCAGGAGCTCAAGATGTATAGAGCACTGACTCACGAATCCACGACAATGTTTGCTGTCGCCAGCAAACTTGTCAGGTAGTGGGAGACGGGATAAAGTCGGAGCAGGGGTGGCAGTGGACAAACTGGCTGCGGCTACACTTGCAGCCTGCACAGCTACAGCAGTGACATCCACAGCTGAGGGTGTACGCTCAAGAGCCTCCAACCTTCCCTCCAGCTGCTGGATGTACCGCTGTAAACGCTGGTCGTCCGCCATTTTTACTAGCCAGACCCTGGCGCTAGTATTCTGTTAGGACTGGCGGAACGCACCAAGACAGATGATAAAGGTGCGTTCGCAGTCCGGGGTCCACCGTGCAGGTGAGAACCTGCTGCTAGCAATTTGCAGACAATATGGCGGTACACTAAAGTATACACGCGTGGGTTAGACCTCACCCAGCGTGAAGAAAGCGATCCTGTTAATTCACAGGACCGCAGTACCGCACTAGTGCGCGAGCAAGTGGTCAGCGGACTTAACCCCAGAAGGGATTGGAGCCCGATTAGACCCTTGCTGGCGTAACACCGCAACTGGGTGTGTAGAGAACCTTAAGAAATCTAAGTGCACAAGAGTGCGAGCGATGCCGCACTAACGGACGCCACTAACCACCCAGACTCGGGTATGGAAAGCGCAAGGCAGGCGCACGGCGCCGTACTGGCAGGCACAGCTACAGGACGCTGTGATGTGTGTTTAGTGCTGTAGGCTAAGTCGGGCGCTAGATAGCAGCCATACACCTTCCGCGAACAGACATTCAATAGGGTAGGGGTTTCCAAGGACGACTTGCACTCACAACATACACACATAAGCAATTGTAAGACAATACTAGCGCATGGCCGTGCGGTCATGCGCAGTTTATATAGCAGCAGCACAGGAAGTGGCCACAGCACTTTTGCCCTTCTAGGACCTGCCAAGAGGACCAATGGAATGTGCTGCAGCGCCTGAGCACATGACCCTCGATCTCCAACGGGAGACCTTACGCTGGGCATGCTCAGTACATGCAGACAAGGACTTAGTCCCAGAGAAGTCCGCTCGCTGCTGACCAGCACTGACTTTAATGGCAGAGACTGGAGAAGCAGCACTAACTCTCAGAACAGAGTGAGAATGAGCAAGACGCTGGGACCGACGTCCTTGCTGAGCAGGCTCCACTGCGGCTGGACAAGAATGGGAGACCGCAGCGGAAGTGGCTCGAGATTCCCCCTGTGCAGAAGCGGGAACTCGACCCCTAACACCAGCATCTTAAAGGGCTGTCCTAGTATAACCCTATGATTTTAGCTCCAGGGACTGGAGATTACAGGGGTTGCCTGGATGTGAATCATCATGTCGCGCAGCAGTGCCCACTGTGAGGATTCTCCAGTGTCTGCATACTTCTAGTAACATCCTGACTTGCATATACGTTAGTAATATTTTATAGGGAGAAGTCTAAACTAGTCATTGTGCTATGAGATATAGGTAAGCCCCAGGTGAACCTTAAAGGGATTATCCAGGTTTAGGGTGAAATTTTACAGTCACTTTATATGACTGTAGAACATTGAATCCTCACAGCGTGTCATCATTCTTCGGTGCCGGTGAGGAGAGTGTGTGGTCCCATTACTACAAGTATGTACAGTAATTTGCATACATTTGGTCACATGCCATCGTCAGAGAGGTATTCTGCCATTCAGCTGCTCCATGTCACCAGCAGCTTTTGTTCGAGCTGCTCTGATGACAGGGCGTGACTGCAGATGTCATGCTGATTGACAGCCAACTCCTCACAGTTAGTGGAAGGAAAGCCACTGCTTTATCAACATGACATCAGCAAACGTAACTGAATCTCCCGCAGTAGGAGTCTCTGATTGCTCTGTGCCGGCAAAGATCGGCACCAAGCACAACAGGCAAGTAGGTAACAATTACCTCCCTGTTCTTTCTTTGGCCCGTAGTAAAAAAAATATATAGTCCTGGATAACCCCTTTAAATACTCACCAATTGACGTCTCCTTTTCTCAGCTCCATTCCGATCCTCTTCAGAGCCGCATAGCTATCCGCTAGTCACACAGTGTCTTCTGTGTGGAGCAGTAGTGGCTTTCCCAGTGTAACACTGAACCTCACATCAAGACTCTCATTGACTTACACTGAGAAGTGACTTCCGGCCGATACTTACTATGCTCTGTGAACCAGCTAGTCTGAATTGAGGCCACATGGTTCACAAGCAGACTTGATTTCGATAAGTATTTAAAAACATCATACTTCACTGCATACATATTGATAAGAGATTGGGCACTACAATTTTGCTGGGAGTTCTTCTGTAATAATACATCTACAATATACTAGTCACTTAATGGGCTGTTTAATCCCCTGCATCTCCAGTGCTGCCTATTCCGTGGTTCCCGCCAGTCTCTGCTTACTTTCCTAACATCTATCCACATGACCACTGCAACTAATCATTGTAATAAGCTGTATTTCCTTTATCTAAAGGTGTTTCTCACAAAATTAGAATATCATCAAAAAGTTAATTTAATTCAGTTCTTCAATACAAAAAGTGAATCTCATATATTATATAGAGTCATTACAAACGAGTGATCTATTTCAACTGTTTATTTCTGTTAATGTTGATGATTATGGCTTACAGCCAATGAAAACACAAAAGTCATTATCTCAGTAAATTAGAATATTTTATAACACCAGCTTGAAAAATTATTTCAAAATCTGAAATGTTTGTCTACTGAATTGAATGTTCAGTAAATAAACTCAAAACTTGGTCGGGGCTTCTTTTGCTCAATTACTGCATCAATGTGGCGTGGCAAGGAGGCAATCAGCCTGTGGCACTGCTGAGATATTATGGAAGCCCAGGTTGCTTTGATAGCAGCCTTCAGCACATCTGAATTGTTGGGTCTGGTGTCTCTCATCTTCCTCTTGACAATACCCCATAGGTTCTGTATGGGGTTAAGGTCAGGCAAGTTTGCTGACCAATCAAGCACAGTGATACTGTTCTTTTTAAACCAGGTATTGGTACTTTTGACAGTGTGGACAGGTGCCAAGTCTTGCTGAAGAATGAAATCTCCATCTCCAAAAAGCTTGTCGGCAGAGGGAAGCATGAAGTGCTCTAAAATTTCCTAGTATATGGCTGTGCTGACTTTAGTCTTGATAAAACACAGTGGACCTACACCAGCAGATGACATGGCTCCCCAAACCATCACTGATTGTGGAAACTTCACACTAGACCTCAAGCAGCTTGGATTGTGTTTCTGACCACTCTTCATCCAGACTCTGGGACCGTGATTTCCAAATGAAATGCAAAATTTTTTTTCAGCTGAAAACCACACCTTGGACCACTGAGCAACAGTCTAGTTCTTTTTCTCCTTGGCCCAGGTAAGATGCTTCTGGCATTGTCTGTTGGTTATAAATGGCTTGACACAAGTCATGGGACACTTGTAGCCCATGTCCTGGATACGTCTGTGTGTGGTGGCTCTTGAAGTAATGATTCCAACAACAGTCCACTCCTTGTGAATCTCTCCCTCATTTTTGAATGACCTTTTCTTAACAACCATTTCAAGGCTGCGGTTATCCCAGTTGCTTGTGCACCTTTTTCTACCACGCTTATTCCTTCCACTCAGCTTTCCATTAATATGCTCGGATACAGCATTCTGTGAACAGCCAGCTTTTTTAGCAATGACCTTTTGTGGCTTACCCTCCTTGTGGAGTGTGTCAATGACTGCCTTCTGGACATATGTCAAGTCAGCAGTCTTCCCTATGATTGCGGAACTGAAACAGACTAAGGCTAGGTTCACACTTGCGTAGTGCAGTCCGTTCAACAAATCCGTTAAACGGACTGCACTAACGCAAGTGCCGACTTTGGCACTGCGCTAGCGCAGATGGAGCATCTGCTAGCTCCATCTGCGCTAGCAGTGCGCTAGCAGTGACAGACCCGGAAACGCTGCAGCCCGTGTCTCGGGTCCGTCACTCAATGATGGCACATCGCTAGCGCATGCCCATTTTGGGCGTGCGCTAGCGATGTGTCCGCCATTGAAAGTAATGGCGGTGTTAACGGACTACGTTGCACCGCGTTATGCCGCGGTGTAACGTAGTCCGTTAAATGGGTTCACACAACGCAGTGTGAACCCAGCCTTAGGGACCTTTTTAAAGGTTTAGGAAGCCTTTGCAGGTGTTTTTTGTTAAGTATTCAAATTTACTGAGATAATGTGTTTTGGGTTTTCATTGGCTGTAAGCCGTAATCATCAACATTAACAGAAATAAACACTTGAAATAGATCACTCTCTATGCAATGATTCTATTATATAATATACAAGTTTCACTTTTTGTATTGAGGAACTGAAATAAATTACCTTTTTGATGATATTATAATTTTGTGAGAAGCACCTGTATATCATGAGACCAGTGACTGGCTAAAGCGTAGATGTGGCTAAATGCCATGTGATCAGCTAAAGAGAGGCAAGAATTAGTGATGACCAGCATTGAAGGGATTAGTAAAGATTGTCTTTTACAGTCATGGGCGGAAGTGTTGGCACCCTTGAAATTGTTCCAGAAAAAGAATTATTTCTACTTGAAAATTATTGCAATTCCACATGTAATGCTATATACATGTTTATTTTCTTTTGTGTGTATTGGAACACTACAAAAAAAAACAGAAAAAAAAGGCAAATTGGACCTATTTTCACACAAAACCTCAAAAAATTGTTGGCACTTTTCCAAAATTGTGGGTAAACAGCTTTGTTACAAGCATGTGATCCTTGTTCAAACTCACCTGTGGCAAGTAACAGGTGTGGGCAACATGAAAATCACCCCTGAAATCAGATAAAAAGGGAAGAAGTTGACTCAATCTTTGCACTGTGTGTCTGTGTGCAGCGCCCCAGAGATCTGGTCGTTGCAGTATGGCGCTCTGCCGCTAAGGGAAGCAGAGGTACGTCTGATGGCACTAAGGAGTTCTCCTGACCAGGTATCACCAGAACACATTACACTTCACACTCCGGCCACTAGGGGGAGAAAAAGGCTTTATTTATTGGGCCACTCCTCACACTGGTAAAACTAGGGGCTGGGGAGGAAGTTAGTCAGAAGCTGACTGGGTTGGAACCAGGCAACATCCCGTGGCAGGGGGTGTTGCAGGGAGAAGGCACAGGGGGGTCTCTGTCAGGCGTGGGAACCTGGCAGGTGCCTAGCGAACAGAACGTGACGGAAACGCGCCTGCACACCCTGCGGTGGTATCCAGGAGAGAGACACGAAGGGAAGGATATTGTGGAACCGTGTAAACGAGATCAAGCACAAAGGAGAGCCAGTAAGAGTTGTGCCGAGAGAGAGAAAGGCAACATCTTACTGAGGCGCGTAGTCGGTGGCCGGAACACCGTAGGAGTAACTGACTTCAGGCCTTACTTCAAACTTCGCTGGACAGTCAGTCATAGGTTGGCTGTCTACCTTCTACACCTACGAAGACATAGGGGACAACATTGGGAGAGGGGCGTCTCTAGGGTCCCGGAAGACCTCCAAGCCTTCCCGTCATACGGGTGGCGTCCTAGCCATAACATACCTGAGGGACGTTAGAAACTAGTAACATCTGGAACCAAAGAACGAGAGAGAGCTGTAGAGAACAAACGAACGAGAACAGCAGTTGTGAGGACTATTCCGAATGCTCAGTAGGGTAGCACTACAACACACAGGCGCTAGTGGTAGGCAACGATTTCCATCTGTGAAGGAAACTCTGGATGTGCCCATCGGACCGGCCGGTCTCTGATAGCCCTGTTAAACGTGCTCTGGATTGAGGATCCTGAAGTCTTCAGTAAAGAGGTAAAGAGACTGCAACCCTGTGTCCCCGTTATTGCCTGCACCTCACACCATCACCATTCACCTTACTGGGAAGCCCTGGGGACACACTTCACCTGTGGGAAGGTATACCATCCAGCTGCCATTCCATCACCCCAGCGGACCCCACAGCAGCATCGGTCACCCTGACCGAACACCACAGGTGGCGTCACGAACCCCTGACAGACTGTATCACCACCTTCATTGGACGCCCCTTAGCAGGGTCACGAACCGGGTCTAGCCACCGTGACAGCCTCAGCACCGAACCAGAGAGGCCCGGTACCGAGAACCCGTGGCCCTGCGTCTGGGGGCGCTCCATGTGCATGCTTCACTAAAGGCCCCTTCACATTAAGCGACGCTGCAGCGATACCAACAACGATCCGGATCGCTGCAGCGTCGCTGTTTGGTCGCTGGAGAGCTGTCACACAGACCGCTCTCCAGCGACCAACGATGCCGGTAACCAGGGTAAACATCGGGTAACTAAGCGCAGGGCCGCGCTTAGTAACCCGATGTTTACCCTGGTTACCATCCTAAAAGTAAAAAAAACAAACACTACATACTTACCTAACGCTGTCTGTCCTCCAGCGCTGTGCTCTGCTCTCCTCCTGTACTGGCTGTGAGCACAGCGGCCGGAAAGCAGAGCGGTGACGTCACCGCTCTGCTTTCCGGCTGACCGACGCTCACAGCCAGTACAGGAGGAGTGCAGAGCACAGCGCCGGGGACAGACAGCGGTAGGTATGTAGTGTTTGTTTTTTTTACTTTTAGGATGGTAACCAGGGTAAACATCGGGTTACTAAGCGCGGCCCTGCGCTTAGTTACCCGATGTTTACCCTGGTTACCAGTGAAGACCTCGCTGGATCGGTGTCACACACGCCGATCCAGCGATGTCCACGGGAGATCCAGCGACGAAATAAAGTTCTGGACTTTGTTCAGCGACCAACGATGGCACAGCAGGGGCCTGATCGTTGGTCGCTGTCACACATAGCGATTTCCTTAACGATATCGTTGCAACGTCACCAAAAGCAACGATATCGTTAACGATATCGTTATGTGTGAAGGTACCTTTAGCGTTGAGAACAGAAAGAGGACTGTATTTGAAAGCATTCCCTCTCTTTCCAAAACCTTTTGTATCTTGAACAACCCTTTTATTGATAAATAATCTTTAGGTGCATATTGTTTCATAGAAATCTGCTCTGTTGGTTTGAAAATTAAAGGTAACTGAATTTACTTTGTATCTTAGGATAAAAATGCATCAAGAACAGTATGAAAGCACAATATTTCCTAGAATTTTAACATTTGTCAGTGGGAAAAAATGTAGAAAGTTTCCTGAAAGTTCCTTTTCTGAACCGGCATCCTGAACAAGAACAAGTCCAATACTTCTCTTATTAACAAACTGTTATTACCTCTGCAGTGCTTAGTAAACTAGAACAATCGCCGTGTGCTGAGGATACAATCTAACATTTCTATATGTACATTTGTGAATGCTATGAGATTAATTTACATTGCTAGCAATGCCGTAGGGCAGCCAGAACATGCAAATCTGTATGTATCGCACTGCAGGATGAGGTATTGAAACAAAGGCCATGCTTATTGTACGCCTAGCCGCGGCCTTTCTAATGTCATGATACAGTAATGTACTGATATGATTGTAAATACCGGTTTATTCATTCATTCATTTGTTATGAAAACAGCTGCTTTATGATCTGAGTTGTTAGTCAAAGGGTAAATAAAAAGATAAGTTTTTATCAGTCGTGGTTCTTCATTTTGTGTTACGGCCTCTGCTGGATAACCATGGTGTGTCCACATTGGTGAGGTGCTTACATTGACGTTGCTGGTTCTGTTTTTACTGTATAAGATGCAGGGGGGATATAATGACTTCCAATGGGCCGAAATACATCCTATCTTTTGACAAGATAGAAGAGCGCAGTCTGCCTCCCTTCCTTTTCTGTCTTGTCAAATACCAGGATCATGATTAGAGATGAGCGGACACCTGGATGTTCGGGTTCAGCCGAACAGTCACAAAAAGTTTGGGTTCAGGTACCAGAACAGTACCCGGACCCAAACCCCATTCACTTGAATTGGGGGCCCAAACATCCAGTGTTTGCTGCGCTGTCAACTTGTCCCACAAAAAGAAGCCCTCATAGGTCTATGTGGGCAGAAAAAATACAAAAAAGTTAACAGCTCTTGGAAGAAGGGGAGGAAAAAAAGCGAAAACACGCAAATTTGCCATGTTGGGGAGGGGTTAATAAAGGTAAGCAAGAAGTGGCAAGCAGACATTTATAGTGTGTTTGAAATGTTCACTAAAACCCATTTACTCTTTGAAAAGTTTGCTAGAGGGATCACTAGGGCAATAGATTATAGATGGGCAGTCATTGACTTTTCTTTGCAATTTGTCGGTTATTATTTGTATGTAACATTAATGTTATTATAATCCCTCTACTCATACTGTACGGAATACGTCACTAAAATAAGTGTAATTAGTAATACCAAACACTAGATGGCAGTATTGCACCAATAAAGAAGTACAATATTATTATTGTATTACAATATGTAATATCTAGCTCAGGGACACACAACCATTTTTGGTTCGAGGCCCAAAGAGTCATATCGAACCAACCCCTTTTGCCACAATAAAGCATCACAAAATAAATATTAGATACTAATAAAAATTTTAGGACTCCCTCTTAACAGGAGAATAGAGGTCCCTGTCTCTCCCATTCACAATGAATAAAGGAATAGACCATGGATTCAGCTTGTATCCATTGTAGTTTATGGGAGACATTGACAGTCGAGTTTTTCCCTTCTCATATTAAAAAAACCCAAACATTACTTATGACAGGTCTCATGCATGGCCACTTCATTACTTCATCCAGAGGCATATCTGAAGCTCTGACTGCCGGGTCAGCAGCAGCATGATCAGGTCGTGTGATCACGCTGGTGACATCACTCGCCGGCACGGAGAGCATTGGTGGTAAGTGCTCCACATTAGTAGAGCTGAAGATACCGAAGATGGGGGGAGTTTACTGCTTGTGGGTGGGTATTTACTGCTTGGAGGGATATTTATTGCATGTGGGAGAGTATTTCCTGCTTGTGGGGGGGGTATTTTCTGCCTGGGGATATATTTACTGTGTGGAAGGGGTATTTACTGTGTGGGTGGTGTTTAATGTGTTGGGGGTATTACTGTGTGGGAGGGGTGTATTTACTGTGTGGGTGTGTGGGGGGGGTGTTTGGTGTGCATGTGGGGGGTTATTTACTGTGTGGGGTATTTACTGTCTGGGGTATTTACTGTGCCTGGGAGATTTAGTATAAAGGGGCTGGGGGAGATTTAACTTAATAAGGGGATGATTTGAGGACATAAGTTTGGGGAGCAAATAAGGGACAGGTGAAGACACAATAGGAGGAGGAAGGAATGGGGGGCATGTATGTGGAGATGGGTGCAGACACAGTATAAGGAGCGAGGGGGAAATGTATGCGGACACAGTATGGGGAGTTGGAGGGATGTATGAGGAGGCGTATGGAAAGTGAGAGGGTAAATATATAAGGGAGGGGAAACATGTAAGGAGACTATTGAGTGGAATAGTGCGAGGAGGCAGTATGGGGGAAGAAAAGTGGGCACAGAATAGAGACTGAGTAATGTGGGGGGGTAGCATTGGGGAAAAGTGTAAGGGCACAGCCAGGAAGGGACAGTATACCAAGGAGGGGAAGTGTGGTGAGAGGGCACAGTATAGAGACTGGGAGGACCCAGTGTGAGAGGACAGTGTGGAGGGCATGTACAATAAGAGGGAGTGTGCGTGGTACATATTTTATGCAGGGAATATAGTGAGGGTAATTATTTACTGAGGAGCTCAGTGTAGGGAAGATATTTTTACTCGAGAGCATTATAATTACACTGCTATCTTAAGCTACGTTCACATTTGCGTTGTTGGGCGCAACAACAACGCAGCGTTTTGCGACGCATGCGTTGTCATAAGACCCTACAGATCAAGAATTTCAGCGCAGGGAAAACGCTACAAGTAGCGTCCTCTGCGCCCTGTCTTGTGCGTCTATATGACGTATGCGTCGTAAAACGCAGTACACTGCATACCGACGCATGTCCATGCACCCCCCGTGTTAAAGATAGGGGCGCATGACGCATGCGTCGGTATGCATCGACGACGCTGCGCCCATCAACGCAAATGTGAACGTAGCTTTAAAGGGTGTCGTGTGTGGAGGTGCTGCAGAAGAACCGAGAAGATGGAGGTCTGCAGAGAAAGCTGTGGATGAGAAAATTCATCTCATCATGGCATCTGAAAAGATGAAGAAAAGAAGAAAGAGAACGACTCCAGAGACAATGTCATCTATCAGGTACCTGGATGTAATTTTTTTTGTGATACTGACTAATTCTCATATTTTTATTTATGTTAGGAGCATAAAAGGGGATGTCCAGGTTTGTAATGAGTCTGCAGTCATTCTTTGTGACTGCAGACTTCTGAGTTCTCACAGTGTGCACGGCATGCTGTCAGGATTCTCTCGTGCTGGCGATTTTCATATATGTTGTCACAAGCCGACTAAACTTCACTTCACCCGTATGCGACTTTCATACTTATGGTCACGTGACAGCGAGCTTCTCTTCCTTCTCTCAGTTGTTCACAGAACATTGCATTAGGGCGAGCAGGTCGTTGGCACATGTCTAAGTGTGCAAATTGCATATGTGCTTAGGGGGGAGGGGCAGCGCCAAACTGAATTCTTGCCGTGGGTGCCAGAAAACCTAGATACACCTCTGACATCACCTACTTCTTACCTGGATGATGACATAGTCATAGATATGGCTACACAGTACACCATTAACAATTGCCTATCCCTACGGTGCTACCTGGCACTCCTCTGCTCCCTTACATGGAAAATACATATTAGCAGCCTCCAGACACTGTTAGGAATGTCTGTGAACAGATAGTTGAAGGCCACACAGAAAGGAATCTTGGGCCCTAGGTTGTGCACCCCTTGTCTAGATACAAAACAAATTTACAATAAGTGCCTAAAGACCATAAAGGAGTTATTCAGGCATATACACTGCTCAAAAAATAAAGGGAAAACTTAAACAACAAAATATAACTCCAAGTAAATCAGACTTCTGTGAAATCAAACTGTCCACTTAGGAAACAACACTGTTTGACAATCAATTTCACATGCTGTTGTGCAAATGGAATAGACAACAGATTGAAATTATTGGCAATTATCAAGACACACTCAATAAAGGAGTGGTTCTGCAGGTGGGAACCACAGACCACATGTCAGTGCCAATGCTTTCTGGCTGATGTTTTGGTCACTTTTGAATGTTGGCTGTGCTTTCACACTCGTGGTAGCATGAGACGGACTCTACAACCCACACAAGTGGCTCAGGGAGTGCAGCTCATCCAGGATGGCACATCAATGTGAGCTGTGGCAAGATGGTTTGCTGTGTCTGTCAGCGTAGTGTCCAGAGGCCGGAGGCGTTACCAGGAGACAGGCCAGTACACCAGGAGATGTGGAGGGGGCCGCAGGAGGGCAACAACCCAGCAACAGGACCGCTACCGCTACCACGGTGTGAATTACTTGTACGATGGACTCCTCGCCAGAGACGGACTACATCTCAACAAACCTGGGAAACACACATTCGCCAGAAGACTCGCTACACTCATCAGGAGGGCGTTAAACTAGAAGAAGAGGGGACGGGAAGAAAAACATTAGACTTGAACAAAGAAGATCCAGGAAAACATACTCAGAAGGGAGGTAAGAACATTTCTAAAACAATCCACAGCGAGGAGATTGGAACACAACAAAATCCTCTAAACTGCATGCTCGCAAACGCCAGAAACCTGACAAACAAGATGGAAGAACTAGAAGCAGAAATATCTACAGGTAACTTTGACATAGTGGGAATAACCGAGACATGGTTAGATGAAAGCTATGACTGGGCAGTTAACTTACAGGGTTACAGTCTGTTTAGAAAGGATCGTAAAAATCGGAGAGGAGGAGGGGTTTGTCTCTATGTAAAGTCTTGTCTAAAGTCCACTTTAAGGGAGGATATTAGCGAAGGAAATGAGGATGTCGAGTCCATATGGGTCGAAATTTATGGAGGGAAAAATGGTAACAAAATTCTCATTGGGGTCTGTTACAAACCCCCAAATATAACAGAAACCATGGAAAGTCTACTTCTAAAGCAGATAGATGAAGCTGCAACCCATAATGAGGTCCTGGTTATGGGGGACTTTAACTACCCGGATATTAACTGGGAAACAGAAACCTGTGAAACCCATAAAGGCAACAGGTTTCTGCTAATAACCAAGAAAAATTATCTTTCACAATTGGTGCAGAATCCAACCAGAGGAGCAGCACTTTTAGACCTAATACTATCTAATAGACCTGACAGAATAACAAATCTGCAGGTGGTCGGGCATCTAGGAAATAGCGACCACAATATTGTACAGTTTCACCTGTCTTTCACTAGGGGGACTTGTCAGGGAGTCACAAAAACACTGAACTTTAGGAAGGCAAAGTTTGACCAGCTTAGAGATGCCCTTAATCTGGTAGACTGGGACAATATCCTCAGAAATAAGAATACAGATAATAAATGGGAAATGTTTAAGAACATCCTAAATAGGCAGTGTAAGCGGTTTATACCTTGTGGGAATAAAAGGACTAGAAATAGGAAAAACCCAATGTGGCTAAACAAAGAAGTAAGACAGGCAATTAACAGTAAAAAGAAAGCATTTGCACTACTAAAGCAGGATGGCACCATTGAAGCTCTAAAAAACTATAGGGAGAAAAATACTTTATCTAAAAAACTAATTAAAGCTGCCAAAAAGGAAACAGAGAAGCACATTGCTAAGGAGAGTAAAACTAATCCCAAACTGTTCTTCAACTATATCAATAGTAAAAGAATAAAAACTGAAAATGTAGGCCCCTTAAAAAATAGTGAGGAAAGAATGGTTGTAGATGACGAGGAAAAAGCTAACATATTAAACACCTTCTTCTCCACGGTATTCACGGTGGAAAATGAAATGCTAGGTGAAATCCCAAGAAACAATGAAAACCCTATATTAAGGGTCACCAATCTAACCCAAGAAGAGGTGCGAAACCGGCTAAATAAGATTAAAATAGATAAATCTCCGGGTCCGGATGGCATACACCCACGAGTACTAAGAGAACTAAGTAATGTAATAGATAAACCATTATTTCTTATTTTTAGGGACTCTATAGCGACAGGGTCTGTTCCGCAGGATTGGCGCATAGCAAATGTGGTGCCAATATTCAAAAAGGGCTCTAAAAGTGAACCTGGAAATTATAGGCCAGTAAGTCTAACCTCTATTGTTGGTAAAATATTTGAAGGGTTTCTGAGGGATGTTATTCTGGATTATCTCAATGAGAATAACTGTTTAACTCCATATCAGCATGGGTTTATGAGAAATCGCTCCTGTCAAACCAATCTAATCAGTTTTTATGAAGAGGTAAGCTATAGGCTGGACCACGGTGAGTCATTGGACGTGGTATATCTCGATTTTTCCAAAGCGTTTGATACCGTGCCGCACAAGAGGTTGGTACACAAAATGAGAATGCTTGGTCTGGGGGAAATTGTGTGTAAATGGGTTAGTAACTGGCTTAGTGATAGAAAGCAGAGGGTGGTTATAAATGGTATAGTCTGTTGTGAATTCTGTGGCTGAATTCACTCCTGTGGTCACAAGTGGTACTGCAGCTTCTGAGCTTCCTCCCTCAGGTGTTCTGGTGAGCTCGTTAACTGCTTCATTACTTAACTCCGCCTGATGCTGCTATCCTTGCTCCTTGTCAATGTTTCAGTGTTGGATCTGAGCTTCTCCTGATTGTTCCTGTGACCTGCTGCTCTGTATAGCTAAGTGCCTTTTGCTTTTTTGTTGCTTTTTTCTCTGTCCAGCTTGTCTTTTGTTTTGCTGGAAGCTCTGAGACGCAAAGGGTGTACCGCCGTGCCGTTAGTTCGGCACGGTGGGGTTTTTTTTGCCCCCTTTGCGTGGTTTTGCTTTAGGGTTTTTTGTAGACTGCAAAGTTCGCTTTACTGTCCTCGCTCTGTCCTAGAATATCGGGCCCCACTTTGCTGAATCTATTTCATCCCTACGTTTTGTCTTTTCATCTTACTCACAGTCATTATATGTGGGGGGCTGCCTTTTCCTTTGGGGAATTTCTCTGGGGCAAGTCAGGCCTATTTTTCTATCTTCAGGCTAGCTAGTTTCTTAGGCTGTGCCGAGTTGCCTAGGTAGTTGTTAGGCGCAATCCACAGCCGCTTTTAGTTGTGTTTAGGATAGGATCAGGTGTGCAGTCTACAGAGTTTCCACGTCTCAGAGCTCGTTCTTGTATTTTTGGGTATTTGTCAGATCACTGTGTGCGCTCTGATCGCTAAGCACACTGTGTTTCTGGATTGCCTTCATAACACCTGTCATTAGCACACATAACAGTACAAGGAGCCAAACTAATGATTCTCAATAGAGGGAAAGAAAAAGTTCTGACATCATTTTTTTTTTTTTTCTGCTCTGTGTTCACTTTTTTTTTTTCCCCCTAGACATTTGGGTTATTCTGGACACAGGTGTGGACATGGATATTCAGGGTCTGTGCTCTTCAATGGATAATCTCGTTATAAATGTACAAAAAATTCAAGATACTATTGATCAGAAATCTATGTTAGAACCAAGAATTCCTATTCCTGATTTGATTTTTGGAGATAGAACTAAGTTTCTAAGTTTCAAAAATAATTGTAAGCTATTTCTGGCCTTAAAACCTCATTCTTCTGGTAATCCTATTCAACAGGTTTTGATTATTATTTCTTTTTTGCGCGGCGACCCTCAAGACTGGGCATTTTCTCTTGCGCCAGGAGACCCTGCATTGAGTAGTGTCGATGCGTTTTTCCTGGCGCTCGGATTGCTGTACGATGAGCCTAATTCAGTGGATCAGGCTGAGAAAAATTTGCTGGCTTTGTGCCAGGGTCAGGATGATATAGAAGTATATTGTCAGAAATTTAGGAAATGGTCAGTACTCACTCAGTGGAATGAATCTGCGCTGGCAGCTTTGTTCAGAAAGGGTCTCTCTGAGGCTCTTAAGGATGTCATGGTGGGATTTCCTATGCCTGCTGGTTTGAATGAGTCTTTGTCTTTGGCCATTCAGATCGGTCGACGCTTGCGCGAGCGTAAATCTGTGCACCATTTGGCGGTACTGCCTGAGGTTAAACCTGAGCCTATGCAGTGCGATAGGACTATGACTAGAGTTGAACGGCAGGAATACAGACGTCTGAATGGTCTGTGTTTCTACTGTGGTGATTCCACTCATGCTATTTCTGATTGTCCTAAGCGCACTAAGCGGTCCGCTAGGTCTGCCGTCATTGGTATTGTACAGTCCAAATTCCTTCTGTCCATTAACTTGATATGCTCTTTGTCGTCGTTTTCTGTCATGGCGTTTGTGGATTCGGGCGCTGCCCTGAATCTGATGGATTTGGATTATGCTAAACGTTGTGGGTTTTTCTTGGAGCCTTTGCGGTGTCCTATTCCATTGAGAGGAATTGATGCTACACCTTTGGCCAAGAATAAACCTCAATACTGGGCCCAGCTGACCATGTGCATGGCTCCTGCACATCAGGAAGTTATTCGCTTTCTGGTGTTGCATAATCTGCATGATGTGGTCGTGTTGGGGTTGCCATGGCTACAAACCCATAATCCAGTATTGGATTGGAATTCCATGTCGGTATCCAGCTGGGGTTGTCAGGGGGTACATGGTGATGTTCCATTTTTGTCGATTTCGTCATCCACCCCTTCTGAGGTCCCAGAGTTCTTGTCTGATTATCAGGATGTATTTGAAGAGCCCAAGTCCGATGCTCTACCTCCGCATAGGGATTGTGATTGTGCTATCAATTTGATTCCTGGTAGTAAATTCCCTAAAGGTCGATTATTTAATTTATCCGTGCCCGAACACGCCGCTATGCGCAGTTATGTGAAGGAATCCCTGGAGAAGGGACATATTCGCCCATCGTCATCACCACTGGGAGCAGGGTTCTTCTTTGTAGCCAAGAAGGATGGTTCGCTGAGACCATGTATAGATTATCGCCTTCTTAATAAGATCACTGTTAAATTTCAGTATCCCTTGCCATTGTTATCTGACTTGTTTGCTCGGATTAAGGGGGCTAGTTGGTTCACTAAGATAGATCTTCGTGGTGCGTATAATCTGGTGAGAATCAGGCAAGGAGATGAATGGAAAACTGCATTCAATACGCCCGAGGGTCATTTTGAGTATCTAGTGATGCCGTTCGGACTTGCCAATGCTCCATCTGTGTTTCAGTCTTTTATGCATGACATCTTCCGTGAGTATCTGGATAAATTCCTGATTGTTTACTTGGATGACATTTTGATCTTCTCAGATGATTGGGAGTCTCATGTGAAGCAGGTCAGAATGGTTTTTCAGGTCCTGCGTGCTAACTCTTTGTTTGTGAAGGGATCAAAGTGTCTCTTCGGTGTGCAGAAAGTTTCATTTTTAGGGTTCATCTTTACCCCTTCTACTATCGAGATGGATCCAGTTAAGGTCCAAGCCATCCAGGATTGGATTCAGCCGACATCTCTGAAAAGTCTGCAAAAGTTCCTGGGCTTTGCTAATTTTTATCGTCGCTTCATCTGTAATTTTTCTAGCATTGCCAAACCATTGACCGATTTGACCAAGAAGGGTGCTGATTTGGTTAATTGGTCTTCTGCTGCTGTGGAAGCTTTTCAGGAGTTGAAGCGTCGTTTTTGTTCTGCCCCTGTGTTGTGTCAGCCAGATGTTTCTCTTCCGTTCCAGGTCGAGGTTGATGCTTCTGAGATTGGAGCAGGGGCGGTTTTGTCACAGAGAGGTTCTGATTGCTCAGTGATGAAACCATGTGCTTTCTTTTCCAGGAAGTTTTCGCCCACTGAGCGTAATTATGATGTGGGCAATCGAGAGTTGCTGGCCATGAAGTGGGCATTCGAGGAGTGGCGTCATTGGCTTGAAGGAGCTAAGCATCGCGTGGTGGTATTGACTGATCATAAGAACTTGACTTATCTCGAGTCTGCCAAGCGCTTGAATCCTAGACAGGCCCGTTGGTCGTTATTTTTTGCCCGCTTCGACTTTGTGATTTCGTACCTTCCGGGCTCTAAAAATGTGAAGGCGGATGCTCTGTCTAGGAGTTTTGTGCCCGACTCTCCGGGTTTATCTGAGCCAGCGGGTATCCTCAAGGAAGGAGTCATTGTGTCTGCCATCTCCCCTGATTTGCGGCGGGTGCTGCAAAAATTTCAGGCGAATAAACCTGATCGTTGTCCAGCAGAGAAACTGTTCGTCCCTGATAGGTGGACTAATAAACTTATCTCTGAACTTCATTGTTCGGTGTTGGCTGGTCATCCTGGAATCTTTGGTACCAGAGAGTTAGTGGCTAGATCCTTCTGGTGGCCATCTCTGTCACGGGATGTACGTACTTTTGTGCAGTCCTGTGGGATTTGTGCTAGGGCTAAGCCCTGCTGTTCTCGTGCCAGTGGGTTGCTTTTGCCCTTGCCGGTCCCAAAGAGGCCTTGGACACATATTTCGATGGATTTCATTTCTGACCTTCCCGTTTCTCAAAAGATGTCAGTCATTTGGGTGGTCTGTGATCGCTTTTCTAAAATGGTCCATCTGGTGCCCTTGGCTAAATTGCCTTCCTCCTCTGATTTGGTACCTTTGTTCTTTCAGCATGTGGTTCGGTTGCATGGCATTCCTGAGAATATTGTTTCTGACAGAGGTCCCCAGTTTGTTTCAAGGTTTTGGCGAGCCTTTTGTGGTAGGATGGGCATTGACCTATCCTTTTCCTCGGCTTTCCATCCTCAGACTAATGGCCAGACCGAACGAACCAATCAGACCTTGGAAACATATCTGAGATGTTTTGTTTCTGCAGACCAGGATGATTGGGTGTCCTTTTTGCCGTTGGCTGAGTTCGCCCTTAATAATCGGGCCAGCTCGGCTACCTTGGTTTCTCCATTTTTTTGCAATTCTGGGTTCCATCCTCGTTTCTCTTCAGGACAGGTTGAGTCTTCGGACTGTCCTGGTGTGGATTCTGTGGTGGATAGGTTGCAGCAGATCTGGACTCAGGTAGTGGACAATTTGATCTTGTCCCAGGAGAAAGCTCAACTTTTCGCTAATCGCAGACGCCGTGTGGGTCCCCGACTTCGTGTTGGGGATCTGGTTTGGTTATCTTCTCGTCATATTCCTATGAAGGTTTCCTCTCCTAAATTTAAACCTCGTTTTATTGGTCCGTATAGGATTTCTGAGGTTCTCAATCCTGTGTCTTTTCGTTTGACCCTCCCAGACTCCTTTTCCATACATAATGTATTCCATAGGTCGTTGTTGCGGAGATACGTGGCACCTATGGTTCCATCTGTTGAGCCTCCTGCCCCGGTTTTGGTGGAGGGGGAATTGGAGTATATTGTGGAGAAGATTTTGGATTCTCGTGTCTCTAGACGGAAACTCCAGTATCTGGTCAAATGGAAGGGTTATGCTCAGGAAGATAATTCCTGGGTTTTTGCCTCTGATGTTCATGCTTCCGATCTTGTTCGTGCCTTTCATGCGGCTCATCCTGGTCGGCCTGGGGGCTCTGGTGAGGGTTCGGTGACCCCTCCTCAAGGGGGGGTACTGTTGTGAATTCTGTGGCTGAATTCACTCCTGTGGTCACAAGTGGTACTGCAGCTTCTGAGCTTCCTCCCTCAGGTGTTCTGGTGAGCTCGTTAACTGCTTCATTACTTAACTCCGCCTGATGCTGCTATCCTTGCTCCTTGTCAATGTTTCAGTGTTGGATCTGAGCTTCTCCTGATTGTTCCTGTGACCTGCTGCTCTGTATAGCTAAGTGCCTTTTGCTTTTTTGTTGCTTTTTTTTCTGTCCAGCTTGTCTTTTGTTTTGCTGGAAGCTCTGAGACGCAAAGGGTGTACCGCCGTGCCGTTAGTTCGGCACGGTGGGTTTTTTTTGCCCCCTTTGCGTGGTTTTGCTTTAGGGTTTTTTGTAGACTGCAAAGTTCGCTTTACTGTCCTCGCTCTGTCCTAGAATATCGGGCCCCACTTTGCTGAATCTATTTCATCCCTACGTTTTGTCTTTTCATCTTACTCACAGTCATTATATGTGGGGGGCTGCCTTTTCCTTTGGGGAATTTCTCTGGGGCAAGTCAGGCCTATTTTTCTATCTTCAGGCTAGCTAGTTTCTTAGGCTGTGCCGAGTTGCCTAGGTAGTTGTTAGGCGCAATCCACAGCCGCTTTTAGTTGTGTTTAGGATAGGATCAGGTGTGCAGTCTACAGAGTTTCCACGTCTCAGAGCTCGTTCTTGTATTTTTGGGTATTTGTCAGATCACTGTGTGCGCTCTGATCGCTAAGCACACTGTGTTTCTGGATTGCCTTCATAACACCTGTCATTAGCACACATAACAATAGTCTCTAACTGGGTCGCTGTGACCAGTGGGGTACCGCAGGGGTCAGTATTGGGACCTGTTCTCTTCAACATATTCATTAATGATCTGGTAGAAGGTTTACACTGTAAAATATCGATATTTGCAGATGATACAAAACTATGTAAGGCAGTTAATACAAGAGAAGATAGTATTCTGCTACAGATGGATCTGGATAAGTTGGAAACTTGGGCTGAAAGGTGGCAGATGAGGTTTAACAATGAAAAATGTAAGGTTACACACATGGGAAGAAGGAATCAATGTCACCATTACACACTGAATGGGAAATCACTGGGTAAATCTGACAGGGAGAAGGACTTGTCGATCCTAGTTAATGATAAACTTACCTGGAGCAGCCAGTGCCAGGCAGCAGCTGCCAAGGCAAACAGGATCATGGGGTGCATTAAAAGAGGTCTGGATACACATGATGAGAGCATTATACTGCCTCTGTACAAATCCCTAGTTAGACCGCACATGGAGTACTGTGTCCAGTTTTGGGCACCGGTGCTCAGGAAGGATATAATGGAACTAGAGAGAGTACAAAGGAGGGCAACAAAATTAATAAAGGGGATGGGAGAACTACAATACCCAGATAGATTAGCGAAATTAGGATTATTTAGTCTAGAAAAAAGACGACTGAGGGGCGATCTAATAACCATGTATAAGTATATAAGGGGACAATACAAATATCTCGCTGAGGATCTGTTTATACCAAGGAAGGTGACGGGCACAAGGGGGCATTCTTTGCGTCTGGAGGAGAGAAGGTTTTTCCACCAACATAGAAGAGGATTCTTTACTGTTAGGGCAGTGAGAATCTGGAATTGCTTGCCTGAGGAGGTGGTGATGGCGAACTCAGTCGAGGGGTTCAAGAGAGGCCTGGATGTCTTCCTGGAGCAAAACAATATTGTATCATACAATTAGGTTCTGTAGAAGGACGTAGATCTGGGGATTTATTATGATGGAATATAGGCTGAACTGGATGGACAAATGTCTTTTTTCGGCCTTACTAACTATGTTACTATGTTACCTCAGCCTTTGTGCAAGGAGGAACAGGAGGGGCACTGTCAGAGCCCTGCAAAATGACTTCCAGCAGGCCACAAATGTGCATGTGTCTGCACAATCATTAGAAACCAACTTCATGAGGATGGTCTGAGTGCCCGACGTCCACAGATGGGGGTTGTGCTCACAGCCCAACACCGTGCAGGATGCTTGGCATTTGCCACAGAACACCAGGATTGGCAAATTCGCCACTGGTGCCCTGTGCTCTTCACAGATGAAAGCAGGTTCATACTGAGCACATGTGACAGATGTGACAGAGTCTGGAGACACCATGGAGAGCGATCTGCTGCCTGCAACATCCTTCAGCATGACCAGTTTGGCAGTGGGTCAGTAATGGTGTGGGGTGGCATTTCTTTGGAGGGCCGCACAACCCTCCATGTGTTCACCAGAGGTAGCCTGACTGCCATTAGGTATCGAGATGAGATCCTCAGACCCCTTGTGAGACCATATGCTGGTGCGGTTGGCCCTGGGTTCCTCCTAATGCAGGACAATGCCAGACCTCATGTGGCTGGAGTGTGTCAGCAGTTCCTGCAAGATGAAGGCATTGAAGCTATGGACTGGTCTGCCCGTTCCCCAGACCTGAATCTGATTGAACTCATCTGGGACATCATGTCTCGCACTATCCACCAACGTCAAGTTGCACCACAGACTATCCAGGAGTTACTGAATGCTTTAGTCCAGGTCTGGGAGGAGATCCCTCAGGAGCATGCCCAGGCGTTGTAGGGAGGTCATACAGGCACGTGGAGGCCACACACACTACTGAGCATCATTTCCTTGTCTTGAGGCATTTCCACTGAAGTTGGATCAGCCTATAATTTGATTTTCCACTTTGATTTTGAGCATCATTCCAAATCAAGACCTCCAAGGGATATTCATTTTGATATACATTGATCATTTTATGTTTTATTGTTCTCAACACATTCCACTATGTAATGAATAAAGATTTGCAACTGAAATATTTCATTCAGTGATATCTAGGATGTGGTATTTAAGTGTTCTCTTTATTTTTTTGAGCAGTGTAATAGTGATGCCCTATAATTAGAATAGGTCATCAATATCAGAGAAATGTGAGTTCGACACCCAACACTCCCACTCAGCTGTTATCAGCTCTGACAGACGGATGTAAGCATTGAACATAGTCGAAACAGCACAGTTCATATGACTGTGCAGTGGCTGTCCCAGGGTACTGCAGCACAGCTTCTATTCACTTCAATAGGAGCTGAGCTGCTGCTCCAGAGAACAGTTACTACACAGTCATCAAAGCTGTATTGTTCTGACTCCATTTACTTTTTACATCCACCTGCCGGAGCTGATAGCCGCTGGTCAGTGGGATTGCCAGATATTGAATCCACACCAAACATGATATTCATCATTATCTTAGATACGACCATTCACCAGTTTGAGCATGGTAGACCAGCCACATCGTGGAATAGTGGCTGCAGAGCTGAGTAAAACATAGATTTCATTTATTAATTTCTTCTCTCCATAGCGGACATATTAGCTTGTAAATTTTAGGTTATAATTTATGTTAAAGTTCAACTGCTTGTTCCTGAAGATTTGTCTCAGGGGACAGGTACTTCTTCCCCTGCAAAAGCTTGACCAATCATAAGCAGACAGCATCATGCAGGGGAGAAAAGAACATACCCTCTTCTCATCTGAGGAGTCTGGGTTGACTTGCTATCACTTGTAACCCATGCATTTTAAGTTTCTATTGCTAGAATATATTACATTGCTTCAACCTCTTTTTATATTTTCATTCTAGGCTAAAATGTTTTTTTTCACATACTAGATATTATTTTAATAAAATTCTAATTTGCTAACCATGTTAGAAAAGTGATCATGGAAAGATGAATTTTCATAAATACGTATTACAATAGGAACTCCTGTTGCCATGGTGACATTCACTGCCATGGATACGTCGTGGACATGCCTATGTCTGTTTCAGTGGTTGTAACATGTTGCCGTAAGAATAGAAAAAAAAACATATTGCTATGGGAACATGCTGCCATGGAAACAGACATTGTGATGAGTGCATGTTGCCATGATGATAGCTACTGCCTTAGAGACTTGTAGCAATGGATATTAATTGTGTTGTCATGGTGATACCAGGATTTACACGTTACCATAGACACAGGTGTATTCCCTACACTTTAATATTGTTGGATTATCCATGGAATGTCTATGAAAATCAGATCAAATGTTTACACTGTAGATTTGATTGTCTTTTAATAAATGTAATTATTGGTTACATTTATATCATTTATACATTTGGATACAAATTGTAAAAAATAATATCAGAATTATGTGAATCTGACTCCTTCACCCGTCTGATCAAGTGGTTGAAGGGTCCCCTTCATTGTTTATCACATAGCGCCCTGCATTTTATAGTGGCTGCACCTGGTATTACAGCTCAGTACCATTCTGAGACTGAAATGCAGGACCAGACACACAGGTGCTTCTCACAAAATTAGAATATCATCAAAAAGTTAATTTATTTCAGTTCTTCAATACAAAAAGTGAAACTCATCAACATTAACAGAAATAAACACTTGAAATAGATCACTCTGTTTGTAATGACTCTATATAATATATGAGATTCATTTTTTGTATTGAAGAACTGAAATAAATTAACTTTTTGATGATATTCTAATTTTGTGAGAAGCACCTTTAAACAATAATCCAAATTGAGAGTCCTCAGTGGTTGATACTTTTTAATGGTTACCATAAGATGCTCCATAGTATATGCCTCATATGCTGCTCCATTATGGTTGATGGCCCCCATAAGATGCTCCATAGTATATGCCTCATATGCTGCTCCATTATGGTTGATGGCCCCCATAAGATGCTCCATAGTATATGCTTCATATGCTGCTCCATTATGGTTGATGGCCCCCATAAGATGCTCCATAGTATATGCCCCGTATACTGCTCCATAAATGTTGATGGCCCCCATAAGATGCTCCATAGTATATGCCTCATATGCTGCACCATTATGGTTTATGGCCCCGATAAGATGCTCCATAGTATATGCCTCATATGCTGCTCCATTATGGTTGATGGCCCCATAAGATGCTCCATAGTATATGCCCCGTATACTGCTCCATAAATGTTGATGGCCCCCATAAGATGCTCCATAGTACAGTTAGGTCCATATATATTTGGACAGACACAACATTTTTCTATGTTTGGTTATAGACATTACCACAATGAATTTTAAACAAAACAATTCAGATGCAGTTGAAGTTCAGACTTTCAGCTTTCATTTGAGGGTATCCACATTAAAATTGGATGAAGGGTTTAGGAGTTTCAGCTCCTTAATATGTGCCACCCTGTTTTTAAAGGGACCAAAAGTAATTGGACAATTGACTCCAAGGCTATTTCATGGGCAGGTGTGGGCAATCCCTTCGTTATGTCATTCTCAATTAGGCAGATAAAAGGCCTGGAGTTGATTTGAGGTATGGGGCTTGCATTTGGAAGGTTTTGCTGTGAAGTAAACATGCGGTCAAAGGAGCTCTCCATGCAGGTGAAACAAGCCATCCTTAAGCTGCGAAAACAGAAAAAACCCATCCGAAAAATTGCTACAATATTAGGAGTGGCAAAATCTACAGTTTGGTACATCCTGAGAAAGAAAGAAAGCACTGGTGAACTCATCAATGGAAAAAGACCTGGGCGCCCACGGAAGACAACAGTGGTGGATGATCGCAGAATAATCTCCATGGTGAAAAGAAACCCCTTCACAACAGCCAACCAAGTGAACAACACTCTCCAGGAGGTAGGCATATCAATATCCAAATCTACCATAAAGAGAAGACTGCATGAAAGTAAATACAAAGGGTTCACTGCACGGTGCAAGCCACTCATAAGCATCAAGAATAAAAAGGCTAGACTGGACTTTGCTAAAAAAAACATCTAAAAAAGCCAGCACAGTTCTGGAAGAACATTCTTTGGACAGATGAAACCAAGATCAATCTCTACCAGAATGATGGAAAGAGAAAAGTATGGCAAAGGCGTGGTACAGCTCATGATCCAAAGCATACCACATCATCTGTAAAACACGGCGGAGGCAGTGTGATGGCTTGGGCATGCATGGCTGCCAGTGGCACTGGGTCACTAGTGTTTATTGATGATGTGACACAGGACAGAAGCAGCTTAATGAATTCTGAGGTATTCAAAGCCATACTGTGTGCTCAGATCCAGCCAAATGCAGCCAAACTGATCGGTCGTCGCTTCATACTACAGATGGACAATGACCCAAAACATAAAGCCAAAGCAACCCAGGAGTTTATTAAAGCAAAGAAGTGGAATATTCTTGAATGGCCAAGTGAGTCATCTGATCTCAACCCAATTGAGCATGCATTTCACTTGTTAAAGTCTAAACTTCAGACAGACAGGCCCACAAACAAACAGCAACTGAAAACCACCGAAGTGAAGGCCTGGCAGAGCATCAAAAAGGAGGAAACACAGCGTCTGGTGATGTCCATGAGTTCAAGACTTCAGGCAGTCATTGCCTACAAAGGGTTTTCAACCAAGTACTAAAAATGAACATTTTATTTAAAATTATTGAACCTGTCCAATTACTTTTGGTCCCTTTAAAAACAGGGTGGCACATGTTAAGGAGCTGAAACTCCCAAACCCTTCATCCAATTTTAATGTGGATACCCTCAAATGAAAGCTGAAAGTCTGAACTTCAACTGCATCTGAATTGTTTTGTTTAAAATTCATTGTGGTAATGTCTATAGCCAAAATTAGAAAAATGTTTTGTCTGTCCAAATATATATGGACCTAACTGTATATGCCTCATATGCTACTCCATTATGGTTCATGGCCCCCATAACATGCTCCATAGTATATGCCCCGTATACTGCTCCATAAATGTTGATGGCCCCCATAAGGGTGGTTTCACACTTGCGTTTTTGTCTGCAGCGTTTTTTGCGCAAAAAAACGCATGCTTTTTTTTCCCTATATTTAACATTGAAAACGCATGCGTTTTTTTGTGTACGCGTTTGGTCGCGTTTTCAATCGCATGCGTTTTTTTACTGCATGCGTTCATTTTTCAAAATGCAACTTGTAGTATTTTTGAGAGGCATTTTTTGGACACATAAAAACGCATGCGTTTTCATGCGGATTTTTTTGGGTCCAAAAATACATTGGAGTCAATGGGGACGCATGCGTTTTTTTGTGCATGCGTTTTTTTTAACAAAGGTTGAATAGACTGTAGATAAGGTTGTCTAGACACTGATAAGCCTCCCCCATAGCAGTAGGGTTATAAAAGGAAGGTTGGGGGAAGTTTCTGGTCACTTCTCATCAGACTCCAAAGAAGACAAGACCCTGCCCGGACGCATTGGTGGACAAGACCCAGAGCAATGTGAGTATATCCTAGCCAATGCATTTATTTTAAATTTTTTGGATCTACATGTCCTAATTTCTTATTTTTTTTAATTTCAACATGCATCAGAATGTCTTCTGCGGAGTCTTCATCTGATGAGGAGTTTGAGCCACGTCAGTCAGAAGTGGATCATGTCAGTGAGGTTAGTTTTTTGTCCTTCAGCTTGGTAAGTATTGACTGTCACATCGACACATGAGACAATTTGAATTTTTTTTTTTATAGAGCACTTCAACTGAGGGACAGAGAGGGACGGAGCAGCGGAGTCAAGGTCCGGTGGGAAGACGGCAGCGGGTATGTATACAAGGCAGACTGTCCTCATTGTAATATTCTTGAATCTTCCTTTCTGTACCCTTGATTTTCGTTTAATTTTTTCTTGTATGATCCTTTTCTGAAACTTGACTTTCATATACCTGCCCTTTCTCATCTTCTGGTATTTTTTTTTCCCAATGTGATTGAGCAAACTTATATGATTTTCTTTTACTTTTAGGTTTCACAACGGGACGATGACCAGATCGATAATGACCTCCTGATCACCCTGGTCCAGGAGCGAGTCCCGTTGTGGGACGGCCGGGATCCACAGCACGCATTCAATAGTACGCTACGTCGGTTGTGGAGTGAGGTGGCCCAAGCGTTGTGGGATGGCTGGGAGAATGCCCCGCCACGGGTCCATAATGCATTTGGTAAGTATTGCACTGCAGTGTGAAGCAGCAGAGACCTTGGCTGGGCTCTCTTTACTGTGTGTGATGAAAGAAACTTTTCGGAGTTTCTGTCATCACACACAGTCAAGAGAGCACGGACAAAAGTATTTTTTCTGACCATTATATGTTATTGTTATTTCACAGTGGACAAAATAAGAACACGTTGGCGTTCCATGAAGGACCGCTTCAACAAGGACCTTCTTGCAGAGAATCATGCAGCAAGTGGTTCCGGAGCAAGGCACCGGCTGTACAAATACCACCGTGTGCTGGCCTTTTTAAGACCGGTCCTTCTCATGAGAACGTAAGTATTTCTCACATGCTTCCGGTTGTATTGCATTGACATAATCTGTAATTTTAAATTTCACAGGATGTACCGTCTTGTTATATTTTGGTATTAATTTTCTGTTTTCTTTTTTCTCAACACACACAGCACGACTGTCGCACCAGGTTCTGGAGCGGTCCTTCAGCCGGCAGCCACGGACCAGTCCCAGCCATCCAGCAGCGCAGCAGCAGGTGGGTCTTCCACACTCACTGGAGACCAGGGGGCTGGCCCATCAGGTCTTCCCCTTTCGCAGTCCTCTTTCACTGCACCCATTTTTGCGGGCTCATCCCGGCAGCGACAGAGGGCTTCGGATAGGTCTCTCATGCCCGAGTTTTTGCACTTGAGCTCGGTTTTACACGAAGCAATCAAGGCTTTAGGTGACAGAATGGATGTGTCCCATAACCTCTTAGATTGCCACATCCAGGATGTCGCCAAAAGCATTAATCAAGTTAAAGCCGACCTCCAGAAGCCAGCTCATCATTTTTTTAATCAAATACAACAGGGCATGTCGGAACACCTTAGCCCTGATCTCCAGCTGAGTGTGATGCAGGCCTGCAATGTTGCTTTTATGCAGGCTATGCAGCAGAGTCAGAGTCGCAATTTACAGCAGACAGTGGCGGCCTATCCAACTGTGCCGTCACTGTCACGATTAACCACCATTCCTACCTCTGCTGCATACCACTGCACGGCCACCTCTATTCCATCCACAGGTGTACTCCACTACAGCGCCAACACGATGACGAGTGCTGTTGGACATCCCACCGCCACCACCGTGACAACCGCTGCTCCGGCTTGGACCTCCTCCGCTGACACCACGATGACGCAGGACCCTGGCGTGGCTTATCGGCCCGGCCCCCTCCCGATGCAGCAGGACCCAGGCATGGCATATCGGACCGCCCGTCCTCCCCCCCCCCCGATGCAGCAGGACCGAGGCATTGCTTTCCGGGCAGGACACCCCCCGATGCAGCAGGACCCAGGCCAGGCGTATAGGATGCCCCCCCCATGCAGCAGGACCCAGGCATGGCGTATCGCACCGGCCCCCCCACGATGCAGCAGGTTCAAGCCATAGCTTTCCGGGCAGGACCCACCCCGATGCAGCAGGACCCTGCCAGGGCTTTATGTTCCCCACCACCAGCAATGCAGCAGGACCCTGGGAGGGGTTTAGGTCCCCCCCAACGATGCACCAGGACCCTGGTATGGGCTTATGTTCCCCCCCCCCTACGATGCACCAGGACCCTGGTATGGGCTTATGTTCCCCCTCCAACGATGCACCAGGACCCTGGGATGGTTTTATGTTCCCCCCCAACGAGGCACCAGGACCCTGGCAGGGCTTTATCTTTCCCTCGCACTACGATGCAGTTGGACTCTAGCGTTGCCGAGCGCTCCACAATGGAGACAGACTGTGTTATTGTGGAGCCGGATCCTGACGTGTCTCCCGCCAACACTCAACATCCCCCTACCAGGAAAACCCAAAGGAAAACAACCAAAACACACAATAAGCAAAAAACTCTGAGTATTCCTCCCCAATCACCTACCGATGTGTCTGTATTGTCTGTTGTGTCTCACCCTTCCAGTGTGTCTCAAGCCCCTCAAGTTTTAAGCCCCATCCCCGAACTTCCAGACCCTTCCAGTTTTATTGCCCCTTCTCCTGCCACCTCTGCCTCCTCCACGGTGAGCCAGGCTTCAGTTCTCAACACCCCCCAGTTACGTCACTCTACCCCCAGCTGTCGCGGTACAACCCGTCGCGGTACAAAAAAAAAAAAATGTTTAAATTCGTTAACTCAATAAAAAAAAGTTTATTTGCAACAATTATGTTTGGTTTATTGTGTATTTCACCGCTCTCAATACACACCAATAAACTTCGCCACACACTTATTCTTTTGGCCAAAACATATCTCCAGTAGTATAAAATACAAGACTACATCTATATGTGTTTCTTCAGTATACAGATATGAGTTGGCCAAAAAAATATTTCTTATTTCCATACTCTTATTTTTGTACCTAGTGTTGTGTTACTGTACACAGAGAAAATGGTGGAAATCAAGTTCAGTACTCAACTGAACCGGTCAGATGTCAAAATAGACACCTGACCTATTGAGTTGATTACTGCCTTGTATATTCACCATATTCTCTTATTTATATAGCAAATTATGTGACAATGGTTGTCAAACTGATGGGACAATGGTTGTCACACGCTACATATCTATTCTCACCTGGCCAGGTGTAAGAAATTGTGAATTCATGAGCATGTAAATGTTTATCATGAATTCATTATTTCTTACACTTGACTTGATGGGTATAGAGAGCGTGACAGTCTTGACGCAATGACGTCAACAAGATTACCAATAAATCAACATTTTTTCCATTATTATAAGTATGTGGCCTGTGTTTTATATCATTATTTGTAAACCAAAATAGGGAGTGCAACAATATAAGAGGTCAATTATGATAAAAAAATAATAACTATTACCTCATCATCTATCACCCACTCCTGGTTTTGGATTACAAAATATGATATACATATCTACTGCCCACCTTTGGGCAACCTTTGTTTAGAGATGAAAAAGATAGGAGACATGGTCAACACAACCAACACTCAACTTTATTAAACTGAAAAATTTGTATCAGTCTTTAGGAATTGGTAAAGATAAGCATACAACAGGACATTTACACAACATTGTCCTGCCATGACACCCGTCCAATATCGGAAACAAAATAGGCCGCAAATTGGTCCTGCATAAGACCAACGGCTGCAGTTGACCGCATCGGGTGATGCTGAAAATCAGGCAGTGGGTGTGAAACTGGTTCATCAAGTTCAATGTGTGGTCGCTCCTTAGCAATGAGGTAATTGTGTAGAACCACACAGGCTTTGACCACCTCGTCCACTGTTTCCACTTTTAGATTGATGGCTGTTGCAAGAATGCGCCATTTAGCAACCAGAATGCCAAAGGTGCATTCTACGGTTCTTCTGGCCCTGGTCAGTCTGTAGTTGAAGATTCTTCTAGTGTGGTCCAAGTCCCTACTAGAATATGGCTTCAGGAGATTTTCACACATCTGGAAGGCCTCATCCCCAACCATAACAAATGGCAGCGGTGGGCCTTGACTGTTGGGGAGAGGCTGTGGAGGGGGGAAATTAAAATTGTTGCCATACACACGACGGCCCATATCCGAGCTCTTAAAAGTCTGGGAATCATTGCCACGGCCAAAAGCTCCAATGTCCACGGCGATGAAGCGACACTCCGCATCCGCTATTGCCATGAGAACTACCGAAAAAAAAAATTTTTTTAGTTAAAAAACTCAGATCCGGTTCTGGCAGGTTTTATAATCCGGATGTGCTTTCCATCCACCGCCCCTATACAGTTGGGGAAATCATACACGTTCAAAAATTTATCAGAAATTTCCCGCCACATGTCCACGGGTACTGGTATAAACTCCTCACGGAGTACATTCCATAACGCACGACAAGTGTCCACAACAATTCCAGACAGGGTTGAGATTCCAAGGCGGTATTGAAAGTGTAGGGAAGATAAACTCTCTCCTGTGGCAAGAAATCTAGAAGAAAAAGAAACAAAAAAACATTTAAAATCGGCTCTTTTAATGGTTTGTTTAAAAATAAGAAAAAGAAAAAAACAACATAAAATACATGTCATAACAGAAAATTTGACGGTCATTGGTTTAGTTTTGGAACGTACCGTAATGTCACTAACAGACGTTCCTCGGGTGGAATCGCTCAACGGAGCCGTGTGTCCTGTCGCCGTATGGATCCTTCGACACGAGACAGTAAATCCCGGAAAGATTCTTGAGACATTCTCGTGTAATCCTGGAATTTCTCCGGGTTGGCATTCAGCTCCGCATAGAGCGTGTGATATGCTCCACGGCTCTCACGCACTTCAATGATGGGGTGCCTCCAAAAACGCCGACGCTGTCTCCTTCTCCATCTTTGGCGGTTTCGGTCTTGCTCCCAAGCAAAAACACAGGCAAGGAAAATCTTGAAGCTGAACTCCAGTTTGAAATAAAAGCTCTCCATTGCAAGATCCATCATGACACCGGAAACAGTAGCAAGCTGTGTAAATTTCTGTACCCCTAGGGTCTATATATTGAGAGACAATCATATACGCCCTCTCTATTCCCATTGGTTGTGTCTGGTTACCTTTTTTTTTTGGAAAATGCTGTAAAAAACGCAAACGCATGTAAACGCGTGTAAACGCTGCGTTTTTTTGACGCACGCGTTTAACGCATGCGTCAAAAAAACGCAGCGTTTACATGCGTTTTTGCACCATGCGTTTTTTAAAAAAACGCATGCGTTCAAAAACGCAAGTGTGAAACCAGCCTAAGATGCTCCATAGTATATGCCCCGTATACTGCTCCATTATGGTTGATGGCCCCCATAAGATGCTCCATAGTATATTCCCCGTATGCTGCTCCATTATGGTTGATGGCCCCCATAAGATGCTCCATAGTATATGCCTCATATGCTGCTCCATTATGGTTCATGGCCCCCATAACATGCTCCATAGTATATGCCCCGTATACTGCTCCATAAATGTTGATGGCCCCCATAAGATGCTCCATAGTATATGTCTCATATGCTGCACCATTATGGTTGATGGTCCCCATAAGATGCTCCATAGTATATGCCTCATATGCTGCTCCATTATGGTTGATGGCCCCATAAGATGCTCCATAGTATATGCCCCGTATACTGCTCCATAAATGTTGATGGCCCCCATAAGATGCTCCATAGTATATGCCTCATATGCTGCTCCATTATGGTTGATGGCCCCATAAGATGCTCCATAGTATATGCCCCGTATACTGCTCCATTATGGTTGATGGACCCCATAAGATGCTTCATAGTATTATATGTCCCGTATGCTGCTGCGATATATAAAAAAAAAATAACATACTCACCTATCGTCGCTGGGCGCCGAGTGCTGGGGGGCCTGAGCAGGTGGGGACACCGGCGCGCTGTGGAGGTCAGGTGCCAGAGTCGCCGCTAGCTCAGGCCCCCGACACTTGCTATATTCACCTGTCCCGTTCCAGCGCTGTGCGCCGCTCCATCTTCCAGGTCCTTTGGCTTGCGGACTGCTGCTCCCGAAATCGGCGCCTGCGCAGTCCGCGCTTTCCGGCGCCATTTTCTTGGAGACACACTGCAGTATCCAAGAAAATGGCGCTGGAAAGCGCGGACTGCGCAGGCGCCGATTCCGGGAGCAGGGGGACATTCATTGCCCGGAATCAGGGAGCCTAAGTAAGAAATAGCTGTGGCATTAAGTGCCACAGCGTCATGAGGGCGGGATCGTGTGCACACGTCCCCTGTTTCCGGCTCCTAAATACCCCCTGCTCCCAGAATCGGCACCTGCGCAGTCCGCGCTTTCCGGCGCCATTTTCTTGAAGACACACTGCAGTATCCAAGAAACTGGCGCCGGAAAGCGCGGACTGCGCAGGCGCCGATTCCGGGAGCAGGAGGACCAAGAAAATGGCTATTAAATTAAAGGGTTAAATCGCAGAAAAAATTGGCGTGGGCTCCCGCGCAATTTTCTCCGCCAGAATGGTAAAGCCGGTGACTGAGGACAGATATTAATAGCCTGGAGAGGGTCCATGGTTATTAGCCCCCCCTGGCTAAAAACATCTGCCCCCAGTCACCCCAGAAAAGGCACATCTGGAAGATGCGTCTCTTCTGGCACTTGGCCACTCTCTTCCCATTCCCGTTTAGCGGTGGGATATGGGGTAATGAAGGGTTAATGTCACCTTGCTATTGTAAGGTGACATTAAGCCAGATTAATAATGGAGAGGCGTCAATTATGACACCTATCCATTATTAATCCAATAGTAGGAAATGGTTAAAAAAACACACACATTATTACAAAGTATTTTAATGAAATAAATACACAGGTCGTTGTAATATTTTATTATACTGGTAATCCACCTGAAGACCCTTGTCACCTGTAACAAATGTAAAAAAACAAACAACAATATTCCATACCTTCCGATGATCAGTCTCGTCCTACGCTATAAATCCAACCCAGCGAATGAATGGAATGTAGGTGAATGACCTGTAGTTACCTCGAGTTGCGGTGATGCGCCCTCTGCTGGATGTCCTCATATGAACTTGAGCGTGGGAACTTTTCAGAATATTTTCCCAGGCTCGAGTTCATATGAGGACGAGAAAATACTTTGTAATAATGTGTGTGTTTTTTTTAACCATTTCCTACTATTGGATTAATAATGGATAGGTGTCATAATTGAGGCCTCTCCATTATTAATCTGGCTTAATGTCACCTTACAATAGCAAGGTGACATTAACCCTTCATTACCCCATATTCTACCGCTACACTGGAATGGGAAGAGAGTGGCCAAGTGCCAGACTAGGGGCATCTTCCAGACGTGCCTTTTCTGGGGTGGCTGGGGGCTGATGTTTTTAGCCGGGAAGGGGGGGGGCAATAACCATGGACCCTCTCCAGGCTATTAATATCTGCCCTCAGTTACTGGCTTTACCATTCTGGCGGAGAAAATTGCGCGGGAGCCCACGCCAATTTTTTCCGCGATTTAACCCTTTAATTTAATAGCTAGAGCGCCCAAATTTTGCACATACACACTACTATCATTAGTAGTGTGGAGTATGCCAAAAAAAAAAGGGATATGAGATGGTTTACTGTATGTAAACCATGTCTCATATCATGTCGGGTTTGTGAAGGAGATAGCAAAAGCCGGCAATTGAATTACCGGCTTTTAAGCTATCTAGCGCTGTATTCAATATTAATATATATACATATATGTGTCCCACTGACATATATATATATACCCCTATACTATGTGTAGACATTTATCTTAGCTATTCTATTCTACCCTTTCAGTGTGATTTTACTGTATACAGCACTGAATTGCCGGCTTTTCGCTAGAACACCGCTGCGTATTTCTCGCAAGTCACACTGTTGGTCCGTGTGTAATCCGTAATTTTCTCACCCCCATAGACTTTCATTGGCGTATTTTTTGCGCAATGCGGTGACAAACGCAGCATGCTGCTATTTTCTACGGCCGTAGAAGACCGTATAATACGGATCAGTAAAATACGGCAGATAGGAGCTGGGCCATAGAGAATCATTGTACCATATGCAATCCGTATTTTCTGCACCTCTCATACGTCCGTAAAACTCGCTAGTGTGAGGCTGGCCTAAAAGCACATTCCTTAATTGATGTAGAATGACATAAATCCATGTGACACTTTCATTTCTTCTTCAAGTTTCAAAGGTTGTCATGAATTTGTATTCCAAGACTCTTCTCTCTCTCTGGGGTTTGTAGTTTTGTGGGAACACACAGTTTTTAACATTTTTTCGGTTACTTTTATGTGTTTTTAATTATAATATGGGGAACACCAATAAGGTGTGTATTTGCCGAGTTTCTGCAACAAACACTTTACAAAGGGCATTTTTATGAGGTTTATGAGCAGGAAATGCACCAAAGAGTTCACAATACACTTTGCCTACCCCACGTTAAAAAACATGAGGAAAACACTCAATGTGCACTATAGGTGAGTTTTCCCAAATGAGAAGCTTGTTGCAGGTGGATTAAGGGTCAGTGCACACTACTTCCTTTTCAACAGGATTCCGCCAACAATACATAACTGTGCTCATGTTCAGTGTTTTGTCACTTTTAACCAAATCAGGGTTAGCAAACCGTGAAGCATTTAAATGCTCAGAGTTCGGGTATACAGAGGAAAGATGCTGGTAGCGGAGTCTCAGCCCGAAGGGAAAAACGACAACTAAGCCACCTGCAAAGCAGCTTCAGGAAAAAGACTGCCAACATTTTCCTGAAGTGACTCCACCTAGAAAGACTCAGCATCTCCGCCAGTGGAACAAAGATCTGTGCACATACCCTAACGCTGTAGTCACACTACCGTAGAATACGGCCAAGTGCTATGCGATAAAACATTGGATAGCACTTAGCCCAGTGTTACTCTATGGGGCAGTTCAGATCTGCGATTATTTTTTCATTCCGAATCGGCATGCGACAACAGTCCCAGTATACTGCGATTGGCAGCGAGACAACACATAGCACTCAGATATCATCTAATTGCGGTGCAATATTCGCCGACGCCGGCAGCGGAGGAGATGGAGAAATTACATTTTCCTCCTCCTCTGCAGCTGTGCCGCGATCCTCTCTGCACGAGAGGTTTGGAGCACAGTAGAATGTCACTCGGCTCCCGCATAGGATGCCATAAGCTAGTCTGACTACAGCCATAAAAAGGTTGTCCAGTCTAAAACGACAAGTCTGCAGTCACTCTATTTGATTGCAGACTTATGAATCCTCAAAGCGCACACATTTTGAGGATTCACCAATGGCAGCGCCGAGAATGTCAATCACGTCACAGCAAGCATGCAACATGCATACTCCCAGCCAGAATCCAACTTGGCTGTTTCCGGTCACTTACAATACACTTTCATTGAGTGCGTTGATAACAAACTAGACAGGTTCTGGCGAAGAGTATGAATGTCGCATACTTGTGGTCACACATTAACACCAAGGAATCCTCAGAGCGAACAGTGCGTCCACTGGGGGGATTCACAAGTCTGCCATCACACAGAGTGACTGTAGACTTGTCGTTTTAGACCAGACACCTCCTTTAGGGTTTTTTTTAAGGGTCTGTGTAAATCTTTTATTTAAAATGAATTTACCCCATGTAAATCGACTAAAAAAACTATTAGAAATGCTGAAAAGAATGAACATATACAGTGCGAAGTAGAAACGACTTGATGTGCTTGTGTTTATGCTTTTGAACATCTTTTAACTGCTTCAAGTTTCTAAAAATGCCAAGCGGTTACAAGAAGTGACATGTCCATACTTCTGGCGTTTTCCGAAAAACGCTCTGTACTTTACAGTACAAAGCATTGGGAAAGCGCAAGAGTCACCTGCACGTTTTTTAGAGCATTTTGCCATAGTCTTTGCTAAAAAAAAGCAGTTTCTTCATTATTCAATTGAGTAAAAATAAAACAACAGTAATAAAGATGTTGCACAATACATGGGAAAACCTTCAATGCCATCTGCCAAAATTGTAAAAAAAAATCCCTCAGAAGACGACGATGACACAAAAAATGCTTCAGGAACCAAAAGGCTGGAGTTTCCAAAAGCGTCTTCCGCTTCAAATACTCCTTATCGTGGATTTTGAAGAAGATTCTGCTCTAAAATCCACATCAAAAACAGTAACAAATCCATTGTAGTGAAGAGCCAGCACGCTCGGGTGCTAACTAAGTGACTTTGGTGTGCTCAGATAAGGCATTATCCTCGCACGCTCAGGTGCTAACCCAGTGACTTTGGTGCGCTCAGATAAGGTGTTATCCTTGCATGCTCGGGTGCTAACCAAGTGACTAGATGCGCTCAGATAAGTTGTTATCCTTGCACGCTCGGGTGCTGAGTGTCTACGGTGTGCTCAGATAAGGTGGTATTCTCGCCCGAATGTCTACTGTGTGCTCCAAAAATATGTTCGAGTCCCTGCGGCTGCATGTCTCTTGGCGGTTCGACAGCTGCATCACATGCAGGGATTGGCTAACAAACGGGCAATTCCTGCATGTATTACGGTCATTGAGTCTTGAGCAGTCAAGAAACATGCAGCCACAGTGACTCGAACATATTTTTCGAGCATACCATAGACACTCGGATAGCATCCAAGCATGCAAGGATAACACCTTATCTGAACATAATAAATTTGTAAAGATTATACGTAAACACTGGCCAATTTTAAAGAAGGATAAAATAATAGGAGATCTTCTTCCTACCGTTCCTAAGTTCATATACAAAAAGGCGCAGTCCTTGGGCCATTTGATAGCCCCTACAATCAAAACGACTTGTGGGAAAATGCAACAGGTGTTGAGGCCACCGGTTGAGTCCAAAACAGGATTCACACTGTGGCATATGTTTTGCGTGTACGCACACCACATTTAAGACAAAAACCCAATGCACTTTTTCAAATATGGATGGAACTAAGGAATTTATTATTACGGATCAAATGTCGTGCAATTCAAAGGGGGTTATTTACCTTATACATTGCCCGTGTAAAAAGCTATATGTGGGTCGAACTAAACGTCACCTCAATATACGCTTAAGGGAACATTTTAAAAATATTTTAAAAGGTTTTAAGGGACACCCTCTCTCTCGCCATTTCAAAGACATACACAAACAATCACTAAAATGCGTCCCTTTTTGTGGAATACAGACAGTATACCAAAATTGGAGGGGGGTGATTTTATCAAGCAAATGTCCAGAAAGGAATCTGAATGGATCTTTTTGCTGGACAGCCTGGTCCCCAATGCGCTTAATCACGAATTGGAGCTATGTGCCTTTTAACCTAAACAAGTGGGGTAGTGATATACATGTACAGTTATATGAAAAAGTTTGGGCACCCCTATCAATCTTAAGCTTAATGTTTTATAAAAATTGTTTTTTTTGCAACAGCTATTTCAGTTTCATATATGAGGAGATTTCATATCCGAATATTAAAAGGATATAGAATAGGTGTGTTTTGGTATGTATTTCATGCTTTTTTAAATGTTTTTATGTTCACAAGCACTTTTACTTGGTCTCAATAAAGCTTTGTTATATTCAGCATCATGGCTACGTGTGCACCTTAACTGCGCTCCTTTTCTTCTCCTCTTGTTTGCATGTGGTAATTAGCACAGTGGTAGCACCTGGCATATATCTCACACTATATCATAGTGGTGCCCGCTTGATTGTCAACTATTCTTACAGTTTCATATATCTAATAACTGTTGGACACAGTAATGTTTCTGCCTTGAAATGAGGTTTATTGTACTAACAGAAAATGTGCAATTCGCATTCAAACTAAATTTGACAGGTGCATAAGTATGGGCACCCAGCGTCGGACTGGAGTACCTTGGGCCCACCAGAGAAAAATCATTCTTGGGGCCCACCATGCCATTTTAAAAATACCACACAGGATAGATCCTCTATATACTACACCACACGGGAGAGTTGACAGATCCTCTATATACAGTGGGGCAAAAAAGTATTTAGTCAGTCAGCAATAGTGCAAGTTCCACCACTTAAAAAGATGAGAGGCGTCTGTAATTTACATCATAGGTAGACCTCAACTATGGGAGACAAACTGAGAACAAAAAAATCCAGAAAATCACATTGTCTGTTTTTTTTAACATTTTATTTGCATATTATGGTGGAAAATAAGTATTTGGTCAGAAACAAAATTTCATCTCAATACTTTGTAATATATCCTTTGTTGGCAATGACAGAGGTCAAACGTTTTCTGTAAGTCTTCACAAGGTTGCCACACACTGTTGTTGGTATGTTGGCCCATTCCTCCATGCAGATCTCCTCTAGAGCAGTAATGTTTTTGGCTTTTCACTTGGCAACACGGACTTTCAACTCCCTCCAAAGGTTTTCTATAGGGTTGAGATCTGGAGACTGGCTAGGCCACTCCAGGACCTTGAAATGCTTCTTACGAAGCCACTCCTTTGTTGCCCTGGCGGTGTGCTTTGGATCATTGTCATGTTGAAAGACCCAGCCACGTTTCATCTTCAATGCCCTTGCTGATGGAAGGAGGTTTGCACTCAAAATCTCACGATACATGGCCCCATTCATTCTTTCATGTACCCGGATCAGTCGTCCTGGCCCCTTTGCAGAGAAACAGCCCCAAAGCATGATGTTTCCACCACCATGCTTTACAGTAGGTATGGTGTTTGATGGATGCAACTCAGTATTCTTTTTAATCCAAACACGACAAGTTGTGTTTCTACCAAACAGTTCCAGTTTGGTTTCATTAGACCATAGGACATTCTCCCAAAACTCCTCTGGATCATCCAAATGCTCTCTAGCAAACTTCAGACGGGCCCAGACATGTACTGGCTTAAGCAGTGGGACACGTCTGGCACTGCAGGATCTGAGTCCATGGTGGCGTAGTGTGTTACTTATGGTAGGCCTTGTTACATTGGTCCCAGCTCTCTGCAAATCATTCACTAGGTCCCCCCGCGTGGTTCTGGGATTTTTGCTCACCGTTCTTGTGATCATTCTGACCCCACGGGGTGGGATTTTGCGTGGAGCCCCAGATCGAGGGAGATTATGAGTGGTCTTGTATGTCTTCCATTTTCTAATTATTGCTCCCACTGTTGATTTCTTCACTCCAAGCTGGTTGACTATTGCAGATTCAGTCTTCCCAGCCTGGTGCAGGGCTACAATTTTGTTTCTGGTGTCCTTTGACAGCTCTTTGGTCTTCACCATAGTGGAGTTTGGAGTCAGACTGTTTGAGGGTGTGCACAGGTGTCTTTTTATACTGATAACAAGTTTAAACAGGTGCCATTACTACAGGTAATGAGTGGAGGAAAGAGGAGACTCTTAAAGAAGAAGTTACAGGTTTGTGAGAGCAAGAAATCTTGATTGTTTGTTTCTGACCAAATACTTATTTTCCACCATAATATGCAAATAAAATGTTAAAAAAACAGACAATGTGATTTTCTGGATTTTTTTTTCTCAGTTTGTCTCCCATAGTTGAGGTCTACCTATGATGTAAATTACAGACGCCTCTCATCTTTTTAAGTGGTGGAACTTGCACTATTGCTGACTGACTAAATACTTTTTTGCCCCACTGTACTACATCACAGGAGAACTGACAGATCCTCTATATACTACACCACACAGGATAGCTGACAGATCCTCTATATACTACACCACACAGGATAGCTGACAGATCCTCTATATACTACACCACACAGGAGAGCTGACAGATCCTCTATATACTACACCACAGGAGAACTGACAGATCCTCTATATACTACACCACACAGCATAGCTGACAGATCCTCTATATACTACACCACATAGAAGAACTGACAGATCCTCTATATACTACACCACACAGGAGAGCTGACAGATCCTCTATATACTACACCACACAGGAGAGCTGACAGATCCTCTATATAATACACCACACGGGAGAGCTGACAGATCCTCTATATACTACACCACACAGGAGAGCTGACAGATCCTCTATATAATACACCACACGGGAGAGCTGACAGATCCTCTGTATACTACACCACACAGGAGAACTGACAGATCCTCTATATACCACATCACACAGGAGAGCTGACAGATCCTCTATATACTACACCACACAGGAGAGCTGACAGATCCTCTATATATTACACCACACAGGAGAGCTGACAGATCCTCTATATACAACACCACACAGGAGAACTGACAGATCCTCTATATACTACACCACATAGAAGAACTGACAGATCCTCTATATACTACACCACACAGGAGAGCTGACAGATCCTCTATATACTACACCACACAGGAGAGCTGACAGATCCTCTATATACTACACCACACAGGAGAGCTGACAGATCCTCTATGTACTACACCACACAGGAGAGCTGACAGATCCTCTATATAATACACCACACGGGAGAGCTGACAGATCCTCTGTATACTACACCACACAGGAGAACTGACAGATCCTCTATATACCACATCACACAGGAGAGCTGACAGATCCTCTATATACTGCACCACACGGGAGAGCCGACAGATCCTCTATATACTACACCACACAGGAGAGCTGACAGATCCTCTATATACTACACCACACAGGAGAGCTGACAGATCCTCTATATAATACACCACACAGGAGAGCTGACAGATCCTCTATATACTACACCACACAGGAGAGCTGACAGATCCTCTATATACAACACCACACAGGAGAACTGACAGATCCTCTATATACTACACCACATAGAAGAACTGACAGATCCTCTATATACTACACCACACAGGAGAGCTGACAGATCCTCTATATACTACACCACACAGGAGAGCTGACAGATCCTCTATATACTACACCACACAGGAGAGCTGACAGATCCTCTATGTACTACACCACACAGGAGAGCTGACAGATCCTCTATATAATACACCACACGGGAGAGCTGACAGATCCTCTGTATACTACACCACACAGGAGAACTGACAGATCCTCTATATACCACATCACACAGGAGAGCTAACAGATCCTCTATATACTGCACCACACGGGAGAGCCGACAGATCCTCTATATACTACACCACACAGGAGAGCTGACAGATCCTCTATATACTACACCACACAGGAGAGCTGACAGATCCTCTATATAATACACCACACAGGAGAGCTGACAGATCCTCTATATACTACACCACACAGGAGAGCTGACAGATCCTCTATATACAACACCACACAGGAGAACTGACAGATCCTCTATATACTACACCACATAGAAGAACTGACAGATCCTCTATATACTACACCACACAGGAGAGCTGACAGATCCTCTATATACTACACCACATAGAAGAACTGACAGATCCTCTATATACTACACCACACAGGAGAGCTGACAGATCCTCTATATACTACACCACACAGGAGAACTGACAGATCCTCTATATACTACACCACACAGGAGCTGACAGATCCTCTATATACTACACCACATAGAAGAACTGACGGATCCTCTATATACTACACCACACAGGAGAGCTGACAGATCCTCTATATACTACACCACACAGGAGAGCTGACAGATCCTCTATATACTACACCACACAGGAGAACTGACAGATCCTCTATATACTACACCACACAGGAGCTGACAGATCCTCTATATACTACACCACACAGGAGAGCTGACAGATCCTCTATATACTACACCACACGGGAGAACTGACAGATCCTCTATATACTACACCACACAGGAGAACTGACAGATCCTCTATATACTACACCACACAGGAGAGCTGACAGATCCTCTATATACTACACCACACAGGAGATCTGACAGATCCTCTATATACTACACCACACGGGAGAGCTGACAGATCCTCTATATACTACACCACACAGGAGATCTGACAGATCCTCTATATACTACACCACACATGAGAGCTGACAGATCCTCTATATACTACACCACACGGGAGAGCTGACAGATCCTCTATATACTGCACCACACGGGAGAGCTGACAGATATATATATATATACATACATCTCTATATATTACACCACACAGGATAGATCCTCTATATACTACACCACACGGGAGAGCCGACAGATATATATATATATACATACATCTCTATATACTACACCACACAGGAGAGCTGACAGATATATATATATACATACATCTCTATATACTACACCACACATGAGAACAGTAATGTAGGTCCACTGTGTGTAGAAAAATACTTACCGGTGGCCATATTCCACTGCAATGAAGAAGACAGAAGCAACGACACAGCGGCAGAAGACGGCGACTGCTGAGTATTTTATTACACACAGGGAAGGTTTCTGTTGGGGGCGAGACATTGTTTTTATTAGTATGATTTTGGGGTAGATGTGATTTTTTTCATCACTTGTTATAGCTTTTTTTGTGGAATTGTGGCAACCTGAAAAAAGAACATTTGGAATTCTTGAGTTGTTTCTGTTTACGGTGTTTACTGATCGAGTTAATTGTTTTTATATTTTGATAGATCGGACTTTTCTGAACCCAGCAATGCCAAATATGTGTTGTTTTTTTATTTTTTAAATATATTTATTTTCAATTGACTAAAAAGGGGTGATTTGAACTTTTAGGAATTTTTTAAATTTTGTTTTTACCTTTCACTGGTACAGATAGCCCCCTTAGAGGACATGAGGATGCGATCATCCGATCGCATGTGCCATTAAATACAGTGATGCCACAGCATCACTGTATATAGCAGAAATCACAGTCTCCTTTAAAGCTCGGCCACAGGAAGAAGACCCCAGGCTGTTATTACAACCCATCGGCGACCCACGATTACATCATGGGCGCCAATGGGTGAGAGAATGATGCGCACGCATGTTGGCATGTGTTATATGCTGCTGTCAGAGATTGACACTGGCATTTAACACGCGCCATACATGTAAGGTTGATGTCGTAAAGGTGTTACCTGAGGACCCCCTTCACCACTGTGTCACCCAATATCCTGTGGGCCCCCTCCCCCACTGTGTCACCTCTATTTTCATGTGGGCCCCCTCCCCCACTGTGCTACCTCTATTTTCCTGTGGGCCCCCTCCCCCACTGTGTCACCTCTATTTTCCTGTGGGCCCCCTCCCCCACTGTGTCACCTCTATTTTCCTGTAGGCCCCCTCCCCCACTATGTCACCTCTATTTTCCTGTGGGCCCCTCCCCCACTGTGCTACCTCTATTTTCCTGTGGGCCCCCTCCCTCACTGTGTCACCTCTATTTTCCTGTGGGCCCCCTCCCCCACTGTGTCACCTCTATTTTCCTGTGGGCCCCCTCCCCCACTGTGTCACCTCTATTTTCCTGTGGGCCCCCTCCCCCACTGTGTCACCTCTATTTTCCTGTGGGCCCCCTCCCCCACTGTGCTAAATCTATTTTCCTGTGGGCCCCCTCCCCCACTGTGTCACCTCTATTTTCCTGTGGGCCCCCTCCCCCACTGTGCTACCTCTATTTTCCTGTGGGCCCCCTCCCCCACTGTGTCACCTCTATTTTTCTGTGGGCCCCCTCCCCCACTGTGTCACCTCTATTTTCCTGTGGGCCCCCTCCCCCACTGTGTCACCTCTATTTTTCTGTGGGCCCCCTCCCCCACTGTGTCACCTCTATTTTCCTGTGGGCCCCCTCCCCCACTGTGTCACCTCTATTTTCCTGTGGGCCCCCTCCCCCACTGTGTCACCTCTATTTTTCTGTGGGCCCCCTCCCCCACTGTGTCACCTCTATTTTCCTGTGGGCCCCCTCCCCCACTGTGTCACCTCTATTTTCCTGTGGGCCCCCTCCCCCACTGTCACCTCTATTTTGCTGTAGGCCCCCTCCCCCACTATGTCACCTCTGATTTCCTATGGGCCTAGTCAGAGAGGGAAAGGGGAGCCACAGTAAAATAGCGGTGGATGACACAATAGGGGAGGGGGTCCACAAGAAAATTAGAATATCACTGTGGGCCCCCTCCCCTATGTCACCTTTAGGATGAATGGGACCCCCTCCCCTAACTGCCTCTGTGCAGGCATCATAGATTTATTAACTTACAGTCACAGTGACTCTGACTGCAGCCATCAGACTCCCTCTGCTCCACTGCTGCTTGGGTAGGACTGCTGACCAATCACAGCACAGCTCCTTGCCTGAGCTGTGCTGTGAGCTCACACAAAGGAAACTAACGCTGATTGGCTGAATTGCAGCCAATCAGCGTTTACACTGCTGCCCAGGGCTTTGTGGATTGTGGAAGAGGAGCAGAGATCATACCCAGCACTGGAAACAGGACTGCGGGGCTGCTGTGTGCTGTCTGCTCTCAGCCTCACAGTCAGAGTCAGCTGTTCCTCTGACTGTGCTGGCTGCAGTGAACGTCGGCACTCTGCACACACCGCTCTCTGCACACACAGCTCCCCTGGCAGAGGAATGGTAGCGGCAGCAGGTGATGTGAAGGAGCTGCTCCTGCACTTCCCATCACCTGTGCAGTCTGCCAGCTGTGCCGTCTATACAATAAAGCGCGCACTGCTGTGCGCAAGCTATGAGCATGCAGGGCACGCACAAATGAAGGAGGCAGGAGCTGGGGGCGGGGCCCACCGGACGATTCTCCGGTGTCCCGGTGCCCCAGTCCGACCCTGTGGGCACCCCACCAGAAAAGGGACATTAATATTTAGTAGATCCTCCTTTTGCAAAAATAACAGCCTCTAGTCGCTTCCTGTAGCTTTTAATGAGTTCCTGGATCCTGGATGAAGGTATTTTTGACCATTCCTATTTACAAAACAATTCCAGTTCAGTTAAGTTTGATGGTCGCCGAGCATGGACAGCCCTCTTCAAATGATCCCACAGATGTTCAATGATATTCAGGTCTGGGGACTGGGATGGCCATTCCAGAACAGAGTAATTGTTCCTCTGCATGAATGCCTGAGTAGATTTGGAGCGGTGTTTTGGATCATTGTCTTGCTGAAAGATCCATCCCTTGCGTAACTTCAACTTTGTCACTGATTCATGAACATTATTGTCAAGAATCTGCTGATACTGAGAGGAATCCATGCGTCCCTCAACTTTAACAAGATTCCCGGTGCATTGGCCACACAGCCCCAAAGCATGATGGAACCTCCACCAAATTTTACTGTAGGTAGCAAGTGTTTTTCTTGGAATGCTGTGTTTTTTGGCCGCCATGCATAACGCCTTTTTGTATGACCAAACAACTCAATCTTGGTTTCATCAGTCCACAGGACCTTCTTCCAAAAAGAAATTGGCTTCTCCAAATGTGCTTTTGCATACCTCAGCCGACTCTGTCTGTGGCGTGCTTGCAGAAACGGCTTCTTTCGCATCACTCTCCCATACAGCTTCTCCTTGTGCAAAGTGCGTTGTATAGTTGACCGATGCACAGTGACACCATCTGCAGCAAGTTGATGCTGCAGCTCTCTGGAGGTGGTCTGAGGATTGTCCTTGACTGATCTCACCATTCTTCTTCTCTGCCTTTCTGATGTTTTTCTTTGCCTGCCACTTCTGGCCTTAACATGAACTGTACCTGTATTCTTCCATTTCCTTACTATGTTCCTCACAGTGTAAATTGACAGGTTAAATCTCTGAAACAGCTTTTTGTATCCTTCCCCTGAACAACTATGTTGAATAATCTTTTTTTTCAGATTATGACAGTTGTTTTGAGGAGCTCATGATGCCACTCTTCAGAGGAGATTCAAACAGGAGAACAACTTGCAAGTGGCCACTTTAAAGGGACTCTGTCACCTGAATTTGGCGGGACTGGTTTTGGGTCATATGGGCGGAGTTTTCGGGTGTTTGATTCACCCTTTCCTTACCCGCTGGCTGCATGCTGGCTGCAATATTGGATTGAAGTTCATTCTCTGTCCTCCATAGTAAACGCTTGCGCAAAGCAATCTTGCCTTGTGCAGGCGTGTACTATGGAGGACAGAGAATGAACTTCAATCCAATATTGCAGCCAGCATGCAGCCAGCGGGTAAGGAAAGGGTGAATCAAACACCCGAAAACTCCGCCCATATGACCCAAAACCAGTCCCGCCAAATTCAGGTGACAGGTTCCCTTTAAGTAGCTTTTCTCATGATTGCATACACCTGGCTATGAAGTTCAAAGCTCAATGAGGTTAGAAAACCAAAAAAAGTGCTTTATTAAGTCAGTAAAAAGTAGGTAGGAGTATTTAAAACAAGAAAATGATAAGGGTGCCCATACTTATGCACCTGTCAAAATTAGTTTGAATGCAGATTGCACATTTTCTGTTAGTACAATAAACCTCATTTCAAGGCAGAAACATTACTGTGTCCAACAGTTATTAGATATATGAAACTGAAATAGCTGTTGCAAAAAAAACAATTTTTATAAAACATTAAGCTTAAGATTAATAGGGGTGTCCAAACTTTTTCATATAACTGTATATGTACTTGTGAGTTTTTTCTATAGACCTACCCTGTTTAATATTGTGCACCTTAATTGGGATACTAGTCAGGCATTTTAAGTATATGCCCCATTGGGTTAATGATAGTAGTTGGAGCCATTTCCAATTTTATTTTATCTTTTTATTGTATACAACATTTATCTATTTATTAATGTACCGTTTTTAATTAGGAATGCTGTTTTTTAGTAATCCCTAAAAATCCCTCTATTGGTATGTCTTTTTATTTAATAAAACTTATTTTTAACTGTGATCACCTAAAAGTTATACGATTATATATATATATATATATATATATACATATATATATATATATATATATATATACTAGCTATTGAACCCGTTCTACGCCCGGGTGGCGAGCATTTAATATTGGTATATGGTCTCCATCCTGGTATGTGCTGCTCCATCCTGCGTCCCCATCCTGTCATGTGCTGCACCCATCCTGCGTCCCCATTCTGTCATGTTCTGCACCCATCCTGCGTCCCCATCCTGTCATGTGCTGCACCCATCCTGCGTCCCCATCCTGTCATGTGCTGCTCCCATCCTGCGCCCCCATTCTGACATGTGCTGCTCCCATCCTGCGCCCCCATTCTGACATGTGCTGCACCCATCCTGCGCCCCCATTCTGACGTGCTGCACCCATCCTGCGCCTCCATTCTGTCATTTGCTGCTGCCATCCTGCGCCCCCGTTCTGTCATGTGCTGCTGCCATCCTGTGCCCCCGTTCTGTCATGTGCTGCTCCCATCCAGCGCCCCCGTTCTATCATGTGCTGCTCCCATCCTGCGCCCCCGTTCTGTCATGTGCTGCCCTATTCTGTCATGTGCTGCTCCCATCCTGCGCCCCCATTCTGACATGTGTGCTGCACCCATCCTGGGCCTCCATTCTGACATGTGCTGCACCCATCCTGCGCCTCCATTCTGTCATTTGCTGCTCTCATCCTGCGCCCCCATCCTGTCATGTGCTGCTTCCATCCTGCGCCCCCGTTCTGTCATGTGCTGCTTCCATCCTGCGCCCCCGTTCTGTCATGTGCTGCTGCCATCCTGCGCCCCTGTTCTGTCATGTGCTGCTCCCATCCTGCGCCCCCATTCTGTCATGTGCTGCTCCCATCCTGCGCCCCCGTTCTGTCATGTGCTGCCCTATTCTGTCATGTGCTGCTCCCATCCTGCGCCCCCGTTCTGTCATGTGCTGCCCTATTCTGTCATGTGCTGCTCCCATCCTGCGCCCCCGTTCTGTCATGTGCTGCTCCCATCCTGCGCCACCGTTCTTTAATTTGCTGCTCCCATCCATATGCCCTATACGCTGCTCCATAAAGGTTTATGGCCCCCATAAAATGCTCCATAGTATATGCCCAGTACACTGCTCCATAAAGGTTGATGGCCCCCATAAGATGCTCCATAGTATATGCCCCGTACACTGCTCCATAAAGGTTTATGGCCCCCGTAAGATGCTCCATAGTATATGCCCCCGTACACTGCTCCATAAAGGTTTATGGCCCCCATAAGATGCTCCATAGTGTATGCCCCGTACGCTGTTCCATAAAGGTTTATGGCCCCCATAAGATGCTCCATGGTATATGCCCCCGTACACTGCTCCATTATGGTGTATGGCCCCCATAAGATGCTCCATAGTATATGCCCCGTACACTGCTCCATTATGGTTTATGGCCCCCATAAGATGCTCCATAGTGTATGCCCCGTACGCTGTTCCATAAAGGTTTATGGCCCCCCATAAGATGATCCATACTATATGCCCCCGTACACTGCTCCATTATGGTTTATGGCCCCATAAGATGCTCCATACTATATGCCCCCGTACACTGCTCCATTATGGTTTATGGCCCCATAAGATGCTCCATACTATATGCCCCCGTACACTGCTCCATTATGGTTTATGGCCCCATAAGATGCTCCATACTATATGCCCCCGTACACTGCTCCATTATGGTTTATGGCCTCATAAGATGCTCCATACTATATGCCCCCGTACACTGCTCCATTATGGTTTATGGCCCCATAAGATGCTCCATTGTATATGCCCCGTATGCTGCTGCAATATATAAAAAAAAAAGAAATACCATACTCATCTATCGTCGCTGGGCGCCGAGTGCTGGGGGGCCTGAGCAGGCGGGGACACAGGCGTGCTGTGGGGGGTCAGGTGCCGGTATCGCCGCCAGCTCAGGCCCCCCAGCACTTACTATATTCACCTGTCCTCCGTTCCACCGCTGCGCGCCGCCATTTCCCGGTCCTCGGCCTGTGACTGGTCAGTCAGAGGGCGGCGCTGGCGCGCATTAAGCGCGTCATCGCGCCCTCTGAACTGAACGTCACAGGCTGAGGACCGGGAAGATGGCGGCGCGCAGCGGTGGAACGGAGGACAGGTGAATATGGCCGATACTCACCCTCCTGGCGGTCCCTGCTTCTCTGTTGGAGATCGCGGTGTGCGTTCAGTGTTTACGCATACCGCGATCTCCTGGGAGCGTCACTCTGTGAGGCCCAGACTGCGCCGGCGCTTGCGCTTGCGCAGTCTATAAAGGCTTCGGACAGAGTGGCGCTCCCAGCGTTATATTATAGATATATATACATTCCTCTCACACCAATCATATAATATAATATAAGAGCAGTATTAATTTAATCACAGGCAATGCATATCATATTCTAGTTCTTTCTGCTGTGCTGATGTGGCGCTGAGCATGCTAGGAGTTAATGAGGAAAGGAGAGTGATGACAAGCTGCTATATTAATGGACTAGATTGCAGGGGGCCATAACCCTGATGAAGAAGTGTGTTCCACCTCGAAACGCGTCAGTTAATTTTGACCCTTCTGCTACTCCGTTGTCCAGTGACGTCACATCGTAGTCGTGCGACTGCGCAACAGCGGCCATCGTTTTTGTATCTCTGCATGTATCCAGGGACGCTACTCGCTTCGACATTTTCCCCTCCACATATTGCTCTGCCTACAAGCTATACCGGGTACGTGCACACTTGCCTCGGCTCTGCAGAGACCCACAAGTACTGGTTGCACAAACAACGCGTGCTGGAGCCCTTCCACACAACATTAGACTCCACACGCTACTAAGGTATGTGAAACACATATGTATGCTAATCTGGTAACGCATGATTAACATAGAGATGATTGAATATGAGTACTTACCGTAAGAAGTTATAAGTGTGATCAAACAGCTAGTGATTGACTCTGTAGAGCACAGCAGTACCTTCTGCGTACTCATTTCCAGTTAATTGAACCCCCAACTCCCATGGGATTTTTTTCGTAGCGTGGTATTTTACAGTGTTCCTTATCTGAACACGTTTTCTCATCACTAATCCTTTGATAAGCTTCCTATCAATTTCAATGGGAAAACAAGGCTACAGTGCACACTTTGCAGTTTTTTATCCACGGAAAAAGAGGCTATGGTCCTGATTCATCACTTGTGGGGGTTTTTTTGTCACATTTCTTTTTTCCCCTTGTAGCATTCATGGACTTCTTTTTACATAAAATTCATCAAAATGGCGCCTGCTGTTGGATTTAGAGCAAAATGAAAGAATGCTCTTCATCTTTATTTTCAACCTGTTTAGCCAGTTTTTAGCACAAAAAGTTGCATGTTCCACTAAAAATGTTGCAAAATTTGTGCCAAAGTATCTGGTGAGAGTAAAATTACTCCAGGGGGTGAGACTTTAGCACATGTGCTAAAAATATATGAGACTTTATGGGGGGAAAACGCTGGGAAACCTCAAACTCTGCCTACAATCGCATTAAAAAAAAGAAGAGGCGAACACATGAAATAAACTTAAAGGGATCCTATCACCCCCCTCTCCTCCCCCCCCCCCCCCCCGGCGTTTTTAACTGAAAGACCCACCTTGTGCAGCAAGGGGGGTCCCTTCCAACGCTGCAATATCACTTTTTATAATTTGCCTGTCATACCTTTAGTCTGTCCGGGGGGGCACGTCTATTCCCCCAGACACAAACGCCTCCCGGCCATCACTCGGCCCCTCTGGGCGCCGCCTCCTGTGCCTTCATTAACGTCCTCGGCGCTTGCGCTGTAAGTTCCCATCATGTGCTGTGAGTTAAAGGGCATCGTCAACTGCGCATGCCAAAAAAAGGAACTTACAGCGCAGGCGCCGGGGACATTAATGAAGGCAGAGGAGGCGGCGCACGGAGGGACTGGGTGATGGCTGGGAGGCGGTTGTGTCCGGGTGGAACGGACTAAAGGTATGGTGGGCAAATTATGAAAAGTGATATTGCAGCATTGGAAGGGACCACAAAAAACAGAGCCACCTTCACAGAATGCAGCATTAGTGCTGCACAAGATGGCTCTTTTAAATAAAAACGTCAGGGGCGGTGACAGATTCCCTTTTAAAGAAGGTGGCAAGTGGAAAACACATCGAAACCTGAAAATCTACACAAAGAAAAGAGGACATACTAAAAAGAATGAAGAAAAGGAATAAATAAAAAGAATGAACATAATAACTTATAGGTCCAAAAATATAGAGAGGTATTAAAGATTTCTTATGCATCTTGGATATGGAATGAACATGAATTACAGTGGGGCAAAAAAGTATTTAGTCAGTCAGCAATAGTGCAAGTTCCACCACTTAAAAAGATGAGAGGCGTCTGTAATTTACATCATAGGTAGACCTCAACTATGGGAGACAAACTGAGAACAAAAAAATCCAGAAAATCACATTGTCTGTTTTTTTTAACATTTTATTTGCATATTATGGTGGAAAATAAGTATTTGGTCAGAAACAAAATTTCATCTCAATACTTTGTAATATATCCTTTGTTGGCAATGACAGAGGTCAAACGTTTTCTGTAAGTCTTCACAAGGTTGCCACACACTGTTGTTGGTATGTTGGCCCATTCCTCCATGCAGATCTCCTCTAGAGCAGTAATGTTTTTGGCTTTTCACTTGGCAACACGGACTTTCAACTCCCTCCAAAGGTTTTCTATAGGGTTGAGATCTGGAGACTGGCTAGGCCACTCCAGGACCTTGAAATGCTTCTTACGAAGCCACTCCTTTGTTGCCCTGGCGGTGTGCTTTGGATCATTGTCATGTTGAAAGACCCAGCCACGTTTCATCTTCAATGCCCTTGCTGATGGAAGGAGGTTTGCACTCAAAATCTCACGATACATGGCCCCATTCATTCTTTCATGTACCCGGATCAGTCGTCCTGGCCCCTTTGCAGAGAAACAGCCCCAAAGCATGATGTTTCCACCACCATGCTTTACAGTAGGTATGGTGTTTGATGGATGCAACTCAGTATTCTTTTTAATCCAAACACGACAAGTTGTGTTTCTACCAAACAGTTCCAGTTTGGTTTCATTAGACCATAGGACATTCTCCCAAAACTCCTCTGGATCATCCAAATGCTCTCTAGCAAACTTCAGACGGGCCCAGACATGTACTGGCTTAAGCAGTGGGACACGTCTGGCACTGCAGGATCTGAGTCCATGGTGGCGTAGTGTGTTACTTATGGTAGGCCTTGTTACATTGGTCCCAGCTCTCTGCAATTCATTCACTAGGTCCCCCCGTGTGGTTCTGGGATTTTTGCTCACCGTTCTTGTGATCATTCTGACCCCACGGGGTGGGATTTTGCGTGGAGCCCCAGATCGAGGGAGATTATGAGTGGTCTTGTATGTCTTCCATTTTCTAATTATTGCTCCCACTGTTGATTTCTTCACTCCAAGCTGGTTGACTATTGCAGATTCAGTCTTCCCAGCCTGGTGCAGGGCTACAATTTTGTTTCTGGTGTCCTTTGACAGCTCTTTGGTCTTCACCATAGTGGAGTTTGGAGTCAGACTGTTTGAGGGTGTGCACAGGTGTCTTTTTATACTGATAACAAGTTTAAACAGGTGCCATTACTACAGGTAATGAGTGGAGGAAAGAGGAGACTCTTAAAGAAGAAGTTACAGGTCTGTGAGAGCAAGAAATCTTGATTGTTTGTTTCTGACCAAATACTTATTTTCCACCATAATATGCAAATAAAATGTTAAAAAAACAGACAATGTGATTTTCTGGATTTTTTTTTCTCAGTTTGTCTCCCATAGTTGAGGTCTACCTATGATGTAAATTACAGACGCCTCTCATCTTTTTAAGTGGTGGAACTTGCACTATTGCTGACTGACTAAATACTTTTTTGCCCCACTGTATATGTAGATAATTAGGAAATGAACACATATCCCAAATAAAAAGGTGTATCTTTTATTCCCTGTGTTTGATAGGTGAGGAATGAACATGAAATATATGTAGTGTAGGAATCTGTACTCACTCGGCTGCGGTTGAGGTAGGCACATGGAGCGGTATTGTTGAAATGTCCAAGCAAGTTTATTAAAACTGCACTGCATAAACCGCTCTGGATAGCCAAAACAAACGAACCGTCTTTTCCAGCACAAAGTGAAAAGCAAACAGAAAAATAAACAGTCCATATAGTACTGCGGGTCTGTCCACTCAGGTCAGTGTGTTTAGCAACACACACTGGAGGTCTCCAGACCTCCAGCCACATACACTGAACGAGACATTTGGTCTTCATTTTATGAGCCAAACCACTTTCCTGGGGTTGGGATCTGTGAGCAGTCATTTCCACCCATCTCTTATAACCGCTCGTAAAATCCGGCCCTGGAATGGCCAAATAACTATCTCAGCACTATATATGCTGAAGCATACTTCTGAGCTCACATCACTACAGCTAATAGCCGCGATGTCACATAGCTCCCCTCAAGGACCCGTCTGGCAGCCATCTTACATACCCTCCCCCTCTGCCCAAAACTGGGCGGGGGCTTGGCACCTTCTGCCAACAAACAGTGGACTCTCAACAGAGCGTCTGCATTGAAATGCAGTTTCCCTGGCCTATGATCCACATGGAAGTTAAAATCCTGAAGTGCCTGGAGCCACCTGGTTTCTCGGGCATTGTTCTCTTTTTTCTCCCTCATCCATTTCAGTGGGGCATGGCCTGACACCAGCCTAAACTTCCTGCGCATGAGGTAGTACCTTAGAGAGTTCAATGCCCACGTGATGGCTAAGCACTCCTTCTCCATTATGGAGTAATTTTTCTCGCAGGTAAACAACTTCCAGCTGAGATACATTATTGGGTGCTCTTCCCCGTTCAGCTCTTGAGATAAGAAAGTCCCCAGCCTGATATCCGATGCATCCATTTGGACCACAAACTCCTTGGAGAAATCAGGTGCTACCAGCACCAGCTGTTTGCACAGGGCCAGCTTCAGTTCCTGGAAGGCCATCTCAGCTTCTGGATACCACTTAGCCATAGCTGACTTTGTCCCTTTAAGGAGATCCGTCAGAGAGGTGGCTACCATGGCGAAGTTCGGGATGAATCGGCGGTAATATCCCACAATGCCCAGGAACGCCCTGACCTGTTTCTTTGAGAGGAGTTGTGGCCAGCCCTGGATCACTTTAACTTTATTTATCTGGGGTTTTATTTCACTCCTGCCTACAACATAGCCCAAGTATCTTCCTTCCTCCATTTCCTAGTCACACTTCTTTGGGTTTATGGAAAACCCCGCCTTCCATAGAGCATCAAATACCACCTGGACCTTGCTCAGATGTCTTCCCCAATCCTGGCTGAAGATTACAATATGGTCCAAGTAGGCCACTGCATACGTCTTGTGGGGAGCTAGGATCCGGTCCATGGCTCTCTGGAACGTTGCTGGAGTGCCTTGTAAACCAAACGGCATCCTTGTGTATTGGAAGCATCCATCTGGTGTTGAGAACCCAATCTTCTCTTTGGCGCCCTGGGACATGGGGATTTGCCAATACCCTTTTGTGAGGTCAAGGGTAGTATTGTACCGAGCCGGCCCTAGCCTCTCAATTAATTCATCGACCCATGGCATTGGGTAGGCATCGTTCTTAGAAACCTCGCTGAGCTTCCGATAGTCATTGTAAAATTGCCATTCGCCATCTGGTTTCAGCACTAGGACTATTGGGCTGTACCAGCCACTCTTGGATTCCTCGATGACTCCCAGGCTCCACATCCACTTTACCTCCTTGGAGATCACCTCTCAGCGTGCTTCGGGAATCTGGTATGGCTTCAAGTTGACATGGACATTAGGCTCTGTCAGGACGCCATGCTCTTCGTACAATCTAGAACATCTGAGAATAGCTCTCTGCTACGCTGTAGTAACTCCCGGAACTGCTGCTTCTGCGAGAGAGACAAGGTGTCTGCAACCTTAACATCCTCGGCACCAACATTGGACTTGACCAGCAGACAAGGAGCTTCCACAGGTTCTCTGTCCTGCCACAGTTTGATCAGGTTCACGTGGTACACCTGGTAGGGCTTTCACTTCCTCGGTTGGTGGACTTTGTAGATGACCTCAACAACTTTCTCCACCACCTCATAGAGACCGTGCCACTTGGCTAGAAATTTGGTCTCCACCGTGGGCATCAGCACAAGTACTTGATCCCCTGGGTTGAACTGTCTTACCCTGGTTGACCTACACCATAGACTGGGCTTCCTGAGCCTTGAGGAGGTGCTCCTTCACAATAGGCATCACGTTGGCATCCTTTCTTGCATCTAGGTGACATCCTCTACAACGCTTCTATAGGGGGTGGCTTCAACTTCCCAGGATTCCTTCCCCACATCCATGAGCCCTTGAGGGTGTCGTCCATAGAGCACTTCAAATGGGGGAAGTCAGTGGAAGCTTGGGGAACTTCCTGGATGGAAAACAACAGGTAAGGAAGCAGACAGTCCAAATCTCAGCCATCCTTCTCCACTGCTTTCTTCAATGTTTTGTTAAACCTCCTCACCATCCCATCAGTCTGGGGATGGAACACTGAGGTTCTGAGCTGGGAAATTTGCAGGGTCCTGCACAACTCCCTCATGACCTTTGACATGAAGGGAGTCCCTTGGTCCATCAGTATCTCCTTCAGTAGCCCAGTTCGGTAGAAGATATGGATCAGCTCTTTAGAGATACATTTAGCAGAGGCATTTCTTAAGGGTAACGCCTCTGGGTACCGGGTAGCATAATCCAGGACCACCAGTATGTATTGTTGACCTCTTGCAGACTTTACCAATGGTCCCACCAGGTCCATAACTATTCGCTCGAATGGGACCTTGATGATGGGCAACGGTACAAGTGAACTCTGTAAGTGGGCCACTGGGGAGGTCAGCTGGCACATGGGGCAGGAACAACAGTAGTATAGGATTTCTCTGTAACACCCAGGCCAGTAGAATGTCTGCAGAATGCACTCCTGGGCCTCATCCGCCCAGCCGACAGTCGGTTCCCTCATTTTGCTGTGAGTGGAGATCAGCTATTGGTACCAGGTAGACTCACGGTGTTAGACATGGCTCATTCCAGCTCCTGAGGCACACCATTTAACACAGCTACATTTTTTGAAATGCCCCTTTAAGAGTTAGGTCCCTGAGTTGGGCAGTTCCAAAGTTTCCTCCGGACACCTCCAGCTCAGGGATGTTGGCCTCAGTGAATGCTGCCTCATCCTCATCGCCAGCAAGCACACAAAACGGTAACCTATTGTCCGCAGCCTGCGACGAGGTTTCTTTGGGAGCAACCTGGCTTTTGTCCGGACAGACGTCCTCCATTTTCCCCACAACTCCCAAAATAGTATAAAGTCCCGCCCTATTATAATAGGGTACAATAGGTCATTGACCACACTGACTTCATGGGACTTGGTGCCATCGTTTGTGTTCATGACCACTTGGGCTACAGGATAGTTCTTGGCATCGCCATGGATACAGCGGACGCCCACCCTTTTTCCAGGTATCAGCCAATGGGGAATGGTAGCCCTCACTAGGGTTATCAAACTCCCTGAGTCCAACAGACCAGTCAATTGCACACTGTTTACTGTTACAGGACATGCTTGCGGCCCCTCTCCTGCTTGAGGGTATGCAAAATACGAGCAGCGCCATCCTGTGCTGCAGTCCATTGGCTCTGTGGTCATGGGACAATGGGCAGCTATGTGGCCAGGGATATGACACCTCCAACAAATTACACTATAGGAAAGGACCTTAGACACTAACTTCGGTACTTTTAGCTGCACCACAGGTATGGATCTAGCTCCCCTCTTTTGGGTGTCAGCCCCGCTTTGGAAACCCCAGTATGGGGATGCTACAACCCCTTGCTTCCCCAGGTCAGTGTCTTTAGCAACACACACTGGAGGTCTCCATACCTCCAGCTCAGACACTGAATGAGACATTGGCCTCCATTTTATTAGCCAAACCACAGCCCAGGGGTTGGGATATGTGAGCGGTAGTGTTGAGCATTCCGATACTGCAAATATCGGGTACTGGCCGATATTCGCTGTATCGGAATTCCGATACCGAGTTCCGATACTTTTGCAATATCGGATACTGGAATCGGAAGTTCCTATAGTGCAATGATGCACTATAATGGAGTGTGGGTGGTGCGTGGGCGGAAACTGCGTGTGTGTGTGCGGGCGGGGTCTGTGCGGGACCGTGGGGGGGTCTGTGCATGCCTGCCGGGGCTCTGTGCGGGCCTGCCGGGGCTCTGTGCGGGCCTGCTGGGGCTCTGTGCGTGTGTGCCGTGGCTCTGTGCAGCGTGTGGGGCTCTGTGCGTGTGTGCCGGGGCTCTATGCGGCGTGCCGGGGCTCTGTGTGGTGTGCTAGGCTCTGTGTGTGTGTGTTGTGGCTCTGTGCGGCGTGCTGGGGCTCTGTGCGGCGTGAGGGGCTCTGTGCGTCGTGCAGGGCTCTGTGCGGTGTGCGGGGCTCTGTGCGGGCTGCCGGGGCTCTGTGTGTTATGGCTGGCAATCAGGCAACACAGCGTGCAGTAATCAGCGCACATACAGAGATCTGGCAATACCAAAAACAATAGGACGAGCTCTGAGACGTGGAATCTCTGTAGACTGCAGTACCTGATCTATCCTCACACAACTATAAGCAGCAGTGGATTGCGCCTATCACCACCTATGCAACTCGGCACTGCCTGAGGAGCTGACTAGCCTGAAGATAGAAATACAAGCCTGACTTACCTCAGAGAAATACCCCAAAGGAATAGGCAGCCCCCCACATATAATGACTGTTAGCAAGATGAAAAGACAAACGTATGAATGAAATAGATTCAGCAAAGTGAGGCCCGATATTCTAGACAGAGCGAGGATAGCAAAGAGAACTATGCAGTCTACAAAAAACCCTAAAACGAAAACCACGCAATGGGGCAAAAAGACCCACCGTGCCGAACTAACAGCACGGCGGTGCACCCCTTTGCTTCTCAGAGCTTCCAGCAAAAGTTAATAGCAAGCTGGACAGAAAAAAACAGAAAACAAACTAGAAGCACTTATCTAGCAGAGCAGCAGGCCCAAGGAAAGATGCAGTAGCTCAGATCCAACACTGGAACATTGACAAGGAGCAAGGAAGACAGACTCAGGTGGAGCTAAATAGCAAGGCAGCCAACGAGCTCACCAAAACACCTGAGGGAGGAAGCCCAGAGACTGCAATACCACTTGTGACCACAGAAGTGAACTCAGCCACAGAATTCACAACAGTACCCCCCCCTTGAGGAGGGGTCACTGAACCCTCACCAGAACCCCCAGGCCGACCAGGATGAGCCACATGAAAGGCACGAACAAGATCTGGGGCATGGACATCAGAGGCAAAAACCCAGGAATTATCTTCCTGAGCATAACCCTTCCATTTGACCAGATACTGGAGTTTCCGTCTAGAGACACGAGAATCCAAAATCTTCTCCACAATATACTCCAATTCCCCCTCCACCAAAACAGGGGCAGGAGGCTCCACAGATGGAACCATAGGTGCCACGTATCTCCTCAACAACGACCTATGGAATACATTATGTATGGAAAAGGAGTCTGGGAGGGTCAGACGAAAAGACACCGGATTGAGAATCTCAGAAATCCTATACGGACCAATAAAACGAGGTTTAAATTTAGGAGAGGAAACCTTCATAGGAATATGACGAGAAGATAACCAAACCAGATCCCCAACACCAAGTCGGGGTCCCACACGGCGTCTGCGATTAGCGAAAAGCTGAGCCTTCTCCTGGGACAAGGTCAAATTGTCCACTACCTGAGTCCAGATCTGCTGCAACCTGTCCACCACAGAATCCACACCAGGACAGTCCGAAGACTCAACCTGTCCTGAAGAGAAACGAGGATGGAACCTAGAATTGCAGAAAAATGGAGAGACCAAGGTAGCCGAGCTGGCCCGATTATTAAGGGCGAACTCAGCCAACGGCAAAAATGACACCCAATCATCCTGGTCAGCGGAAACAAAACATCTCAGATATGTTTCCAAGGTCTGATTGGTTCGTTCGGTCTGGCCATTAGTCTGAGGATGGAAGGCCGAGGAGAAAGATAGGTCAATGCCCATCCTACCACAAAAGGCTCGCCAGAACCTCGAGACAAACTGGGAACCTCTGTCAGAAACAATATTCTCAGGAATGCCATGTAAACGAACCACATGCTGGAAGAACAAAGGCACCAAATCAGAGGAGGAAGGCAATTTAACCAAGGGCACCAGATGGACCATTTTAGAAAAGCGATCACAGACCACCCAAATGACCGACATTTTTTGAGAAACGGGAAGGTCAGAAATGAAATCCATCGAAATATGTGTCCAAGGCCTCTTCGGGACCGGCAAGGGCAAAAGCAACCCACTGGCACGTGAACAGCAGGGCTTAGCCCTAGCACAAATTCCACAGGACTGCACAAAAGCACGCACATCCCGTGACAGAGATGGCCACCAGAAGGATCTAGCAACCAACTCCCTGGTACCAAAGATTCCTGGATGACCGGCCAGCACCGAACAATGAAGTTCAGAGATAACTTTACTAGTCCACCTATCAGGGACGAACAGTTTCTCAGCCGGACAACGATCAGGTTTATTAGCCTGAAATTTCTGCAACACTCTCCGCAAATCAGGGGAGATGGCAGACACAATGACTCCTTCCTTGAGGATACTCGCCGGCTCAGATAACCCCGGAGAGTCGGGCACAAAACTCCTAGACAGAGCATCCGCCTTCACATTTTTAGAGCCCGGAAGGTATGAAATCACAAAATCAAAACGAGCAAAAAATAACGACCAACGGGCCTGTCTAGGATTCAAGCGCTTGGCAGACTCAAGATAAGTAAGGTTCTTATGATCAGTCAAAACCACCACGCGATGCTTAGCACCCTCAAGCCAATGACGCCACTCCTCGAATGCCCACTTCATGGCCAGCAACTCTCGGTTGCCCACATCATAATTACGCTCAGCAGCAGAAAATTTCCTGGAAAAGAAAGCACATGGTTTGAACACTGAGCAACCAGAACCTCTCTGTGACAAAACCGCCCCTGCACCAATCTCAGAAGCATCAACCTCGACCTGGAACGGAAGAGAAACATCAGGTTGACACAACACAGGGGCACAGCAAAAACGACGCTTCAACTCCTGAAAAGCTTCCACGGCAGCAGAAGACCAATTAACCAAATCAGCACCCTTCTTGGTCAAATCGGTCAATGGTCTGGCAATGCTAGAAAAATTACAGATGAAGCGACGATAAAAATTAGCAAAGCCCAGGAATTTCTGCAGACTTTTTAGAGATGTCGGCTGAGTCCAATCCTGGATGGCCTGAACCTTAACCGGATCCATCTCGATAGTAGAAGGGGAAAAGATGAACCCCAAAAATGAAACTTTCTGCACACCGAAGAGACACTTTGATCCCTTCACGAACAAGGAATTAGCACGCAGTACCTGGAAAACCATTCTGACTTGCTTCACATGAGACTCCCAATCATCTGAGAAGATCAAAATGTCATCCAAGTAAACAATCAAGAATTTATCCAGATACTCACGGAAAATGTCATGCATAAAAGACTGAAAAACAGATGGAGCATTGGCAAGTCCGAACGGCATCACCAGATACTCAAAATGACCCTCGGGCGTATTAAATGCCGTTTTCCATTCATCTCCCTGCCTGATTCTCACCAGATTATACGCACCACGAAGATCAATCTTAGTAAACCAACTAGCCCCCTTAATCCGAGCAAACAAGTCAGAAATCAATGGCAAGGGATACTGAAACTTAACAGTGATCTTATTAACCCCTTCCCGACCTTTGACGCATACGCTGCGTCATGAAAGTCGGTGCCATTCCGACCCATGACGCAGCATATGCGTCATGGAAAGATCGCGTCCCTGCAGGCCGGGTGAAAGGGTTAACTCCCATTTCACCCGATCTGCAGGGACAGGGGGAGTGGTAGTTTAGCCCTGGGGGGGTGGCTTCACCCCCTCGTGGCTACGATCGCTCTGATTGGCTGTTGAAAGTGAAACTGCCAATCAGAGCGATTTGTAATATTTCACCTAAAAAACTGGTGAAATATTACAATCCAGCCATGGCCGATGCTGCAATATCATCGGCCATGGCTGGAAACACTTATGTGCACCCACCCCACTCCTCCGATCGCCCCCCCAGCCCCCCGATCTGTGGTCCGCTCCCCTCCGTCCTGTGCTCCGCTCCCCCGTCCTCCTGTCCGCTTCCCCGTGCACCAATCACACCCCCTGTGCTGCAATCAAACCCCCCCGCACTCCGATCCCCCCCCCCGCACACAGCGACCCCCCCCCGTGCTCCGATCCACCCCCCCCCGCACAGCGATCCCTCACCCCGTGCTCCAATCCTTCCCCGTGCTCCAATCCTCCCTCCCGTGTTCCGATCCACCCCCCCCCATGATCCGATCCACCCCCCCGTGCTCCGACGCCCCCCCCGTGCCCTGATCTCCCCCCCCTTATACTTACCTGGCCGCCCGAGGTCCGTCCGTCTTCTTTCCTGGGCGCCGCCATCTTCCAAAATGGCGGGCGCATGTGCAGTGCGCCCGCCGAATCTGCCGGCCGGCAGATTCGTTCCAGAGTGAATTTTGATCACTGAGATATATCCTATCTCAGTGATCAAAATAAAAAAAATAGTAAATGACCCCCCCCTTTGTCACCCCCATAGATAGGGACAATAAAAAAAATAAAGAATTTTTTTTTTTTTCACTAAGGTTGGGGTAAGAACTAGGGTTAGGGTTAGGGGTAGGGTTAGGGGTAGGGTTAGGGGTAGGGTTAGGGTTAGGGGTAGGGTTAGGGGTAGGGGTAGGGTTAGGGCTAGGGTTAGGGGTAGGGTTAGGGCTAGGGTTAGGGGTAGGGGTAGGGGTAGGGCTAGGGTTAGGGTTTCGGTATGTGCACACGTATTCTGGTCCTATGCGGATTTTTCCGCAGCGGATTTGAAAAATCCACAGTGCTAAACTGCTGCCGATTTATCGTGGATTTACCGCGGTTTTTCTGCGCATTTCACTGCGGTTTTACAACTGCGATTTTCTATTGGAGCAGTTCTAAAACCGCTGCGGAATCCGCAGAAAGAAGTGACATGCTGCGGAATGTAAACCGCTGCGTTTCCGTGCAGTTTTTCCGCAGCATGTGTACAGCGATTTTTGGTTCCCATAGGTTCACATTGAACTGTACACTCATGGGAAACTGCTGCGGATCCGCAGCGTTTTCCGCAGCGTGTGCACATACCTTTAGAATTAGGCCATGTGCACACGGTGCGGATTGGCCGCTGCGGATTCGCAGCAGTGTTCCATCGGGTTTACAGTACCATGTAAACATATGGAAAACCAAATCCGCTGTGCCCATGGTGCAGAAAATACCGCGCGGGAACGCTGCGTTGTATTTTCCGCAGCATGCCAATTCTTTGTGCGGATTCCGCAGCGTTTTACACCTGTTCCTCAATAGGAATCCACAGGTGAAATCCGCACAAAAAACACTGGAAATCCACGGTAAATCCACAGGTAAAACGCAGTGCCTTTTACCCGCGGATTTTTCAAAAATGATGCTGAAAAATCTCATACGAATCCGCAACGTTGGCACATAGCCTTAGAGTTGGGTTGGAATTAGGGTTGTGGTTAGGGTTAGGGGTGTGTTGGGGTTAGGGTTGTGGTTAGGGGTGTGTTGGGGTTAGGGTTGTGATTAGGGTTACGGCTACAGTTGGGATAAGGGTTAGGGGTGTGTTGGAGGTAGAATTGAGGGGTTTCCACTGTTTAGGCACTTCAGGGGGTCTCCAAACGCAACATGGCGCCACCATTGATTCCAGCCAATCTTGTATTCAAAAATTCAAATGGTGCTCCCTCACTTCCGAACCCCGACGTGTGCCCAAACAGTGGTTTACCCCCACATATGGGGTACCAGCATACTCAGGACAAACTGCGCAACAATTACTGGGGTCCAATTTCTCCTGTTACCCTTGAGAAAATAAAAAATTGCTTGCTAAAACATCATTTTTGAGGAAAGAAAAATGATTTTTTATTTTCACGGCTCTGCGTTGTAAACGTCTGTGAAGCACTTGGGGGTTCAAAGTGCTCACCACATATCTAGATAAGTTCCTTGGGGGGTCTAGTTTCCAAAATGGGCTCACTTGTGGGGGGTTTCTACTGTTTAGGCACACCAGGGGCTCTGCAAACGCAACGTGACGCCCGCAGACCATTCCATCAAAGTCTGCATTTCAAAAGTCACTACTTCCCTTCTGAGCCCCCACGTGTGCCCAAACAGTGGTTTACCCCCACACATGGGGCATCAGCGTACTCAGGAGAAACTGGACAACAACTTTTGCGGTCCAATTTCTCCTGTAACCCTTGGGAAAATAAAAAATTCTGGGCTAAAAAATTATTTTTGAGGAAAGAAAACGTATTTATTATTTTCACGGCTCTGCGTTATAAACTTCTGTAAAGCACTTGGGGGTTGAAAGTGCTCACCACACATCTAGATAAGTTCCTTTGGGGGTCTAGTTTCCAAAATGGGGTCACTTGTGGGGGGTTTCTACTGTTTAGGCACACCAGGGGCTCTGCAAACGCAATGTGACGCCCGCAGACCATTCCATCAAAGTCTGCATTTCAAAAGTCACTACTTCCCTTCTGAGCCCCCACGTGTGCCCAAACAGTGGTTTACCCCCACACATGGGGTATCAGCGTACTCAGGAGAAACTGGACAACAACTTTTGTGGTCCAATTTCTCCTGTAACCCTTGGTAAAATAAAAAATTCTGGGCTAAAAAATTATTTTTGAGGAAAGAAAACGTATTTATTATTTTCACTGCTCTGTGTTATGAACTTCTGTGAAGCACTTGGGGGTTCAAAGTGCTCACCTCACATCTAGACAAGTTCCTTTCGGGGTCTAGTTTCCAAAATGGGGTCACTTGTGGGGGGTTTCTACTGTTTAGCCACATCAGGGGCTCTGCAAACGCAACGTGACGCCCGCAGAGCATTCCATCAAAGTCTGCATTTCAAAACGTCACTACTTCACTTCCGAGCCCCAGCATGTGCCTAAACAGTGGTTTACCCCCACATATGGGGTATCAGCGTACTCAGGAGAAACTGGACAACAACTTTTGGGGTCAAATTTCTCCTGTTACCCTTGGGAAAATAAAAAATTGCGGGCTAAAATTCATTTTTGAGAAAATAATTTTTTTTTTTTATTTTCATGGCTCTGCGTTATAAACTTCTGTGAAGCACTTGAGGGTTCAAAGTGCTCACTACACATCTAGATTAGTTCCTTTGGGGGTCTAGTTTCCAAAATGGGGTAATTTGTGGGGGATCTCCAATGTTTAGGCACACAGGGGCTCTCCAAACGCGACATGGTGTCCGCTAATGATTGGAGATAATTTTCCATTTAAAAAGCCAAATGGCGTGCCTTCCCTTCTGAGCCCTGCCGTGCGCCCAAACAGTGGTTTACCCCCACATATGGGGTATCTGCATACTCAGGACAAACTGGACAACAACATTTGTGGTCCAATTTCTCCTATTACCATTGGCAAAATAGGAAATTCCAGGCTAAAAAATCATTTTTGAGAAAAGAAAAATTATTTTTTATTTTCATGGCTCTGCATTATAAACTTCTGTGAAGCACCTGGGGGTTTAAAGTGCTCAGTATGCATCTAGATAAGTTCCTTGGGGGGTCTAGTTTCCAAAATGGGGTCACTTGTGGGGGAGCTCCATTGCATAGGCACACAGGGGCTCTCCAAATGCGACATGGTGTCCGCTAACAATTGGAGCTAATTTTCCATTCAAAAAGTTAAAAGGCGCGCCTTCCCTTCCGAGCCCTGCCGTGTGCCCAAACAGTGGTTTACCCCCACATATGAGGTATCGGCGTACTCGGGAGAAATTGCTCAACAAATTTTAGGATCCATTTTATCCTATTGCCCATGTGAAAATGAAAAAATTGAGGCGAAAATAAATTTTTTGTGAAAAAAAAGTACTTTTTCATTTTTACGGATCAATTTGTGAAGCACCTGAGGGTTTAAAGTGCTCACTAGGCATCTAGATAAGTTCCTTGGGGGGTCCAGTTTCCAAAATGGGGTCACTTGTGGGGGAGCTCCAATGTTTAAGCACACAGGGTCTCTCCAAACGCGACATGGTGTCCGCTATCGATGGAGATAATTTTTCATTCAAAAAGTCAAATGGCGCTCCTTCCCTTCCGAGCCTTACCATGTGCCCAAACAGTGGTTTACCCCCACATGTGAAGTATCGGTGTACTCAGGATAAATTGCCAAACAAATTTTAGGATCCATTTTATCCTGTTGTCCATGTGAAAATGAAAAAATTGAGGCTAAAAGAATTTTTTTGTGAAAAAAAAGTACTTTTTCATTTTTACGGATCAATTTGTGAAGCACCTGGGGGTTTAAAGGGCTCACTATGCATCTAGATAAGTTCCTTGGGGCGTCTAGTTTCCAAAATGGGGTCACTTGTGGGGGAGCTCCAATTTTTAGGCACACGGGGGCTCTCCAAATGTGACATGGTGTCCGCTAAAGAGTGCAGCCAATTTTTCATTCAAAAAGTCAAATGGCGCTCCTTCCCTTCCAAGCCCTGCCGTGCGCCCAAACAGTGGTTTACCCCCACATATGAGGTATCAGCGTACTCAGGACAAATTGGACAACAACGTACGTGGTTCAGTTTCTCCTTTTACCATTGGGAAAATAAAAAAATTGTTGCTGAAAAATCATTTTTGTGACTAAAAAGTTAAATGTTCATTTTTTCCTTCCATGTTGCTTCTGCTGCTGTGAAGCACCTGAAGGGTTAATAAACTTCTTGAATGTGGTTTTGTGCACCTTGAGGGGTGCAGTTTTTAGAATGGTGTCACTTTTGGGTATTTTCAGCCATATAGACCCCTCAAACTGACTTCAAATGTGAGGTGGTCCCTAAAAAAAATGGTTTTGTAAATTTCGTTGTAAAAATGAGAAATCGCTGGTCAAATTTTAACCCTTATAACTTCCTAGCAAAAAAAAATTTTGTTTCCAAAATTGTGCTGATGTAAAGTAGACGTGTGGGAAATGTTATTTATTAACTATTTTGTGTCACATAACTCTCTGGTTTAACAGAATAAAAATTCAAAATGTGAAAATTGCGAAATTTTCAAAATTTTCGCCAAATTTCCGTTTTTATCACAAATAAACACAGAATTTATTGACCTAAATTTACCACTAACATGAAGCCCAATATGTCACGAAAAAACAATCTCAGAACCGCTAGGATCCATTGAAGCGTTCCTGAGTTATTACCTCATGAAGGGACACTGGTCAGAATTGCAAAAAACGGCAAGGTCTTTAAGGTCAAAATAGGCTGGGTCATGAAGGGGTTAAGAAGGCGGTAATCAATACACGGTCTTAGCGAACCATCCTTCTTGGCTACAAAAAAGAACCCTGCTCCCAATGGTGACGACGATGGGCGAATATGTCCCTTCTCCAGGGACTCCTTCACATAACTGCGCATAGCGGTGTGTTCAGGTACGGACAAATTAAATAAACGACCCTTAGGGAATTTACTACCAGGAATCAAATCGATAGCACAATCACAATTCCTATGCGGAGGTAGGGCATCAGACTTGGACTCTTCAAATACATCCTGAAAGTCCGACAAGAACTCTGGGATGTCAGAAGGAATGGATGACGAAATAGACAAAAATGGAACATCACCATGTACTCCCTGACAACCCCAGCAGGTTACCGACATAGAGTTCCAATCCAATACTGGATTATGGGTTTGTAGCCATGGCAACCCCAACACGACCACATCATGCAAATTATGCAGTACCAGAAAGCGAATAACTTCCTGATGTGCAGGAGCCATGCACATGGTCAGCTGGGCCCAGTACTGAGGCTTATTCTTGGCCAAAGGTGTAGCATCAATTCCTCTCAACGGAATAGGACACCGCAAAGGCTCCAAGAAAAATCCACAACGTTTAGCATAATCCAAATCCATCAGATTCAGGGCAGCGCCTGAATCCACAAACGCCATGACAGAATACGATGACAAAGAGCACATTAAGGTAATGGACAAAAGGAATTTGGACTGTACAGTACCAATAACGGCAGAGCTATCGAACCGCCTAGTGCGTTTAGGACAATTAGAAATAGCATGAGTAGAATCACCACAATAGAAACACAGTCTGTTCAGACGTCTGTGTTCTTGCCGTTCTACTTTAGTCATAGTCCTGTCGCACTGCATAGGCTCAGGTTTACTCTCAGACAATACCGCCAGATGGTGCACAGATTTACGCTCGCGCAAGCGACGACCGATCTGAATGGCCAAGGACATAGACTCATTCAAACCAGCAGGCATAGGAAATCCCACCATTACATCCTTAAGAGCTTCAGAGAGACCCTTTCTGAACAAAGCCGCTAGTGCAGATTCATTCCACAGAGTGAGTACTGACCACTTCCTAAATTTCTGACAATATACTTCTACATCATCCTGACCCTGGCATAAAGCCAGCAGATTTTTCTCAGCCTGATCCACTGAATTAGGCTCATCGTAAAGCAATCCCAGCGCCTGGAAAAATGCATCAACATTACTCAATGCAGAATCTCCTGGTGCAAGAGAAAACGCCCAGTCCTGTGGGTCGCCGCGCAAAAAAGAAATAATAATCAAAACCTGTTGAATAGGATTACCAGAAGAATGAGGTTTCAAGGCCAAAAATAGCTTACAATTATTTCTGAAGCTCAGGAACTTAGTTCTGTCACCAAAAAACAAATCAGGAATCGGAATTCTTGGTTCTAACATCGATTTCTGATCAATAGTATCTTGAATCTTTTGTACATTTACAACGAGATTATCCATTGAGGAGCACAGAGCCTGAATATCCATGTCCACAGCTGTGTCCTGAAGCACTCTAATGTCTAGGGGAAAAAAAAGACTGAAGACAGAGCTAAGAAAAAAAAATGATGTCAGGATTTCTTTTTTCCCTCTATTGGGAATCATTGGTATGGCTCCTTGTACTGTTATGGCTGGCAATCAGGCAACACAGCGTGCAGTAATCAGCGCACATACAGAGATCTGGCAATACCAAAAACAATAGGACGAGCTCTGAGACGTGGAATCTCTGTAGACTGCAGTACCTGATCTATCCTCACACAACTATAAGCAGCAGTGGATTGCGCCTATCACCACCTATGCAACTCGGCACTGCCTGAGGAGCTGACTAGCCTGAAGATAGAAATACAAGCCTGACTTACCTCAGAGAAATACCCCAAAGGAATAGGCAGCCCCCCACATATAATGACTGTTAGCAAGATGAAAAGACAAACGTATGAATGAAATAGATTCAGCAAAGTGAGGCCCGATATTCTAGACAGAGCGAGGATAGCAAAGAGAACTATGCAGTCTACAAAAAACCCTAAAACGAAAACCACGCAATGGGGCAAAAAGACCCACCGTGCCGAACTAACAGCACGGCGGTGCACCCCTTTGCTTCTCAGAGCTTCCAGCAAAAGTTAATAGCAAGCTGGACAGAAAAAAACAGAAAACAAACTAGAAGCACTTATCTAGCAGAGCAGCAGGCCCAAGGAAAGATGCAGTAGCTCAGATCCAACACTGGAACATTGACAAGGAGCAAGGAAGACAGACTCAGGTGGAGCTAAATAGCAAGGCAGCCAACGAGCTCACCAAAACACCTGAGGGAGGAAGCCCAGAGACTGCAATACCACTTGTGACCACAGAAGTGAACTCAGCCACAGAATTCACAACATCTGTGCCTGTGGGCAGGCATCGTCCGATGGGACTACAAGTCCCATCGGACGATGCCTACTACAGTGACAGTGATTGACACATTAGCCAATGATGGGACAGTAGTAGTCCCATTATCCGGCTAATATGTTGAATGGAAAAAAAAAGAAAACATACATGCTACATACTACATACATTCTGCATACATGCTACTTACATGCTACATATATTCACAACTTTTGCTCAACAGTAAACAAAGATGTTGCTCCCCCAATCCATGGGGCAACTAGTACCATAAACAAAGCAGCTATCACAAGAGGTGTGATCAAAGAATGCCACGCTGATCTCACCAGGGTACCATATAAAATATAAATTTTATTAAATAGCATTAAAAACACATGAATCACTACATACAGGTGCAAATCCTCAACAATAAGAGGGACTATATAGCCTGAGTTGAACACCACTATACCAGGCCCCACATATAAATAAGACAGGGAGTAATATAGTACTACGGCATCTTAAACAGAAAGATTAACCTATGTGATCTATCCTAATGGAGCCCACTAGGGATCTCCATAGTGAGTCCTCTGTCTAATATATAAAGGTCTAGCAATACATAAAGACAATTAGAGATAGGTATATTACCTCAAAGTAAACCTGGCGTGTGCTCCTCGGCGTCCCTCGGGGCAGAGGGACGCCGAGGAGCACACGCCAGGTTTACTTTGAGGTAATATACCTATCTCTAATTGTCTTTATGTATTGCTAGACCTTTATATATTAGACAGAGGACTCACTATGGAGATCCCTAGTGGGCTCCATTAGGATAGATCACATAGGTTAATCTTTCTGTTTAAGATGCCGTAGTACTATATTACTCCCTGTCTTATTTATATGTGGGGCCTGGTATAGTGGTGTTCAACTCAGGCTATATAGTCCCTCTTATTGTTGAGGATTTGCACCTGTATGTAGTGATTCATGTGTTTTTAATGCTATTTAATAAAATTTATATTTTATATGATAGTTACATGCTACATACTACATACATGCTACATGCATGCTACGCTACATACTACATACATGCTACATGCATGCTACATACTACATACATGCTACATACATGCTACATACATACATGCTACATACATGCTACATACATACATGCTACATACATGCTACATACTGTTAGCAGCGCCGCTGTTAGCGGCGTCGCTTCTACTCACCTCCGGCGCTCAGCTCCAGGGTCCCGGCGAGCTCCTTCTGCGGCTGTTCCTCCTGCTCGTTCCTGCCGCTCTGCTCCAGGGTCCCGGCATGCTTTCCTCTGTGCTTCTGCAGCGGCGCCGGCTCTTCCTGCTTCTGGTTGCCAGCGCGCTCCTCTCCTCGGTGCTCCTTCTCAGCTTCCTGTTTCTGGCTCTGCTACAGAGATCCGTCTCCTGCGCAAGCGTCCTGGCTTCTCTAGAGGGTGCACTGTTGTGAATTCTGTGGCAGAGCTCCCTCCTGTGGTCACAAGTGGTACTTCGGCTGATTCTCTCTGTGAGCTTCTGTTGGTGGAGGGAAGTGGTACTGCGGCTTCTGAGTTTCCTCCCTCAGGTGATCTGGTGAGGTCGTTAGGTGCTTCTCTACTTAACTCCACCTAATGCTTTGATCCTGGCTTCCTGTCAATGTTCTAGTGTTGGACTTGCTTTTCTCTGGATCATTCCTGTGGCCTGCTGCTCTGCATAGCTAAGTTCTTCTTTGCTATTTGTTTGCTATTTTTTTCTGTCCAGCTTGTATAATTTGTTGCTGGAAGCTCTGGGACGCAAAGGGTGTACCTCCGTGCCGTTAGTTCGGTACGGAGGGTCTTTTTGCCCCCTTTGCGTGCTTTTCTTTAGGGTTTTGTGTAGACCGCAAAGTTACCTTTTCTATCCTCGATCTGTTAAGAAAGTCGGGCCTCACTTTGCTGAATCTATTTCATCTCTACGTTTGTCTTTTCATCTTAACTCACAGTCATTATATGTGGGGGGCTGCCTTTTCCTTTGGGGTATTTCTCTGAGGCAAGGTAGGCTTATTTTCTATCTTCAGGCTAGTTAGTTTCTCAGGCTGTGCCGAGTTGCATAGGCAGAGTTAGGCGCAATCCACGGCTGCCTCTAGTGTTTTTTGGAGAGGATTAGGGATTGCGGTCTGCAGAGTTCCCACGTCTCAGAGCTCGTTCTTTGATTTTGGGTTATTGTCAGATCACTGTATGTGCTCTGACCGCTATGTCCATTGTAGTACTGAATTGCCTCTCATAACAGTACAGGAAGCCAAAAGTACTAATGATTCTCAATAGAGGGAAAAAAGAAGTTCTGAGACCATTTTTTTTTCTTTGGACTGTGTTTTGCCTTTTTTTTCCCCTAGACATTTGGGTGGTTCAGTACACAGGTGTAGCGATGGACATTAGAAGTCTGTCTTCATTTGTGGATCAGCTCTCGGCAAGAGTACAAAAGATTCAAGACACTATTGATCAGAAAGCTATGTTGGAACCAAGAATTCCTATTCCTGATTTGTTTTTTGGAGATAGAACTAAGTTTCTGAGTTTCAAAAATAATTGTAAATTGTTTCTGGCCTTGAAACCTCGCTCCTCTGGTGATCCAGTTCAACAGGTTTTGATTGTTATTTCTTTTTTGCGCGGCGACCCTCAGGACTGGGCATTTTCTCTTGTGCCAGGAGATCCTGCATTGAGTAATATCGATGCGTTTTTCCTGGCGCTCGGATTGCTGTACGATGAACCTAATTCAGTGGATCAGGCAGAGAAAAATTTGCTGGCTCTTTGTCAGGGTCAGGATGAGATAGAGGTATATTGTCAGAAACTTAGAAAGTGGTCCGTGCTCACTCAATGGAATGAATCTGCGCTGGCAGCTATGTTCAGAAAGGGTCTCTTTGAAGCCCTTAAGGATGTCATGGTGGGATTTCCTATGCCTGCTGGTTTGAATGAGTCTATGTCTTTGGCCATTCAGATCGGTCGACGCTTGCGTGAGCGTAAATCTGTGCACCATTTGGCGGTATTACCTGAGCTTAAACCTGAGCCTATGCAGTGCGATAGGACTTTGACCAGAGTTAAACGGCAAGAACACAGACGTCTGAATGGGCTGTGTTTCTACTGTGGTGATTCCACTCATGCTATCTCTGATTGTCCTAAGCGCACTAAGCGGTTCGCTAGGTCTGCCACCATTGGTACGGTACAGTCAAAATTTCTTCTGTCCGTTACCTTGATCTGCTCTTTGTCATCGTATTCTGTCATGGCATTTGTGGATTCAGGCGCTGCCCTGAATTTGTTGGACTTGGAGTGCTAAGCGTTGTGGGTTTCTCTTAGAGCCCTTGCAGTGTCCTATTCCATTGAGAGGAATTGATGCCACGCCTTTGGCCAAGAATAAGCCTCAATACTGGACCCAGCTGACCATGTGCATGGCTCCTGCACATCAGGAGGTTATTCGCTTTCTGGTGTTGCATAATCTGCATGATGTGGTCATGTTGGGGTTGCCATGGCTACAAGCCCATAATCCAGTATTAGATTGGAAATCCATGTCGGTGTCCAGCTGGGGTTGTCAGGGGGTACATGGTGATGTTCCATTTCTGTCAATTTCGTCATCCACCCCTTCTGAGGTTCCAGAGTTCTTGTCTGATTACCGGGATGTATTTGATGAGCCCAAGTCCGATGCCCTACCTCCGCATAGGGATTGTGATTGTGCTATCAATTTGATTCCTGGTAGTAAGTTCCCAAAAGGTCGACTGTTTAATTTATCCGTGCCTGAGCACGCCGCTATGCGCAGTTATGTGAAGGAATCCCTGGAGAAGGGGCATATTCGCCCGTCATCGTCACCATTAGGAGCAGGGTTCTTTTTTGTAGCCAAGAAGGATGGTTCGCTGAGACCTTGTATAGATTACCGCCTTCTAAATAAGATCACGGTTAAATTTCAGTACCCCTTGCCATTGTTATCTGATTTGTTTGCTCGGATTAAGGGGGCTAGTTGGTTCACCAAGATAGATCTTCGTGGTGCGTATAATCTGGTGCGAATCAGGCGAGGAGATGAATGGAAAACTGCATTTAATACGCCCGAGGGTCATTTTGAGTATCTAGTGATGCCATTCGGACTTGCCAATGCTCCATCAGTGTTTCAGTCCTTTATGCATGACATCTTCCGAGAGTACCTGGATAAATTCCTGATTGTGTACTTGGATGACATTTTGATCTTCTCGGATGATTGGGAGTCTCATATGAAGCAGGTCAGAACAGTTTTTCAGGTCCTGCGTGCTAATTCTTTGTTTGTGAAGGGATCAAAGTGTCTCTTTGGTGTGCAGAAGGTTTCATTTTTGGGGTTCATCTTTTCCCCTTCTACTATCGAGATGGATCTTGTTAAGGTCCAAGCCATCCATGATTGGACTCAGCCGACATCTCTGAAAAGTCTGCAAAAGTTCCTGGGCTTTGCTAATTTTTATCGTCGCTTCATCTGCAATTTTTCTAGTATTACCAAACCATTGACCGATTTGACCAAGAAGGGTGCTGATTTGGTCAATTGGTCTTCTGCTGCTGTGGAAGCTTTTCAAGACTTGAAGCGTCGTTTTTCTTCTGCCCCTGTTTTGTGTCAACCAGATGTTTCTCTTCCGTTCCAGGTCGAGGTTGATGCTTCTGAGATTGGAGCAGGGGCTGTTTTGTCGCAGAGAGGTTCTGATTGCTCAGTGATGAAACCATGCGCTTTTTTTTTCCAGGAAGTTTTCGCCTGCTGAGCGAAATTATGATGTGGGCAACCGAGAGTTGCTGGCCATGAAGTGGGCATTCGAGGAGTGGCGTCATTGGCTTGAAGGAGCTAAGCATCGCGTGGTGGTATTGACCGATCATAAGAACTTGACTTATCTTGAGTCTGCTAAGCGGTTGAATCCTAGACAGGCTCGTTGGTCGCTGTTTTTTGCCCGTTTTGACTTTGTGATTTCGTACCTTCCGGGCTCTAAAAATGTGAAGGCGGATGCTCTGTCTAGGAGTTTTGTGCCCGACTCTCCGGGTTTGTCTGAGCCGGCGGGTATCCTCAAGGAAGGAGTAATTGTGTCTGCCATCTCCCCTGATTTGCGGCGGGTGCTGCAAAAATTTCAGGCTAATAAACCTGATCGTTGTCCAGCGGAGAGACTGTTTGTCCCTGATAGGTGGACCAAGTTATCTCTGAGGTTCATTGTTCGGTGTTGGCTGGTCATCCTGGAATCTTTGGTACCAGAGAGTTGGTGGCTAGATCCTTTTGGTGGCCGTCTCTATCGCGGGATGTGCGTGTTTTTGTGCAGTCCTGTGGGATTTGTGCTCGGGCTAAGCCCTGCTGTTCTCGTGCCAGTGGGTTGCTTTTGCCCTTGCCGGTCCCGAAGAGGCCTTGGACACATATCTCTATGGATTTTATTTCTGATCTTCCCGTTTCTCAAAAGATGTCAGTCATTTGGGTGGTCTGTGATCGCTTTTCTAAGATGGTCCATCTGGTACCATTGTCTAAATTGCCTTCCTCCTCTGATTTGGTGCCATTGTTCTTCCAGCATGTGGTTCGTTTACATGGCATTCCAGAGAATATCGTTTCTGACAGAGATTCCCAGTTTGTTTCAAGGTTTTGGCGAGCCTTTTGTGGTAGGATGGGCATTGACTTGTCTTTTTCCTCGGCTTTCCATCCTCAGACTAATGGCCAGACCGAACGAACCAATCAGACCTTGGAAACATATCTGAGATGCTTTGTTTCTGCCGATCAGGATGACTGGGTGTCCTTTTTGCCTTTGGCTGAGTTCGCCCTTAATAATCGGGCCAGCTCGGCTACCTTGGTTTCGCCATTTTTCTGCAATTCTGGGTTCCATCCTCGTTTCTCTTCAGGACAGGTTGAGTCTTCGGACTGTCTTGGTGTGGATACTGTGGTGGACAGGTTGCAGCAGATTTGGACTCATGTAGTGGACAATTTGACCTTGTCCCAGGAGAAGGCTCAACGTTTCGCTAATCGCAGACGCCGTGTGGGTCCCCGACTTCGTGTTGGGGATCTGGTTTGGTTATCTTCTCGTCATATTCCTATGAAGGTTTCCTCTCCTAAGTTTAAACCTCGTTTCATTGGTCCATATAGGATTTCTGAGGTTCTTAATCCTGTGTCTTTTCGTCTGACCCTTCCAGATTCTTTTTCCATACATAACGTATTCCATAGGTCATTGTTGCGGAGATACGTGGCACCTATGGTTCCATCTGTTGATCCTCCTGCCCCGGTTTTGGTGGAGGGGGAATTGGAGTATATTGTGGAGAAGATTTTGGATTCTCGTGTTTCTAGACGGAAACTCCAGTATCTGGTTAAATGGAAGGGTTATGCTCAGGAAGATAATTCCTGGGTTTTTGCCTCTGATGTCCATGCTCCCGATCTTGTTCGTGCCTTTCATGTGGCTCATCCTGGTCGGCCTGGGGGCTCTGGTGAGGGTTCGGTGACCCCTCCTCAAGGGGGGGGTACTGTTGTGAATTCTGTGGCAGAGCTCCCTCCTGTGGTCACAAGTGGTACTTCGGCTGATTCTCTCTGTGAGCTTCTGTTGGTGGAGGGAAGTGGTACTGCGGCTTCTGAGTTTCCTCCCTCAGGTGATCTGGTGAGGTCGTTAGGTGCTTCTCTACTTAACTCCACCTAATGCTTTGATCCTGGCTTCCTGTCAATGTTCCAGTGTTGGACTTGCTTTTCCCTGGATCATTCCTGTGGCCTGCTGCTCTGCATAGCTAAGTTCTTCTTTGCTATTTGTTTGCTATTTTTTTCTGTCCAGCTTGTCTAATTTGTTGCTGGAAGCTCTGGGACGCAAAGGGTGTACCTCCGTGCCGTTAGTTCGGTACGGAGGGTCTTTTTGCCCCCTTTGCGTGCTTTTCTTTAGGGTTTTGTGTAGACCGCAAAGTTACCTTTTCTATCCTCGATCTGTTAAGAAAGTCGGGCCTCACTTTGCTGAATCTATTTCATCTCTACGTTTGTCTTTTCATCTTAACTCACAGTCATTATATGTGGGGGGCTGCCTTTTCCTTTGGGGTATTTCTCTGAGGCAAGGTAGGCTTATTTTCTATCTTCAGGCTAGTTAGTTTCTCAGGCTGTGCCGAGTTGCATAGGCAGAGTTAGGCGCAATCCACGGCTGCCTCTAGTGTTGTTTGGAGAGGATTAGGGATTGCGGTCTGCAGAGTTCCCACGTCTCTGAGCTCGTTCTTTGATTTTGGGTTATTGTCAGATCACTGTATGTGCTCTGACCGCTATGTCCATTGTAGTACTGAATTGCCTCTCATAACAGTGCACGCACTACAATCCTTCTGCTGTTGGATACCTGAATCCGGTGATCTCCTACAGCCAATCCGGGCGAGGTATCTGGTATATCAGGCCGTCTCCCCTGCATGGTGGCACCTGAACGTCATTTGCTTTTCGCTTATGTCTCTGGCCTCTCTGTTCTCTAGTGTCTGGCATACCCGTGCTATTCACGTCGTCCTGCGTTATCCCTTGTCCGTGCTCTCCTCTGCCTCTGTTAGCATTTCCCATCATTCGTTTCCCTTAATCATCTCTCTCTCTTCCATACAGATCCGCCTTCGTTCCAGCTTCCCTGTTTTCCTGTACCTTTGAGCATGTGTTTTCCGTTGCAGTTGTTCCAGTCGTCCTGGTTCCAGTATTACCGTCCCCAGTACTTTCTTTGTTTTTTGTCGCATTCCCTTCCCTCCTTCTGAGCCGTCCCTCTCGGTATTAGCTACTGTGGTCTGGTGACCTCTGGGCCTGCTCCTGACGCCTGTCTGCTTACTGTATTGTGCATGTCTGCATACTGTATGTGTGTGCATGTCTAAGTACCGTAAGTGTGTGTATGTCTGAGTACTGTATGTGTGTATGTCTGAGTACTGTATGTGTGTGCATGTCTGAGTACTGTATGTGTGTGCATGTCTGAGTACTGTATGTGTGTGCATGTCTAAGTACTGTAAGTGTGTGTATGTCTGAGTACTGTATGTGTGTATGTCTGAGTTCTGTTTGTGTGTGCATGTCTGAGTACTGTATGTGTGTATGTCTGAGTACTGTATGTGTGTGCATGTCTGCTTATTGTATGTTTGTGCATGTCTGCGTACTGTATGTACGTGTATGTTTACATATTGTATGTGTACATGTCAGCGTAGTGTGTGTGTGTGTGTGTGTCTGCGTATATTTTGTGTGTGCAGATCTGCCTATGTGAAGGATGAGGGGGAAGGCTAGGCCCTGTGTAGTATATCTATATTTCTCCTCCGTATCTGTGCATCATGAATCGTGGTACGTGGGCCCACTGAGACTCTTTTGCCCGGGGCCCACAAAAAACTGCAGGCGGCCCTGCTGGGCAATATACTACGTGGCTGGGCAATATACTACGTCACTTGGCAATATACTACGTAACTGGGCAATATACTACGTGGCTCTGTGCTGTATACTACGTAGCTGGGCAATATACTACGTGGCTGGGCAATATACTATGTGGCTCTGTGCTGTATACTATGTCACTGGGCAATATACTACGTGGCTGGGCAATATACTACGTCACTTGGCAATATACTACGTCAGGGGTCCCCAACTCCAGTCCTCAAGGCCCACCAACATGTCATGTTTTCAGGATTTCCTTAGTCTTGCCCAGGTAATAATTGCATCACCTGTGCAATGCAAAGGAAATCCTGAAAACATGACCTGTTGGTGGGCCTTGAGGACTGGAGTTGGGGACCCCTGTACTACGTAACTGGGCAATATACTACGTGGCTCTGTGCTGCATACTACGTGGCTGGGCAATATACTACGTGGGCTGTGCAATATACGTGGACATGCATAGTCTAGAATACCCGATGTTGGTATAACCAGAGAACTGAAAAAACCCTTTAAAATATAACTTTTAATAAATGCTGAGTAAAAAATACCCATAAAACCAGGTCAGGAGACAGTAACACCTTAATCTATCTTAACACAGACAATGAAAGGATAGAGACTAAACGGTGGGGGGGGCGTGATCTTTCCCTCACTCACCCTACCTCATGCGGAGGTTGGCACCCTAAAATCGATGTGGCGCCCCCACTCGTCGACGGCTCTCCCTTATGACCCTACAGGATCTTATCCAAAATGAAACCACCACCACACCATAACTTAATATAAAGTGTACAAATACTTATAAGGTGTAAAAAGATAGTTTTAAAGATCTAATGTGGGATAGTTTCCACAAGAAGAGGGTCCTGTAGACTGTAACCCTTCTATTGATCTTTATATAAGAAAGGTGCACAAGGTGTCTAATGTATAGAGACAAAATAATCAATTGCAATATACAGTAATCATAGGCCTTTTATCAACACCTCATGGTATACCCTAATCATAGGCACAGTGTATTCACAGGAGTATACCTTGTGTTAGCAGATGTACTACAGAGACAATCTTATGCCAACATAACAAACACTAGCACCTCTCAGATAATAAGACAATGGTCAAAAAATAAATAAAGGATGTACTCATCCATATGCTGCCGCCCATCCCGACGCGTTTCCCCCCAGGTAAATACACCAGGGTTCATCAGGGGAAGGAGTGGGGCCTCTAGCGACCGGGGAAGCTATAATAAGCTGCGTCCCGAAGTAACCGCTCAGCAAATCCGGGGCAACTGTAATGAGCTGCGTCCCGGAATGACCGCTCTCAGTGAAGGGCTGCACGTGTCTTACCAGAAGGGCTTTCTTATACACCGCCATTCCAGAGCGTCCGACGAAACCGGAAGTGGCGCTTAATCTATGACGCCAGAGTACTTCCGTTCTGTGGAGCACATAGCGTTCCACGCTGGTCTATCTAACTTGTACCAAGCCTCATACAAGCTTGCTGGCCTGCATGATCAGGACATACTCGGCCAATAGAGCTCACCGCATTGTAAACTGGTCAGAAAAAACAGAAGGCGGTACCAGGCATTGTATATCATACCGCAAATGTACACGAGCTCAAATAATACAAAACTTTTAATAAAATAATGACCTAAACCAAAAAGAATATATATATAACGGGGAAGGTAATGTTTTGTGAAAAAAATGACCGTGCAGCAAAAATAAAATCAGTGAGATGGTCCACAACTGACCATCATACAAAATAAGTATGATTACATTTTAGAAAGACCTATTAGTTATGTTCACACCATAAGGTACTGAACAAATTGGTGGTCACTAAAAGGACCTATACCAATAAACAGTTTTCATCTTTTAAACCAAAATGAACACTACTTTAAATAAAACAGGTAAAGCTAAGTTGCTCGTTTAATCCCAAAGGGGACATGGAGTCAAGGAGGTAAATCCACCTAGTTTCTCATTGTAATATCTTTCGATCCCAATCACCTAGCCTGACAGATTGAGGGACGGTCTTGATCACTTGAAAGTAAAAAGATGTTAGGTCACCTTTATGCTTCTCCACCATATGTCGTGCCAACGGGGTATCCCTTTTATGTTTAATGTCCCCTATGTGTTCACTTATCCTTATTTTTAACTGCCTTTTTGTTTTTCCCACATAATTTAAAGGACAGCTACAGGTACACAGGTAGTCCCTGCGATTAGATGCCAGACACCCACACTCTTAACTAAGTGGGAAAAAGAGTCCATAGCCTCCTCAATACGGTTTATGAAATTGTTGCTGGAGGAGGAAAAGCTTACATTGGAACATACGACAAAGAGGCTCGAGGAACTAATAGGGGAAGCCCTCAAATTTAAATCAGATCCTGATTTTTCTAATAAAGAATCCACTCTAAAAACATCAGTGGAGCGGTATCAAAATATTCTTAAAGAAAGGAAACATAAACGGTTTCTAAGAGATCTTGCAGACTTTAAAGATAAGCAGGCTTATGCATTTTTAGAGGGTAACACTGCCCCCATTAGAGATATCTCGTCCTCAGACATTGATTTGTCGGATACTGAAGTTAGGCAACAATACCACCAAAGCAGTGGTCGAGGGAGGGGGCAGTATAACAGGAGAGGAGCATATAAAAAATGGTCAAGAGGTGGTCAGAAGGAAAGAAGACCAGGGCAAAACTATCAGACCGCCCCGGGAGCTGGTCCATCAAATGGCTCAGCCTCCTCCTCCTCTGCTTCCTCTTCTCTTACTTTTTTAGAGCGGAGAGAAATTCCCTCATACGATTTACGCACACGATTTCCTCAAAATCAGAGAAGATAAATGGTAATATAGAGGATGGGGGAGCAGAACGTATTATTAATCTCTCTTCTCATACCTTGTCTTCTTCAGAAAAAATGGTATTGAGCCATGGCTTGTCATTTGTTCCAACTACTAAATTTGATCCGTTCATATGGATAAAAGATCTTAATCTTTTTGTAAGAAAGTTAAAATGGAAGAACTTCTTTTCTCAAAAAGATAGTTTACAGTGTCAGCAATTGGGTATATCATCTGACTCACTGGAGGATGTGAGGTTACTGGCTGGTTTAACTGAGGAAGGTGCACGACACAGTGGAGAGGGTCCATACTCAGAGCTTAAACCCAAAAGCAAAAGAGCACCCCCTATTGGAAATTATGGTAACATCGATATGTTCTTGACCTTGGTCACTGATGAAATTAAGAAAATAAAACCAAGGTTAGGTACGCCAGAACCCAATCTGGAGACGCATGAATGGGAGGCACTTGCCTCCTTAGAGAAGGATCATAACATTGTTGTTAAGCCGTCTGACAAGGGGGGCAATGTGGTGGTCTTAGATAGGTCACAGTATCTAACTATGTGTAAAAATATCCTATCTGATGTTACAACCTATGAGATACTTAAAAAAGACCCCACATTGCCCTACCAAGCAGAATTAAATGGATTACTGACAGAAGCTTTGGAAGACGGTCTTGTATCCAGGAGTGAATTTGATTATATGTATCCAAAATGTCCTACATTAGCGACTTTTTATTCCCTACCCAAGACACATAAGGGATTGGATCCATTGAAAGGGCGCCCGATTGTGGCAGGTATAGATGCATTGTGTCAAAATTCAAGTGTATACCTTGACCAGATATTACGTCCCTTTGTGTATTCTTTACCATCGTTTATTAGAGACACCTCTGACTTACTTACAAAGTTAGATGGTGTTCACCTTGACCACAACACCATCATGGCATCTATAGATGTTGAAAACTTATATAGCAGCATACCACATAACAAAGGCTTGGAAGCTGTTGAGTATTATCTTAGAGCAAGGGGTAATCACTGTCTCCAGCATAATGATTTCTTGATGAGATTGCTTAGATATGTATTAACACATAATTTTTTTCTTTTTGATGGGAGGGTCTTCCACCAGCTCAGGGGCACAGCGATGGGGAGTCCATGTGCCCCAACTTACGCTAATTTGCTCCTGGGCTGGTGGGAGGAGACGATGGTGTTCAGAGAAGATGATGACGAGTGGTGTCCCCATATTGTTTTTTGGGGACGCTTTATCGATGATATTTTGGTTATTTGGTCGGGTGATGAAGGTACATTTAAGGAATTTGTGGCACATTTAAATGTCAATAATTTGGGCCTTAGATTCACCCATGAAGTAGGGGGTGATTCTATCTCATTCCTGGACGTACGGTTGTGGAGAGGAGAGTTGGGTACCATCAATAGCACCATCTTTCGTAAAAAAACGGCAACTAATAGTCTTCTACGATGGGAGAGCTATCATCCCACTAGTTTAAAGAAAGGGATCCCAAAAGGCCAATTTTTTAGACTTCGGCGTAATTGTTCCTCATTACAGGATTTTGATCATCAAGCTCATATTCTAAAAAAGAGATTTAAAGACAGAGGGTACCCCGAACATGTGATAGAAAAAGGATATGAGATTGCAAGGAATTCTAATCGTCTGCAATTACTTACACCTAGACCAAAAAAGGAAGAGGGTAATGTTACCCGTTTGATTGCTACTTATGATGATCAAAATCCTAAAATGATGAGTATACTGGGAAGGTATTGGAATGTCCTGAGGGCTGACCCTGATATAGTGGATTATATCCCTAAGATTCCTTCGGTGACATATAGGAGAGGAAAGTCGATACGGGATCGTGTCGTTCATAGTCATCTCCAACCTCAGAAAACAGGTGGTACGTGGTTAGAACAGAGGGGTATAGGTACCTTTAAATGTAGGGGATGTAAAGTGTGCCAATATGTTAAACAATCTAATACCTTTACTAGTGCCACAACAGGACGAATTTTCAAAAATAGAGATTTTGCTAGTTGTGTAACGGCGGGGGTTGTCTACCTGTGTACCTGTAGCTGTCCTTTAAATTATGTGGGAAAAACAAAAAGGCAGTTAAAAATAAGGATAAGTGAACACATAGGGGACATTAAACATAAAAGGGATACCCCGTTGGCACGACATATGGTGGAGAAGCATAAAGGTGACCTAACATCTTTTTACTTTCAAGTGATCGAGACCGTCCCTCAATCTGTCAGGCTAGGCGATTGGGATCGAAAGATATTACAACGAGAAACTAGGTGGATTTACCTCCTTGACTCCATGTCCCCTTTGGGATTAAACGAGCAACTTAGCTTTACCTGTTTTATTTAACCCCTTCCCGACCTTTGACGCCACGTAGGCGTCATGAAAGTCGGTGCCAATCCGACCCATGACGCCTATGCGGCGTCATGGAAAGATCGCGTCCCTGCAGACCGGGTGAAAGGGTTAACTCCCATTTCACCCGATCTGCAGGGACAGGGGGAGTGGTAGTTTAGCCCAGGGGGGGTGGCTTCACCCCCTCGTGGCTACGATCGCTCTGATTGGCTGTTGAAAGTGAAACTGCCAATCAGAGCGATTTGTAATATTTCACCCATTATAACGGGTGAAATATTACAATCCAGCCATGGCCGATGCTGAAATATCATCGGCCATGGCTGGAAATACTAGTGTGCCCCCACCCCACCCCTCCGATCGCCCCCCCCCACCCCCCCGATCTGGCCGGTACACTGCTCCGGCTCCCCTCCGTCCAGTGCTCCGCTCCCCCCCGTGCTCGTGTCCGCTCCCCCCGTGCTCCAATCACCCCCCCCCCCCGTGCTCCAATCACCCCCCCTGCACTCCGATCCACCCCCCCGTGCTCCGTTCCACCCCCCCGTGCTCCATTCCAGCCCCCCCGTGCTCCGTTCCACGCCCCCCGCGCTCCGTTCCACCCCTCCCGCGCTCCGATTCCCCCCCCCCGTGCTCCGATCCCCCCCCCCGTGGTCCCCCCCCACCCTATCATACTTACCGATCCAGCCGTGGTCCCGTCCGTCTTCTCCCGGGCGCCGCCATCTTCCAAAATGGCGGGCGCATGCGCAGTGCGCCCGCCGAATCTGCCGGCCGGCAGATTCGTTCCAAAGTGCATTTTGATCACTGAGATAGATTATATCTCAGTGATCAAAATAAAAAAAATAATAAATGACCCCCCCCCCCCCTTTGTCACCCCCATAGGTAGGGACAATAAAAAAATAAAGAAATTTTTTTTTTCCACTAATGTTAGAATAGGGTTAGGGTTAGGGGTAGGGTTAGGGTTAGGGGTAGGGTTAGGGGTAGGGTTAGGGCTAGGGGTAGGGTTAGGGGTAGGGGTAGGGTTAGGGCTAGGGTTAGGGCTAGGGTTAGGGTTAGGAATGTGCACACGTATTCTGGTCCTCTGCGGATTTTTCCGCTGCGGATTTGATAAATCCGCAGTGCTAAACCGCTGCGGATTTATGGCGGATTTACCGCGTTTTTTTCTGCGCATTTCACTGCGGTTTTACAATTGCGATTTTCTATTGGAGCAGTTGTAAAACCGCTGCGGAATCCGCACAAAGAAGTGACATGCTGCGGAATGTAAACCGCTGCGTTTCCGTGCAGTTTTTCCGCAGCATGTGTACAGCGATTTTTGTTTCCCATAGGTTTACATTGAACTGTACACTCATGGGAAACTGCTGCGGATCCGCAGCGTTTTCCGCAGCGTGTGCACATACCTTTAGAATTAGGCTATGTGCACACGGTGCGGATTTGGCTGCGGATTCGCAGCAGTGTTCCATCAGGTTTACAGTACCATGTAAACATATGAAAAACCAAATCCGCTGTGCCCATGGTGCGGAAAATACCGCGCGGGAACGCTGCGTTGTATTTTCCGCAGCATGTCAATTCTTTGTGCGGATTCCGCAGCGTTTTACACCTGTTCCTCAATAGGAATCCGCAGGTGAAATCCGCACAAAAAACACTGGAAATCCGCGGAAAATCCGCAGGTAAAACACAGTGCCTTTTACCCGCAGATTTTTCAAAAATGGTGCGGAAATATCTCACACGAATCCGCAACGTGGGCACATAGCCTTAGGGTTAGGGTTGGGATTAGGGTTGTGGTTAGGGTTAGGGGTGTGTTGGGGTTAGTGTTGTGGTTAGGGGTGTGTTGGGGTTAGGGTTGTGATTAGGATTATGGCTACAGTTGGGATTAGGGTTAGGGGTGTGTTGGGGTTAGTGTTGGAGTTAGAATTGAGGGGTTACCACTGTTTAGGCACATCAGGGGTCTCCAAACGCAACATGGCGCCACCATTGATTCCAGCCAATCTCGTATTCAAAAAGTCAAATGGTGCTCCCTCACTTCCGAGCCCTGACGTGTGCCCAAACAGTGGTTTACCCCCACATATGGGGTACCAGCATACTCAGGACAAACTGCGCAACAATTACTGGGGTCCAATTTCTCCTGTTGCCCTTGTGAATCTAAAAAAATGCTTGCTAAAACATAATTTTTGAGGAAAGAAAAATGATTTTTTATTTTCACGGCTCTGCGTTGTAAACGTCTGTGAAGCACTTGGGGGTTCAAAGTGCTCACCACATATCTAGATAAGTTCCTTGGGGGGTCTAGTTTCTAAAATGGGGTCACTTGTGGGGGGTTTCTACTGTTTAGGCACACCAGGGGCTCTGCAAACGCAACGTGACACCCGCAGACCATTCCATCAAAGTCTGCATTTCAAAAGTCACTACTTCCCTTCTGAGCCCCGACGTGTGCCCAAACAGTGGTTTACCCCCACATATGGGGTATCAGCGTACTCAGGAGAAACTGGACAACAACTTTTGGGGTCCAATTTCTCCTGTAACCCTTGGGAAAATAAAAAATTCTGGGCTAAATAATTATTTTTGAGGAAAGAAAACGTATTTATTATTTTCACGGCTCTGCATTATAAACTTCTATGAAGCACTTGGGGGTTCAAAGTGCTCACCACACATCTAGATAAGTTCCTTTCAGGGTCTAGTTTCCAAAATGGGGTCACTTGTGGGGGGTTTCTACTGTTTAGGCACATCAGGGGCTCTGCAAACGCAACGTGACGCCCGCAGAGCATTCCATCAAAGTCTCCATTTCAAAACGTCACTACTTCAATTCCAAGCCCCGGCATGTGCCCAAACAGTAGTTTACCCCCACATATGGGGTATCACCGTACTCAGGAGAAACTGGACAACAAATATTGGGGTCAAATTTCTCCTGTTACCCTTGGGAAAATTAAAAAATTCTGGGCTAAATAATTATTTTTGAGGAAAGAAAACGTATTTATTATTTTCACGGCTCTGCATTATAAACTTCTATGAAGCACTTGGGGGTTCAAAGTGCTCACCACACATCTAGATAAGTTCCTTTGGGGGTCTAGTTTCCAAAATGGGGTCACTTGTGGGGGGTTTCTACTGTTAAGCCACATCAGGGGCTCTGCAAACGCAACGTGATGCCCACAGAGCATTCCATCAAAGTCTGCATTTCAAAACGTCACTACTTCACTTCCGAGCCCCGGCATGTGCCCAAACAGTGATTTACCCCCACATATCGGGTATCAGCGTACTCTGGAGAAACTGGACAACAACTTTTGGGGTCAAATTTCTCCTGTTACCCTTGGGAAAATAAAAAATTGCAGGCTAAAAGATCATTTTTGAGAAAATAATTTTTTTTTTTATTTTCATGGCTCTGCGTTATAAACTTCTGTGAAGCACTTGGGGGTTCAAAGTCCTCACCACACATCTAGATTAGTTCCTTTGGGGGTCTAGTTTCTAAAATGGTGTCATTTCTGGGGGATCTCCAATGTTTAGGCACACAGGGGCTCTCCAAACGTGACATGGTGTCCGCTAATGATTGGAGCTAATTTTCCATTTAAAAAGCCAAATGGCGTGCCATCCCTTCCGAGCCCTGCCGTGCGCCCAAACAGTGGTTTACCCCCACATATGGGGTATCAGCGTACTCAGGACAAACTGGACAACAATATTTGGGGTCCAATTTCTCCTATTATCCTTGGCAAAATAGGAAATTCCAGGCTAAAAAATCATTTTTGAGGAAAGAAAAATTATTTTTTATTTTCATGGCTCTGCGTTATAAACTTCTGTGAAGCACCTGGGGGTTTAAAGTGCTCAATATGCATCTAGATAAGTTCCTTGGGGGGTCTAGTTTCCAAAATGGGGTCACTTGTGCGGGAGCTCCAATGTTTAGGCACACAGGGGCTCTCCAAACACGACATGGTGTCCGCTAACAATTGGAGCTAATTTTCCATTCAAAAAGTCAAATGGCGCGCCTTCTCTTCCGAGCCCTGCCGAGTGCCCAAACAGTGGTTTACCCCCACATATGAGGTATCGGCGTACTCGGGAGAAATTGCCCAACAAATTTTATGATCCATTTTATCCTACTGCCCATGTGAAAATGAAAAAATTGAGGCGAAAAGAATTTTTTTGTGAAAAAAAATTACTTTTTCATTTTTACAGATCAATTTGTGAAGCACCTGAGGGTTTAAAGTGCTCACTAGGCATCTAAATTAGTTCCTTGGGGGGTCTAGTTTCCAAAATGGGGTCACTTGTGGGGGAGCGCCAATGTTTAGGCACACAGGAGCTATCCAAACGCGACATGGTGTCCGCTAACGATGGAAATAATTTTTCATTCAAAAAGTCAAATGGCGCTCCTTCCCTTCCGAGCCTTACCATGTGCCCAAACAGTGGTTTACCTCCACATGTGAGGTATTGGTGTACTCAGGAGAAATTGCCCAACACATTTTAGGATCCATTTTATCCTGTTGCCCATGTGAAAATGAAAAAATTGAGGCTAAAAGAATTTTTTTGTGAAAAAAAAGTACTTTTTCATTTTTACGGATCAATTTGTGAAGCACCTGGGGGTTCAAAGTGCTCACTATGCATCTAGATAAGTTCCTTGGGGCGTCTAGTTTCCAAAATGGGGTCACTTGTGGGGGAGCTCCAATTTTTAGGCACACGGGGGCTCTCCAAACGTGACATGGTGTCCGCTAAAGAGTGGAGCCAATTTTTGATTCAAAAAGTCAAATGGCGCTCCTTCCCTTCCAAGCCCTGCCGTGCGCCAAAACAGTGGTTTACCCCCACATATGAGGTATCAGCGTACTCAGGACAAATTGGACAACAACTTTCGTGGTTCAGTTTCTCCTTTTACCATTGGGAAAATAAAAAAATTGTTGCTAAAAGATAATTTTTGTGACTAAAAAGTTAAATGTTCATTTTTTCCTTCCATGTTGCTTCTGCTGCTGTGAAGCACCTGAAGGGTTAATAAACTTCTTGAATGTGGTTTTGAGTACCTTGAGGGGTGCAGTTTTTAGAATGGTGTCACTTTTGGGTATTTTCAGCCATATAGACCCCTCAAACTGACTTCAAATGTGAGGTGGTCCCTAAAAAAAATGGTTTTGTAAATTTCGTTGTAAAAATGACAAATCGCTGGTCGAATTTTAACCCTTATAACTTCCTAACAAAAAAAAATTTTGTTTCCAAAATTGTGCTGATGTAAAGTAAACATGTGGGAAATGTTATTTATTAACTATTTTGTGTCACATATCTCTCTGGTTTAACAGAATAAAAATTCAAAATGTGAAAATTGCGAAATTTTCAAAATTTTCGCCAAATTTCCGTGTTTATCACAAATAAATGCAGAATTTATTGACCTAAATTTACCACTAACATGAAGCCCAATATGTCACGAAAAAACAATCTCAGAACCGCTAGGATCCGTTGAAGCGTTCCTGAGTTATTACCTCATAAAGGGACATTGGTCAGAATTGCAAAAAACGGCAAGGTCTTTAAGGTCAAAATAGGCTGGGTCTTGAAGGGGTTAAAGTAGTGTTCATTTTGGTTTAAAAGATGAAAACTGTTTATTGGTATAGGTCCTTTTAGTGACCACCAATTTGTTCAGTACCTTATGGTGTGAACATAACTAATAGGTCTTTCTAAAATGTAATCATACTCATTTTGTATGATGGTCAGTTGTGGACCCTCTCACTGATTTTATTTTTGCTGCACGGTCATTTTTTTCACAAAACATTACCTTCCCCGTTATATATATATTCTTTTTGGTTTAGGTCATTATTTTATTAAAAGTTTTGTATTATTTGAGCTCGTGTACATTTGCGGTATGATATACAATGCCTGGTACCGCCTTCTGTTTTTTCTGACCAGTTTACAATGCGGTGAGCTCTATTGGCCGAGTATGTCCTGATCATGCAGGCCAGCAAGCTTGTATGAGGCTTGGTACAAGTTAGATAGACCAGCGTGGAACGCTATGTGCTCCACAGAACGGAAGTACTCTGGCGTCATAGATTAAGCGCCACTTCCGGTTTCGTCGGACGCTCTGGAATGGCGGTGTATAAGAAAGCCCTTCTGGTAAGACACGTGCAGCCCTTCACTGAGAGCGGTCATTCCGGGACGCAGCTCATTACAGTTGCCCCGGATTTGCTGAGCGGTTACTTCGGGACGCAGCTTATTATAGCTTCCCCGGTCCGCTAGAGGCCCCACTCCTTCCCCTGATGAACCCTGGTGTATTTACCTGGGGGGAAACGCGTTGGGATGGGCGGCAGCATATGGATGAGTACATCCTTTATTTATTTTTTGACCATTGTCTTATTATCTGAGAGGTCCTAGTGTTTGTTATGTTGGCATAAGATTGTCTCTGTAGTACATCTGCTAACACAAGGTATACTCCTGTGAATACACTGTGCCTATGATTAGGGTATACCATGAGGTGTTGATAAAAGGCCTATGATTACTGTATATTGCAATTGATTATTTTGCCTCTATACATTAGACACCTTGTGCACCTTTCTTATATAAAGATCAATAGAAGGGTTACAGTCTACAGGACCCTCTTCTTGTGGAAACTATCCCACATTAGATCTTTAAAACTATCTTTTTACACCTTATAAGTATTTGTACACTTTATATTAAGTTATGGTGTGGTGGTGGTTTCATTTTGGATAAGATCCTGTAGGGTCATAAGGGAGAGCCGTCGACGAGTGGGGGCGCCACATCGATTTTAGGGTGCCAACCTCCGCGTGAGGTAGGGTGAGTGAGGGAAAGATCACGCCCCCCCCCCACCGTTTAGTCTCTATCCTTTCATTGTCTGTGTTAAGATAGATTAAGGTGTTACTGTCTCCTGACCTGGTTTTATGGGTATTTTTTACTCAGCATTTATTAAAAGTTATATTTTAAAGGGTTTTTTCAGTTCTCTGGTTATACCTTCAAATTATACCCTGTATGTATTGTTTTTTGGTTACAACTAGAATACCCGATGTGTTAGAATCGGGCCACCATCTAGTCTACATATATTTCATGTTCATTCCCCACCTATCAGTCTCAGGGAATATAATATACACCTGTTTTTATGGGATCTGTGTTGATTTCCTAGTTGCCTACATATAATTCACGTTCAGTTCATATCCAAGATGTATAAGAAAGCTATAACACCTCTCCATCTCTATGGACCTAAAAGTTATTATGCTCATTCTTTTTATTTATTCCTTTTCTTCATTTTTTTTAGTACGTCCCAAAGAAAAGGCACAAATGCAATAATGAACGAGACCAAATGTGTCAGTTCTTAGGAGCTTTTGCTTAAAAAGAAAAAATGTGACCGATAAATCAATAGAAGCCGAAAACCGCCCCATTAAAAACAAATTAGGCCTCGTTCACACGTTCAGTATTTGGTCAGTATTTTACCTCAGTATCCGTAAGCCTAAGCCAGGAGGAAAAGTATATTAGAAACACCTCACCACTTCTGTATTTATCACCCACTCCTGGTTTTGGCTACAACTACTGAGGTAAAATACTGACCAAATACTGCTAGTGTGAACATGGCCTTAAAAAAACACGCCAAAAACATTATTTAATGTCATTTTTGTAGGAAGATGGTTAATCCACCTGGAACCCTCCGTGTGACCTTCCCCTGTGTGACTAGTCAGGGTGGAGGAGGCGGCAGGCTGCTGCAGTCCTCGCCTCTGCTGACGTCATCACCGTGCGCTCACAGCTCCCGGTCCGCGCTGCAGACGCTGCTGTTGATGGCTTCTGTCTAGCAGCAGACTGAGCAGAGTCATGGCGGAGGCTCCACAAGCCGCTGCAGAGCTGCACACTACAAGTCCCAGCATGAGCGCGGCGGAGTACTCCCGGCGGCTCCAGGAATGGCTCTGGCAGTGTTACTGCGGCTCTCTGTGCTGGCACAACAGCTGCGCTACCGCGGCGGCTCTCGTCATGATGACTGCAGGCAACAGCGGGGAGCAGAGGATGGGCAGCGGCACGACTGTCAGAGGTGCCCCCAGCAATGCCAACTCTGCGCCCACTGCCCCGCCGGCTGCAGGTGATGCCCTCCACACACGGCACACAAGGCAGGGTGGTTGGGGCAGGTCGTGACTGGCTGCACTGAGGAGGACCAGGCGCACTGGTGGCTGCACTGTAGGGCAGTATTTCCTGGGCATTTTAGGGGCGCTGTTATTTTTGGCTCTGGGGAGGAAGGGGTGTGCTGATCAATCAGTAGCCGTAGAGAGATGATGGCATTGTGTGGCAGTAGGTTCTCTTGAGGGTTCACATTTGTGATTTTCCTTTTGTTCTGCCACAGGGGTCTGACTGCCCCTCCATAGACTATTCCGTTGGAGATGGGTAACTACTAGCCGACCATAGACGTAAGATTTTGCTGGAATTCTGAAGTTTCTGCAATAAGCGACTCTCTGTATGATGTGACAATATAAGGCTCCGGCTACACCGCGATATGTGACCGTATAAGGTTAAGATCACAGATGTGCCCATTGCCCAACAAGCCAGCAAGGTTGGGTTTCTGCCAACTGTCAGGTTGTGGCAATGTGACTATATAGATGGTCATTAGCTGAGGTAATAGTGAAGGAAATCTGTCACCAGCTGGGCTGCTTGCTGTAGTTTTGATCTTTGGATTTTATCAATAGAGTTCAGCATTCAGAAAACTGGTGGATCTGCCAACAGCAAGCAGCTCAATAAGTGATGCATCGCTGGAATCAGGTTTTCTGCCCCTACATTATGGTGCTCTCAGATGAGGTAGCAAAAACATTCCTTCAAGGGGAATCTGTCAGTAAGATCTACTTGCCCACTGATACGGTCACCTTACCTTTTTGGGTGTTTTTTTTTCTTTTATACTGTCTATGATTCAGTTGGCAGCTTAGTAAAAACTTCCTGTTAGTTTTGCAATGAGGCGATTATTGTCTGAGCCCAATAAAAGAGAATTTCTCAGAAAATGACCTATTTTTTTGCATGGTATTTAATAAATGTGTGCAAAGGTTGCTGAAACTAGAGGGAGTAGGGCCAGGTTAGACGTTACCTTTTGCAATTGGTGGATCGTATGTTATCGGCTGTGTATAAAAGTGTCACCTGTCAATATAATTTGATAATGAAACTGCTAAAAGGACAGGAAGTATCAATCTTAAAATGCACTAGTTGCAAGAGTGCTGCTTTTTTATTTTCTCTTGTGATATGACATTTTTGTACCAATGTTTAAAGAGGACCCTTCACCAAATATTTCATATTGAACACAATGTAATTGTGGCTGCAAAATGGTGTTATTAGAATGTTTTCATTTGGGGTGTGTACTTCTCCCTGTATGAGGTGCCCAATTATAAGCAGGCAGAAAAAGAGCACTCAACCCCCCAACCTCCCCTCCCCCTGAACGTAGGTTTTTCAGTGTGTGAGAAGTAATAATACCTCCCTGATCTCCTGGTCTAACATCCTGCATGATTAGAAAATGCAACTGTTTAGGTGTCATATTACAAACCCATCTGTCAGCTCTTCTCCCATAGCACTGTCTGCTCTGCTGTACTGCACTCCTCTTCTCATAGCACTGTCTGCTCTGCTGTACTGCACTCCTCTTCTCATAGCCCTGTCTGCTCTGCTGTACTGCACTCCTCTTCTCATAGCACTGTCTGCTCTGCTGTACTGCACTCCTCTTCTCATAGCCCTGTCTGCTCTGCTGTACTGCACTCCTCTTCTCATAGCCCTGTCCGCTCTGCTGTACTCCACTCCTTCTCATAGCCATGTCCGCTCTGCTGTACTGCACTCCTCTTCTCATAGCCCTGTCCGCTCTGCTGTACTGCACTCCTCTTCTCATAGCCCTGTCTGCTCTGCTGTACTGCACTCCTCTTCTCATAGCCCTGTCTGCTCTGCTGTACTGCACTCCTCTTCTCATAGCCCTGTCTGCTCTGCTGTACTGCACTCCTCATAGCCCTGTCTGCTCTGCTGTACTGCACTCCTCATAGCCCTGTCTGCTCTGCTGTACTGCACTCCTCTTCTCATAGCCCTGTCTGCTCTGCTGTACTGCACTCCTCATAGCCCTGTCTGCTCTGCTGTACTGCACTCCTCTTCTCATAGCCCTGTCTGCTCTGCTGTACTGCACTCCTCTTCTCATAGCCCTGTCTGCTCTGCTGTACTGCACTCCTCTTCTCATAGCCCTGTCTGCTCTGCTGTACTGCACTCCTCTCCTCATAGCACTGTCTGCTCTGCTGTACTGCACTCCTCATAGCCCTATCTGCTCTGCTGTACTGCACTCCTCATAGCCCTGTCTGATCTGCTGTACTGCACTCCTCTTCTCATAGCCCTGTCTGCTCTGCTGTACTGCACTCCTCATAGCCCTGTCTGCTCTGCTGTACTGCACTCCTCATAGCACTGTCTGCTCTGCTGTACTGCACTCCTCATAGCCCTATCTGCTCTGCTGTACTGCACTCCTCATAGCCCTGTCTGCTCTGCTGTACTGCACTCCTCATAGCCCTGTTTGCTCTGCTGTACTGCACTCCTCTTCTCATAGCCCTGTCTGCTCTGCTGTACTGCACTCCTCTTCTCATAGCCCTGTCTGCTCTGCTGTACTGCACTCCTCATAGCCCTGTCTGCTCTGCTGTACTGCACTCCTCATAGCCCTGTCTGCTCTGCTGTACTGCACTCCTCTTCTCATAGCCCTGTCTGCTCTGCTGTACTGCACTCCTCATAGCCCTGTCTGCTCTGCTGTACTGCACTCCTCTTCTCATAGCCCTGTCTGCTCTGCTGTACTGCACTCCTCTTCTCATAGCCCTGTCTGCTCTGCTGTACTGCACTCCTCTTCTCATAGCCCTGTCTGCTCTGCTGTACTGCACTCCTCTCCTCATAGCACTGTCTGCTCTGCTGTACTGCACTCCTCATAGCCCTATCTGCTCTGCTGTACTGCACTCCTCATAGCCCTGTCTGATCTGCTGTACTGCACTCCTCTTCTCATAGCCCTGTCTGCTCTGCTGTACTGCACTCCTCATAGCCCTGTCTGCTCTGCTGTACTGCACTCCTCATAGCACTGTCTGCTCTGCTGTACTGCACTCCTCATAGCCCTATCTGCTCTGCTGTACTGCACTCCTCATAGCCCTGTCTGCTCTGCTGTACTGCACTCCTCATAGCCCTGTTTGCTCTGCTGTACTGCACTCCTTCTCATAGCCCTGTCTGCTCTGCTGTATTCCACTCCTTCTCATAGCCCTGTCTGCTCTGCTGTACTGCACGCCTCTTCTCATAGCACTGTCTGCTCTGCTGTACTGCACTCCTTCTCATAGCCCTATCTGCTCTGCTGTACTGCACTCCTCTTCTCATAGCACTGTCTGCTCTGCTGTACTGCACTCATTGCCCTGTCTGCTCTGCTGTACTACAGGCCTCTCCTCATAGCACTGTCTGCTCTGCTGTACTGCACTCCTCTCATAGCACTGTCTGCTCTGCTGTACTGCACTCCTTCTCATAGCCCTGTCTGTTCTGCTGTACTGCACTCCTCATAGCCCTATCTGCTCTGCTGTACTGCACTCCTCTTCTCATAGCACTGTCTGCTCTGCTGTACTGCACTCCTCATAGCCCTGTCTGCTCTGCTGTACTACAGGCCTCTCCTCATAGCACTGTCTGCTCTGCTGTACTGCACTCCTCTCATAGCACTGTCGGCTCTGCTGTACTGCACTCCTCTCATAGCACTGTCTGCTCTGCTGTACTGCTCTCCTCATAGCACTGTCTGCTCTGCTGTACTGCACTCCTCTTCTGATAGCACTGTCTGCTCTGCTGTACTGCACTCCTCTCATAGCACTGTCGGCTCTGCTGTACTGCACTCCTCTCATAGCACTGTCGGCTCTGCTGTACTGCACTCCTCTCATAGCACTGTCTGCTCTGCTGTACTGCTCTCCTCATAGCACTGTCTGCTCTGCTGTACTGCACTCCTCTTCTGATAGCACTGTCTGCTCTGCTGTACTGCATCTCCCTGGCACTACCAGTTGATGAGTCACACTAATGTGTTATGCTCACAGTATCTTGTAATCCCTCTGGCATGAAAGCAACGCATGTTGTAATTAAATCTCACACATCAGTACCTTGTTGAGCTCTTGGTACAACGAGATTACGAGATGCTGTGAGCACAACAAACTCATCTCTAGACTGACAGTGGGGGTGGGGCAGTATAGCAGCGCTGACAGTGTTATGAGAGGTGGAGAGCAGATAGTAAGGTTTGTAATGTGACACTGCCAAACTCAGCGGCACTGGCCCTCCCCACACAGTGACCTTATCTGAAAGGTGTTAGTCATCTGTGCTCTACTCACCCAGCACTTTATGTTCACGCATGAGGTTATACCAGGAGATCAGCGCTGTATTAAGGGCTGTGGTGTCTGAGTCCGTCTCCATTTTAGTGGAGTCGGTATAAAATGGACAGACTAAATTGGGTTCAGTAGTACAATGCAGGATGTGCTGTAAATATTTTCATAAGAATATGGGAAAGTTATAAAATGTCCTAGAAATGTCTGTTCTGTGTCTGCGGTTTTACTGCTTGTTAATGATTGGGCAACTAAGAGGGAGCAGAAGCACATGCCTCCAGTGAAAACTAGAATACCAGCTTAGACTTAAAGGGAACCTGTCAGGTCCTCCATGCTTCCAACCCAGTAGCATTAACATACATGACTAAGGCAGGCTTCACACTAGCGTTTGGCAGGGCTGCAGATGAAAGCCTTCTTCCTCTGTGAAGCCCCGCCCATTGCTGCGCCTCTTCCTTCAGCTCCGCCTACATCAGCATTAGTCCTGTGTACCCTATCTTTAACATTGGTACCTGGGCCATGCGGATGTATGCAGATGCCTCCGCATGCGTCGTCTTGATGCTGCGCTCACCTGCGTCAAACGCAACATGTTAGGATTTTGTTGCAGTCAGCACAGCTTCAAAACGACGCATGCGGAGGCATCTGCATGGCCCGCATACCCAATCTTAAAGATAGGGTACGCAGGACACATGCAGACGTAGGCGGAGCTGAAGGAAGAGGCGCGGCAGTGGGTGGGGTTTCACAGGAAGTAGGCTGCCGTCCGCAGCCCTGCCGAACGCTAGTGTGAAGCTTGTCTAAGTTCCCTGCGTTACCATCACTGTATAATGCTATTCACTAAAATCTATGTTTTTAACCCTGCTGTTTTGTTCACATTTATTATACACTTGTAGTGTTCCGGGTCACTATGACCCGGCTTATTAAACCTTGATTTTAAACACTCTAACTCCATTTTTTTATACTTTTCGCTTACTAGACTGTTTGTGAACATGTTTGGTAGTAAAAAAAGAAAAATGAACTAGAAATCTTTTTTTTTTTTTTTTTGTTTTTATTATGAAAAAACAGATCAATGAGCAAAACGAAAATAGAAAAATACATGAAAAGCAATACACATGATTACACGTCTTAGACAGCGCGTTCTGAGCAGTCCGTTCTGCGCATAATATACACGTGTAGTGCACACCTAGTGATCTCTCCGGATGCACTCTACATTTTAGAATAGACTGCGCACCAAAAATAATCAATATAAAGCCATTTTTATGGTGCGCAGATCTCAATGCATACCCCCGGTAGAGCGCGTGTACGACCCCATTGAAATAATTTAGGAAAGAAATCAATTGATATACAATAGTAGATGCAATAAATAGACCCAACTGAGGTTATAACTCCTTTATTTCACTGAAAATATGGCCTCACAGCTGTAAAAAACGATGTCGGGTCACTATGACCTGAACACAACAAGTGTAACTTTTTGCGTGTAGCAAAAAGTAAACGAAAAAAAAAAAAATTCATAGGTAGGCCCCCCAAATGAGGAAAAGTCAAGGAGTCTCAAGTTTTAGAGACTTACAGAAAAAAATCTACAGGGCCGCAAAAAGTCTGTTCGGGTAACTATGACCAGAACAGCAGGGTTAACCTCCGCTTTTCTAATGCTAATTAGGGTTTTGACTAGTCGACAGGGCCTTATTCCCCAGATTAGGTTTCCATGTTATCACACCCCTGTGGCTTCAAGGGGGTGCACTGCGCATGGCCGTGAGCCGTCTTCTGCACTTCCGGTCATGTGCAGTGCGCCTCTGAAGCTAGGAAGTGTACACTCGGCTACAGAGGCGCAGTAACGCTGCCAAAATGAGCCCCACACATGCACAAAATTTGCAGAGCTGACAATGACATTGGCTCCTGCAATTCATGTTATCACGCCCACTGGGCACGGAGGTTAAAACTACTTTCTTTAAACATTTAATTGAATAGCATTATACACAGGGATGGTTAGGTAGGAAATTTAGTCACATATATGTCAATGCTGCAGGGGTTGGACGGCATGGAGGACCCGACAGGTTCCCTTTAGCAAAAATTAACTCATTACGTGTCAATACTTTGATTGCTAATATCTCCTTAACAAAGGGCCAAAGTAAAAAAGAAAAAACAGCAAAAAAGTTTTTTTCCTCTCTGCCGCCACTATTGCATTGTATGTACAGTTCAACTTGAAAAATTTGGTGAAATGTCCTCTTTAATACATTTTTACTACACAAAAACCTGATTTAAATAATGTCATTCTCTGACTACGCATTCTCCTTAAATTAACATTCACATCTTAAATATTTGACTTGCTTTTCCTATCAGACATACTGTGTGTATTCTTAAGTTATATAAGGTAACAGTGCAGAGTAGTTATATGGGTTGTTAAAGAGAATCTGTCACCCCCCCGTGATGTATATGACCTATTAATATGGGCATACAGGTAATAGAAATGTTACACTGGCCCTACCTGTTTGCCTTGTATTAATAGTCTTGTTGCTGAGAAATCTTATATTCTTTCTTCATGTTAATGATTTCTACCAGTCTTCGGGGCATGCGATGCTGTCAGAAATCCCTGCCTCCTGTCTTCATTGTAATACTACCCCCCTCCCATCAGCGTCAGTTAGGGACCTAGAATCCCACGCCTGCACCCTGCCCTCCCTCAGAAATATATACCTCATCCTCCCTTCTGTGGGCACTTTATTCAGGGATCTTCTGCACAGGCGCCAGCGACTTCTGCTCCAGTGACCTCCGGTGCACACACCGATAATATGCTCTCCCCACTTCCTCCCTGTATAGTTATCGCCATGTACACATGGTTCTCATCAATGACTGTGCAGGAAGATAGTGGGGAGAGCATATTATCGGCGCTCACACCGGAGATCACAGTGAGTCTCCGGCACCTGCGAAGAAGATCACTGAAGGCAGTGCCCACTGAAAGGAGGGGGAGGTATGTATTTCTGAGGGAGTGCAGGGTGCAGGCGTGGAATTCTGGGTCCCTAACTGACGCTGATGGGAGGGGGTAGTATTGTAATGAGGATAGGAGGCAGGGATATGTTTCAGGCACCCCACACCCCGGAGCCTGGAAGAAATCATTAACATAAAGAAAGAATATAACTGTCCGCAACAAGACCGTTAATATGAAGCATAAAGATGGGACTAGTGTAACATTTCTATTACCTGTATGCCCATATTAATAGGTCATGTGTGTCCCGGGAGGGGGGGGGGGGAGTCAGATTTTTTTTTTAAATACTCGACCACGATTCCTTAATCAATTCAGGACCCCCTAGAAAGTGAAACCAATTCATACTCACTTCCTGTACTAGCTTTGTTTCCAACGATTGACGTGACGCTATTGTGTAATGTGACCTCTGGAGCTGATCAGTGGATGCTTATTGGCTGCAACTCATCAATATTTCATTCTGACAAAATAGTAAAGGCTGCAGCTCATCAGCCTCCGCTGATTGGCTATAGTGGTTATTGACACAATAGTGTTACGTAACCCACTTGGAAAAATGATGCCAATATCGCCAGAACAGTGCTGTTTTGGGAAAAGAGTATACCGTATATACTCGAGTATAAGCCGAGATTTTCAGCCCCAAAAAATGGGCTGAAAGTACCCCTCTCGGCTTATACTCGAGTCATGGTCGACGGGGGGGGAGGGGGGGATATTCAATATGGATATTCAAAAACACTTAACCTACTGATGTCTCAATTAATTTTACTTTTATTGGTATCTATTTTTACTTTTGAAATGTACCAGTAGCTGCTGCATTTCCCACCCTAGGCTTATACTCAAGTCATTAAGTTTTCCCAGTTTTTTTTGTGGCAAAATTAGGGGGGTCGACTTATACTCGGGACGGCTTATACTCGAGTATATATGGTACATTGTTTTTATTTTCTATGGGCCCTGAATTGACTAAGTAGTGGACAATCCATTTATGTAACATCAGTGTTTAAAACCCACTGTTCCCTCATGTCATCACACTTGATGAAGGGAATCCACTTCTCGAAGTATTGCATTGTGAGATGCCATTTTAAGGAAAAGTCAGAGTTGTGTTTATTCTGTGAACTGGAGAACTAGAATTGTGCAATTAAAGGGAATCTATCAGTATGACCAATCCTCCTGAGCCGTCTGTATGGGCATGTACGTCATAGGAAGCTGAATAAAATGATACCTTGATATCTGCGATCTGATGTCTTATTCCAGAGAAATCCACGATTTTCTTCTGTGTAAATAAGCTGAGATCTATGGGCCGGACACAGATTCTCATGCAGATCAATCTCGAGAGATTATTTTAGATGAAAAGGGAGTGTTACCAGTGTGAGACATGTAATGACGGACAGTCTGCTCTCTTGATCTACATGGCACACACTGGTAACTCCCTTTCTTGTAAAATCTCTGGAGGCAGATTCTCATGTAGATCAGTGTCCAGCCCATCGATCCTAACAGCTCATTTACACAGAATAATGTATTTCTCTGGAATAAGACATCAATTCGCAGATATCAAGGTATCATTTTATTCAGCTTCCCAAGACCTACATGCCCATATAGACAGCTTAGGAGAGTTGATCTTACTGACAGATGCCCTTTAAAATCTAAAAAACTGAAGCAAATGTGCATTGGATCAAATAAGTTCTAGTTCTGGGACATCTTGGCATTGCTGTGAATGCCATTTTCAGTTCATGACAGCTGTGCTGTGCCGGGTTTATGTAACTGAATAACTGATTAGCCACGTTTTCCACATTCGTGTTATCTTGTGGAGGTTCCATAAGTGTTTAAGATGTAATTTCCTTTTTTAAATTGTAGGGTGTTTTAGTTACCCTAAGAATGAATTCACACGATGTAGATTTTTTTCCCCCAAAATATTGCTGTTGAAAATCTTTTAATCATCTGAATGGGAATTAGTAAGACAGGTGATAGCCTGCTATTGCTAGGACCTGCACCTCTCCCAAAAACGGGCTCTGAAATGCTCAGCTAGAATGGAGCAGTTTGTGGGACTGCCAAAGATATCGGGGTACTCCATTGCATTGGGGCCTTTCAGAGCCCATTCTTCCGATTAGCGGAAGTGCCAGGAGTGGGATCACCAGTAATCAGTAAGTTATTGTCTATTGTCATAAAGGTCTGTTTTTTGTGACATTCCTGTAACGTTTTGCTTAAAATACAATTTGCATGTGTGTGGACATTGTTAGTAAGGTACCGCTTTGTCTAACTATTACTCTCTCAATGTAGGACGCGAATATATCATCCCATCCTTGGCACAAAGGTTTAGAGCGGAAATGGTAGATTTCTTCATTCTGTTTTTCATCAAAGCAGCTGTTATATTAACCATAATGCACTTCAGTGGCATCAAGTAAGTATATTTTATAGGCAGTAATACAACGGTAAAATCGAGCACCAATCAATGATATAGCAACTTATTAATTGAGAGATATTCATTTATACATATCAATATAATATATATTTTGTCCTCTCGATCACTTGTCCATTCTCCTCGTTCTATCTGCTAACAGTTAGCAAATGTACATTTATACGTGATGAAATAATGTTTTCTATGCCATCTTAAAAGATTGTGTCAAAGACAAACTTGCAATTCTCTCTGATGGTGTAATTGCTGCACGTGTTAAAACTCGCCAGTGGTGGTAAACGTACCAGTGCAACTTTTATTGCTCTCTAATGGCCATATTTAAAAGGCCCTTACTAGCAGGACTGTGGAGTCCATCTTGGTGGAGTCGGTATAAAATGGACTGACTCCTAAAATATAGAATACATTAGGCACATAAGTACAATGCAGGATGTGCTGTAGGGCTATGTGCACACGTCAGGATTCTTTGCAGAAATTTCCTGAACAAAACTGGACTTTTTCTGCAGGAAATCCGCATGCGTTTCTTTCATGCGTTTTTTTGTGCGGATTTTTCACGTTTTTTTCCGGAGCTTCCCAATGCATTAAATAGCGGAAAATCCGCAAAATTAATGAACATGCTGCTTTTTTTTTACCGCCATGCGTTTTTTTTTCGTGGAAAAAAAAACGCAACATCTGCACAAAAATTGCGGATTGCATTCTATTAATAGGATGCTTAATGGATGCGTTTTTATAGCGAAAAAACATGAAAAATCCGGAACGTGTGCACACAGCCTTAATGTTTTCATGAGAATTTGGGAAAGTTATGAAATGTCCTATAAATGTCGGTTCTGTTCCTGATTTAAGGATCTCTGCTTTTACTTGAGATGAATCTGTGCTGCACTTTATGCACACGCTCAGTGGTGACCAGTGCTGAGGAGTCTGAGTTGGTGGTTTGGCCTAGCGACTCCACATAATGGCAAACCTACTCTTGTGGTGCCAATAACCTGATCGCTAAACAGCGTGGCGAGAAAAAAATTTGAAACGCCAGAATTGCGTTTTTATGGTCGCCGCGACATTGCATTAAAATGCAATAACGGGCGATCAAAAGAACGTATCTGCACCAAAATGGTATAATTAAAAACGCCAGCTTGGCACGCAAAAAATAAGCCCTCAACCGACCCCAGATCATGAAAAATGAAGACGCTACGGGTATCGGAAAATTGCGCAATTTTTTTTTTCTTTAGCAAAGTTGGAATTTTTTTTCACCACTTAGATAAAAAATAACCTAGTGATGTTAGGTGTCTATGAACTCGTACTGACCTGGAGAATCATAGTGGTAGGTCAGTTTTAGCATTCAGTGAACCTTGCAAAAAAGCCAAACAAAAAACAAGTGTGGGACTGCACTTTTTTTGCAATTTCACCGCACTTGGAATTTTTTTCCCGTTTTCTAGTACACGACATGCTAAAACCAATGATGTCGTTCAAAAGTACAACTTGTTTCGCAAAAAATAAGCCCTCACATGGCGATATTGATGGAAAAATAAAAAAGTTATGGCTCTGGGAAGGAGGGGAGCGAAAAACGAACACAGAAAAACTGAAAATCCCCAATCATGAAGCGATTAACAGATTTTGCCATCAGTTTGTATCTGACCCACGTTCCTTCAGCAATCATGCTATTAGATTCTTCTGTTCCTTTTTTTTTTAACATTTTGAGCAAATTATATACAGTTCTTTGCCATCAGTGTTCTGTACCTGAAATGGTTGTCTCGTCTTAGTGAGCCTTTCATGTGCCTTCTTCGAACATATGGACATCATGGAGAAAGCCCCCCGCTCTATAAGCCGCTAACAAGCCATGCCTCAGAATCACTTAACTAATAAATATTCTGGGCATTTATGCCAACACGTGCACCATCTGTTAGTGGAGGGTGTGCAACCCAATGTCAGGCACATAGAGAATTAGTAGATTATTCTCCTCTGACATGCAGTATCCAATGGTGAAATAGCTGCTGGGTGAAGCCTTCCTATTAGCTATGTATGCTTAGCCAATAACCTGTACACTAAGACGGGGGTATTAACTGTTTAGATCAAGGCGGAGTGTGACTATTTTTTATTTTTGCATTTCTCCAAAAAATATTATTAAAGGGGTGTTCCAGCCCTCTGTTTCATTTTACATATGCCTGATTGGGCTCTAAAATTAGTACACGGCACATAGTTGCCTACTGATTCCCCACTGCTCCTCTATTTTGCTGGCTGGGTCCCCATTGGTCTCAACTCTTTTTTTTTTTTTTCTCTGACATTATCAATGTGAGACCACTTTAGCCATTCAGGAATTAGCTGCGAGCATTTCATCACAGTTGCAGATTTAAGGCACTAATGACACTGGAGGAGTAGGAGGGGATATTTTATGGGGACCCGGCCAGCGGTGCAAAACTGCAGTGGGGGATCAGTGGATACCGTAAGTACGTGCTGATTGATTTTTTTATTTATTTATTTTTTATATCTTACTGGTGCCATGTGCTACAAAAAAAAAATGTAATTCTTGGTGTCACAATCCGACATATAGCTGAGTATTGCAGCCATAGCACGGACCTCTAAAATATGGTCATGTGTATGCAAGTGGCTCTGATTCAAACAGACATGCCAATAAAAAGATATTCAGAGATCGGAAAAGAATTGAGAGAATGCCGTCAAAACTAGTCATTGTTAATTATGTTGCACAAATGAGGTGCCCATCTACCCATGTAGCCAAACACTGGCCTGCCATTTTGAAACATTTAATTTATAACTGTAATGATGTTTGCACCTGCAATGACACTGCTGGAAAAATGAACATTTGCTGCTTGCTCCTTCACAGATTACTGGGGGTGGCAGCAGCAGGATAGTTAAGGTATACCTTTAATAAATATTGTCCAATGTAGAACACCCCTTTTAATCTAACTCATGTAACCAGTTGTTTTTTTTTCACCTTGGTAATGTAATCCTTTCTTCTATTGAAACCCTCAGAGATATTTCTAAGTTTGCAATGCACTATATAATTGAGGAAGTCGATGAGGACACATCAATGGAAGACTTGCAGAAAATGATGGTCGTAGCTCTCATCTATAGGCTTCTGGTCTGCTTTTATGAGGTGAGTAACCTATACAGTTTCTTACGTCTTTACTCGTATGGAAAGCTTGAATAGGATAATTTGCGATATTAGCTGACCCATCACTGAGCTATAAAGTACCGGCGTGTTAGGGTACCGTCACACTATACGATTTACCTACGATCACGACCAGCGATATGACCTGGCCGTGATCGTAGGTAAATCGTAGTGTGGTCGCTGAAGAGCTGTCACACAGACAGCTCTCCAGCGACCAACGATGCCGAGGTCCCTGGGTAACCAGGGTAAACATCGGATAACTAAGCACAGGACCGCGCTTAGTTACCCGATGTTTACCCTGGTTACAAGCGTTAAACTAAAAAAAAACAAACAGCACATACTTACATTCTGGTGTCCGTCAGGTCCCTTGCAGTCTGCTTCCCGCACTCAGTGACTGCCGGCCGTAAAGTGAAAGTGAAAGCACAGCCGCTGTGCTCTGCTTTCACTTTACGGCCGGCAGTCACAGTGCGGGAAGCAGACGGCAAGGGACCTGACGGACACCAGAATGTAAGTATGTGCTGTTTGTTTTTTTTTAGTTTAACGCTTGTAACCAGGGTAAACATCGGGTAACTAAGCGCGGTCCTGCGCTTAGTTACCCGATGTTTACCCTGGTTACAAGCGAACGCATCGCTGGATCGCATCGCTAGATCGCTAGATCGGTGTCACACACACCGATCTAGCGATGACAGCGGGAGATCCAGCGATGAAAGAAAGTTCTAAACGATCTGCTACGACGTACGATTCTCAGCAGGATCCCTGATCGCTGCTGCGTGTCAGACACAGCGATATCGTAACGATATCGCTGGAACGTCACGAATCGTACCGTCGTAGCGATCGAAATGTTATAGTGTGACGGTATCCTTACAAATTATCTGTAACAATCAAACGTACAAAGTATAAGAATCTAAATGTGAGTAAAATGCTTAAGCGCACCTTAAAGAGGTTTTCCAAAAATACTGTATTTTTCGGACCATAAGACGCACTTTTTTCCCAAAAAATTTTGGGGGAAAATTAGGGGTGCGTATTATTGTCGCAATATACTTACAAATCCTGCAGCTGTGGCTGTGCGGCGGGGCTCTGTGGTGTGGTGGTGGCAGGCTGTGCTCCGGGGCAGTTGCAGCGGCTCTCTGTGCTCCATGGGGGGCTCCGCTGGCATTTCGTCAAAGCCAGAGGCCCCCGCACATCCGTTGCTGCCAGGTTGCGTGGCCTCCGGGAAGATAGCCGCCGGGCCGGGGGTGGCGCATGCTCAGATTCAGATCTCGTCCTGATGGACCCCCATTTGACACATTATTTTTTTTCCCTATTTTCCTTCTGAAAATGTGCGTCTTATGGTCCGGTGCCTGTTATAGTCTGAAAAATACGGGAAGATAAAATTGTGACACTGTTATAATTCAGACTGCAGCCCATCGTAGTCACATGACTGTACAAGCTGCAGACTGAAGCCATACGGTTCCAAGAGCTGCGTCTCAACTGACATAGCTATATCACACATAACGTAGTCAGCGGCTAGGAGCACTACTGCAATTTGTGAAGAATTATGTTTTTACTCACATTGTGTTCGGCACCGAGATCTTCCTGCTCCTCCTCTTTCAATCTGACAACTTTATAGCAGTGCACAGAGATTTATTATTATTTGTTTATTGGAAAATAAATAAACATGGAGGAGTATGAAGCTGGAGATAACCCTCTTTGTGTTCAGCTAGGAAGATATATATTCGCGTATGGCAGCCATGCTCCCAGCTGATGACTGAGGTATGTATGATACAGCTCTTATCAGTTGAGACGCAGGTCTCGGGAGCTGTACTTTAGTCTGCAGCTGTTCTGACACATGACCAGGACGTCAAGGACTCCATTTAATCTCATTCATGGAGAATATCTTTGTAAAAAAAGAAAGAAATGTCCAGCTTCACCGAGTCCGTAAAAAAGCGTTTTCTTTATTCACAAACTTTAAACATGGAGGATACAGACTTCAGCACAACCATATGGGTAAGAATCTCAACGCGTTTCTGGAGACCAGGCTCCCTTAATCATGACAACCTAGCCTAGTCTCCAGAAACGCGTTGAGATTCTTACCCATATGGTTGTGCTGAAGTCTGTATCCTCCATGTTTAAAGTTTGTGAATACAGAAAACGCTTTTTTACGGACTCGGTGAAGCTGGACATTTCTTTCTTTTTTTGGATCTTGCACGCCTGGACACAGCGGGTCCGTGCTCCCGAGGTTTGGTTGCTGAATCACGGGTGAGCTGGTTTATGTTCCTTCTTACTAAGAATATCTTTGTGACTATATGCACACGTTGCCGATTTGACTGTGGAATTTTCTGTGCAGATTCTGCAATTCTTGGCAGAAAACTCATGTCAGAATCTGCGCGTTTTTTTGGTATGTGCACACATTGCAGATTTTTGTGCGGATTTCTTCCTTTTTTTTACCCCTGTTGATTTCTGTTATGGAATGGGTGCAGAAATGCAGCAGATCTGCAAAACTAATTGACATGGTCCTTTTTTGAACCCACTGCGTTTTCCGTGCAGATTTTTCTGCACCATTAGCACAGCATTTTTTTTGCCATTGATTTACATTGTTCTGTAAATTACTTGTGGGTCTGCAGCGTTTCTGCGCGGAAAAAAAAACGCTGCAGATCTGCAGGAAGTCTGCAATATGTGCACATACCCTTGGGGTATGTGTACACCGCATCTTTTACACTGTGTGCAGAATTGTTAGGCAAGCGGTATTTTGATCACTTGATACTTTTTATACATGTTGTCCTACTCCAAGCTGTTCAGGTTTGAGAGCCAAATACCAATTAAGTAAATCAAGTGATGTGCATCTCTGTAATGAGGAGGGGTGTTGTTTAATGATATCAAAACCCTATATAAGGTGTGCTTAATTATTAGGCAACTTCCTTTCCTTTGGCAAAATGGGTCAGAAGAGAAATTTGACGGGCTCTAAAAAGTCCAAAATTGTGAGATGTCTTGCAGAGGGATGCAGCAGTCTTGAAATTGCCAAACTTTTGAAGCGTGATCACCGAACAATCAAGCGTTTCATGGCAAATGGCCAACAGGGTCGCAAGAAGCGTGTTGGACAAAAAAGGTGCAAAATAACTGAGGGACATGGCCAACGTAAGGAAGGCTGAAAAACGACGAACACCTTTGAACAATAAACATAAGATAAAACGTCAAGACTGGGCCAAGAAATATCTTAAGACTGACTTTTCAAAGGTTTTATGGACTGATGAAAGGAGTGACTCTTGATGGGCCAGAGGCTGGATCAGTAAAGGGCAGAGAGCTCCACTCCGACGCCAGCAAGTTGGAGGTGGGGTAGTGGTATGGGCTGGTATCATCAAAGATGAACTTGTGGAACCTTTTCGGGTTAAGAATGGAGTGAAGCTCAACTCCCAGACCTACTGCCAGTTTCTGGAAGACAACTTCAAGCAGTGGTACAGGAAGAAGTCGGTATCATGATTTTCATGCAGGACAATGCTCCATCACATGCCTCCAACTACTCCACAGCATGGCTGGCCAGTAAGAAAAAATAATGACATGGCTCCCTTGTTCACCTGATCTGAACCCCATAGAGAACCTGTGGTCCCTCATAAAATGTGAGATCTCCAAGGAGGGAAAACAGTCCACCTCTCGGAACTGTGTCTGGGAGGCTGTGGTGGCTGCTGCACACAATGTTGATCGTAAACAGATCAAGCAACTGACAGAATCTATGGATGGAAGGCTGTTGAGCTTCATTATAAAGAACGGTGGCTATATTGGTCACTAATGTTTATTTCTAAATTTTGTGCAGTGATATTGGTTTACCTGGTGAAAATAAACAAGTGAGATGGCAATATATCTGGTTTTTATTAAGTTGCCTAATAATTCTGCACAGTAATAGTTACCTGCACAAACAGATATCCTCCTAAGATAGTCAAATCTAAAAAAAAAAAACCTACTCTAACTTCCAAAAATATTAAGCTTTGATATTTGAGTCTTTTGGGTTGATTGAGAACATAGTTGTTGATCAATAATAAAAATAATCCTCTAAAATACAACTTGCCTAATAATTCTGCACACAGTGTAGATGCCAGCATATCCGCATTGTCTTCGAAGGAGATGATGTTTCAGATAAACGTTGGGGATATTTTTCGTTTTTATTTTTTTAAACCAATGTATGACGTCGTTGTCAGAAGAATAGATTGGTTACTTTTAAGCTGCTTCACGGATGTCAAAGCTTGAAGTGGTTAACGAAAGGTTCAGAAGACTGAACATGTGCGTTGCAAGTCATTTCAGCAATGTTGTGTATACGTTCATCCTTTTTGGCTTATTTTTTTAATACTTTTTCAGACAGGATCCAAGCTGGTCCCTGCAAAACGTTATGTGCACATACCTTAAAGGTTCTCCTGACATGGATTTAATGGCAATTAAGTTGTGGATTCAATGTCTAATTTGTTAGTAGATTTAGTACTGTTCCACTCCTGCTGCATGTGTATGGGGCAGCTTTATTGACTATATTCAGATCTTTTTGTTGTGCCATTCTTCAATATTTTCATGAACACGCAAACTAGTTTGTCAGATTATATTGAAAAAAAAGTCAAAGGGTATGTGCACACGATGCAGATTTAGTGCAGAACTGTAGCAGATTTTTCTGCAGCAGAAACGCTGCAGAACTGCACTGTGATTTACAGTACAATGTAAATCAATGTGAAAAATAAAGCTGTGCACATGGTGCAGAAAAATCTGCGCAGAAACGCTGCAGATTTCAAAGAAGTGCATGTCACTTCTTTTGTGCAGTTCTGCAGCATTTCTGCACCCCTCCATAATAGAAATCCATTGGTAAAAAACGCACAAAAAACGCACCTGCGGATTCTGCCAGGAGATGCAGATTTTATGCAGAAAATTCTGCACCAAATCTGCATCGTGTGCACACAGCCAAAGAATGTTTGTTTGTTTAAAGTCTGTGCTCTGGTATCATACCATTATAAGTCATTGGCATTAATAAAATGACCTGGTATTAACACCAGTTTGCTGACCTTTCTAGCACATCAGTCATTACTATAGTGCATTTTGTGAATGGTTAGATTAGACTGGAGACCAGTTTTACTAATGAAGGTTCACATTTGTATATATGACGTGTATCGGTTCAGTATGGTAAAAACGTAAGCGAATGTGTACCGTACTTCAACATACATCTGCCTAAATCTAGACAATGGCTTGCTCATTTTAGTCTATGGGTACACCTCCATATAGGTCTGAATACTGATGTCTGCAACTCAAGCATGTGTCCCCTGGAATGCACTGTATTAATGTGAATCTGGCCTTAGGCAGTTCTTCTTAATAGATTTATGCTACTGAGAAACAAATCTTGTAAGATATTTTTTTTCTCTTCATTTGTAAGATAATTTGCATTTGGGGAGCCGGAGGAGCAACTCCTGGAAAGTTCCTTCTTGGTCTTCGAGTTGTGACCTGTGATAGCTCAGTGCTGGTTGCACCAAACCGAGTTTTAGTGATCCCATCTACAAATGTAAATATGACTGCGTAAGTACTTGCTTGGATTTATTATCTTTCAACCTTAAACTGATGTGCAGTTGCCTGAAAGGTTTTGCCAACAGACAAAACGTGTATTGAGGTGGAGTGACTACTACTAGTTTGTTGAGTAACGCCTTGAGTGAAACCAGTGGCATGAGGTAAATGTCACCACATGTGAGGTAAGTTGTTCAGTGGCATCTTTACTTCTAGTATATACAGGGTACGCTTTTGTTTGACAGACTTATAACAGAGATTCAGCCATCCCTATGAAGAGTGCACTGCATTTTGGAAATGTTCCCCTATAATGTGTACAAATTTGAAGATTTAACCATTTATCCATTCCTCTTTTAGCTTACAGTGACCATTTAATGGTCCTTTGTCTAGTGACTGTGGTTGAAATTCAGGTTGGACTTCTAAAACATTTCTTTATATCGTGAACCTATGAGCTAAAAGGAGGTCTTGTGTATAAACCCTCCTCAATCCACACTGCTGTTTATAAGGAGCAGGATTTTGGTTAAACCTAGTAAGCAGCTCAGATTAAGTGAATCGCTGCCTGTTGCCAAGCTTTCAGTATTAGAAAACCCACAATAGCGCCACTGATTGGCAAAGGTCCTGGAGAGTATTAGAAATATAGTGACCGCTTCTTTCCCATTTCTGTCAGTTGTTCTGGTATGGGGGACTGTATCTGTCAGAGTAGAGTACACTTGTTAAATATGTGGAAAGACGTTTGCTGCTTGATGCAGATATCTGCAAATGCTCTAGTAGAATGTATTCAAGATTGTCATTTGCAATAGTTTCATACTCCTTATTGAGAGCCGGCAGAACACCATGAACTGTTCCATTCTGGGACAGTGTTCAACATCTAGTGATCTTCTTCCTTCACGCATTATGAAGTCTATCTTTCTCCCTGGCAGTCACAACCCACCTAAGTAAAATATTTAACCTTTATTTGCTGGTAACTTTCCCTCTTATTACTTGACATCAACTACATATCCCCACTACTAAAAAAAAAATCTAATCATTCTTTGAGCATCTTTCATCCATATTCTAATCTCCCCTTCATACTCCTTGATCACTTGGTCTACACTTGCCTAGTAGGCAGTATTTCTGATAGCTCACTTCTTGGCCATTTACAATCTGGTTTCCAACTCTACAGAAACTATTCTTACCAAAGTCTTTAACTGTCTACTTACAGCTAAATCTAAAACTGTCCATACACACTAGATGGCTGACAACTACGGTATTTTAGCCAACTGTCTCATATACCGTAGCATTTGCTCGGCCGAGCACTCGCTCTCAATGAGAAAGGTGCTGACTGACACATTGGCCGACTTTCATCTTAGGGAGCACCATACTGTGGACAGTCGGAAATCGGACATGTGTGATCGACAGCTCTCCTGACCATCAGTTGTCCGGGGGCCCCCTACACATTAGATCTTCGGCTGAACTTGTCAATATCAGCGGGTCCCTACTTCTAAACCTTATTTATTTCTCTGCAGCTTTTGACACTGTGGATTGCCAACTCCTCCTCACTTTGCTCCACTTCATCAGAAGGGTACCATTCTCTCTTCCTACCTGTCTGACCTCTCCTTCGGTGTTTCATTTGCTCTTTCTTCTCTCCTCTTCTCCTTACTTTCGAGGTTCCTCAGAGTTCAGTCCTAGATCCCTTCCTCTTTCTCTGTACCCAGCCCCTAATGATTAAACTCAGATTTGGCTTTCAGTAGCATCTCTTGGCTAATTAACTACTACAAAATATCAGTGATGGTCTGCTGTCTCTAACATCATGTTCTCCTTCCATCTGAAAATTAATCTTCCCAAAACTGAACAACTTGTATTATCGCCCTCTTATAACCTATCTAAACCTGATATTTCCATTTCTTTGTGTGATATAAACATAACGTCCAAAGACATACTGATACGGAATTTAGATTGTGAGCCCCATCGGGGACAGCGATGATAATGTGTGTAAACTGTAAAGCGCTGTGGAATATGTTAGCGCTATATAAAAATAAAGATTATTATTATTAACTTCCAGGCAGCCTGCCTTCTGTCTTGGGGTTATATTTGACATACAGTAGTATTCTTTAGCATGTTTGTCACACTGAAATGTTTCTGATCACCAAACTAATTTAAATATTAGACAAAGATAGCACAAGTAAAAACAAAACCGCCTTTTTAAGGTCATGCAACAGGATCTCAATCCGATTAAGGTCAGGACTTTGACTTGGCCACTCCAAAGTCTCCTATTCAGAGGTGGACTTGCTGGTGTGTTTTGGATCATTGTTCCGCTTCATAACCAAAATGCGCGTCACTTTGAGGTCACAAACAGATTGCCAGACATTCTCCTTCAGGATTTTTTGGTAGACTGCAGAATTCATGGTTCCATATACCACAGCAAGTCTTCCAGGTCCTGAAGCAGCAAAACCGCTCCAGACCATCACACTACCACCACAATATTTTACTGATGGCAAGATGTTCCTTTTCTGAAATGCTGTGTTACTTCTACTCAGGGTGTTATGGGACATACACTTTCCGAAAAATTCAACTTTTGTCTTGTCAGTCCACAGAGTATTCTCCCAATAGTCTTAGGGATCATCAAGATGTTTTCTGGCAAAATTAAGACGAGCCTTTCTTTTTGCTCAGCAGTGGTTTTCATCTTGGAACTCTGCCATGCAGGCTATTTTTGCCCAGTCTCTTATGGTGAAGTCATGGATAGGGTTGAGCGACCTTTACTTTTTTAGGGTCGAGTCGGGTTTCGCGAAGCCCGACCATCTCAAAAGTCGAGTTGAGTGAAATCGGCCGATTATGGCGAAAAGTCGGGGATCGACCGAAACACGAAACCCAATGCAAAGTCAATGGGATTTTTTTTTCTCTCTCTCTCTCTCTCTACAGAAAAGCTAGTGTTACACATTGCAAATAGCTACAGCGCACAAGCGACAAGATGACGATAGGCGTCCACGCCCCTAAGACCTATGTCATCACTCTGCCCACGCTCCTTCATTGGCTGAAAAAATGGCGCCAAGCGCGTCATACGAAACGCGACTTTGGTGCGAAAGTCACGTACCGCATGGCCGACCCCACACAGGGATTGGGTCGGGTTTCATGAAACCCGACTTTGCCAAAAGTCGGGAACTTTTGAAAATGAACGATCCGTTTCGCTCAACCCTAGTCATGAACACTGACTTTAACTGAGGAAAGTGAGGCCTGATGTTCTTTGGATGTTGTTGTGGGGTCTTTTGTGACCTCTTGGATGAGTCATCGCTGCGCTCTTGAGGTAATTTTGGTCTGCCCTCCACTCCTGAGAATGTTCACAACTGTTTCATGTTTTTGCTGTTTGTGGATAATGGCTCCTCACTGTGATTCGTTAGTCCCAAAGCTCTAGAAATGGCTCCATAACCAATTTCAGACTGATAGATCTCAATTACTTTGTTTCTCATTTTTTCCTGAATTTCATTGGCCTTACTTTTGAGGAACTTTTGGTCTACTTTACTTTGTCAGGCAGGTCCTATTTAAGTGATTTTTTGTTTGAGAACATGTGTGGCAGTAATTAGGTCTGAGTGTGGCTAGGGAATTTGAGCTCCTCTTTCTAAAGATGTGATAAACCACAGTTATTTTTTTGTTTTAAGGGGGTGGGGGAGCAATCACTTTTTCACACAAGGCCCTGTAGGTTTGGATTTCTTTTTCCTTTAATAATAAAGACCTTAATTTAAAAACTGCATTTTGTTTACTTATGTTATCTTTGTCTAATATTGAAATTTTGTTGATGTTCTGAAACAGTTAAGTGTGACAAACATGCAAAAGAATAGGAAATCAGGACAGGGGCAACCATTTATTCACACCACTGTACAGTTGTGGCCAAAAGTATTGACACCCCTGCAATTTTGTCAAATAATACTCAGTTTCTTCCTGAAAATGATTGCAAACACAAATTCTTTGTTATTATCATCTTCATTTAATTATTCTTAAATGAAAAAAAAAACACAAAAAGAATTGTCCTAAAGCCACATTGGATATAATTCCACACCAAACATAAAAAAGGGGGTGGACAAAAGTATTGGCACTGTTCGAAAAATCATGTGATGCTTCTCTAATTTGTGTAATTAACAGCACCTGTAACTTACCTGTGGCACCTAACGGGTGTTGGCAATAACTAAATCACACTTGCAGCCAATTTACATGGATTAAAGTTGACTCAACCTCTGTCCTGTGTCCTTGTGTGTACCACATTGAGCATGGAGAAAGGAAAGAAGACCAAAGAACTGTCTGAGGACGTGAGAAACCAAATTGTGAGGAAGTATGAGCAATCTCAAGGCTACAAGTCCATCTCCAAAGACCTGAATGTTCCTGTGTCTACCGTGCGCAGTGTCATCAAGAAGTTTAAAGCCAATGGCACTGTGGCTAACCTCCCTAGATGTGGACGGAAAAGAAAAATTGACAAGAGATTTCAACGCAAAATTGTGCGGATGTTGGATAAAGAACCTCGACTAACATCCAAAAAAATTCAAGCTGCCCTGCAATCCGAGGGTACAACAGTGTCAACCCGTACGATCCGTCGGCGTCTGAATGAAAAGGGACTGTATGGTAGGAGACCCAGGAAGACCCCACTTCTTACCCCGAGACATAAAAAAGCCAGGCTGGAGTTTGCCAAAACTTACCTGAAAAAGCCTAAAACGTTTTGGAAGAATGTTCTCTGGTCAGATGAGACAAAAGTAGAGCTTTTTGGGCAAATGCATCAACATAGAGTTTACAGGAGAAAAAAAGAGGCATTCAAAGAAAAGGACACGGTCCCTACAGTCAAACATGGCAGAGGTTCCCTGATGTTTTGGGGTTGCTTTGCTGCCTCTGGCACTGGACTTCTTGACCATGTGCATGGCATTATGAAGTCTGAAGACTACCAACAAATTTTGCAGCATAATGTAGGGCCCAGTGTGAGAAAGCTGGGTCTCCCTCAGAGGTCATGGGTCTTCCAGCAGGACAATGACCCAAAACACACTTCAAAAAGCACTAGAAAATGGTTTGAGAGAAAGCACTGGAGACTTCTAAGGTGGCCAGCAATAAGTCCAGACCTGATTCCGATAGAACACCTGTGGAGAGATCTAAAAATGGCATTTTCGAGAAGGCACCCTTCAAATATCAGGGACCTGGAACAGTTTGCCAAAGAAGAATGGTCTAAAATTCCAGCAGAGCATTGTAGGAAACTCATTGATGGTTACCGGAAGCGGTTGGTCGCAGTTCTTTTGGCTAAAGGTTGTGCAACCAAGTATTAGGTTGAGGGTGCCAATACTTTTGTCTGGCCCATTTTTGGAGTTTTGTGTGAAATGATCAATGTTTTGCTTCATTCTCTTTTGTGTTTTTTCATTTAAGACAAATTAAATGAAGATAATAATACCAAAGAATTTGTGATTGCAATCATTTTCAGGAAGAAACTGAGTATTATCTGACAGAATTGCAGGATTGCAGGGGTGTCAATACTTTTGGCCACAACTGTAGATCCTTCTTTCCCTCCCTATATTCAATCACTCGCTTGCCCCTGTCACTTTCACATCAAAAACATCTCCAGAATCTAACATTTTCTTAAGGTTGAAACCGCTTATACGCTTACTGTCTCTTTCATTCATTCTCATCTGGACTACTGCAACTAACTACTAGTTGGTCTACCTTTCAATAAAATCTTCCCTCATCAGTCCAGCCTGAATGCAGTAGTCTTATCTTTCTGTTAAGCTGCTAGACTGATGCCTCCACCCTGTACTATTCATTATGTTTGTTGCCCATCTGCTCAATAATGTAACATAAACCTATCTCCTCGCTCATGTTCATCTAACATCCTACCTGTGCCTTCCCTTCAGCTAATAATTTAAGCCTGACATCCTAATTCGAGCTTCCCACTCCACTCCCATCTCAAAGACTTTTCATGTGCTGCTTAACTCCCAGTGTTTATAAATTTAAGAATGCCCTATAACAACGTCTTTTTAGGCAGCCCTGCCACAACCACTCGCTTATCTAATTGTTCTTATTTCTCTCTTCCTTCATCTACCTTATAGTATGGTTCTTAATATCACCTGTTTGCACATACTCCATGAAAGACACTGCGTCTTTCTCCAGGCACGTGCACACATTCAGATCCCCTGGCTTGTTTACCATTGGGGTTTTTCCTCTTTAAACGCCCCATACCCTTATGAAAGTGACCATACCGAGACGGGCTTTACTAAAAATCCACAGGATTTCCACGAATCCCTGACACTCCTGTATAGTTTGTAATTGATAAAGGCCAAATGCGACCGAAATATTTTGCCTTGACTACGTTAAAAGTCAAAAAACTCATCTTTAAGTTGAGTGCCTAGTTTATTTTTACTGCTTAACAAGTGGGCAGCATCTCCTTTGGTGGACCCTCCGGTCTCCCGTCTGGCCACAAAGACAGTTCCGGGTTTTTTCAAGGTTATCGACTCCCTCCTCCAGACCAGTGTCATAGTCTCCGTCCCCACACGAGAAAGCTTCTCAGGTTTTTATTCCAACCTGTTTGTTGTTCCAAAAAAAGGACGGCTCAGTTAGTCCCATTCTGGACCTCAAACTCCTGAACAGATATGTGCGACTGCGCTACTTCAAGATGGAGTCCCTCCGATCCGTGATGGCCTCCATGGAACCAGAGGAATTCCTCTGCTCAGTGGATATTCAAGATGCCTACCTGCACATTTCCATCATTTCCATTACGGGCTTCACTTCCAGCCGTAGGCGAATGGTCACTGAACTCGTCAGTCTTTCACAGGATCTGCCTCAAATGGGGAACTCCAGACGTCGACCTAATGGCGTCCAGACTTAACCACAAGGTTCCCAGTTTGTGTCCAGTCCCGCGACCCGCTAGCAATCGGATTCGATGCGCTAGCGATATCTTGGGCACAGTTCTCCCTTCCGTACTTGTTTCCACCTCTACTGCTGAGGTACTCAAAAAGATAAAGGCGGAGGGTATTCCTGTGATCCTTATCTCCCCGGATTGGCTACGGCGTGGTCGTTGAAGCCGCGGTTTTGAAATCAGCTGGTTTCTCCAATTAGGTCATCCAAACTATGATCAAAACAAGGAAGCCTTCATCTTCCCGAACTTACTACCGAACATGGAAAGCATACTTCCACTGGTGTGAGGCTCACCAAAACGCTCCAATGGCGTTTCATTTCCCATTCATCTTGTCCTTTCTACAGTCGGGTCTGGAGTCCGGACTGTCCCATAGTACTATTAAGGGACAGGTTTTGCCTCTGTCATTCCTGTTCGAAAGGAATTTGGCCATTCTCAGACAGGTCAAAACTTTCATCCAGGGTGTTGCTCACTCCGTTCCCCCCTACCAGCCTCCAGTGGATCCCAGGGACCTTAATTTGGTACTCGACATATTACAGCAGTCTCTGTTTGAACCACTGCGTGAGATCTCTTCTACATTCTTTTCCTGGAAGGTCGCTTTCCTGGTCGCTGTCACTTCAGTTAGATGGGTATCTGAGTTAGCAGCACTTTCTTGTCGTTCACCTTACATGATTTTTCACCAGGACAAGGTGGTCCTACGTTCGGTTCCATCCTTTCTTCCCAAGGTGGTTTCCAGTTTTCATCTGAATGAGGACATTGTGCTTCCGTCTTTTTGTCCATCTCTGTCTCATCCCTGAGAGGAGCCATTTCACAAACTGGATCTAGTAAGAGCTCTACGTGTTTATCTGTCCAGAACTGAGCCTCTCCGGCGCTCAGATTCTCTGTTTATTCCCAGAGGGTTCACAAAGGGGTCTTCCTGCGCCCCGGTCTACCATTGCTCGATGGATCCGTTCCACCGTTCTGGAAGCTTACCGTCTAAGAGGTAGGGCACGTCCACTGAGGATTATGGCACACTCGATGTGTTCGGTGGGGTCCTCCTGGGCAGTTCGCCGACAGGCATCAGCCTCGCAGCTCTGCAAGGCTGCCACATGGGCTTCCATCCATAACTTTTTTTTTTTTTACTTTTGGCATGCTTTAATAGTCTCCATGGGAGACTAGAAGCTGCCATAACCCGATCGGCTCTGCTACATACAGGCGATGATCAGATCACCTGTATGTAGTAGAATTGCTCACTTGATATGAACGCCAACCACCAGGTGGTGCTCATAGCAAGCCGACAGTGACAACCATAGAGGTCTGCAGGAGACTTCTGGTTGTCATGCCAACCCACCGGTGACCCGCGATCACGTTAAATGCTGCTGTCAGTTTGACAGCGGCTTTTATCTGGTTAATAGACGCGGGTGGATCGCGATTCCACCCGCTGCTATTCCAGGCACATGTCAGCTGTTCAAAACAGCTGACATGTACCGGGAAAGATGTGGGCTCACTGCCGGAGCCTACTTCAAAGGGAGAGAAGCAACATGTGCAGTACTAGTACGGCGCCTGTCGCAAAGGGGTTACCTGGTGCAAAAGTAAATGGCAACCGATCCTCTGAAAATAATACTTGGTTATAGTGATATTATCAAAACTACAGCAAGCAGCCGAGTGAGTGACATATCACTGGAATCAGTTTCTCTGCCTCTACATTATTCTGCTCTTATAGTAAAGGGAACCCAATCCAAGGACAGCATGTGTCAGACACTGTAGGATTTCTGCCAGGTATGTTTGATTTTGAGATGCTGCGGCGTTTCAGAGAAAAACACTTTAAAAGCCGCCATGGACCGAGCCAAATGCGAGAGAGTTAGCCGGCCAGGTCCCCAACAATCTCTCCCTATACAGGCGTACCCAGGGAGAGACCTGTCACTCAAGTTCAACAGGCGAGGAGAAGCCGACGACAGCTTTTAAACGGTTTTCTCTTCGGCATTTCAGAGTCAAACATTCCTGGATGAAATTATGTAGTCAGTGTCTTGATACATCCAGACCGTGGGTCAGGCCGCATGGATCAGCTGTCCGGTTCCCTTTAAGTGGCAAAAACCTGGAGAAAAGGTTCCCTTTAAAGTCAGACTTCCCAATGCTTATCCCCCCATCATCTGTCAGGAAGGCCTATACACATTAGCTGGTCATCCAATGTGCAAGGAATTGTTGGGTCCGGCCACCTTTTTGTCTAATGTGCATGGGGGACTTTAGAACAGACAATAATTAATGTGTCCTCAATGGATTTTACGTTAACTCGTTAACCGTTTACTGAGGCCCAGTGTGGTTTGGCGATTGCAAATCGTTTATATTCTCTATTCGCTCAGTTGCTAACCTCACCAACCTAACGAAAACGCTTCCTCATCTTAATATCACCACTTCCTTTTTTGTAGAAAATGAGGTAAAAAAAAGAATATTTGAAAAATTCAGAACATACAGGTGCAACTTACAAAATTAGAATATCATCAAAAAGTTAATTTCAGTTCTTCAATACAAAAAATGAAACTCATACATTATATAGTCATTACAAACAGAATGATCAATTTCAAGTATTTATTTCTGTTAATGTTGATGATTATGGCTTACAGCCAATGAAAACCCAAAAGTCATTATCTCAGTAAATTAGAATAATTAACAAAAAAACATTAGTGAGTAAATAAACCTAGTTTTTATATAATAAAGTCTCTGAAGTATGTGAAGCACTGCAACCACTTACTTCCTTGTGGAAATTAGAATTTTGAAAGAGCCGTCGAGTTCTAGGATTGGCTAACCTGGAAATATGGCAATTGTCCTAGTAAACAAGGTTGGAGAAAGGGAGTCTATTCTTCTGGAGCTTCGGAAACGTAATGAATAGATTACACTTTAAGGGTATGTTCATACAGAGAGGGATTTGCAAAGCTCCTATTACGGTGCTCCTATTTGCACCATTTTCTCTCGTAGTTAGTAATAACTGTGCCAATGCCCTCCACCTTTCCCACTTAAGCACTTCCAGTTTTTTCCCAGATTTGGAAAATGGTGAGAGGATTGAAAGTTGCAATTTTTTTGTCTATATAATGAGCAAAATCATAGTGATTTAGACTACTTTCACACTATCGTCGTACGACGCACGTCGCAATGCGTCGTTTTGAAGAAAAAAACGCATCCTGCAAAGTTGTCTGCAGGATGCGTTTTTTTCTCCATAGGCTTGTATTAGCGACGCATTGCGACACATTGCCACACGTCGCAACCGTTTTTTTGTGCGTCGTGTCCGCCATTTCCGACCACGCATGCGCGGCCGGAACTCCGCCCCTCCTCCCCGCAACTCACAATGGGGCAGCGGATGCGTTGTAATAATGCATCCGCTGCCCCCGTTGTGCTGCGTTGTCACAGGATGCGTCGGTACGTCGGCCCTTCGCTAGTGTGAAAGTAGCCTTAAGCTTTGTTAAAGAAAGAATAAAAACTGTCAAACATGGAAAATTGTCCTGTCCACTCAACAATTTTGTTATTACTCTGATTAATCTTTAGGTATATTTGATGTCCATTATTTGTTTGCACATCTACATTAGTAAACTTTGTAAACCAATTATGATAACAATGCACAGTCAACCTCAATATAGTGTCTGTGCCCATACAGGAAATTACTAATAAGCAAGTCCCATGCAAACAATAAACAATTGCCCCTACATAGAAAAATTTGCATAACCAGGATCAAAACTAAAATTAATTAATCTTCCATGCCCGGAAGAAGGCACGCACGCTGAAACGCGCGTGGGGGTGGTGGCGCCGCTGGTCCTAGGTAAATATGCAGCAAATATCTTTGGTGTTTCCCTTTTAACCCTTATGGTGTTCTTTTTGTTGGATGTTATTTACCAGCACAGTGATATTGTGTCCTTATGTTATGGACCTGCTGTATATACGCTCCAAGGTTAATATAGGGTGCGAATATGATTAAATTGCATAGCGTTTGCCTGTGACCTGTGGCTCCTGAGTAGTTGTACCCATCATTGAATCCCACAGTAGTATTATGTATGCATTGTTTTGTGATTGTCTAATAAAATGAATTTTACTTTTGATCCTGGTTTTGCTAATTTTTCTATGTAGGGGCTATTAGTAAACTTTGGTTCGGAATGTAAATTGGCCATCCTCATTAATTATATAGATGCTTCTCTTAATTGCTCCTTGTTAACCAAGCTGTGATGCTGGGGTGTAGATCTTGGTTTTGAATTGACTTTATTTTATATTTTTCTGTAGGTCGACTGTGCGAGCTGTGATTAAGAACTTCTCCATAGCGTTCTTCTTCCCTGCGTTCATCACCTTGCTATTCTTTCAGCATAACAGAACAGCTTACGACATTGTAGCAGGCACCATAGTTGTAAGACGGAACATGAGATGATGCAAACGATTGAAAACGTGTGTTCCCAACACTACGTACGATTGGATCATTTACTGCTGAATTCCTCTGAGAGGCTAATTATTGTCAAGGGCTTTTCTAAATCTTTGCTAACAGCGGTGTTATTGATTGGTCACACACAAGGTAATCTTCATACAAATACATGAAGAATGATCTTCATCATTGTCACCAATCTCTTCGGATGATCAGTATTGTGAAGTGGGAAAAGTACTATGAACTATATGACCCATGTAATGCTTTCACATTAAGGACCTTCTCAGGGTTTTTACAGACAGCATGTAGTATGGAGGAGAAAATACTGCATATTTTGTTGTTATAAAAAAAAAAAAAACTCAATGGTTTTTGATTTTTTTTTTCGATATAATGCACATATATTTCATATGTAATCTCCACCACATTGCAGTAATATTAAGTGTAAATTATCTAATAATAAAGATTATTTTAAACACATGTGTGTAACTTATCTGCAGGGAAAATCACTATTTTTCATCTCTAATACTTGTTGGCTGTCGGGCCAAGTCTTTAAACTTTACTACCCCACCCACAAAATACATTCTGACTCTCGCACTGGTTTTAGGACGTAATCTTTCATTGCATGACCTTCAGTGTTCAGTAGTGAACACTGCGTGTGTGCTAACAGAGCAAGAAGAAATTAATGAGCTGATTGTAATCAAAATTCACCTCCCTGCCCAAGAATGCGGTCCCTGAGAATCTGCTCGGGGGCCTGATGAAAGGTCATCGAGGGCCGTAAATGGGCCTGAGTTTCCCTATCCCTGCTTTAAAGGGACACAAAATAACTGATCAAACCAAGCAAAGGCGCTCAGCGCACCCTTGGTGTAGCCAAACAGTTCAGTTCACCTTTCCGCCTACATGTATTTCATCCATCTCCTTGACAGCTCTGGCTTTACAGGAGGGAGGAGGAAGGTGCAAGAAACTGTTTGACCATGCCAAGTGTGCACTGAGCGCTTGTGCTTGGTTTGAACAGCCATTTAATGCTGACACACTCTTAACCCCTTTCTGACATTGGACGTACTATCCCGTCGAGGTGGGGTGGGCCCCTATGACCACGGATGGGATAGTACGTCCAGCGCGATCGGCCGCGCTCACGGGGGGAGCGCGGCCGGGTGTCAGCTGCCTATCGCAGCTGACATCCGGCACTATGTGCCAGGAGCGGTCACGGACCGCCCCCCGGCACATTAACCCCTGGCACACCGCGATCAAAGATGATCGCGATGTGCCGGCAGTGCAGGGAAGCATCGCGCAGGGAGGGGGCTCCCTGCGGGCTTCCCTGAGCCCCCCGCAGCAACGCGATGTGATCGCGTTGCTGCGAGGGTCTTACCTCCCTCCCTGCCTGCTCCAGACCTGGATCCAAGATGGCCGCGGATCCGGGTCCTGCAGGGAGGGAGGTGGCTTCACAGCGCCTGCTCAGAGCAGGCACTGTGAAGGCTGTACTGCTCTAAGTGAGATCAGTGATCTGACAGAGTGCTGTGCACACTGTCAGATCACCGATCTGTGATGTCCCCCCCTGGTACAAAGTAAAAAAGTAAAAAAAAAAATTTCCAAATGTGTAAAAAAAAAAAAAAAAAAAAAAAAATATTCCTAAATAATGAAAAAAATATATATATTATTCCCATAAATACATTTCTTTATCTAAATAAATTAAAAAAAACAATAAAAGTACACATATTTAGTATCGCCGCGTCCGTAACGGCCCGACCTATAAAACTGGCCCACTAGTTAACCCCTTCAGTAAACACCGTAAGAAAAAAAAAAGAGGCAAAAAACAACGCTTTATTATCATACCGCCGAACAAAAAGTGGAATAACACGCGATCAAAAAGACAGATATAAATAACCATGGTACCGCTGAAAACGTCATCTTGTCCAGCAAAAAACGAGCCGCCATACAGCATCATCAGCAAAAAAATAAAAGTTATAGTCCTGAGAATAAAGCGATGCAAAAATAATTATTTTTTCTATAAAATAGTTTTTATCGTATAAAAGCGCCAAAACATAAAAAAATGATATAAATGAGGTGTCGCTGTAATCGAACTGACCCGAAGAATAAAACTGCTTTATCAATTTTACCAAACGCGGAACGGTATAAACGCCTCCCCCAAAAGAAATTCATGAATAGCTGGTTTTTGGTCATTCTGCCTCACAAAAATCGGAATAAAAAGCGATCAAAAAATGTCACGTGCCCGAAAATGTTACCAATAAAAATGTCAACTCGTCCCGCAAAAAATAAGACCTTACATGACTCTGTGGACCAAAATATGGAAAAATTATAGCTCTCAAAATGTGGTAACGCAAAAAATATTTTTTGCAATAAAAAGCGTCTTTCAGTGTGTGACGGCTGCCAATCATAAAAATCCGCTAAAAAACCCACTATAAAAGTAAATCAAACCCCACTTCATCACCCCCTTAGTTAGGGAAAAATTAAAAAAATGTATTTATTTCCATTTTCCCATTAGGGTTAGGGCTAGGGCTAGGGTTACAGTTTGGGTTGGGGCTAAAGATACAGTTAGGGTTTAGATTACATTTACAGTTGGGACTAGGGTTAGGGGTGTGTCAGGGTTAGAGGTGTGGTTAGGGTTACCATTGGAATTAGGGTTAGGGGTGTGTTTGGATTAGGGTTTCAGTTATAATTGGGGAGTTTCCACTGTTTAGGCACATCAGGGGCTCTCCAAACGCGACATGGCGTCCGATCTCAATTCCAGCCAATTCTGCGTTGAAAAAGTAAAACAGTGCTTCTTCCCTTTCGAGCTCTCCCGTGTGCCCAAACAGGGGTTTACCCCAACATATGGGGTATCAGCGTACTCAGGACAAATAGGACAACAACTGTTGGGGTCCAATTTCTCCTGTTACCCTTGGGAAAATACAAAACTGGGGGCTAAAAAATAATTTTTGTGGGAAAAAAAAAAAGATTTTATTTTTACGGCTCTGCGTTATAAACTGTAGTGAAACACTTGGGGGTTCAAAGTTCTCACAACACATCTAGATAAGTTCCCTGGGGGGTCTAGTTTCCAATATGGGGTCACTTGTGGGGGGTTTCTACTGTTTAGGTACATTAGGGGTTCTGCAAACGCAATGTGACGCCTGCAGACCATTCCATCTAAAGGTACTGTCACACCAGACGATATCGCTAGCGATCCGTGACGTTGCAGCGTCCTCGCTAGCGATATCGTCCAGTGTGACAGGCAGCAGCGATCAGGCCCCTGCTGGGAGATCGCTGGTCGGGGAAGAAAGTCCAGAACTTTATTTCGTCGCTGGACTCCCCGTAGACATCGCTGAATCGGCGTGTGTGACACCGATTCAGCGATGTCTTCACTGGTAACCAGGGTAAACATCGGGTAACTAAGCGCAGGGCCGCGCTTAGTAACCCGATGTTTACCCTGGTTACCAGCGTAAAAAAACAAACAGTACATACTTACATTCAGCTGTCTGTCCCTTGCCGTCTGGTTCCTGCACTGACTGCTGGCCGTAAAGTGAAAGCAGAGCACAGCCACAGCGGTGAGTCACCGCTGTGTGACTCATCGCTGTGCTGTGCTTTCACTTTCACTTTACGGCCAGCAGTCAGTGCAGGAACCAGACGGCAAGGGACAGACAGCTGAATGTAAGTATGTACTGTTTGTTTTTTTACGCTGGTAACCAGGGTAAACATCGGGTTACTAAGCGCGGCCCTGCGCTTAGTTACCCGATGTTTACCCTGGTTACCGGGGACCTCGGGATCGTTGGTCGCTGGAGAGCTGTCTGTGTGACAGCTCTCCAGCGACCAAACAGCGACGCTGCAGCGATCCGGATCGTTGTCGGTATCGCTGCAGCGTCGCTAAGTGTGACGGTACCTTAAGTCTGCATTCCAAATGGCACTCCTTCCCTTCCGAGCCCTTCCATGCGCCCAAACGGTGGTTCCCCCCAACATATGGGGTATCAGCGTACTCGGGACAAATTGGACAACAAATTTTGGGGTCCAATTTCTCCTGTTACCCTCGGGAAAATACAGTGTGGCAAAAAAGTATTTAGTCAGTCAGCAATAGTGCAAGTTCCACCACTTAAAAAGATGAGAGGTGTCTGTAATTTACATCATAGGTAGACCTCAACTATGGGAGACAAACTGAGGAAAAAAAATCCAGAAAATCACATTGTCACATTGTTTTTTTAACATTTTATTTGCATATTATGGTGGAAAATAAGTATTTGGTCAGAAACAAAATTTCATCTCAATACTTTGTAATATATCCTTTGTTGGCAATGACAGAGGTCAAACGTTTTCTGTAAGTCTTCACAAGGTTGCCACACACTGTTGTTGGTATGTTGGCCCATTCCTCCATGCAGATCTCCTCTAGAGCAGTGATGTTTTTGGCTTTTCGCTTGGCAACACGGACTTTCAACTCCCTCCAAAGATTTTCTATAGGGTTGAGATCTGGAGACTGGCTAGGCCACTCCAGGACCTTGAAATGCTTCTTACGAAGCCTCTCCTTCGTTGCCCTGGCGGTGTGCTTTGGATCATTGTCATGTTGAAAGACCCAGCCACGTTTCATCTTCAATGCCCTTGCTGATGGAAGGAGGTTTGCACTCAAAATCTCACGATACATGGCCCCATTCATTCTTTCATGTACCCGGATCAGTCGTCCTGGCCCCTTTGCAGAGAAACAGCCCCAAAGCATGATGTTTCCACCACCATGCTTTACAGTAGGTATGGTGTTTGATGGATGCAACTCAGTATTCTTTTTCCTCCAAACACAAGTTGTGTTTCTACCAAACAGTTCCAGTTTGGTTTCATCAGACCATAGGACATTCTCCCAAAACTCCTCTGGATCATCCAAATGCTCTCTAGCAAACTTCAGACGGGCCCGGACATGTACTGGCTTAAGCAGTGGGACACGTCTGGCACTGCAGGATCTGAGTCCATGGTGGCATATTGTGTTACTTATGGTAGGCCTTGTTACATTGGTCCCAGCTCTCTGCAGTTCATTCACTAGGTCCCCCCGCGTGGTTCTGGGATTTTTGCTCACCGTTCTTGTGATCATTCTGACCCCACGGGGTGGGATTTTGCGTGGAGCCCCAGATCGAGGGAGATTATCAGTGGTCTTGTATGTCTTCCATTTTCTAATTATTGCTCCCACTGTTGATTTCTTCACTCCAAGCTGGTTGGCTATTGCAGATTCAGTCTTCCCAGCCTGGTGCAGGGCTACAATTTTGTTTCTGGTGTCCTTTGACAGCTCTTTGGTCTTCACCATAGTGGAGTTTGGAGTCAGACTGTTTGAGGGTGTGCACAGGTGTCTTTTTATACTGATAACAAGTTTAAACAGGTGCCATTACTACAGGTAATGAGTGGAGGAGAGAGGAGACTCTTAAAGAAGAAGTTACAGGTCTGTGAGAGCCAGAAATCTTGATTGTTTGTTTCTGACCAAATACTTATTTTCCACCATAATATGCAAATAAAATGTTAAAGGGAACCTGTCACCCCGTTTTTTGAGATTGAGCTATAAATACTGTTAAATAGGGCCTGCGCTGTGTGTTCCTATAGTGTATGTAGTGTACCCCGATTCCCCATGTATGCTGAGAAATAACTTACCAAAGTCGCCGTTTTCGCCTGTCAATCAGGCTGGTCAGGTCGGGAGGGCGTGGTGACATCGGTGGTTCTTCCTCAGCTTTACGTTGGTGGCGTAGTGGTGAACAAGCAGCGCGCGATCTGCGCTGTAATCCCTTGCATCGGTGGGGGCGGCCATCTTCCTGGGGCCGCGCGTGCGCAGATCGAGTGCTCTGCTGCACGGGGCTTCAGGAAAATGGCCGCGGGATGCCGCGCGTGCGCATTAGAGATCGCGGCGGCCATTTTCCCAAAGCCGAGATGCAAACTAAATAAAATGTTAAAAAAACAGACAATGTGATTTTCTGGATTTTTTTTTCTCAGTTTGTCTCCCATAGTTGAGGTCTACCTATGATGTAAATTACAGACGCCTCTCATCTTTTTAAGTGGTGGAACTTGCACTATTGCTGACTGACTAAATACTTTTTTGCCCCACTGTATATATATTTATATTTAATGCAGCGCGAGATAGCTTTAAAGCTGGTAATTCAATTACCGGCTTTTGCTTTCTCCTTCACAAACCCGACATGATATGAGACCTGGTTTACATACAGTAAACCATCTCATATCACCATTTTTTTTGCATATTCCACACTACTAATGTTAGTAGTGTGTATATGCAAAATTTGGGCGTTCTAGCTATTATATTTAAGGGTTAAATGGCGGAAAAAATTGGCGTGGGCTCCCGCACAATTTTCTCCGCCAGAGTAGTAAAGCCAGTGACTGAGGGCAGATATTAATAGCCTGGAGAGGGTCCATGGTTATTGGCCCCCCCCTGGCTAAAAACACCTGCCCCCAGCCACCCCAGAAAAGGCACATCTGGAAGATGCGCCTATTCTGGCACTTGGCCACTCTCTTCCCATTCCCGTGTAGCGGTGGGATATGGGGTAATGAAGGGTTAATGCCACCTTGCAATTGTAAGGTGACATTAAGCCTAATTAATAATGGAGAGGCGTCAATTATGACACCTATCCATTATTAATCCAATTGAAAGAAAGGGTTAAAAAAATACACACACATTATTAAAAATTATTTTAATGAAATAAAAACAAAGGTTGTTGTAATTTTTTATTTAACGCCCAATCCACTCAGTGAAGACCCTCGTTCTGTGACAAAAAAAAAATAATAAACCAACAATATACTTACCTTCCACAGATCTGTAAAGTCCAACGATGTAAATCCTTCTGAAGGGGTTAAAACATTTTGCAGCCAGGAGCTTTGCTAATGCAATGCTACTCCTCGCTGCAAAACCCCGGGGAATGAGTCTAAATATAGATCAATGAGCTATATTTAGCTTCATTTGCGGTGAGGCGCCCTCTGCTGGCTGTTCATAGATCGTGGCTTTACTACTCTGGCGGAGAAAATTGTGCGGGAGCCCACGCCAATTTTTTCCGCCATTTAACCCTTAAATATAATAGCTAGAACGCCCAAATTTTGCATATACACACTACTAACATTAGTAGTGTGGAATATGCAAAAAAAATGGTGATATGAGATGGTTTACTGTATGTAAACCAGGTCTCATATCATGTCGGGTTTGTGAAGGAGAAAGCAAAAGCCGGTAATTGAATTACCAGCTTTAAAGCTATCTAGCGCTGCATTAAATATAAATATATATATATATAGGTGTCTCCCTGACATATATATATATGTATATATACCTATTCTATGTATATATATCTACTCTAATCTAACCTGTCACTGTGATTTTACGGTACTCTGCGCTGAATTACCGGCTTTTCAAAGGAGACCCGTGCGTAAAAATCGGACAGCAATACGGATGTCATACGGATGTTGCGATAAAAAAATCGCATGACGCTCTCATGGCACTCGCAGACGTTACATCAGTTTTTTCGGTCCGTAAATCGGACCGTTTTTTTCTCACACAAGTGGAAAGGGGCCCTTAGAAAGGTGACGGGACCACACTGGAACCTGCAGATTAACCCTATACCTGCAGGTTAAGTGTTTGGTGATATGACAGGTTTTACGTTAAAGGAGTTCTCTGGCCTTCAGCTAAATTTTCGTAACTACCCTGTGACCGCCGATTGCTGAAACCTGACAGTGTGGAATGTGCCTAAGAAATCAGCCACCTTGGATCAAGACACTGTATTAAAAATCCCTCCATTCTTGAAAATGGAGATTATTTTTAATAACTTGGAAAGTTGTAATTATTTTTACGATAATTTTGCAGATTTGCCCATTTAATGGGACAACCCCTTTAGTATTTATTGCTTCTAATAGCTCCCACTTTCATGCCCCTGTGGGCAGTGATGATCAGAGAATTGTTCATTGCTGTGAAATGTTGCTCTCCAGTTGCTGTTCTTTCAGGTTTTCCTCTCATTGCATCAGCCTTTATTTGACAGATTATGTAACTGGCTGAAATTGTGCCTGTATGTCACTTTGCACACAGACATCCCTGGTGGATACAGCTCTAAATAAAACATTAAGAATACAAAGACTTGCCATAGGATCTTTAGATTTAAAGAAATGCAGCATTGGTACAGATGATCATAATGCTAACAACTTATACATTATTTAGCTATGATAAAGATGCACAAGTGTTCTCGGAGGTCATGGCTGTAAAAATGCTTGTAGTTGAATGGTTTGGTTTAGTAGGCTTAGATTTTGTATTGCACTCCATAGTTTGGTGACATGTAACAGTCATTGTGATGAGTGGAGTCCTTTATTTGAAACTCCAACCAGCCCCTAGAACTAATGAGAATTGGTCCCATTCAGCATTTCCTCTGCACATTGTGGGCCTGATAAACCTGTAGTGAGGCAGAACCGAGTACATCATATGTACAGAAGCACAGCTTAGAGGGACATTCATACCTTTGGAAATTATTCCCTAGTCATGGTATAGGAGATAACTTTCCAATCACTGAGTCCTACTGCTGGGAACCCCATTGATCCCGAGACCCATTCACTCTTATGTGTGTGCCAAAGATGTGCTGAGTACTGCTGAGTTCAAGTGCTTGTTATTCTAGTTTGCCTAGGGTGCTTGGATATGCACCGAGTATCGTGGGTGCTCAAGTGACGTGTTTGGAGTCTCTGTGGCGACATGTTTTGTGGCTGTTAAACAACCACAAAACATGCAAGGATTGCCGGTGTTTGTCAAGCAATTCCTGCAATTTTTGTGGCTGTCCAACAGCCAGGAAAAATGTGGGCGCGGGGACTTGAACATGTCACTTGAGCACCAGCGATACTCTGTGCATACCCGAGCACCCTAGGCAAACTAGAATAACAAGCACTTGAACTCATCACTAGTGCTGAGCGAAGCGCTTTGCTCTCTCTGGCAGTCCCACTAATGAAAGGTGCGGCAGTGTGTATGATTAACTACCGCTCTATTCACACGTTCTTGTTATCGGTTTGGTTCCAGCAGTACACAATGTCAAGCGGCCACTTCAGGAAAAATAAAAGCTCTGAGTGTATAAAGAGAGGAAGAGGGGGAGAACCTTGTCAAATTATACAATACCGTACCACAGACTATTTAGCCTTTTTCTTTATGAAAGGGGGACACTTTCCATTTATACAGTAAATGTTAGATGTTATATAATGAAAAAATAATAATTTGTATGAGTAAATCTCCCCATTATATTCAGAGGTCCAGCCAACATTGTGATATTTGCATATTATGGTAGTAGCGGCCCAACACTCCACCCATCCAGGTACCTATAAATCAGTGTCATAAGTTGAGCCCTTATATTAATTACCTGCAGCAATGATAAACTTGCCTATATCAATTTTTCAAATTAAGAGTAAATTTTCTAAAATTATCTTAAATTCAACTTTTTCTCTATCCAGTTCATTTTTTTTTTTTCACTCGCTCACATAGCACCAGTAATGTCCACAGCGCTTTACAGACACCATTATCACTGTCTCCATTGAGACTCACAACCTAAATTCCGTACCAGAATGTCTTTGGAGTGTAAGAGGAAACTAGAGTACCTGGAGAAAACCCACGCAAACATTGTGCAGCGCAAAATTTCAACGATTTGTTATATATTTTATTTTACCCATGTACAGGTGCACCTCACAAAATTAGAATATCATCAAAAAGTTAACTTTTTTCAGTCCTTCAATACAAAAAGTGAAACTTATACAATATATTATATAGTCATTATAAACATAGTGATCTATTTCAAGTGTTTATTTCTGTTAATGTTGATGATTATGGCTTACATCCAATGAAAACCCCAAAGTCATTATCTCAGAAAGTTAGAATACTTTGACACCATAATGAATAAATGATTTTAAAATATGAAATGTTGGCCTACTGAAATGTATGTTCAGTAAATGCACTCAGTACTTGAATTACTGCATTAATGCAGCGTGGCATGGAGACGATCAGCCTGTGGCACTGCTGAGGTGTTATGGAAGCCCAGGTTGCTTTGATAGCAGCCTTCAGCTCGTCTGCGTTGTTGGGTCTAGTGTCTCTCATCTTCCTCTTGACAATACCCCATAGATTCTCTGAGGTTAAGGTCAGTCGAGTTTGCTGGACAATCAAGCACAGTGATACTGTTGTTTTTAAACCAAGAATTGGTACTTTTGGCTGTGTGGACAGGTGCCAAGTCCTGCTGGAGAATGAAATTTCCATCTCCAAAAAGCTTGTCGGCAGAGGGAAGCATGAAGTGCTCTAAAATTTCCTGGTAGACGGCCGCGCTGACTTTGGTCTTGAAAAAACACAGTGGACCTACACCAGCAGATGACATGGCTCCCGAAACCATCATTGATTGTGGATAGTTCACACTAGACCTTGGAAATCAAGGTCCCAGAGTCTAGAGCAGTGTTCCCCAACTCTGGTCCTCAAGAACCACCAACAGGTCATGGTTTGAGGTTTTCTTTAGTATTACACAGGTCAGTGAATGCTTGCCTGTGCAGGTGATGCAATTATCACCTGTGCAATACTAAGGATATCCTGAAAACATGACCTGTTGGTGGCTCTTGAGGACCGGACTTGGGGAACACTGGTCTAGAGGAAGGATGGAGAGACAGACAATCCAAGCTGCTTGAGGTCTATTGTGAAGTTTCCACAATCAGTGATGGTTTGAGGAGCTATGTCATCTGCTGGTATCGGTACACTGTGTTTTATCAAGGCCAAAGTCAGCACAGCCGTCTACCAGGAAATTTTAGAGCACTTCATGCTGCTTCCCTCTGCAGACAAGATTTTTGGAGATGGAAATTTCAATTTCCAGAAGGACTAGGCACCTGTCCACACTGCCAAAAGTACCAATACCTGGTTTAAAAACAACAATATCACTGTGCTTGATTGGCCAGCAAACTCGCCTGACCTTAACCCCATAATCATCTTTGGAATATTGTAAAGAGGAAGATGAGCAACACCAGACCCCACAATGCAGACAAACTGAAGGCTGCTATCAAAGCAACCTGGGCCTCCATAACACCTCAGCAGTGCGCTGATCGCCTCCATGCCACGCCACATTGATGACGTAATCGATGCCAAAGGAGCCCTGACCAAGTATTGAGTGCATTTACTGAATATATATTTCAGTAGGGCAACATTTCGGATTTTAAAATCATTTTTTCAAGCTGGTATTATAAAGTATTCTAAATTTCTGGGATAATTACTTTTAGATTTTCATTGGCTGTAAGCCATAATCATCAACATTAACAGAAATAAACACTAGAAATAAATCACTCCGTTTGTAATGACTCTGTATAATGAGTTTCGGTTTTTGTATTGAAGAACTGAAATAAATTAACTTTTTGATGATATTCTAATTTTGTGAGATACACCTGTACTTATATTTAGCAAATTTCTCCAAATGCTTTTGAGAAATACTGTGATAAGGTGGAAAATACTCGTCGGTGCTGGCCAAAAAGTTACATGAAATCTGCAGTTCTAGCCAATGTTCTAAGAATGGCTTCTCTGAATCTTAAAATGTTCTAATCGTCTTCTATGATCTCAAAACTACAACTTCCAGCTTGCATTAGCAGCCTGCAGTTGTCAGACCATGCTCAAAGCTGTAGTTCTGCACAACAGCTGGAAAGTCAATGGTTGGGGAAAAAAACACGTGGGGACTCCTATTCTTGATGACCAGCCATGATAAAGCTGACAGCTGAGGGTTGCAGTCCGCAGCTGTCAGTTTTGCCAGTCTGGTTATCAAAAATAGAGGGGAACCCATGCTGTTTTTTTTTTATTTACTTATTAATAATGCAGGTGTAGGCTAATGGAAGTAGTAGTCCCATCAGCCAACGCCTGTGACCAGAGGTAGACTTTTTACCTCTGGTCTCAGCTGCTGGCTCATGCTGTCCTCTGACAGCTTGGGAGCCACAGCTCTCTGACCGGTGGTAATAAGCTAACCACCAATCAGAGACAGTGTTTGCCACTGTCATGTAGATGACAGTGTGGCAAACAATGGATGTTCAGGCACCCCCATTCATCTGACTGGGGTCTGAGTTCGAGTACTTTTCTGGTGCCCGAACCGAACTTTAACTGTTCAGCTGAACCTGCCAGACCCGAACATCCAAAGATTCGCCCATCACTAGTTATGATGATGCTCCTGAATGTGATAACCTGATTAAATTTGAAATGTTGAAATTTTGCTAAAAAATAAAAGTGAATTGTTGTTCATGGAAAAATAAGACATCCTTTGAAAATAAGATCTAGCATACTTTTCAGACCAAAAAAAAATATCAGAACCTGTCTTATTTTTTGGGAAACCCGGTACCAGCACATATTACATAAAACCTGCCATCCTATAAAGCCACACAGAACTGTGCTGGCTTCCGCTTGCCAGGTCTACAAGTATTTGCCCAGTTTTTCTCTTAATGCAGGCTGCAGTTCCTTCATGAGTCTCGATTTATTTGCATGAATATTCCATGATGTTGAGTAAATGAGATTGTTCAGCATTAAGTAGTTTTTATGGTATTGCCACGTGCAGTATTTTGGTATAAGACAATCCATGTACTATTGGACACATTTATACATTTTAGCAGAGTTTGTAATTTCTCCTCTCAAACTGAAATAAAAGCGTTAAATCCTTTTGTCTCTTTGATGTGTTTAGGTGTCTAGACTGGTTAATGTGATATTGAATCAGATTCGGAAGAGGAGCAGCTCCTGCTTATTTTTTTTTCCCCCCACCCCAAGACCAAAAACTGCCTTGTTTCCTATTGCTTTGGCCCCAGACAAGGTGTACACAGCCAAAAGCATGCGTCAGGATAAACACCCACGGTGTACTTTAGGCTGCCGTTAGGCAGTGATTTTGACCGCACCCAGATTGTGCAGCAAAAGACCACTATGTACTGCTACATCAGTGTAATGGGGTCGCTATATTACTTGATAAGCAGGTCACATAACATCCAACTGGTTCTGTCATTTTGTGACTTTGTGGCGACGCTCCCCTTTCACCTGAATTACTCTGTGATGTAGCGGCTACACAACCAGTCACACCCTATTAATAGGCCAATAGGCCCCTATGCAAATGGAGACTGAAAATATGTCCTTTTGGCCTTGGTCAGGCTGGCATGCATCTGTATTCTTGTTGCTTAACTATGTAGGAAAATACAATACAATGCACTTTTCTATATAGATGGTCACTGCAGACAAAACAAAATCAAAGACCATTTATCCATTTATTTTTTTAAATCCTATGGTGGACAGATGTCAAATCTTCCAGGTTGTGGATGAGCAAGAGGCCACAAGTACAATTTCATTGATTTACTCTTTTATATCCACTATTAGTCGTACCTTCTAGTCCCTCCCCTTCATTTTCTATCTTTAGTCCACATACAGGTGCATCTCACAAAATTAGAATATCAAAAAGTTAATTTATTTCAATTCTTCAATACAAAAAGTGAAACTCACATATTACATAGAGTCCATACAAACAGAGTGGTGTATTTCAAGTGTTTATTTTTGTTAATGTTGATGATTATGGCTTACAGTCAATGAAAACACAAAAGTCATCCCAGTAAATTAGAATACTTTATCATACCAGCTTGAAAAAATTATTTTAACATCCCAAATGTTTGCCTACTGAAATGTATGTTCAGCAACTGCACTCAATACTTGGTCGGGGCTCCTTTTGCATCAATTACTGCATCAATGTGGTGTGGCATGGAGGCGATCAGTCTGTGGCACTGCTGAGGTGTTATGGAAGCCCAGGTTGCTTTGATAGCAGCCTTCAGCTTGTCTGAATTGTTGGGTCTGGTGTCTCATTTTCCTCTTGACAATACCCCATAGATTCTCTATGGGGTTAAGGTCAGGTGAGTTTGCTGGCCAATCAAGCACAGTGATACTGTTGTTTTTAAATAAGGTATTGGTACTTTTGGCAGTGTGGACAGGTACCAAGTCCTGCTGGAGAATTAAATTTACATCTCCAAAAAACTTGTCGGCAGATTGAAGTCATCAAAAATGTCCTGGTAGACGACTGCGCTGACTTTGGTCTTGATAAAACACAGTGGACCTACACCAGCAGATGACATGGCTCAACAAACCATCACTGATTGTGGAAATTTCACCCTAGTCATCAAGGAGCTTGGATTGTCTGTCTCTCCACTGTTCATCCAGACTCTGGGATCTTGATTTCCAAGGTCTAGTGTGAACTATCCACAATCAATTGGTTTTGAGAGCCAAGTCATCAGCAGGTGTAGGTCCACTGTGTTTTATCAAGACCAAAGTCAGCACAGCCGTCTGCCAGGAAATTTTAGAGCACTTCATGCTTCCCTCTGTCTACAAGCTTTTTGGAGATGGAAATTTAATTCTTCAGCAGGATTTGGTACCTGTTCACTGCCAAAAGTACCAATACCTGGTTTAAAAATAACAGTATGACTGTGCTTGATTGGCCAGCAAACTCATCTGACCTTAACCCCATAAAGAATCCCATAGAGGTTCCGATAACAGATGAAGACAGCAGCTGGTGAGTATAATAATAGGGGCAGGGAACTTAGCGACACCACTCCAATGGCAAAATAAAAAGAACCCTATGTCACGGTTCATGCGGGGGATACCTTTATCATCCCCACCACCAGTTTTTTGCAACTATTTTTTTATAGGAAGTTATAAGGGTTGACCAGTGATTTTTTTTTTTTTTTTTAGGGACCACATCACAGCAATTATTTGTTTTTGTGGCCACTTGTACAAGCGCAGTATGTTTTTTTAATTCGCATTCTTTGTGTGCATTCATGCTTGGCACACGTGCCATCCTTTGTTGCCTCCTCTTTTTCCTCCCATGGTGTACTTGATGTGTGACATCTGGCATGCACGCATGCGCTGTTCACTGATATACAGCTGTGAGGTACAAGGTGAGAATCCATTTTGGATTTTAAGTTCAGGACATCTTCCCTCCTGAAATGTGCCCCCACCCTTGGGATTCCACAAGCTCATTATTTTCTTTTAATTAAACAAGCTAGGAGAAGCTCTTTTGAAGCTGTTAACACAAGAGTGCAAACTCTTCTGCAGCTATAGCAACCTGAACCTCTTTGTGTGACCAAGCACATGGCTCAGCAAGGCTATGAGGTGTTGAATATGGAAAATGACTTATAATAACAATGCAATATGTCTCAGATGAACATAGCACATATTCTAAATCAGCGTTCCTTTTCCCACGTGCACATATTAGTTAACCACCTGTAGAACTCAGGATTATGGAGTTCTAAAGCATAGCTACCAATAATTACGTACGGTAGTCATATCTAGTCTCTGCACAGATAAAATCCAGCGGAATCCAGTACAACCAAACCAGAGCTTTGGGCGCAAAGATATGGGCCAATCACAGTTCTAGGCACAAAATCATTCTCAGACATGGGAGGAGAGAGGCTGCACCACCCAGGGGTGGGAGCAGATGTGTGAGGTAGCAGCCTAGGAGATATAAGGCAGCCCCTCATTTTGGTCTGAGTTTTCTGATGGCTGGAGGATACATTTGCTGATGTAGCCTGGAAAGCCTGTGACTAAGATTTGGACCTGTTATCCATCAGCGCCTCCATTTGGTCACGTGCAAAATTATTATTACTTATTATAGTGCCATTTATTCCATGGCGCTTTACATGTGAGGAGGGGTATACATAAAAACAAGTACAATAATCTTGAACAATACAAGTCACAACTGGTACAGGAGGAGAGGACCCTGCCCGCGAGGGCTCACAATCTACAAGGGATGGGTGAGGATACAGTAGGTGAGGATAGAGCTGGTCGTGTGGTGGTTTGGTTGATCGGTGGTTACTGCAGGTTGTAGGCTTGTCGGAAGAGGTGGGTCTTCAGGTTCTTTTTGAAGGTTTCGATGGTAGGTGAGAGTCTGATATGTTGTGGTAGAGAGTTCCAGAGTAGGGGTGATGCGCGAGAGAAATCTTGCATGCGATTGTGGGAAGAGGGGAGTAGAGAAGGAGATCTTGTGAGTATCGGAGGTTGCATGCAGGAAAGTACCGGGAGACGAGGTCACAGATGTATGGAGGAGACAGCTTGTGGATGGCTTTGTATGTCGTGGTTAGGCTTTTGTACTGGAGTCTCTGGTTAATGGGGAGCCAGTGAAGGGATTGATAGGGGAGAGGCCGGGGAATAGCGGGGGACAGGTGGATTAGTCGGGCAGCTGAGTTTAGAATAGATTGGAGGGATGCAAGAGTGTTAGAGGGGAGGCCACATAGCAGGAGGTTACAGTAGTCGAGGCGGGAGATGATGAGGGCATGGACTAGGGTTTTTGCAGATTCTTGGTTTAGGAATGTACGGATCCGTGAAATATTTTTGAGTTGAAGGCGGCAGGAAGTGGAAAGGGCTTGGATATGTGGTTTGAAGGAGAGATCAGTGTCAAGGATTACCCCGAGACAGCGAGCTTGTGGGACTGGGGAGAGTGGCCATTTACTGTAATGGATAGGTTCATTTGGGGGGGGGGGGAGATTCTAGGAGCTGTCCCAGGCCGAAAGTGTAAATGGAGAAGAGCAGGGGCCCTAGAACTGAACCTTGCGGGATTCCAACAGATCGGGGGCAAGGTGAGGAGGAGGTGGTATGTGAGTGAGGACACTGAATGTCCTGTTAGTTAGGTATGACGAGATCCAGGATAGGGCCAAGTCTGTGATGCCAAGGGATGAGAGGGTCCGCAGCAACAGGGAATGGTCCACTGTGTCAAAGGCAGAGGACAAGTCCAGGAGGAGGAGGAGGAGGATAGAGTAGTGTCGCTTGCTCTTGGCAGTTAATAAGTCATTGGTGACCTTAGGGCTGTTTCAGTGGAGTGGTGTGACCGGAAGTCTGATTGTAAGAGGTCGAATAGGGAGCTAGATACAAAGGATGGGTCAAGAGAGGGCTTTTTGAGGATATGTGTGATTGAGGCATGTTTAAAGCTTGAGGGGAAAACACTAGTTGTTAGTGATAGGTTGAAGAAATGGGTTAGGGTTGGGATGAAGACTGGCGAGGTTTGGGATGAAGTGAGAAGGGATCTGGTCAAGTGCACAGGTGGTGAGATGCGATGTTGAGAGTAGAGTGGTAATTGCAAGCTATCTATACCCTATCCTTGTACTACACTCCTGACTAAATATTTGCTCTTGTATGCATAGCTGTAGTTTCTAGTGCGCCTCTTCGGCGATTAAATATAAAATTAATCTTGGGCTGCTCTTTTATCTCGAATCCCCACATCCGCACGCTCTGTTGGTCATATTATGCGCTACCCCAGAGTTGGTTCCTGACCCGATATAAGCCTGCTGTCGGACACGGCTTGTTTTAAATGATGAACTGGTGGCAGAATACCATACTGTTTTAGTGAGGCGCTCTGGCAGTGACGGCTGGGAGGTTTAGATATACATCCCCAGGCTGGACTGGAGATATATATTCCCCCTCATTTGGAGCGCCTCACTAACTTGTACCTATAAGGGAGGCATTTCCGGCGACTATTTGCCTTTGGTGCAGTTCCCTGACTGACCTGAGGCAAGTGGTGTTGTCAGAGAGCCAACCCCTGTTGGGTCCTTCTCTCCCCTCCTCTGAGGTGAACGAAGACGACGCCCCCTTCCCCTGTGAGATCCCTTACAACCGCCATCTTTCTTTACCCATGGATACTTACTGCTCCGAGCATGTGACTTCCGTTTTACTCAGTGCCTTGTTACTTCCGGTTCTCCAATGCTCACATTGCACAGCTGATGGAGATCCTGCTAATTTTGTATGGTATATATGTTACAAGTTTGATTATATTGCCACATCTGCCCCGATGAAGCCACTCTTGTGGCGACATGCGTTGGGCTTCTCATACCTCCTGGACTATGGGTTTGCACTCACTCAGGTCATGTTCTATAGGTGCCGCTAATTCCGCTGTTTATGGTCACTCACAGCGTCTAACAGCCAGGTTCAGTCTGCATGTAAATCGGTTGGGAACCTGTTTTTGATCCACTTATGGCTTCAATAAGTTGTGAATTACTTTCTGCTTTCTGACTTCTGTCTTATTGTTATTTAGATGTTAAGATTACATAGAGATATTGCCATTTTACCTTAGTGGTTAGCTTATAGTGTATTTTTTTTCACCAGGTCTCTGTCTTCACTTAAGGCCTTTGGGAACCTGTGCATTTAGGTGTGACAGCTATAGGCCACTAGTAGCCCTTTGTGTATGACAATTTAGGCACATTCTATGCCTCATTTGCGATTGGTTTTGTACATATTTGAAAGAGTATTTTCACAGGGTATGTTTTCATATTCAGGAAAACTAGCGCTTTGGACGCTTCGGATACCCCCGCTCCGCCCAAAGTGCCGCTCCCTGTTGTACACGTGATTCAGGATGTGTTCATTGAGCACATGCGGAATCACCGCATCGTATTCATTGACTCCACAAGATAAATAGACATGCTGCAGTCTATAAAGACGCGCTGCATGTCCAGTTACGCAGGGCCGCCAGATGCGGCCCTGTGCACATAGTGGGGACGGGATTTCATAAAATCCCCTCCACTATGCTGTAACATCTGGATGCTGCGGATTGGACGCAGCGGCTGTACGCAGCGTCCAATCCGTAGCAAATCCTAATGTAATCCGGCAGGTGGAAACATACCATTACATGTTCCGTTGGCAATACATAAGGTGAATATTATAATCATTGTTATTACCATATTGTTGATACCCTTCTCTATCCCTGTATTGACATGTCACGAGTAATATTGTACACATTTCTTTATGGTTTGGTTCTACACTGTGTGCAGAATTATTAGGCAAGTTGTATTTTGATCACATACTTTTTATACATATTGTCCTACTCCAAGCTGTTCAGGCTTGAGAGCCAACTACCAATTAAGTAAATCGGGTGATGTGCATCTCTGTATTGTGAAGGGGTGTTGTCTAATGACATCAAAACCCTATGTAAGGTGTGCTTAATTATTAGGCAACTTCCTTTCCATTGGCAAAATGGGTCAGAACAGAGATTTGACGGGCTCTGAAAAGTCCAAAATTGTGAGATGTCTTGAAATTGCCAAACTTGAAGTGTGATCACTAGTGATGAGCGAATATACTCGTTACTCGAGATTTCACAAGCACGCTCGGGTGTCCTCCGAGTATTTTTTAGTGCTGAGAGATTTAGTTTTCTTCGCCGCAGCTGAATGATTTACATCTGTTAGCCAGCTTAATTACATGTGGGGATTCCCTAACAACCAGGCAACCCCCTCATGTACTTATGCTGGCTAACAGATGTAAATCATTCAGCTGCAGCAAAGAAAACTGAATCTCCGAGCACTAAAAAATACTAGGACGACACCCGAGCGTGCTCGGGAAATATCGAGTAACGAGTATATTCGCTCATCACTAGTGATCACCGAACAATCAAGCGTTTCATGGCAAATAGCCAACAGGGTCGCAAGAAGCTTATTAGGCAAAAAAGGCCAAAAATAACTGCCCATGAATTGAGGAAAATCAAGCGTGAAGATGCCATTTGCCACCAGTTTTGCCTTATTTCAGAGCTACAACGTTACTGGAGTAACAAAAGGCACAAGGTGTGCGATACTCACGGACATGGCCAAAGGTAAGGAAGGCTGAAAAACGACCACCTTTGAACAAGAAACATAAGCTAAAACGTCAAGACTGGGCCAAGAAATATCTTAAGACTGACTTTTCAAAGGTTTTATGGACTGATGAAATGAGAGTGACTCTTGATGGGCCAGAGCCTGGATCAGTAAAGGGCAGAGAGCTCCACTTCGACTCAGACGCCAGCAAGGTGGAGGTGGGGTATTGGTATGGGCTGGTATCATCAAAGATGAACTTGTGGGACCTTTTCGGGTTGAGGATGGAGTGAAGCTCAACTTCCAGACCTACTGCCAGTTTCTGGAAGACAACTTCTTCAAGCAGTGGTACAGGAAGAAGTTGGTATCGTTCAAGAAAAACATGATTTTCATGCAGGACAATGCTCCATCACATGCCTCCAACTACTCCACAGCGTGGGTGGCCAGTTAAGGTCTCAAAGAAGAAAACATAATGACATGGCCCCCTTGTTCACCTGATCTGAACCACATAGAGAACCTGTGGTCCCTCAAAAAATGTGAGATCTCCAGGGAGGGAAAACAGTACACCTCTCGGAACAGTGTCTGGAAGTCTGTGGTGGCTGCTGCACACAATGTTGATCGTAAACAGATCAAGCAACTGTCAGAATCTATGGATGGAAGGCTGTTGGGTGTCATCATAAAGAAAGGTGGCTATATTGGTCACTATTTTGGGGGGGTTTGTTTTTGCATGTCAGAAATGTTTAGTTCTAAGTTTTGTGCAGTGATATTGGTTACCGGTGAAAATAAACAAGTGAGATGGGAATATATTTGGTTTTTATTAAGTTGCCTAATAATTCTGCATAGTAATAGTTACCTGCACAAACCTATATCCTCCTAAAATTGCCAAATCTAAAAAAAAACAAAAAAAAAAAAATCCAACTTCTAAAAATATTAAGCTTTGATATTTATGAGTCTTTTGGGTTGATTGAGAACATAGTTGTTGATCAATAATAAAAATAATCCTCTAAAATACAACTTGCCTAATAATTCTGCACACAGTGTATTTCAGTCATACATTCCATTGTTAAGATCTTAGTGATTAGTGACCAGAATTATTGCAATAGAATTTTATAGTATCTGTATTTCACTGTTGGTTCACAGATGTTGTGCATCAGGTGCTCTCATGTCCAGAATACTGACCCCAGTATGGGGTATGTACAATATGATTTTATTTTAATTGTTTTTAATTTTTTGGTGTTATGTTGACTGTAATAAAATTTGTAAATTGTGTACATTTATTGGTGATCCCTGGAATAAAGTATGTTTCTTTGTTTTTTTTCTTGTACAATCCGATTTTTAACACAAAGCATCATATTTAAATGCGATTGCAATGCGATTTTAACATGAGCTTTTACATAGAGCAGCAGAGCAAGGAAATATTCTTCAAGCTATATATATATATATGTGTATATATATATATATATATGTGTATATATATATATATATATATATATATATGTGTATATATATATATATATATATATATATACAGAGAGAGAGATTAGATGGATAACTACTAAAAGATATCTATAAATATGTGAGATATATAATCAGTGCTTTATGTGAAGTTTATTGTACATGTTTTCTTTTACTAAATTCTTTTCATAAAAAAAGTCAACCAGCAGAGGGAAAGCAAACAGCTGGGGGCAGATGTTTATAGCTGGGGAAGAGGGTAATACCCATGGAACTTCCCAGGCTATTAATATCAGCTCAGAGCTGGATTTTCCTTGTTATTAAAATGCCCCATCCCCCCCAAAAAAGTGTGATAGGGTAATAACCAGCAAAGGCTAGGCAGACAGCTGCAGGCTATTGGCCCCCTCCCAGACTAAAAATATCATCTTTCAGCTGCCCCAGAAATGGCGCACCCATAAGATGCACCACTTCTGTCCCTTAGCCTCACTCTTCCCACTTGCCCTGGTGCAGTCGCAAGTGGGGTGATAGTTGAGTGGGTTGATGGCACCTTTGTATTGTCAGCTGACATCAAGCTCTGAAGTTAGGATATCTTATAGACTCCTCTCTATTACTAATTACTAGAGATGAGAAAATTTGATTGGGTCAGGGCTTATTTGGCAAGCTAAAGCACTTACCGAATAAGTGGCAGAGGGATCCCGGTTTCCTGGATTGCTCCGGCTGATCAACTGTTCGGTGCATATGTCACTGCTGTGTGAAAGTCACGACACATGCATGGAGAGCCCAACAAACAGGCTCTCCATGCATGTGTCGTGACTGTCACACAGACGCAAACATGCAGCTGCGAAGTCAAACAGCTGATCACCCGGAGCGATCCAGGAAGTCGGGTTCCCTCTGCAGCTTTTTCGGTATGTATAGCTTGCCGAATAAACCCTGGCCTGATCAAATTCGCTCATCTCTACTCATTACTAACCCCATACTGATATTGTGTGTTAAAAAAAAAACACCCAGAATAAAGTCCTTTTAATTGAAATAATGACAGACTCCTTAACCACTTAACCCCTGGAGGTATTTTTGGTTTTGCGTCAATCCACATGGCCATGTGAAGGCTTGTTTTTTGTGGAACGAGTTGTACTTTGAACGACACAAATGGTTTTAACATAGTGTATTGGAAAACGAGAAAAAAAATTCCAAACGCGGTGAAATTGCAAATAAAAGTGCAATCCTACAGTTGTTTTTGTTTGTTTTTTTACCATGTTCACTAAATGCTTAAACTGACCTACCATTATGATTCTCCAGGTCATTACAACTTCATAGACACCAAACATGTCTAGGTTTTTTTTAATCTAAATAGTGAAAAAAAAAATTCCAAATTTTGTTAAATTTCTTTTTTGCCATATTACGTTACCCATAGCGTCTCCAATTTTCCTGATCTCGGGTTGGGTGAGGGCCTATTTTGCGAGCTGAGCTGAAGTTTTTAATTATACCATTTTGGTGCAGATATGATCTTTTGATTGCCCGTTACTGCATTTTAATGCAATGTTGCGGCGACCAAAAAAAGTTACTCTGGCATTTTGACTTTTTTTTCATTACACCGATTAACGGTCAGGTTAATTCTTTTTTATATTGATAGATCAAACGATTCTGAACGCGGTGATAACAAATATGTGTATGTTTGTTTTTTTATTGTTTTATTTTGAATGGGGCGAATGGGGGATGATTAACTTTTATATTTTTTTTCAAAAACATTTTTTTTACTTGTTGCATGGTTCATTGGAGACTAGAATCTGCTGTACTTCAATCGCCTCTTTTACATACAGGCGATGATCAGATCACCTGGCTGTAGCAGAATTGCTGACTTGCTATGAGAGCCGACCACCGGGTGACGCTCATAGCATTCCGGTAGTGACAACCATAGAGGTCTGCTGAGGACCTCTGGTTGTCGTGCCAACATATCGCTGACTTGCGATCACCGATGGGCGGGATTTCCAGCGCTCTTGACGGAAGCGCGATTTAAATGCTGCTCGCAGAGATTGACAGCGATGTTTAACTAGTTAAAAGCCACGGGTGGATCACGATTCCACCCACAGCTGTTAGAGGCACATGCCAGCTGTTCAAAACAGCTGATATGTGTTGGAAAAGATGTGGGCTCGGCAGCAGAGCTCACTTCAAAGGGAGTCCAACATTGGCGTACTATTACGCCCAATGTTGCAATGGGTTAAATTAATCTACATTTTGTAAAAACACAGACTCACGTCAATACCCAATCCACTGAAGCCAATTTCTCCTCTAACAGAATTAAAATAATAAACAACCATATTCCTCACCTGTCCGCCGAGAAGATAATCTATTAGTCCTGTGACGTGTTTAGCTCTGCTACATCTAGATTGCAGGCTGCATTGTTGTATGATGCGACTATACAGCCTGCCATCCAGCAGAGACACTGAGTTGTGCGTGATTGCTCAGTGCCTTGTGGTGAGGTGAACTCCTTTCACCTCACTCAAGTCACCGTGAGAAAGTTGAGACTTCAGTGGATTTGGGTGTAGACGTGAGTATACATGTTTTTATTAAACGTAGATTCATTAAAGGAGTCAGTCATTCTTTCAATAAAGGACTTTATTCTGGGTGTGTTTTTTTTTAATACAATATCACTATGGGGATAGTAATGGGGGCATCTTATAGCCGCCTTTCCATTACTAACCTATGGGTTTGATGTCACATGACAATACAAACGTGACATCATCCCCCCCAACTATCACCCCCATTGCCACCACACCAGGACCAGTGGAAAGAGCAAGGCTAAGTGCCAGAATTGGTGAATTTTATGGATGCGCCTTTTCTGCAGCAGCTGAGAGCTGATGTTTTAGTCTGAGAGGGGGCCAATATCCATGGCCCCTTCCTAGGCTATTAATATAAGCCCAAAGTAGTCTGACGAGCCTTTGCTGATTATTAATTATAGGGGACACTACATCATTGTTTGGAGGGTACCCCATTTTAATAACCAGGAAAGACTAAATATACAGTTGTGAGCTGATATTAATAGCCTGGGAAGCTCCATGGGTATTACCACCCACTGCCTTGCCCTATTGAATGACCAGACCACTTATATGATATTACCGAATAATCCTTTGTCAGTCTTCATGGTGAGGTAGTCTTCCCTACTCACTGCAGCAAATGGGTATAGCCTCATCAGTGTGGATGAATTTGATTACGTTGCCGAAGCATCCTGTTGTTGCCACTATTTATGTCCTCCTGAAGATACAGAATGGTCTGTCTTCAATTGCCCTCATTTACTAGAGATACCATCAATTGATTTGGTAGTACTTTACAGTTTGGAGGGCATCCACATAGATCAAGATGTCTGGCTCACAAGTGTGGATGTTGAGGCACTCTTACTCCTCGATCCCCCATCTGAAAGGCTTTGAGGTTTGGTCTTTCAATAGGGCAAGGCACATATTGCGATACTGATCTGTGCCAATGATAATAATGTTTCCACCTTTGTCAGATTGTTAAACTACAATCGACATGTACCTTTCCAAGGCGCACAAAGCCAAAATCCGTTGTTGAGATAAATTGTATTTAGTGAAGGTAGTATTAATCTGTAAAATTTCTTTGGTGACTAATTTAAGTAATACATCGATCGGAGGAAGCTCACCTGTAATGGGAGGTATTTTTGTACTAGAGTAAGGATTAAAAAGGGTTAAATATTACCTCTCGACTAGAGGCTTACAACATTAGGCACATAATTAATTTCTTATTGAACTTGATTTTGTCCTGAACAGTAATTTTTTCACCTTTGATGGTAAGATCTACCACCAGCTTAGCGGCACAGCTATGGAGAGCCCACGTTCCCCCAGTTATGCAAATTAACTCCTGGGCTGGTGGGAGGACACTTGCGTATTCACTTCACAACACTGACATGACGAAATACATTGAGCTATGGACTAGATACATTGATGATGTATTTGTACTATGGAGGGGCTCATAGGAATGTTTTTTACTTTTTGTGGAAACTTTAAATGAAAATCCCATTGGCCTATGTATCACCAGTGAGATTCATGCTCATAGAAGACCCTTTTTGGATGTAATAGTAAAACAAAACGTCGATCACTTCAAACAAGTGTATATTGTAAACCCACGTCCACAAATGCTTCTGTAAGGTTGGAAAACCAACACCCCTTTTCACTGAAAAAGGTGATTCCAAAAGGACAATTTTATTTCTTGGACATAATTGTTCTGATAGAAAAAGGGATTATTCAACATTCCCAGGACTTACAAAACAGATTTATTAATAGAAGCTACTTGGACTAAGTAGTGAGGGAAGCTCACCATCACTCCCTGAGAAAAATGGAAGAGGAACTTCTCATACCTAAAGTTTCCAGCCAACAGGATGACAACATCTGTTTTTAATCAGTACCTATGATAAATCGGGCATCTCAAATTAGGAAAATCCCACAAAACACTGGGACATTCTTAAGATGGATAAAGACAAAGACAATGATCGTATTGTCCATAGCCATTCTGTCCCTCCACTGTAACGGGGTACATGGCTACCCAAGAGACCGGCGGGTTTGTCATGGGTGTGGAGGTTGAGTGGAATGTCCACATCTAAAAATTGGTAAAACATTTTTGTAGCCACATGACCGAGGAACAATTCACAATTAGGAACTTCATTAATTGTAAATCAAAGGGTGTAATTTATAAAGCCACTTCTATTTGTTGCAAAGAGTACATTGGCAAGACTTTAGATAGTCTGAACAATCGGGATACACCCATTGTGCATCATGTTAATTTGGCACATGGCAGAAATGTCAGGTCTGTTTAGTGTATGTGCATTGAATTGGTCAAAACGATCATAATGGGTGTGAATTTTGACAAATATCTATTGCAAAGAGAAGCTAAATGGATTTTACGCCTTTGGACTTCCACTTCCCAGGACCTTAATGAGCAACTTATTTTCAGCCATTTCCTCTGAATTTATTTCTCCCTACCTTCCTTTCTCCTTTACCACTTTCCTCCCCTCCATTACTCATCTTACTCTTGTTCACTCTTTGCTTTACTAATTATATTTCATTGATAGTTCCACCCCCCTCCCCCCTTCCTCGAGCCTGGCAAGTGACATTACACGGACCATATAAACCAAGTTTTATTTTCTAGATGTGGCTAATTAAATCTGGTTTTGTTTACGTTGCCTCGGCAACATATATCTTTGATATATCCTCTGCCTGTCTTGTACTAATTCTGTCACACCTCACTGAGTGTGCACTGCAATTTTATCCTTGGACTTATCTCCATGGCATCTGGACACACTGAGATGCACCACCAATGAAAGTGCTTCCTTGTGATGTATCACAATGGAAACCCTTTCCATTGCAGCATGATTACCGACCAAGCTCCGGTAATGAAAGTCACACATCTCGTGGCAATATGTTCCACTCATTGACCACTCTGTCAAAACTGGGATTTTTGTGTACTCGCCATAAAATCCTTTTCTCCGAGCCACTCATTGGGGGACACAGGACCACGGGTGTTATGCTGCTACCACTAGGAGGCCGACACTAAGTTAATACAAAGAAAGCTAGATCCTCCTCTGCATTATACACCCTCATGCTGGCTCCCAGAGAACAAGTTTAGTTCAAAAGCAGTAGGAGAACATTAACCACACATAAGAGTACAACATGTCAAACTAAAGAACAAGCACAAGCCATTAGGCTAACAGGGTGGGTGCTGTGTCCCCTCAATGAGTGGCTCGAAGAAAAAAAATCCTGTTTCTCCTTTGCCTCATTGGGGGACACAGGACCATGGGATGTCCCAAAGCAGTCCCTGGGTGGGGAAAACAGAAAACATCAGGTTTCACGTAACAACTGCCTAGATGTGTGCCACCACAGCCTGCAGAATTCTTTTGCCCAGCCCCGCGATCAATTGAAGCTTGGGTATGAACATTATAGTGCTTCGAGAAAGTATGAAGGCTGGACCAGGTCGCAGCTTTACAGTTCTGCTCCACCGAAGCCTGATGCCAAATGGCCCAGGAAGCACCCAATGACCGAGTGGAGTGCACTCTGATCCCCGCTGGGATAGTCTTACTTCTGATGCAGTAGGACTTCTGAATGGTGGAATGAATCCACCTAGCTATCGTGGCCTTTGCAGTGGCTAGGTCCTTCTTGTGCCCCTCAGGAAGCACGAACAAAGAATCTGGCCTTCGGAAGGATGCCGTCCTCGATACGTACCTTCTCAGAGCTCTAACTACATCCAGAGTATGGAGAGCCCTTTCCACCCTGTGGACTGGAGTCAGACAAAATGATGGGAGAACAATGTCCTCGTTAAGGTGGAAGGATGAGACAACCTTGGGCAAAAAGGATGGGGACGGCCTGAGAACAACCTTGTCCTGATGGAATATAAGGAAAGGCGCCTGACAGGACAGAGCAGCCAGCTCCGAAACTCGCCTGATTGATGTGATCGCCATGAAAAAAAGCAACTTTCCAGGACAGGTGAGTGAAATTTCCTGAAGCGATTCAAAAGAAGCTTCCTGTAAGACTCCCAGGACCAACTTAACGTCCCAAGGGTCTAAAGGCATGCGATAGGAAGCACATGTGTAACCCCCTGAATGAACGTCTTCACCTGAGGTTTTGTTGCAATCCTATGTTGGAATAAGATCGATAAGGCAGATATCTGGCCCTTGAGTGAGCTGATCACCAAGCCTGAGTCCAGACCGGTCTGTAGGAACTCTAAAATAGAGAAGATGAGGGGGAGACGTCCACAAGCTTTGCTCCAAGCAAAAAATGTCTTCCAGGTACGGTGATAAATGCACACCAATGCAGGCTTACGAGCACTGATCATTGTGGACACGACTTGATGTGAAAAACCAGCCTGGGCCAGAATCAAGGATTCAACGGCCAAGCCGTTAAACACAGAGCCGCTGAGTTCTGGTCATAAATTGGCCCCTGGGAGAGTAGATCTGGATGATTTGGCAGTCAACAGGGTACGTCAGCAACGAGGCACACCAACTCTGTGAACCACTCTCGGCATGGCCTATCCGGAGTGACCAGGATCACTGGAAGAGGTTCATGCCTTGATCTTTCTGATGACTCTTGGAAGAAGCGGCAGTGGGGGAAAAATGCATGGAAGACGGAACGGTCACCACAAATGAAAAGAACATCCACTCCTTTGGCTCGTGGATCTCGCGACTGAGCTATGAACCAGGAGACTTCAGCGTTCAGTCTCGACGGCATCAGATCCACATCCGGGGTCCCCTAACAAAGACAGATCTGTTGGAAAACATCCGGATGAAGTTCCCACTTCCCCGAGGCGAGACCCTAGTGGCTGAGGAAGTCTGCCGCCCAGTTTTCCATGCCTGGTATGTGCACTGCTGAGATTACCGAATGGTTCCTCTCTGCCCATCGAAGAATGTGAGATACCTCGCACATGGCTACCCTGATGTGGGTACCCCCTTGATGGATGATGTATGCCACAGTCGTGGCATTGTCCGATTGAATTCAGATGGGATGTCCTAGTAGGAGATAAAGAAACTGCAGTAGCGCTAGCTATATCTCGCTTGGATTTCCAAGACATGGATTAGAAGTTTTGATTGCCAAGATGACCAGCGGCCCTGAGCGGCGTGGTAATGAAAAACTGCTCCCCAGCTTGAAAACTGGCATCGGAAGTCACCACTAGCCATTTAACCGGGAGAAAGGACTGTCCCTGGTTGAGGGAAGAACTCAACGTCCACCATCAGAGAATCTGCCTGACCCGCAGGGATACGCGGCAGCGGAAGTCAAGGGAGAATAGGTTCCTGTCCCAAGCTGTTAGAAGAGCATGCAGTATGGGCGGAGATACAACTATGCGAAAGGAACTGCTTCCATTGCTGCCACCATTTTGCCCAGTACCCTCATCGCAAAGCGGATGGAATAAGGGGATGACTGAGAAATAGCATGGGCTCCTTGCTGAAGGGCCTTATCTTGAGGGAGAATCACCAACCCTCGGGGGGAGTCCAGGGTCATGCCTAGATAGGATATCTGCTGGGCTGGAATGGGGGAAGACTTGGCTAAGTTTATCAGCCAATCCAGACGAGAAAGAGTATCACAAGTAATAAGAATGGACTCCACGCAGAAAGATGGACCCTCGACTAGGAGATCATCCAGATAGGGCAGGACGACCACGCCCCGAGAGTGTAAGATGGACATGACGGCCGCCATGACCTTTGTGAACACCCTGGGAGCGGAAGCAAGGCCATGAATTGAAAATGCAGTTCGTGAATGGTGAAACGCAGGAACTTTTGGTGGGGGGGGGAATCGGAATGTGCAGGTAAGCATCTCGAATATCGATGGATGCTAGAAACTCCCCTTTTTCCATTGAAGTAATGACCAAACGCAGAGACTCCATGAAGAAATGATGGACCTTGACAAATCTATTTAGAAGTTTGACGTCCATTATGGGTCTCACTTTTCCATCCTTTTTTGGGACAACAAATAGGATGAAGTAGAAACCATCGATCCTTTTGTTTTCCAGAACTGGGACAATGACACCATCGAGTGTCAGGTAAACTAATCAAATTTGCAGACGATGCAAAGCTAGGAGGGATAGCTAACACTAGAGAAGACAGGATTCCGAAGGATCTAGATAAGCTTGATCAATGGGCAGTGACTAGTAGCATGGTATTTAACGGGGAGAAATGCAAGATTCTACAATGGACAAGAAAAATGAAAATTACATCTACAGAATAGGAGGAATATAACTAAGCAACAGGATGCGTGAAAAAACTTGGGTATGCTAATAGATCACAGACTGCACGAGTCAACAGTAGACATGAGCGAATATTGTCGGATCCCTCATTCGGCTCGCTAATAGAGCTTACCGAATAGCTGCGGTGGGATCGTTTCTGATAATCAGGTGTCTAGCACCACAGCTGCATGTGTCGTGTATGTATGACAGTTGCAACACATGCATGGAGAGCCTGAGAGCAAATTATGTCCTACGAGGAACAGTTAAAGGATCTGGGAATGTTTAGCTTGCAAAAAAGAAGGCTAAGAGGAGACTCAATATCTGTCTACATATATCTAAAAGGATGTCACAGTGTAGAGGAATCTTTATTCTCATTTGCACATGGAAACACGAGACGCAATGGAATGAAACAAAGAGAGAAGATATAGATTAGATATTAGACAGAACTTTTCTCCTTCGCCTCTTTGTGGGACACAGGACCATAGGTGTTATGCTGCTACCACTAGGAGGCTGACACAAAATTAATACAAAGAAAGTTAGCTCCTCCTCTGCAGTATACACCCTCATGCCTGCTCCCAGATAACCAGTTCATGCTTAGTGTTCGTAAGATTCTATTTACATTTTTAATTTTTTTTTTTATTAAGATTTTTTTTACCTCGAGTAAGGGGCGACTGATACTTTCAAGGCTCCGATCTCCCTGAACCAACAATAGGAGAGCACGTGGAGTTTCGCCTCCACGTATCCTCTCCTGCGACGTGGGATGCCATGCCTGGACTGATTTTTAGGGGCGACTGGTCCCTTAAAGGGCACCAATCTCCCTGCACCATTTACAGACGAGCACATGAAGTGTCGCCTCCATGTACCCTCTTCTGCAGCCAGGCCTAATGCCAATCAGCCCTGTCCACCCAGGGGGATTGAACCCCTTGGATGCACAGTCACCCTCTGTTTTGGCCGTGCAACCCCCACTGTTTAGCGGATCAAGCAAGGAGGGGGACGGTCCCTCTCCATCACCCTATGAAAGGGAGAGTGGATTGAGGGTTTTTACCCTGTTATCCCTGCACCGTCCAAAAATCATCAGCGACAGCAGCTGCACATTGGAGATACCTGCGTACAGTGGAGGTACCTACAGCATTGTCTGAAGGACATCTCCAGCCTCTCAGGGTAAGCGCTGAGAAGGGGGGGCTCTGAGCAGCCAGGGCACAGGCAGCAGACTTTTCCGGCAGGGGTGGGCGTTTTTCAGTTTTTCGGGCCTAGGTAAAAATTTAGTCCCCGACTTTGGCCTTGTACAGGCCGCAGCCAAAGCTCCACCCCACTATGACACGATCTGGCTGCTCCGCCCACTTTTCCATGGCTTCTCTTTCTGAACAAGAGGCGCCATGTATTCTCGGCAGCCATCTTCCTACACCCTGTCGCATGCTGACAGGGCCTTTGGATGCTCAGGAAGTCTATCCCTACGTTGTGCCTGGCCGGGTCCGGAAGATGTGGAAGTAGCGGACCAATTTGAGTTGAAACGGGGGAAAAAAAAAAAAAAAAAAACGGGACTGAGTGTGCTGTTGCTGGTTCTGAAAGGGCCGAAAGGGTCTCTGTTGTGGAAGAAATTTACTCTTTCCTCCAGTGGCCTGGAGTCGGGGACCCCTGATCTGGACGGATCCTGTGAGATTCAATGATTTCCTTACATTCGGGATGAGTGGCAAACACTATGAGCTTGCTTGGTCCTCTTAAAGGACACGGCATGGTCCGTTTTAGATAAAGGTTCCTCATCAAGCTTTAAAGCCCAGAGTAGAGAGTCTCCTGATCGTGATGAAAATTCCTGATCTAGGGACGTGTCAGAATCGTCCTCTGAAACAGATTCTCTACTAGCCGCAATAGAAGGGGAGCGAGAAATGGAGCTCTCAGAACCCGAATCCCAGTGATGGTCTGGGGTTATGGCATGAGTCCTTTTCCTGGAAGAGCGAGAGCTCCTTAGCAAGGTACGACCCCTGGAGTACGAAGGGTTCTGACGATCGGAAGCGTCGTCTGAAATAGTGCCCTGGTTAGAGGAAGGGTCTCGGAACGAGTCTAACGCTTTTTCCAGGGATGCCATAGACTGGGTAAGGGAGGTAGCCCACTCAGGGGGACAAGGCTCACTGGGTTCAGTATCAGTAACAGGTGGTCCCTGAGAAGTCACCGGTTCACAAGCTGTGCACAATGCAGTATTGTGACCCCGGGGTAATGACACCTTACAAGAGGTACATGCAGCGAAGAACAGTGGGTTTTCCCAGACTTTTTGTGAGGCTTTGATTGAGACATAGCGTAGCCTTGAGGAGAGCGCTTACTAGCAGGGGAAGGGTTAAGCTATGTTTCTGCAGCTTACCCAGGTCCTGTGTCTTGAGTCGCCAGGGGAGGTCCGCAGTGTATGCCCAGAAATCGCTAGTCCTGAAGACTGATTCAAAAGGCTGGAGAAGTGCTGCAGCATCAGCACTGTGGGTGTCCTAAGATGGCTGCCGAGATCAGGAAGTGAGAGCGCTTCTCAGGGAACGAGAAGCACCGGAAAGAGCAGGCGGCAGTAACTGCCGGTGGGCATGGCCAAAACTCCGGCCAGTATGAAGGGGAAAAGCCGCGGAGAAAAATTTTAAACCTGCGGTTGCGGCCTGCAACGCCGCGACCGCTATTAGCGCCATCCTTTAAGCCACACTCGTTCATTGAATTGCCGTACTGCGGACCACCCACGGACCCGGGCTTTAAGGTGCGGACCTCCCATACCCCGGGGGCCAGCACCCCCACCACCTCAGCCCCTGCAGTGTACTCACAGTAGATGCGGTAGGCCGGTGCTCAATCCACCGTCGCCATAGTCATGGAGGGGGTGGAGAGCTTCTACCGCCTTGCGTCATCTGCTATATCAGTAGTGATGCAGTGGGGGGCTGCACTGATGCCATACATATTATGTCCGGCTATGTACCTGGCTCCAGGAGAGGTAGATGGAGGGCTACTCCATGTGGTCACCTGCTATAGAGGGGGGAGATCGGAACGCGAAGAAACCATCGCCCGTAAGGTGAGCTCAGGGCTGGCATCCAACATTGCAGGAAAGGATATGGGAAGAGCGCTTCATGTACTTGCCTGTTGATGATTCGGGGGAGATCGGAACCTAGAAAGGATCCATCGCCCCCATTCAGGGAAAAAATAGAAAAAGTAAAAAACTAAAATAAAACAGGTGGGGTCTGAAAGCAGACCCAAGTACCTCCTACAGACACTAAGCAAGAACTGGTTCACTTAGAGCCAGCAGGAGGGTGTATACTGCAGGGGAGGAGCTATTCGTCCTGTATTTGCTTAGTGTCCTCCTAGTGGCATAACACCCATGGTCCTGTGGCATAGGAGAAACACCAAGATTACTTACCGGTAGCCGGTTTTTCCGGAACCCATGATGGCACACCTGAGAAAGGGGATCCGCCCAGTCAGGACAGGAAACCCTACTGAAAATAAAAGGGCGGTACCTCTCTGTCGCTTCAGTTGGTTTTCAGAGCATGAGAGGCACCCCTGGTTAGTACACATGGCAAATCCATCACATCATATGAACTAAAAACACCCAAACTATAGTGCACACCGAAGGGATGACAAAGGGGGGGAATATACAGGTGCCATCATGGGTTCCGGAAAATCTGGCTACCGGTAAGTAACCTTGGTGTTTTCCCTTCCCCCATGATGGCACATCTGAGAGACTTTTGTAGAATGATACCTTAGAAAGGGTCCACTGCTTCAAGTACCCTTCTACCAAAGGTTAGGTCAGCAGAGGAGGAAAGGTCCAGCCGGTAGTGTTTGAAAAAAGTTGAGGGTGAGGACCAGGTAGCGGCCTTGCAAATTTGGTCAATCAATACCTCAGCCTTTTCTGCCCAGGGGGTAGCCATGGTTCTGGTGGAGTGAGCCTTGATGCCATCAGGAACCGGAGTGCCACTCACAGAGTAGGATAGACTAATGGCCTCCCTGATCCATCTAGCAATGGTACTTTTAGCTACTGCGCACCCTTTTTTACTACCCTGAAAGGCTACAAATAAGGTTTGGTCTTTCCTCCACTGACTAGTCACGGTCATGTATTGTAACATAGATCTTCTTACATCTAACATATGGAACTTTTGTTCCCCAGGATTTCTAGGATTATTACGAAACGATGGTAAAATAATCTCCTGACTCCTGGAATTTTAAAACCACCTTGGGGAGATACGCCGGGTCTGGTCTTAGAATTATTCTGTCGTCAAAAACCTGAGTATAAGGGCATATCGACAGGGCCTGTAAATCTCCTACCCTACGGGACGATGTTAGGGCTACCAGTAGAACTGTTTTCAGGGTGAGTAATTTAGGTGACAACTCCTGCAAAGGCTCAAAAGTGTCTTTGGTTAAGGCTTTGAAGACTAAATTTAGATCCCAAGGAGGGATTTTTGGGATAATAACCGGCCTACACCTGCCACAGGATTTTATGAATCGTGAAACCCCCCTATTTGATGCTAGGTTGCAGTTATATAGGGCCCCCAAAGATGAAACTTGAACCTTAAGGGTGCTAGTCGCTAACCCGAGTTGCAACCCTGCCTGCAGAAACTCTAGGATGGGTCCCACTGGAGCTACATCCCCCCGACGGTTCACCCAGGAAGTCAAGAAACTTTTTCCATGTCCTACCGTAGATTCTAGATGTTATAGGCTTTCTGCTTTTCAATAGGGTGGAGACTAGCCCTGGTGAGAATCCCTGGCGACTCAGTAACGCCATCTCAAATTCCAGGCTGCCAGATGGAAGCCCTTCACCTGAGAGTGGGTCACTGGTCCTTGGGTTAACAGGTCCGGAACCTCTGGCAGAATCCATGGGTCTGTTAATGACATCTGCCTTAGAAGTGAGAACCATGGTCTTTTGGCCAGAATGGAGCAATGAGTATTTTTTTTGCTCGCTATTCTCTGATCTTCCGGACTACTGTTGGAATCATCACTATCGGGGGGAATGCGTAGGCCAGAGAGAACCTCCATGGTATTAGCAGGGCATCTACTGCAAAATGATGTTCTCTTGGGTTTAGGGAGCAGAATTTTTTGTTGTGTGGGGTGGCAAATAAGTCTGTTTCTGGTGTACCCCAGGCTTGTATTTGTTGGAACACCTGGGGGTTTAGGGACCATTCCCCGTCTCAGACCTCTGCGACTCAGGAAGTCTGCCTGTGTTTTCTACACCCCATATGTGTAGTGCTGTGAGGGACGACAGGTGTTGTTCTGCCAACTGGAAAAGTTGGTGATTGATATAAGCAGAACTTGGTGATTGATATAAGCTACCACTGCTCGATTGCCCGTCATGATTCGAGTATGGTGGCCCTGGAGCAAGGGGAGAAAATGTTTCAAGGCCTTTTTCCACTGCCCATAGTTCTTTTTCGTTTGAGCCATGATTCCTTTCTTGGAAGGACCAGGTTCCTTGTACTAAATGAGACTTCAGATGAGCCCCCAATCTATACCGCTTGTGTCGGTCGTGATGATGTCTTCGACCGGTTTCTGCCACTGGACCCCCATTGTGAGATTTCCTTCACAGTGCACCAAATTAGGGAATCTCTTATGCCTTAAGACAGATTTCCTTCCAAATGCACTCTTAACAGTTTCTGAGCTGACAGAACATCCCACTGCAGTTGTCTCAGGTGAAATTGTGCCCATCCTATAGCCGGGATGCATGACGTTAATGAGCCTAGTATGGACATTGCTTTTCTTAGGGTCAACGCTGGCTGATGTATTGCTGTACTCGTCAAGTTTATAATTTTGGCCACTTTGTTCTCCAGAAGGAGGCAGAGCTGACGCTCGGAGTCCAGTATTAATCCTAGGAAGGACTGCACTTTTACTGGAACTAACTTTGATTTGGGGATATTTATTTTCCATCCCAGCTCTATTAGAGTTGATGTTACAACTGTTACTTGATGGGAGCAATGGGTCTCTGTCCTCCCTACCACAAGGAAGTCATCCAGGTATGGGACAATCACTACATCCCGGGATCGGAGGTATGACATTACCTCTACCATCACCTTGGTGAAGACCCTGGGAGCTGTAGACAGGCCAAATGGAAAGGCTGTATATTGGTAATGTTTCACTTGGTTTTGCATGTAGAGCGCCTCTCTCAAATATTTCCGATATTCCTGATGTATTGGGATATGATAATATGCGTCTATTACTGCCATGAAGCAGTGAAGGAACAGAAGTTTTGTGGTCGCGTTGATGGACTCCATCTTGAAGGAGTAGTTCTCTACTGATTGATTGAGCTTTCTTAGGTTGACTATGGTTCTCCAGGAGCCATCTGGTTTTTGTATCAGAAAGACGGGGAGTAAAACCCCCTTCCTTCCTCCCGAGCCGGGACTTCTTACAAGACATTTTTGTGAACAAGTCCGAGGACTTCTGTTTCCAGAGCAGATTGCTCCTGCTGGGACTTCATCCGGGAGTTATTTCAAAATTGTGCCTGGGTGGACGGATGAATTTTATCTTTAGGCCGTCTTTGATAATATTTCAAACCCAGGTGCTTGGGGAGATGTTTATCCAGGCTGAAAAGAAGAGGGAGAGCCTTCCTCCAACCTCTGATGTATTCACTGGGGGGGATATTTTAGCTGATGTAGAGGGCCCTTTGAACATGTAGCCCAGATCCCCTTTTATCTTTAAAGTCCCAATTTCTCCTATCTCCTGGGGGACGACCTCTGTTAAATCTTCTCCGAAAGAAAGGTTTTTTGGGATCTCTAGAAAAACTTGGAAAGGCTTTCTTTTTATCTCCTGCATGTTCCAAGACCTCTTCTAGCTTTTTCCCAAAGAGGAATTGACCATCGCAAGGGATGGAGCATAGTTTATGTTTAGATGGCAAATCCCCAGGACAACCTTTAAGCCATAGGGCTCTCCTTGCCGCATTGGACAAGCCTACTGCTCTAGCTGTTAAATCTTGCAGAATCTCCAGAGGAATCAGCCTAAAAAGCTGCTGCTCCTTGCACTAAGGATATATTCGCAAGGATATCACTTCTAGGAACTTTATTCCTTAGCTCAGTGTTCCCCAACTCCAGTCCTCAAGAGCCACCAACAGGTCATGTTTTGAGGATTTCCTTAGTATTGCAGAGGTCATTGAATGCTTGCCTGTCCAGGTGATGCAATTATCACCTTTGCAATACTAAGGAAATCCTGAAAACATGACCTGTTGGTGGCTCTTGAGGACTGGACTTGGGGAACACTGCCTTTGCTGATATTCTATCTGCTGTAGCCAGACCATGAGAGCACGGGCCGTACATGTCCCAGCTATTGCTGATTTCAGGCCCCCAGTCGAAGCTTCCCAGATGTGTCTCAAAAAGCAATCTGCTTTTTTGTCAAGCGGGTCTTTTAGGACACCTAAATCTTCTAAGGGAAGGGATGATTTTTTTCAAAGATTTGGCCACTGCACCGTCAATTTTAGGGATTTTTTCTCAGGATTCGGAGTCTTTTTCCTCAAAAGGATATCTCCTTTTTGATGAAGGCAAGGTACCCATTTTCTCGGGTTATCTCCATTCTTTTTCGATCAATGCTTTGATTTTTGCATTGACCGAAAACATACGTTTCCTTTTTTCTTCTAACCCGCCAAACATGACATCCTCAAGTGACCTAGGTGTCTTCTCTTTAGGACCCATCGCAGACCTGACTGATTTAACTAGTTTATCTACATCCTCAGTTGGAAAATATGGTCGACCCCCTGTATCACTGTCTGAGGAGGAATCTGAGGACTGGATAGAGGGAGACCTGGATGATTTATGACTGTCTCCGAGGCATCAAAATCCGTAGACACCTTGCGGCTTTTCCTCCCTGTTTTTTTTAAGGGTCAATTTTAAAGGAGTCTTATCTCTACCTGTATTATGGCTTTAAGGCTAGTGGTGAAATTAGGGGTCTCTTCCGGTATAGTTTTATTAATGCAGTCAGCGCAGAGGTCCTTCTGCCACTGAATTGTAAGTGGTACTTTACAAAGGGCACATTCTCGTTCTTTGCTTTGCCGCAAGATTTCCTCGACCCCTAGTGATCAAACAGAAAAAATGGACCCTGTTACCATAAGGGTGACATTAACGTAGATCACTCACCACCGCTGACAGTCAAGGGTACCGGTTTACGGAGGCTGGACAGATGCACATGCAGTGTTCCTCTGGACGCCGAAGAGTCTTGCCAGACAGGACGACTGCTGCTCCTACCACTTGAGCGGTTGCTCCCAATTCCATGATGAAGCTTTTGGGCATGAGCGCGTTTTCTGTGGTAATCCCCCCTTTTATGGGGGATCCACTGCACTCCCGCCTCCTCCGGTGCCCAATGGTGGCCCCTCTCCTCCTCCGGTGCCCAATGGTGGCCCCTCCCCTCCTCTGCCACACCACCAGAGTCTTTTTCCACCGGCCGGCGTTTTCTTCATGGGTGCCGCCATCTTGGATCCGGCGCCCGTCCCTGACGCCACGTGGGAACGCCCATTCCCAGCATTGCGCGTAACATTAGACGGGCGACCGTGGACGCCGGCAGAGAGGGCAGCATGGCAGCCACGGAAGGAGCCCGGCCTTCCGACCGTGCTGCACAGATGCCCGCTCAGACGCAAAGCCCCGGAGGACCCGTGGACGGCGCTTCCAGTACCCAAGATCGACGCACAGGTGCTGCCTGTTCTTCCACGCCGGGACGGATAATAGGTAAGTGGAAACGTCGCCGTGTTCAGCACGAGGGTCCCTGTCCGGACAGGAAACCCAACTGAAGCGACAGAGGTACCGCCCTTTTATTTTCAGTAGGGTTTCCAGGCCTGACTGGGCGGATCCCCTCTCTCAGGTGTGCCGTCATGGGGGAAGGGAAAATAAATATCTAGTAAATGTTTCTGTACTTTTAAAAATGTAACAAACAAGAATTTCCCTCAGTTATTACAAGGACATACCGTAATTCTTTATTGTAGAAGAATAAAGTCCAAATTCTGAGATTTCTCTTGCATTGTTAGATCTCCCACTTCTCTGCTAGGTACCAACTGTGAAGTGGGTAATTCTACTACCACAGTCGCTGTGTAATATTGATCTTAAGAGGGTGACGTCCTCCTGTGGGCTGGAGCACAGAACTACTGAGCAGTGGCTTTCTGTGGCTTACTCATCCAAGAATCATATACATCACATCGTCACTGTGTATGGCCAACATGTACTATATTAACCTACAAGTGTATGGCCAAACAAGTTGCTTCCCAGTGTTAACAGACGAGTGACTGAAGCTGGACCCACAATTATGAATTATGGGGCTTTTCACATTGCATTCTGTCCCACGTTCAGTGGTCCCATTGTGGCTTGCATCCAAACACCACACAAAACGGGATTCAGGCATATGCACCGACAGGTCATTGACTATAATAATACTGACAGAGTTAGCGCATGCTCTCACATGTATCAGTTTCAAGTGTATACTGGAGGCGGACTCTGAATAGGTAGTAGACTGCCTCTGACTGTTCGCCTCCAGTATGCATATATACCTGAAAATGACGCACATCACAGCACACTGACTCTGCAGGGGCATCATTACAGTCAATGGCCCTGTCAGTGCATAAACTTGAGTACAGGTTTGCGAAGATTTCAGATACAAGCCCCGACGGGACCAACGAACATAGGAAAAAAACGCAATGTGAAAGGAGCCTTAAAAAGGTGTTCCTCAGGATTAAAAAATAAATTCCCATAGAAAGGCAACTACATCACCTACACTCATGTTCCCCAGGTCCAGCACTGCCTCTCTACTGGCGACCCGTTCCTTGACAGAAGCAGTGATGTCACAACTATAGCACACAGGACGGCTACAGCCAATCACTGGGCTCAGCACCTGGCATCAACTATATTGGCAGAGCTGCAGAACACAGCGATTGTCTACAGAAATCAAATGTGATGTACTCATGACTTAATAGCTCGAGACAGTGGACCCAGGGAACACAAGTACAGGCAAGTTTGTTATTTTCTACAATCAGTTGGGACTATAAATAAATGTGTTTCTTCTCCTACCCATTGGCACTGACTGAGAAGATGGCCAAAGTCTCAAAAGACTTTTAAAAGGACTTCATAATAGTTACACAGTTTTGTCTATGAGCATCCTTTGCTATTGCTGCAGTTTTTGGAAAGATTGTTTAGTTTAACGGTTCTTTTTTCAACTTAAATGTCTTTTTGCCAAAGGAATAGTGAGGATAAGAATAATAAGCCCTACTGACAAACACTTGTGGTACATACTGGAAGGTGACAGCTCCAAAGCACAATAAATCATATGAGTCACAGCATAAACCTTGTAGAATTTAAACCATTTGTATTTTATCATTTTATTGATGGCATTTATCCCATGGTTTAACATGTTAATTATACTGTAATAAACATGGCTTTAATATTAAACTTATTACTTATTATCCAAAGTCACCACAGTCCATTTGTGTAAATATAAAAATATATACTTAATACTTTGTACAATACTGGTTTTTGGTCCAAACAAAAATGGATCAGAAAAGCCAATAACCTAATACTTTAAAGAATTTCCAATTTTCTTTAAAGGCTATTTGTATGGAATTAGGCAACTTTGAATAATGAGATTTACATAATAAAATCTGAAACAAAAAAAATCTAAACAAAGATGTGCTGCAACACAAAAAAAAATTAAAATTTCAAGTTCACAGATTTTTAGGTTATGCAGAAAAATATGCAGAAAAGAAATTATATTTACATGAATATCATATAATAAGGAAAAAGAGAGAAAGAAAAAAAGATAGGAAAAAAAAAAAAAGTGATAGGGGAAGCGTTTTATCAGATGATGAACTACGTTTCTAACAAACCCCGAGCAAAGAACCATCCATTAATCAGTCTTCAACTATCAGAAAAGTTTTGGTGCACAATACACTCAACTTCACACATACACCAGCACAAACGAGGCATAGAAATCATTCATCTTCCTCTACACTATACAGAACCCCTCAACTTGTAATTACAATTTCAAAGCGTCAGTAAAATAGTGGTGCAGATGAAAAGTATTATACAAAAAGCCATTCGCTGTGCAGGCTATATTTGCTTGTATAGCCAGATCATGCCAAGTCTGGTACTAAAGTTGCTAGGTTTTGATATTTTTTTTCTCTTTTCAAAAATCTTCCCATTGTCACGCGTTTTAATTACAAGAAGGGATGGCATGGATTGGGGGCTTCCAGCAAGTCCTTGGACATATCTGACTTCCACTAAAACACAGCATGAGGTACACTCCAGTATTTGTACAATGCGGGACACCATTTTTTAAATTTTATTCATTTCTCTAACCAAAAAAAAAAAAAGGACGAAGGATGGGCAGGAGGCAAAATATCATCCTATTTTCGCCTTCTTGCAGTCTTCATTTTTCGATTAGAAATTGCAGAAGGGGTTGACGCTCGTCCATTTGCCCTGGGGGAAAAAAAACAAAACAAGATCATTTAGTCAATGGACTAATTACTGAAACAACCAAAATAGGATGACAGAAACATGCATCTATAAAAACAAGTGCACCTGTACATGGTAAATAGTGCCAGCAAGTCTATACTATATGCAAAGCCTGGCATCCCATAGGTTACCTGAGATATCATGGGACTAGTGCCATAGCACCATTACATACAGGATTTGGCCAATCACCCTTCTAAGCATTGTCACAACAATGAGAAGACATATAAAGACAGGACAGCTGTGTGACCAAGGAAGACAACTTTATAATGAAATCCAACCATAAAAAGTAAAAAACATTTACTACAGTATTTGGCTGCGCCCCGCTAAGCACAGAGCGAAGTACGGTTGCGCAGGAGCGCCATTGGGGGACACTGTGGATGACGCAAGACGAATCATACGCCTGAAGCTGGGGAGGAGGATGGAATTTGCGACCAGTGACGCCCATCAGACCATATGAGGTCATTATAAAAGGCACTTTAGGGGCTAAGCAGTGGGAGTTGGGGACTCCTAGCATCTTCCTGCAATACTGTAAAATGGGCGGTAAATGTGGTGGCAGTGCTTTATATTGAGAAAACCTAGTAACCGGTTCACTTTACAGTAGTATGAACAAGAAGTCCTGATCAGTTAGCTGTCCTTCAGCTGATGCGCTCATTTACCTTCATATTGCTGGGCAGTTATGCAATGTCATATACTTACCCCATATTAAATGCGGGGGGCTGGTTAAAGACAAATCCAGAGTTTGCAGGCTGCGCTGGGGCAGCGGCAGGATTCACACCAAACTGGAACACTCCTGGAGAACTTCCAGGCGTAAAGTTGAAGTTTGAGCTTCCAAACTGAAAGCCAGGGCCTGAAAGACAACAGTTGTGGAATATTTTATTATATAGACCAACGACACTTGTTTTCAGCATTCAATCCAAAGTTGTGACATAGTACCACGTGAGATAATTAGATTGTAAGATGCATGGCATCCTGTGTTATCCGTGTTCAACATGGAAGAGTTATATTACGCCCCTCAATTTCTATTACATCTGGTGTATACACTGGCCTGACAACTGTTCAGATCTATGACTTGTCCTACCAGGGCTGCAGAGTCAAAAGCTTCCACGGTAGGTATAACGGATCTTACTAGAACCCAAAATACAGCGTGAGGAGGAAAGGGAGCCACATGGTAATTCTTTAGGCTTGTCAGAGTGGAAAAATGCTTTAAGTCTACCAATTAACAGGAAGGAAAGAGGGGAAAAAAAGAAAAAGGTTTCATACAAATTGCTGCAATTGCCAATTCTATGAAAAAAAGTGTCTGCAATAAAAACCCTTTAAAATAAAAATATAATGTGAACTGCTGGAATATCTGTTGGACTGACAAAGGTCTCGTCACTAGCACCCTCTAAGAGAGATACATAAATATGGAATATCCTATGAAGAAATGTTCATGGTGGGGCAGATCCCACTGAGCCCCGAAATAGAGCTGTACTCAGTGGCATCACATGAGTTCAGGCCTTGGAAATGAAAAACATTCACTATTTTCACCACTGTGCTGTTTTCATGGAGATCAGCTTTCACCAATACCAATGACCCTCACAGCCTGTCACTTACCACTAGGGGGAGCTGTATTGGATCCAAAAGCAGGTTGAGAGTTTTGCTGCCCAAAGACTGGTGTCTGGACATTGCTAGCCAATGATCCAAAAGCAGGGACGTTCTGAGAAGTACTGGGAAACAAAGTAGAGGATGTTGATGAGCCAAAGGCCGGGGCGGCATTTGTCTGGCCGGCAGGTTTCCCAAACGCTGGTACAGGGTTGGCAGCGGCAGCAGGAGCAGCAGCTGCACCGAAGATAAAGGGAGTGGAGTTGGTACCTGGTGTGGGGGAACAAATGTAATTAGGCTCGTTTGTCACCTTGTAATTTCTAATGGCATATTCATAGCATTGTATATGTAGTGAAAAGATAACGAGGTACTGAGCTTTTCTAATAAAACAGTTTTCATGTCAGGAAAAAAAAAATAAGATTAAAACCAGCAGATTAGTGGCCGATTGTGCTCATTAAAGGGTTAAGCCCCATCATGATAAATGGGTCAAACTGCAAGTTACTAGTTGTCAAGCACTTGGTATTGAGAATCCTCTTCATAGACACAATTCTATATCCTTCACAGGGTACAACCTAAATGCCCAGATGAGTGTTGCAAATGTCACAAGGGGTCCGAGGCCTTTTTTTTTTGTCTTTCGTCTCCTAAGGGATTGGCCAGAGATTAAGGAACACTGGACCTAAGTGGTTCACTTGCTACATAAACATATGGGAATCACAGATTATCCTAAGGGTCCTTTCAGGCTGCGGTCTAGCACCCATGCGATGGCCCCATTAAAGGGACTGTCACCCCCCTCCAGCCGTTAGAAACTAAAAGAGCCACCTTGTGCAGCAGTAATGCTGCATTCTGACAAGGTGGCTCTTTTAGGTATTGGTGCAGTCAAAGCAGAAATAAAGCGTTTTATAATTTCGCAAAAATACCTGTCTTTAGTCGTGGAGGCAGGTCTTAACCCCCCTGCTGCACGCGCCACACTGCCGTCACTCAAGGCTTCTTCGGCGCCGTCCCCTCCGCGCTGTTTTCAAATCAAATCCGGTGCCTGCGCTGTTTAGTACTGGCTGGGGCAGGCGCAGTGAGCGCTGCCCGTCTGACCTCAGATGCAGTCTTGCAGACTTCGCCTGTGCGGCCACCCAGCTTGTGAATCCCAGCCCCGCACTGTGCATAATGCATAACACACTGCGGGGCTGGGATTCACAAGCTGGGTGGCCGCACAGGCGCAGTCTGCAAGACTGCATCTGAGGTCAGATGGGCAGCGCTCACTGCGCCTGCCCCAGGCAGAACAAAACAGCGCAGGGGCCGGATTTGATTGGAAAACAGCGCGGAGGGGGCAGCGCCCGGTGCCGAAGAAGCCTCGAGTGACGGCAGTGTGGCGTGTGCAGCAGGGGGGTTAAGACCTGCCTCCACGACTAAAGACAGGTATTTTTGCGAAATTATAAAACGCTTTATTTCTGGTTTGACTGCACCAATAACTAAAAGAGCCACCTTGTCAGAATGCAGCATTACTGCTGCACAAGGTGGCTCTTTTAGTTTCTAACGGCTGGAGGGGGTGACAGTCTCTTTAAGGCTTAAGTCTGAACTCCCCCTCAAAATGGAATTCGTATATGTGCGCTGACGGGGCCATAAACTAGAATGGTGCGGACACAGCGAACATGTGCTCTGCTGTGCATAATTTTCGTAAAAAAGCTGTAGTAGACAGCATCCGAGGATCCACCTCCAGGGGGCATACATGCCTAAAAATGATGCACATCAGGGAGTGCCTTGCTCTGCCGGCACCATTATAGTCTATGGCCCAGTCAGCGCATATGTACGAATCCAGTTTTGCAGGGGGTTCAGATATAAGCTCCTACAGGGTGACTGAATACATAGGATGTATTCACATATGTTTCACCATTACTCGTCTTGGAGAAGCTGCTGGGTGGGGTCTGTGCATGCTTCCTGTGTAGGCAATGTGGTCTCTTGGGTTCAGATGTTCAGGAACACGTATAGCACATCTTACACCACAGAGTACAATCTCATTTACCGATATACAAACTTCCCATTGGCACATAAGGGTATGTGCACACAGTCTTTTTGTGGAGCTTTAGGAGAAGAAACTGATTGGAAACACTAAGTTTTTAAGGATGTTTGAGATTTGGAAACTTTCCAGTCAGTTTCTGCACCCAAAAATGTATTCATAACCCTATATTGAAATCTTCTAGAATGCAGTTTACCTGTTGCACTTGACGTGTTTGCTCCTGTGAAGTTAAAGCTTGGGGCTGCTTGTGTTGTACTCTGAGCACCCGCTCCAAAGACAAATGGTGCTGCAGCAGCTGGGGCTGTGCTTGTGGAGGTCACCGCCGATTGACTTTCTTGTCCAGAGAAAACAAAGCTAGACTTGCATTCATTCGGATTGCCAAACAAAGTGGCGCTTGCTGTGGTGGCAGACTGTCCGAAAACAAAGGGTGAGCTTGAAGAGTTGGTTGATAAACTTGAGTTACCAAACAAAGTGCTGGAACTTGCCGATGTGTTGGTGGAAGCTGCGGCTCCAAAGACACTGCTGGCACTAGTTGTATTTACAGGGGCGGCACTGCCAAACACACTGCTGGCACTAGTTGTATTTACAGGGGCCGCACTGCCAAACACACTGCTGGCACTAGTTGTATTTACAGGGGCTGCACTGCCAAACACACTGCTGGCACTAGTTGTATTTACAGGGGCCGCACTGCCAAACACACTGCTGGCACTAGTTGTATTTACAGGGGCCGCACTGCCAAACACACTGCTGGCACTAGTTGTATTTACAGGGGCCGCACTGCCAAACACACTGCTGGCACTAGTTGCATTTACAGGGGCCGCACTGCCAAACACACTGCTGGAGCTAGGCGCAGCGACAGAAGGAGCTGCACTTCCAAATATTGTGCTGGAATTCGTTGGCGTGTTCAACGCTGTTGCACTACCCAACAGACTGCTGGAAGCAGTGGGAGCGGGTAATGCAGCAGGGGTGCTAAACCCAGTACTGGTGGGTGCACTAGCCGGAGTTGTGGTGCCAAAGCCACCGGAGGCAGATGTGCTGCCAGACTGCACAGCACTTCCAAATATTCCACTGCTGCCTGCCTGGGTGCTGCTGGGCTGCTGAACACTGCCAAATGCACTGCCAGAACTTCCAATACTGCTTGGCGGGGGTGCTGTAGAGGATCCATTGTTGGAAAATCCAAATCCAAACGGCTTTGTGGTTCCTGTGTATGCAAAACGGAGAAAGTGAGACACTTAGAGCAACTCTGATCAAACTAAGGTTCAGCATTGCATTACCCTGAGCTCTGAGCACTTCTTACAGCAGTAACTCAGTACATTAATAAGGAAGGCTTTTATTACTGGCACATGAAAAACCACGACAGGCAAGATTCTGACTTTAATGACATTATCAGTCACCGCTCAGTATCTGGCTCTAATGGTTTAGGTTCCCTGACGGAGTGGTCACACTGCAATATCATCACTTGTGGTTATGTACCAAGACTGGCATTGAATTGCTCCTGTCTTACAGGATTGGAGCGCCCCGTACAGAAAACCTGTTTCTTAGGCTAGGGTCACATTGCGTTAGTGCAATCCGTTTAGCGCAAGCGGATTGCGCTAACGCAATGTTTTCTATGGGGCTGCGGTCGGGGTCGCGGTAACGTCCCCGCTCTCGCAGATCCCCGATCTGCGAGAGCGGGGAACGGACCGCGGGCGCGCCTCGGACGCTGCAAGCAGTGTCCGCGGCGCGCCAGGAATCACCGGCGCGTCGCTAGAGCGTGCCGAACATGGCACGCCCTAGTGAAGCGCGATCCCATTAGCGTGAATGGGCGCGTTAACGGCCGCGTTGCACGGCGTTAATTTCGCCGTGCAACGCTGTCCGTTTAACGCGGTCCCATAACGCAATGGGAACCCAGCCTAACCGAGTACCTACAATGTCTTACTCTATTTGTTATTCTACTAAGTGTAAGAAAACACTCCATAGACAAAGCTGGAGATTTTTATTTGACAGAAATGCCTTAAAGAGAATCCGCATGGTCTTTCACGTGCAAGTAAAGACATGGTCATAATGGCTCTGTTAGACTAAATAGATACTAGGGATTAGCGAACAGCTTCGGACAAGCCCTTTTCCAAATAGCTATAGCGCTTCCCAAATAGCTGCCTTGGGAACCCGGATACATGGAGCGCTGCCGATAATCAGCTGATCAGTGCAGTCACAACACATGTATGGAGAGCCTGTTGTGCTGTCACACATGGGAGCGCTCCAGGTATCCAGGATGCCGAGGCAGCTATTTGGGAAGTGCTACAGCTATGTGGATAAGCACTTATCCGAAGCTAGTCAATCAACCCTAATAGATACTTTCAGTGAAGAAATCTACATGGTGGTTGTTCTTAATCCACATGTGACGTTTGGGATTAAGCGGATATCTTAAACTGCACAAGTGCCATCACCAGCGCCATGTTACTGAAAACCGAAGGGAGATCAATCTGCACAAGAGCCGCCATGGTGAGAACAGAAAGTGCCAACTTTCAAACAGGTGGCAGATACAGACACTGCAGGCAGGCATCAAAGACCCCTCCCGCAGGCCCACCCTATGTACCTATGGCTTATTACAGCAAAACCAAGTGCTGATTATAGAACAACCACCATGCAGATTACGTCACTAAAAGTCTAATCTGTATGACAGTGCTATTACGGCTATGCCTTTACCTTAACATGCAAAATGTTGCCGACAGGTTCTCTTTAAGAACTGACATGGTTTTCTGGTGCCCCATACTGATTGTTTAACTTCCGGGTGCCAGGACCACTATGAGTTCCAGGTCTGCCAGCTAAGGTGGCCTATTAGGTCTTTCATAAGCAGAGGCTAAAAGACTTTCTGCCAGTGTAAAACTAAGGGTGCTTTCACAATGCGCTTATCTTAAGGTTCGTGGGTCCCATTGGGGTATATGTGCAAACCATCACGTAAAATGAGACTCGGGCATACGACCCAACCAGGCCATGGACTATAATGGTGCCTTCAGAGCACTTGTGCACCATATTATGGCATATACAACTACTGGAGGCGGTCACTCAGACAGTCTACTACAGTCCGCATTCAGCAGCTGGATAAGCCCGAAAATGATGCACGTCAGAGCACTTGCTCGCTCTGTATGTTAGAATCCAGTTTTGCAGAGGGGTTCAGACACAAGCCCCGACAGGACCCACGATCGTAAAGATCAATGTGAAAGCACCCTAACAGTTCCAATACCATGCAATACATGAGTATTGCAGTGCACCATGGAATTAATGGTGCTATATAAATAATAATATTAGATCAGCAATCACAATAGTCAGCGTTCAAATCTCATGGTAGAAGAACATGGGAACACAGAACAGTGCTTTGCCATTAAAAATGTCTTTATGTAAAACCAAATATAAATAACGCAACTAGCATCACCTTGCCTGGCACGACTCAAAACTATCACAGTATATAACCACACAGAGGGGAAAAATGCTACTTTTTCCTCCCTCAAATCACACACAGTGGAATAACAAGCAATCAAAATATTGCATGTAGAGATAGATGATTAAGGTTAAAGGGAAGGTGCCACCAGTTTTCTTGTATTTTGTTTTTTTTGTGAAATTAAGCTTAAAATGGTAATTAAAATGTATTAATGCAATGTTTGCACTGTTTGCAAACATTTCTATATGAAAAAATATTATATATTTTTCTACAAATATACATATTTACCACTAGGGGGAGCATTTTCCGTTTTAGACCTCGAGCAGCTATAGTAAGATTTAGCAGCTCTGCCCCAGGGATATTAGACCACCCAAAAGGGGAGGGAAATGGTGATGTCAGCAGTTACTGCCCCAACAGTAAGAATGAAGAGCAGCATCACAGGGCAGCACCATTTTGTGTGTGACTGCCCTGTGACCTGCTGTCACCAGCAGTTACTGCATCAGAGTGACAGCTCGTATATATATGCAGCATGTATGCAGCATGTATGCAGCATGTATGTAGCATGTATGTAGCATGTATGTATGTAGCATGCATGTATGTAGCATGTATGTAGCACGTATGTATGTAGCATGCATGTATGTAGCACGTATGTATGGAGTATATATGGAGTATGTATGGAGTATTATTTTTTTTTTCATTCAACACATTAGCCAGATGATGGGACTATTACTGTCCCATAATTGGCTAATGTGTCAATCACTGTCATTGTAGCAGGCATCGTCCGATGGGACTTGTAGTCCCATCGGACGATGCTTGCACACACGCATAGAGACGACCCCCCCACGCCGCAGAGCCCCCCCACGCCGCACAGAGACCCCCCCACGCCGCACAGAGCCCCCCCCCCCACGCCGCACAGAGACCCCCCCACGCCGCACAGAGACCCCCCCCCCACGCCGCACAGAGACCCCCCCCCACGCCGCACGGAGACCCCCCCATGCCGCACAGAGACCCCCCCACGCCGCACAGAGAGGGAGAGTGACACAGGGGGAGAGTGCAGTTTACCGGAGATCACTGGGACTGTGTGCAAGTGGGGAGGCGGAGACAGAGCAGGAGAAGCACACAGGGCAGCGTGTGAGAGCAGAGGATGTGTGCCCCGAACCTGCAGTGCCTGGAGTACAGAGGAGAAGTGAGGGCTTCTGTCCTGCGATAGAGAGTAAAGGTACCGTCACACTAGACGATATCGCTAGCGATCCGTGACGTTGCAGCGTCCTCGCTAGCGATATCGTCCAGTGTGACAGGCAGCAGCGATCAGGATCCTGCTGTGCTGTCGCTGGTCGGGGAAGAAAGTCCAGAACTTTATTTGGTCGCTGGACTCCCCGCAGACATCGCTGAATCGGCGTGTGTGACAGCGATTCAGCGATGTCTTCACTGGTAACCAGGGTAAACATCGGGTAACTAAGCGCAGGGCCGCGCTTAGTAACCCGATGTTTACCCTGGATACCATCCTAAAAGTAAAAAAAACAAACACTACATACTTACCTACAGCTGTCTGTCCCCGGCGCTGTGCTCTGCTCTCCTCCTGTACTGGCTGTGAGCGTCGGTCAGCCGGAAAGCAGAGCGGTGACGTCACCGCTCTGCTTTCCGGCCACTGTGCTCACACAGACAGTACAGGAGGAGAGCAGAGCGCAGCGCTGGAGGACAGACAGCAGAAGGTAAGTATGTAGTGTTTGTTTTTTTTACTTTTAGGATGGTAACCAGGGCAAACATCGGGTTACTAAGCGCGGCCCTGCGCTTAGTTACCCGATGTTTACCCTGGTTACCAGCATCATTGGTCGCTGGAGAGCGGTCTGTGTGACAGCTCTCCAGCGACCAAACAGCGACGCTGCAGCGATCCGGATCATTGTCGGTATCGCTGCAGCGTCGCTAAGTGTGACGGTACCTTAAGTGGAGCTCAACAAATAGCACAGGACTATAATAAAATGGCAGCTAGTCACACCTACAGCAGTGAGTTGTGCAGCCCACAGAGGCGTGCCCAGCTCACTGCTAATGCTGCTGCAATGTTACAGATAGGGTCCAAGCCGGTCTATTATCTCCTATGTCCATGGGGTGCCGTAATCTGACACTGATAGGGCCCTGCTACTGCTGCAAAACCAAGATGTCAGCCCCCAGTGCATTCTTTCTAGTCATATAACACACGGAATCTGTTTTACATGCATTCAAATCTGGGTTATAACAGCATGTTATGCTACATTACATTGATTAATTAATGATCTACAAATGCGGTACCTTCCCTTTAAATGTCCTAAATGCAGCATTGGAAACTTGCTTTAGTATTTCTGACGGACAAGCTGAGCAGCATGAGCCCCTTGGGCCGGTCCCCTGTAGATACTTATGGGCAGTTCAGCACGTTTTACTGGCTGCACTAGAGGCAGAACCATGGGAAAGGGCTTCGCTCGCCTCTGGTTTTCAGAAAAGATATTTCTTCAGTCCAGTAGGCGGCACCATCACCATACTCGGCCTCCACAGCTCGTTACAGGAAGATAAATGTTATGCATTCATTTGCTTGTGTAGTAGGATTATATGCTATCAGGGCATAAAGAAACATTTAAAGATTGAAAAAAAATGGGGCCTGGTCAGGAAGGTCAAGACTGGCTGCAAGGAACTGCATAAGTAGATTAATTACTTAGTTATAACAGCATCAAATCAAGATGAAAATACTGCTTGCAACAATCATAAGCCATGACCAAACAGAAAAAAGGGGGTCAAATGTCTGCATTTAGATTTTGTTTTCATTAACACTTTATTTCTTTGATCCAATATCAATTTTGACAACCCTATAAAACTCCTCCACTTCTGCAGTAAACATTATACTCAGACAAGGCAAAATGGATACAACATACGCAGACCTGAACAATGACAGGGCAGTTTCACCTCTGTGAAACCTCATGTCTTAGTACTGCACAAAACCTACCAGGCAGAAATATTGAAATTTTAGATTGGGTGAAGGGCACGGGTATGTACAGTGCCTTGCGAAAGTATTCGGCCTCCTGGAACTTTTCAACCTTTTCCCACATATCATGCTTCAAAGATACCAAATGTAAATTTTTGGTGAAGAATCAACAAGGGGAACACAATTGTGAAGTAGAACGAATTTTATCGGTTGTGTTCAATTTTTGTGGAAATTCAAAAACTGAAAAGTGTGGTGTGCAATATTATTCGGCCCCTTTACTTTCAGTGCAGCAAACTCACTCCAGAAGTTCATTGTGGATCGCTGAATGATCCAATGTTGTCCTAGATGCCTAATGATGATAAATATAATCCACCTGTGTGTAATCAAGTCTCCGTATAAATGCACCTGTTCCGTGATAGTCTCAGGGTTCTGTTTGAAGCACAGAGAGCATCATGAAGACCAAGGAACACAACAGGCAGGTCTGTGATACTGTTGTGGAGAAGTTTAAAGCCGGATTTGGATACAAAATGATTTCCAAAACTTTTAACATCCCAATGAGCACTGTGTAAGCGAACATATTGAAATGGAAGGAGTATCATACCACTGCAAATCTACCAAGACCCGGCCGTCCCTCTAAACTATCATCTCAAACAAGGAGAAGACTGATCAGAGATGCAGCCAAGAGGCCCATGATCTATCTGGATGAACTGCAGAGATCTACAGCGGAGGTGGGACAGTCTGTCCATAGGACAACAGTCGTACACTACACAAATCTGGCCTTTATGGAAGAGTGGCAAGAAAGAAACCATTTCTCAAAGATATCCATAAAAAATGTTTAAAGTTTGCAACAAGCCACCTGGGAGACACACCAAACATGTGGAAGAAGGCGCTCTGGTCAGATGAAACCAAAATCTAACTTTTTGGAAATAATGCCAAATGATATGTTTGGCGTAAAGGCAACACAGCTCATCACCCTGAACACACCATGCCCACTGTCAAACATTGTGGTGGCATCATCATGGTTTGGGCCTGCTTTTCTTCGCTAGGGACAGGGAAGATGGTTAAAATTGATGGGAAAATAAATGGAGCCAAATACAGGACCATTCTTGAAGAAAACCTATTTGAGTCTGCAAAAGACCTGAGACTGGGACGGAGATTTGTCTTCCAACAAGACAATGATCCCAAACAAAGCAAAATCTACAATGGAATGGTTCACAAATAAACATATCCAGGTGTTAGATTGGCCAAGTCAAAGCCCAGACCTCAATCCAATCGAGAATCTGTGGAAAGAGCTGAAAACTGCTGTTCACAAACGATCTCCATCAAACCTCACTGAGCTCGAGCTGTTTGCCAAGGAAGAATGGGCAAGAATTTCAGTCTCTTGATGTACAAAACTGATAGAGACATACCCCAAGTGACTTGCATCTGTAATCGCAGCAAAAGGTGGTGCAACAAAGTAATAAGTTAAAGGGGCCGAATAATATTGCACACCCCAGTTTTCAGTTTTTGAATTTCCACAAAAATTTAAAATAACCAATAAATTTCGTTCAACTTCACAATGGTGTTCCACTTGTTGTTGATTCTTTACCAAAAATTTACATTTGGTATCTTTATGTTTGAAGCATATGATGTGGGAAAAGGTTGAAAAGTTCCAGGAGCTGAATACTTTTGCAAGGAACTGTACATTTAGTATTTGCAGTGTTGGCAGGAAAACGAGGTGTAAAACACAAGCATTTTTTTTCTTGCATTTTTTTTTTTTTAATTCCATTAATGTGAATGGGTAAAGTGCTGTGGAATATGTTCGCGCTGAATAAATAACATTATCAGCTGGCAATAAACAGTGAAAGAATTCACATTCTCCACATTTAAAAGAAACGATTTGGCGCTTCAAATCTGCAAAGAAAAAATAAGCACAGTGTGCATGAGATTTCAGAAATCTCATTCACTTTGCAGGTTCCTTAAAATGTAGCAATATTTTTCCACAACATACCGTAAATGCAACATATGAACAAACCCCAGACAGTATTCATTCACAGGCAGCAAAGTCTGACAGGTGCACACGAGTCATGTGGAAGAAATCAGAACTTACCTGTGGCCGGGGTAGAAAGGCCAAAAGAAAAGACTGGTTTTGCAGTCTGATCTGAATCCTTCTTCTCTGTGGCATTAGGCACGCCAAAAGAAAAAGCGACAGATGCCGGAGCATCCGCTTTGGCCGCTTCTGGCTTACCAAACACAAATTGCTTTGGTTGTTCTCCTTCGTTCTTCGTGCCAAAAACGGATATTGCTGTTGTGCCAGTCTCTGATTTCTCATCTTTTTTTCCAAAAACAAATGGGGAAGTTGTGTCTTTTTGTTCGGTTTTACCAAATGCAAAGCCGCTTGCCACAGGAGTTTCGTTGTTCTTAGCTTCGGGCTCCTTGAAACCAAAGGACACTGCCAAATTTGATTTATCTGTAGAACTAGTAGATTCTGAAGTCTCTGGTTTAGGGGTAGAAGCCGTGGCGCTGGGTGCAGATCCAAACGAATTGTCACCCGACAGTTTAGCAGTAGTGTCCTTTTCTGCAGGCTTACCAAAGGCAAATAAATTCGAGGTTGAACCTGAATTGTTGGTAGAACTAGGTGTCTTAAATGTAAAGCCTGTATCTTTCTTCTCATCTACAGACTTAGAAGGGGAAGAACTTAGACCAAATTTAATCTCTCCAGAAAACTTCGGAAAAGAAAATCCACCCGACTTGGATGTTAAAGAGTCCGTGGAGGCATTTGACTTAGGTTCTCCAGAGCTGGCTGAGGAGGGTAATCCAAATTTAATAGTTGGAAGTGTGGATTCGCTTGATCCAGACAAAGTACCAAAACCTAAGGAAAAAAAAAAAATAATTAAAAACATTAGTCACTACTCATTGAAACTTTTGTCCCATATCGAACAGGTAAAGAAAATAGAAAGCCAATTAATCAGGGGAACTGGGGGAACTTTTGTGAAGTATACATCTGGCAATTCCCACCTGGTAACTCCACTTTGCTTCCTGGTTTGGCATTCTGACAGGCGACGCATTTCACATCTTCTGCTTTGTTATTCACTAAACATACATCACAGTCCCAGGCTCCAGCTGGTTTCTTGAACTGCTCCAATAATCCAAGCACATTCTGAGGTGCAGGTGCAGAAGTTGTAAGTGTAGAAGCAGGAGCTGACGTTCCTAAAAACGTAAAATAAAAAAACATCAAAATTATGTATAGTTAATTTTTGCATGGCACTTTAAAGTTTCTATCAGTTATATGTGAACGGTGTTAAAAGTTGTGTCCGGTCTCCTAAGAGCACTGTGTAACTTCGGTGCGGCCACACTTCCCCAGTATTCCCCTAGCGAGTGAGCAGTAACGAGACTGCTAGACTCCCGCGCTTCTCTAAATTCTCTTCTACTCCATTTGCCTCTAGTCAACATGTGGCTGTAAGGCCATGTTCACACTTTGCGGTTTTTACCGTGGAACCGCGACGATTTTGCAGCTGCGGGTCCGCAGCAGTTTCCATAGCGTTTACAGTAACCTGTAAACCCTATGGAAACCGCAAACCGCTATGCACATGCTGCGGGAAAAAACGCGCGGGAACGCAGCGGTTTACAACCCGCAGCATGTCGCTTCTTTGTGCAGAATTTGCAGCGATTCTGCACCCATAGGAATGCATTGATCCGCTTACTTCCTGCATGGGGCTGTGCCCACCATGCGGGAAGTAAGTGGATAATGTGCGGGTGGTACCCGGGGTGGAGGAGAGGAGACTCTCCTCCAGGCCCCGGGAACCATATTTGTGGGTAAAAAAAAGAATTAAAATAAAAAATAAGCTATACTCACCTCTCAGCGCTGCACGCGGCCGTCCGGTCTCAGGTTTGCTATGCGACCAGGACCTGCGGTGACGTCGCGGTCACATGACCGTGATGTCACGAAGGTCCTTCTCGCACAGAATCTTTGGAACCGGACCGCCGCCTGCAGCGCCGAGGAGATCGGGACGTCAGAGGGTGAGTATCATGATTTTAATATTTTTAACATTAATATTGATGCTGCATATTGCTGCATATGCAGCATCAATAGTAGGAGTAAAATCCCGCAGCGGAACCCGCAGGACAAAACGTGATAAATCTGCAGGGATAACCGCAGCGGGTTTGCCCTGCAGATTTATCAAATCCGCTGCGGGAGAACCCGCAGGGACCAACGCTATGTGTGAACATAACCTAAGACTGCACACAAGCAGTTATGCACCGCATTGGTCACAATTTGCCAGTCTGCAGACTTTTCCTATGAGACCAAGCAAGCCCTTTAAGTCGAGGTTTACATAGAAAATATGATGCACAGTTTGCACCAAAATCAAAGCACAGTACAATGCAACTTCAGTTCACATATAGCAGGCAAGCGGCAAATGTTATCTAGATTTCATATGGTGGGGATTCATTTTGGTGCAGTCTAGTGCAACCTCAAAAGGATAGCAAACGTGAGCAAAAAAACACACACTACAGTATCCATTTTGGTCACGCCAGTCTGGCTAGTGAGTGAGCTATATTATTTCATATGTAAATGTCACTATGAGTGGGATTTACATATCTGGCCACTGCTAATGATTTCCATAGCAGCACACTTTATAGCTTCCTATTCCATGGTCAGTCACTCAGAAAAGGGCTTACTTATAGTGTGGGTCAATGCCATGTTGAGTACTACACAATCGCACTGATTTTTTACGAACCTGGTTTAGGGGTGGTACAGGCAATGCATTTGCCATCTTCTGCTTTATTCTGCACAAGGCACACATCACACTCCCAAGATCCGATAGGTTTCCTAGCCAATTCCTCAAACTTAAGGCTTGCAGAAGTTAAACCACTGTCAGCGGGAACTTTGGGTTTATCAGACTTTGCTGTGGGGAGTAAAAGCAAGGCCGCTTTCGCTTCAGTCCCAGGCTTGGGAGTTTCACATGCTATACATTTTGTGGATTCGGGTTTGTTTTGCACTAAACAAGTATCACAATCCCACGTCCCAGGAGCCTTTTTAAGGTGCTCTCCAAATCCTTGCACGCTGGTCAAAGTTAATGTGTTTTTAACAGTGGCGCTTGGTATTGAAGCAGCTGACTCTTTCGGGTCTCCAGCTGGCAGTTCTTTTGGCGTGCCGCAAGATGCGCATTTACTGTCCGATGCCCTGTTATCAAGTGAGCACATGGTGCAATACCAAATCCCCAAAGCCTGTTTACGGCTATCGCCAAAGGTCGCAGAGGACCGTCCAAGGGGAGAGGATGTGCTTTTAGAAGGAGTCAAAGTTGTTGTAGTCTGTTGGGAACCTGCTGAAGTAGAAAAGCCTATAATGTAATAAGAAAAATGGACTGTGAACGACAAACACTGAAATCAAATGTACGTGTAATCAATCCAAATGAGAAGTATTATACACTGCAGAAGAACTGCAGCAGGACAGTGACTCAAATCAACAACCCAGAACAAGCTCTGTTATTCACAATGTTTGCAGCATATGCATTAAGAATGTTGTCAAAGTAAAAGCCAATCAAATACATATGCCCTCATTCACCCGACAGAAGCTAAAGAGCGTCAGTCTGGCATCTCTTGGCGGGCAAAACCAATTCATAAACCTTCAGCAAGTTCATTAAAAGCTAAGGTCAGACCTGGCAGTGTGGGTCATGTTACTGATTAGAGAACAACTTAATACAATTGTTTTTATTTCTTTATTTATTTATTTTTACACACAGGATTGTGACTTTGGCATCTGTCACTACTTTATTAGATGCAGGCACAAATGTAAGAAAAATGGTAAAATAATACTATAAATACTGGAAATTCATTGAGACTGCTCCATAATTTTTCAGCAAGGAACAGCAGGCTCCTTACATTACATAAGAGGAACAGATATGCACAACTAATATGCCAAGTGTCACAATTCTAAGTTCTGTGTCAAACATGCATTACCGTGACCGCTTATCTTTGCATTTCTTACCTGGACTTTTCAGAATATCAAGCACGCTTCCCTCTTTAAGGGTTTTTGCAGGTTTACAGAATCCACTGTATTCTTCTTCAGGCTTCTTTACATTGTTGCTATTCAAGCCAACAGGAACTTTTAATTATAGAAAAAAAATGTAATTGGTTATTAGGTCTTTGCTCAGGTGTAGACAGATGACAGATAAGTAGGTTCACATGGAGTTTGAGACTATGATTTACTTGGCAGAAAAATCTGCAGCAGAAACATGAGACTTTTTCTACATCTAACTGATTCAGTCCCCAAATGTGGAGTTTTTTTCCTAGGCAGAACTGACAAGCAGGTTTGCCAATCCCACACCCCTGAAGAGACCTGGCATACTAGAACTCCATTCTTAACAGTAGTGCCAAAGATTGCAGAGAGCGGAACTTGGCTGATCTTCGGCGATCCTACTATAATGAATGGAGAGGTAATGTAAATAATCGGCTTTGATTCTTTAGAGCAGTATTCCCCAACTCCGGTCCTAAAGAGCCACCAACAGGTCATGTTTTCAGGATTTCCTTAGTATTGCACAGGTGATTGAATGCTTGCCTGTCCAGGTGATGCAATTATCACCTGTGCAATACTAAGGAAATCCTGAAAACATGACCTGTTGGTGGCTCTTGAGGACCAGAGTTGGGGAACACCTCTTTAGAGACACGGTTCTCAGGATTAGTGAGGCCACAGCGGTTGGACCCGCAGCTATTTTAAAGTTATCTCCTATCCTTTGTATACAGGATAACTTTCAGACTTGAGAACAGCCCTTTAAGAAAATGCAAAAGAGTAAATCCTCATGACCATAGATAAGTTTACAAAACCATAGATGCTCGGCCAATACACTCAAATTATGGGGCATCCCTTAGCTGTTTGGGAGGAGGTTTTCAACGCTGTAGCTTTGTTAAGCTCCGAGGCCTCCAAAAACAAAGAAAAAAATTAATCAAAACTTGTAATGACCACTGTGCAATACTGTGCCTAATTAAGACGCAGATTCCCGTATATAAAAAACAATACTACATTAAAGAGAACTTGCCTCTTGCTCAAATAAATGGAAGTTAAATACTTAGTAAAACTCGAGCTCCCTTGATTCTGCCCAAGAGATTTATTACCCAACTATTCTACCCTAGGACAATACACTTACTGATAATGACCCCTCCACTTTACACCACCAAGGAAGTTTCAATTAATATGAAAAATGCTTTTCCTATTTTCTGCTGTCTAAACCTGTGGTACGTCTGTCTCTTCTGAAGAGTTTGCCACCTACTTCAAAAACAAGATCGATCAAACAAGGCAAACCTTCACTGTTCCACCACCCCAACCACTCCATATATCAGACCTCTGCCCTTCCCTAATAACTTCCCTCTCCAACATCACTGAATGAGAGATTACTCACCTCCTTTCCAAATCACACCTCACCACCTGTGCACTTGACCCCATCCCTTCCCACCTGCTCCCCAACCTCACTAACATGCTCATTCCAGCCCTATCCCATGTCTTCAACATATCGCTATCTTCTGGTACATTACCCTCTGCCTTCAAACATGCCACCATCACACCCATCCTCAAAAAAGCTAACCTTGACCCAACTGCTATGCCCAGCTATCGCCCCCATATCACTGTTCCCGTTTGCTGCCAAACTCCTTGGGCAGCATGTCCATGCTCAACTTTCCTCCCACCTCTCATCTAACTCTCTTCTTGACAACCTCCAATCTGGCTTCCAACTCAGATCTACCTCTCTGGCCCAGATGTCACCTCTCTGCTGTACAGAATCCCCGAGTGTCTCTCAGCCATATTTTTCTTCAACTCTCAATTCCTAAAATTCAATGTACACAAAACCGAACTCATCATCTTTCCCCCTTCTCGCGTATCCACCCTACCTGATCTATCTATTACGGTAAACAGCATCACGCTCTCTCCTGCACCTGAAATCCGCTGCCTTCAAGGTAACTATCGACTGTCCTTCAAGCCGCACGACCAAACTCTTGCTACCTCCAACTAAAAAATATTGCCAGAGTCCGTCCCTTACTCAGCCCAGAATCTACTAAAACTCTTGTGCATGCCCTCATCATCTCCCGCCTCGATTAGCGCAACACCCTCCTCTGTGGCCTCCCCGCTAACTCTCTTGCACCGCTCCAGTCTGTCCTCAACTGTGCTGCCCGGCTAATCCACCTCTCTCCTCGCTACGCCCCTGCTTCTCCCCTCTGCAAATCCCTCCACTGGCTCCCAATTCCCCAACGAATCCAGTTCAAACTACTAACACTGATCTACAAAACCATCCCCATAAACTGTCCCCTCCCTATATCTCTGAATTCATCTCCCAATATCTTCCCTCACGTAATCTTCGATCCTCCCAAAACCTCCTACTCTCCTCCACACTTACTCGTTCCTCACACACCCGCCTCCAAGATTTATCCCAAATATTCCACATCCTCTGGAACTCCAGGCCTCCACACGTCCGATTATCCACCACCCTCGCATCCTTCAGATGGAACCTGAAAACCCATCTCTTCAGGAAAGCCTACAGCCTACAATAACCATTCTGCAGCCTCACCAACACCCGAGCTGCCGCGTCATCAACCGCCGAAGTTGCCGCGTCACCAACTGCTGGAGCTTCCGCCTCACCAACCGCCGGAGCTGCTGCCTCACAAACTGCCGGAGATGCCTCCTCACCAACGCCAGAGCTGCCGCTCCCCCGACTTTCTGTCTCCTCTCCCATTATCCCGTAGAATGTAAGTCCGCAAGGACGGGGTCCTCTCCCCTCTGCACCAGTGTGTCAGTGTAAATTTGTTTACTGTAAACGTTATCTATAACCCTGTACGTAACCCCTTTTCTCATGTACAGCACCATGTAACCAATGGCGCTATATAAATAAATAATAATAATGATAATAAGGAGGGTCTTATCACTTGCTCAAAGAAAATTACCTTTTTTTTGGATAAGTCCATTTTAACCGGTTCATGAGCAGGCCATTTACTGGTCACGACTAGGCCATTCAGAGATCATGTTCATGTTGGGGGAGGGCTCTTTTGAACATGCAGTTTAAATGGCTGTACCTTTTTTTTTCTCCTTGTTTAGATAGTCAAGTAATTTTTGGTGATGGGGGCTTTATTTTTATACTGGCACTATTTTGGGGGGGGCTATCGGTGGGAAAATAAAAATCTGCTTTCCAAATTTTTATGAGCACAAATACATTTAAAAATGTTTTCACCATTCTGTAACATTTTTTATTTATCGGACAATTTATAGGGGCAGGGCTGGTGACAGTAATTTAGATAGACAGTGAAATAGTTATTTTGTTACACCCCCCCCCCAATATCTAAATTTACATTCCTCACATATTTTACACATTGTCTTCCCATATGGTCATAAAAGTCTTTTAGGGTGACATTTCAATATTTAAATATTTCTGTTTTATTAACCCCAGTTACAGGGGAAATGCAGCTTCCTGGCTACATAGCAGAGCTCTGTGGGTCTCTTATGAGCTATCAACTCCTGCTCTATACACAGCAATCACATGAGCGCTGTGTATGGAGGAGGCAGTGAAGTCAACACTGTCACGGCATACTCAGTGCTTCGGGCAGATCCCCGCTGCTGAACCCACACAATGACAAATAGCTGCACTCCTATGCAGTGATATTATGGAACTTCAAGGCAGAGTAGGAGTAGGAAATTAAACCTCATCCAGCTACTCAAATTACTTACCAGGACTGCTCGTAGCAGATTTCTTATTCGTCTGGGAAGAGAATGATGACACTTTTGTAGCCGGCACACTAAATGTAAAGCCAACCTGTGAACAGAAATGCACCTAAATGTCAAGATTAAAAAGGCAGAGAAACTGCGAGATAGATGACAAAACAGGGTGTTTAAAAATAGAGATAAGTCTATAATCAATTCATTTGACAACGTAGCATGGTAAAGTTCCAGGTCCTTTTCATTTTACCGAAAGCAAAACATTGGTAGTCTAATCAGAGGACTTGATGGAGAGAGGAGCTTGTAACCGCTAGGCTCAGATGCCATGTTCAAGTAGCAAAGTGTGTGTATTTCAGGTCCCCCAGCCGACAATCAGTGGGGAGGCCAACAGTATGGAATTGTAATACATTGCCGCTCTGCAAGTGTGACATCAGCCTAGATTTGTAAAACATAGCTCACTAATAGCAGTATGGGATCAAAAGTGGTGACACTTTCAGTGGTGCACACGTGCTGAGTCATTGAATGCATTTGGACGCTTCAAATTATCCAAACCGCGGCGGCACTTAGAAAAATGATACAACATTGCTTCAGAATCGAACTACTTAGCCGCTAACTATAGTATACATTGGTACTGTTTTTTAATTATATATAGGAGACCTGTGTGTGTAGCAGATCTGAAAAATTAAAAATCATCCCAGATAGTTACATCATTTTGGCAGCAGACATAACAGTAATAGAATCTGATCAATTTGATACTCCAGGTTTACATCTGGAGCATTGTGAATATAAACACAGATGAAGGGATTCTGCAAGGCACAATATCGGTTCTTGCTACTTACAGATGACCCAGGGGATTGTGCATTGGATTCAGTTGATTTTACAATGGGAGATGAAAATGTGAACGAGGGATTACTTGTGGAGTTGGTAGCCTGTGCCTATGAGGAGAAAAGGAACAATACATAAACTATTTTCACTTTTTCAATGGAGAAAAGGGAAAAGAAAATAAACTTACTGTGCTGAAAACAGATTTACTAACAGCAGCAGGAGGGGGTGTAGTTTTCACCTGGAGACCAAAGGAAATCTTTGGAAGTGCCGTCGTGCTTATTGGTAAAGATATCGGTGGCAAATCGGGAGCCACCACCTCCTAAAGGGAAGACAGACAGTGATCACTAATGTACCAGTGAAGCCCATGAACACAAAATAATACACATGCAAGCAATCTCAGACTTATGTAAAGAAAAATAAGATCATCCACAAATGCATACCTCATCTGGTGACTTGCTGGTATAGTGAGAGCCTTTCTCCCTCATCATTTTGCCTCCACCCCTTCCTGACACAAAGCCATTTAAATCAGGAGTACTGAACTTTGGGTATGAGACGCTGCAGAACAGAAAGACAAAGGTTTAGCTCTACCTACAAAGTAACAACAAAGGAGAATTGGAAACCTGATCGTGTTACTTTTTTTTCTTCTTAGGGGATATTGCCTGCAATTATAATTATTGGGTTTTCCAATTTAAAAAATAAGAAGTGGACCACAAAAGGTTTCCTGTGATGTGAAATAGAGCTACATAACAATCACTCTCCCTCTTCTCCTGTCTCAGTGTTGTGTGCTGTAGTAGTGAGGTCTCTGCTGAAGACACATAACCGCTGCAGCCAATCACCGAGCTAAGCTACATTGCCGATCTAAACAGCATAACCCGTCAAGCTCTATGATTGGCTTCAATATTGATGCATGCTGTACTAGTGACATTACTGTTGCAGACAAAACACAAGAGACCAGAGCAGCAGCAGGGTGAGCCCTATATGGCTTTATTTTATATCACTATACTACTTTCTAAAAGAAAAAGTGGTAAACACATTTAAGGTTCATCACAAGCCACTATATTTGACAATGTTGTGAACTCCCCACTGCCTACAACAACAAGAACCAAATCACAAAGCTTTACAACAAATATGCAATATAGACATTAATGCCTGTTGAATTAAACATAAAGATTCAAATTATAAAGTGCAATTGACATACTAACCTCTTCGCGTGTTCTGGGGCTGGTGTATCAAGCGTATGATTTTTGGGTGGTCCCTGCAAATAAAAAAAAAAAATCTTTAATAACTAGAAATCGATCACATGAGTTGAGGGAATCTGTCAGTAGGATCAACTCCTCTAAGCCGTCTATATGGTCATGTAGGTCATAGGAAGCTGAATAAAATGATTACTTGATATCCGACATCAGAAATCTTATTTCAGAGAAACTAGGAGTTAGTCATACCGGTAACGGTATTTCCAGGAGTCCATCATGACAGCACCCATTATTTCCTGTGGTGCTATCATGAGGGACGACCTGGAAATACACATTTTTCTTCTATGTAATTGAGCTGTTAAAATCTATGGGCCGGACACTGATCTACATGAGAATCTGACTGCAGGGCATATTATAAATGACAGGGGGAGTTACCAGTGTGAGACATGTACAGTAGATATGGAGAGCAGACTGTCCGTCATTACATGTCTCACACTGGTAATGCCCCCTTTCATTTAAAATAAGCTTTAGAGCCAGATTTACATATTTAGAAAAACGGAAATTTTATGGGAATAAGACATTTGATCGCTGATATTAAAGTATAAATTTACTCAACTTTCTATAACTGCATGCTCATATACCGTAAATGGCTTAGAGTTGAACCTAATGACAGATTCCTTTTAACAAAAAAAAACAAAAAGTCATTAGAAAGGTTGTATCATGCAAAACGTCTGCAGAAACTAGTCAGGGATAGACCAGGAATTGAGCAACAGACTAGTTTCCTGCACAATGCAACTAATACTCAATACCATCTCTCAAACTGCATCAAATTAAAGTAGTCTGGCCCAGCTGTAAAGGTAAGGCATGCTCATATTGTCACAATTTGTTTTTTATCATCATCATCTCTGAGCAGTAATAGCGCCTCAGTTTATATATTTCTTGCCATCAAAATTGTTGTGCTCAGCCTCCTGCATAAAAAAAGGGATTTTTGGTACTTACCGTAAAATCTCTTTCTTGAAGCCTTCATTGGGGGGAACACAGATAACCGTGGGGTGTATGCTGCTGCTGCAAGGAGGCTGACACTATGCAGAAAAGGAAAAGGGTAGCTCCTCCCTGGCAGTATACACCCACCGACAGGCACCAAGTACCTCAGTTGGTGTAAAAAGCAGTAGGAGAAGCGACAGAACTCAAAAACATAAGTACCAACTCAACTAGGGCTTTTAGGCCCAACACGGCACCAAGAACAAGCAGGGAGGGTGCTGTGTCCCACAATGAAGGCTTTAAGAAAGATTTTACGGTAAGTACCAAAAATCCCTCTTTCTTTATCGCCTCATTGGGGGACACAATCGTGGGACGTCCAAAAGCAGTCCCAGATAAGGGTGGGCAGAAAAGGACTAAGAGAAAAGGCTCAGGTCGGCCAATGCGCAGCCGCCGCCTGCAGTACCTTCCTACCAAGACCTGCATCAGACGAGGCCTGGGTATGAACCCTATAGAACCTTGAAGTGTGCAAGGACGACCAAGTTGCGGCCTTGCAAGGTGGAAGGCTGGTGGCGAACAGCCCAAGAGGCTCCGACAGCTCTGGTGGAGTGGGCCCGCACCCTTGGGAGGTGGCAGTTTCTCAAGAATGCGGCAGGCTTCAGTTATTGCTGAGCGAATCCAACGAGAGATCGTGGACTTTGACGCCTGAAGACCCTTTTGGCGGTCCTCAGAGATGACAAACAGAATCGAATTCGTGAAATGAGGCAGTTCTAGAAAGATAGATCCGCATGGCTCTGACCACGTCCGGTTTGTGAAGAGACTTTTCCAGGGGATGAACCGGGGAAGGACAGAAAGAAGGAAGGATGAGGTCCTCATTGATGTGGAAAGCGGACACCACCTTGGGAAGGAACGAAGGGACAGGTCTAAGAACTACCTTGTCCTGGTGTAGGACGAGAAATGGAGGTCGGCAGGATAAAGTTGCCAACTCGGAGACTCTCCTGATTGATGTAATAGCAAATCAGAAAAGCCACCTTCCAGGAAAGAAGGGAATGTCCTGAAGAGGTTCGAAGGGGGCCGCCTGTAGAACACCCAGAACCAGGTTGAGATCCCAAGGTTCCAACAGGGCCTGGAAGTGAGAATTAAGGTGTGCAACTCCTTGGAGAAAGGTCCTCACCTAAGGGATGGAAGATAGGTCCCTCTGAAAGAGAATGGACAGAGCGGAGACCTGGCCCTTCAGGGTACTGAGGGAGAGTCCTGACTCGAGACCCGGCTGAAGGAAACAAAGAAAATCCGGAAGGAAAAAAAACATCGGAAAAACTTGGTTAGTCTCACACCATCGAAAGAAAGCCTTCCAGTACCTGTGGTAAATGCGGGAAGAAGCTGGTTTTCTAGCTCTGATCATGGTCTGAATGACCTGGTGTGAAAAACCAGACTCCTTTAAGACCGCGACCTCAACGGCCATGCCGTTAAACTCAGAGACTGAACTCTGGTGGAAGAACGGACCCCGTGAGAGAAGGTCTGGGCTGTCTGGGAGCCTCCAGGGGGTATCAGAGAGCATGTTCACAAGTTCCGCATACCAAGGGCGCCGAGGCCAATCTGGCGCTACCAGGATAACAGGAATCCCCTCTGCCTTTATCTTTTTTACGACACTTGGAAGCAAGGGAAGAGGAGGGAACAGGTAAGGGAGCTGAAACTGGGACCACGGAACTACGAGGGCGTCGTGGCCGATGGCCAGAGGACCCCGGGTCCTGGCTACAAACGGAGCTACCTTGTGGTTCATTCGAGACGCCATGAGGTCGACGTCCGGGGTGCCCCAACGCTGGCATATCTGATCGAAGACCAAAGGATGGAGAGACCACTCGCCCGCTGCTAGGCTTAAGAAATCGGCCGCCCAATTTTCGACCCCCGGGATGTGAATGGCTGATATGGCGGGAACGCGACGTTCCGCCCAACGGAGAATCTTTGCAGTTTCTGCTATCACCTGACTGCTGCGGGTCCCGCCATGGTGGTTCAAGTAAGCCACAGCCGTGGCATTGTCCAACTGAATGCGGACAGGCGCGCCTGTAAGGAGAGACTGCCAGTGTAATAGAGCAAGGAAGATTGCCCTGATTTCCAGAAGGTTGATGGGAAGGAGAGCCTCCTGGGTGGACCAGCGACCCTGCACTGTGTGCTGTCGGAAGACTGCTCCCCAACCAAGGAGACTCGCGTCGGTGGTGATCACTTGCCACGGAGGACAGGGCCCACCAGGTTAGGGACTGCCGGACATGGAGAGGCAGACGAACTGGACGGTCGAGGGAAGTCGAGGACCTGTTCCAGGTGGACAGAAGGAATAGCTGGAGGGGGCGGGTGTGGAACTGGGTGAAAGGCACGGCTTCCATGGAAGCAACCATCTTTCCCAGAACTCCCATACAGAATCATAGGGGATGGGGGGATGGATGTTTTAGAGACTGGACTGCCTTGCGGAGAACGGAAAACTTGTCCTTCGGGAGAAATACCAGAGCCAAGTTTGTGTCGAATTCCATGCCCAGGAATGTCAGACACTGAGAGGGAGTCAGAGAGGACTTGTCTCGGTTGATGATCCAGCCGAGACGGGTCAGAGTGTCCAGAGAAATTTGAAGACTCCATGCACAGTCTTGATGAGAAGAACCCTTGATCCGGAGATCGTCCAGGTAAGGGATAATGAGAATCCCCCTGAAACGAAGAATGGCCATGACAGCCGCCATGACCTTGGTGAAAACCCTCAGGGCAGATGCCAGTCCGAAAGTGAGGGCCGTGAATAGGTAGTGATTGTCCTGAATTGCAAACCGAAGGAATCTCTGATGCCTCAGACATGTAGGGACATGTAGGTAAGCATCCTGAATGTCTACCGAGCAGAGAAATTCCCCCGGCTCCATGGCGGCTATCACTGACCATAGGGAATCCATCCTGAAGTGGCAGAGACGAACGTGACGATTTAGCAATTTAAGGTCCAGAATAGGACGAAGAGAGCCTTTTTTTTTTTCGGGACTACGAAGAGATTCGAGTAGAATCCTAAAAAACATTCGTTTGAAGGGACAGGAACGACTACACCAACGGCGACCAGAGAATATACTGCTCGAAGAAAGCTGGGTAATTGGGAAGGCAGTCTTGGTAGATGAGAAAGAAAGAAGCGATTTTCTGGGAGGGAAGAAAACTCGATCTGGTAACCGGAGGTGACGATCTCCCTGACCCAGGCATCGCTGACCACGGACAACCAGGCGTCCTTGAAAGCAAAAAGTCTGCCTCCCACCCTGGAAAGGTTTCCAGGTGAGGGCGACCCGTCAATTAGAACGGTATCTGTTGGAACGGGACCCAGAGGCCCTTGAAGGTTGGCTCTTAGGCCTCCAGCTGGGGGCTGGCTTGTAAGAAGGTTTCCGTCGTTCGCCCGAAGCAGAGTGGCGCTCCTGTTGCGATGAGGAATCCGAGGCTGCAAATTAGCAAAACAGCCGAAAGGGCCGAGGGCCCTTTCTGTTGAAAAAGCGTTTGGGCCTAGATTGAGGGAGAGCGGTGCTTTTGCCTCCGGTGGAGTCCGAAATTATCTGGTCTAGGCGAGCTCCAAACAGCCTGGAACCCTGGAAGGCAAAGTTGGTAAGGGACTTTTTGGAAGTGGTATCTGCGCTCCATGCCTTCAGCCAAAGGATGCGGCGAATAGCCACGATGCGGCTACTTGCTCTGGCCGCTCAAGCGGTTTCATCCAGGGAGGCAGTTAGAAGGTATTTGCCAGCGTGGTTAATCTGGTCTGCAAGTTCGGCTAGCTCGTCTCGAGAAGCCGAAGCTAAAATGCCCCGGCAAAGAATTTTTGCACAGGCAGAGATGGCCTTTGCCACACAGGTGGAGGCGAAACTGGGGCAGAGCGAAGCGCCCATTGCCTCAAAGGCTGTTTTGGCTAGTGCCTCAATTTGTCTGTCCATCGCGTCCTTAAGGCTTATTTCACACTTGCGTCGTGTGACGTACGTCGCAATCCGTAGTTTTGGGAAAAAAACGGGTCCTGCAAATGTGCCTGCAGGATGCGTTTTTTTCCCCATAGACTTGTATTGCCGACAGATCGCGACGTATGGCCATACATCACGTCCGTTGTGCACTGGGTCTGCCTTGTTTTGGCAGACTGTCGGCATGAAAAAACATTCAATGTAACGTTTTTTCGTACGTCGCGTCTAACATTTTCTACCGCGCATGCGCGGCCGGAACTCCACCCCCTTCTCCCCGGACTTTAGAATGGGCAGCGGATGTGTCGAAAAACTGCATCCACTACCCACGTCATGCATAATTTTCATAACGTGCGTGGTGGATTATGCAAATTTTTGTGCACTTTGTGAAGGTGGTAGAAGAACGGAATACTGGGGTTTTTTTATGCACAGAAAGTTTTTTTTCATTATTAGACAGAATCATGTTACCCCATGTTTTTAATCTTAAGAGTCATCTTCGGGATTCCACGCATTTATTATGGCTTCTTAATGAAATACCATGGAAACCTTGTTATATTTTTGTTACCATGGACGTAACATCACTTTATTCTAACATTCCACATAATATCGGTTTGATTTGTTTTGATCATTTTCTAAAATCCGACAATAGATTATCAGAAGCACTTTATTCTGAAAGGTATTGATTTTATATTGAATAATAATTTTTTTACTTTTGAAAATGTATTTTACCATCAGATCAAAGGCACCGCAATGGGCTCAAAAGTAGCACCGACGTATGCAAATTTATTTATGGGGGTCTTTGAAGAGATTTTTAGTCTAAATGGCATTTGGGGCAAAAACATCATTTTTTATAAGAGATTTATAGACGATCTATTTTTTATTTGGGATAATTCTAACAGTAATATTGAGGATTATATTCAGCAAATAAATTTTAACAATAGGGGTCTTTCCTTTACGGCTTATTTTTAACAATCTTTCTATTAATTTTTTAGAGGTCACCTTATTTATTGTAAATAATAAAGTATGTAGTGTAACGTTTTTTTAAAAAGTCGATACTAATGGGTACATTCATTTTAGCAGTGGGCATTACAAGAAATGGCTCAAAAACATCCCTAATAACCAATTTCGCCGGATTAGAAAAAAAACTGTACCACTGCTGATGATATTAAGGAACAATCTAATTTACTGAAGAATAAATTTGCTGTCCAAAAATATCCTTCTTATCTGATTTCTAACGCCTTCAAAAACTCGGCAAAATTAGACCAGCTCTCATTACTTGTATATAAAGAAAAAACCTCTCTTATGGACAAGCATGTACTGAAATTTATTACACAATATTCTGATGAACACAAAAAGATTCGTGATGTCCTTAAAGAAAAATTGGCATATTTTACTGAACGACCCTATATTAAATAAATTCCTTCCAAGGAATCCCTCTATCACATTCCGAAGGGCTCCCACTATCAGGGACCTAATAGCCCCCAGTCGCCTGAAAAGAAATATTAATGCTAATGAGGTTACAAATAAGGGCATATTTAAAATGTGGTACCAAGAATTGCCTTTGCTGCCTTAGTATTTATCACAGAACTAAGAATATTATTTCTTTAACTACCAAAGAGTTTTATGGTCCCCTTTTTCTTGAACTGCAACTCCGATTTTGTGATTTATGTTATTTAGTGCCCCTGTGGAAAACAATATGTCGGGAGGACTACACAAGCATTACACCTCCGACTTAATTCGCATGGATATAATATAAAAAATGGTCTCTTTACCCATGGCCTTTCTAGGCACTATACCTTGGTACATAATAAAGATTTTAAAGCCGTAAAAATTAGTCCTATTGATCAGATCCCAGAATATGTCCCTAATAGAGTCATGAAGCTGAACAGAAAAGAGGTTTATGGGATTTACAAGCTAGGCAGCCTGAAACCTCATGGTCTTAATGAAATTACTGAAGTTTTTATCTGATTTTTGCAGGCTTTTAATGAATGTGGGCTGACTATTTTTTCATATATATATATATATATATATATATATATATATATATATATATATATATATATATATATATATATTTTTAGATTTTTTATATCCATTTATATATTATTGACATCTTTTATATATATATGTAGAACTAAAAATTGCCTTAATGATTTTAATACTAAGTTTTAATGGCTGTAAGGCTGGGTTCACACTTGCGTTGTGCAGTCCGTTCAACAAATCCGTTAAACGGACTGCACTAACGCAATTGCCGACTTTGGCACAGCGCTAGTGCAGATGGATGCGATGCATTTGCCATAGCAAGTAATGGCGGCGTTAACGGACTACGTTACACTGTGTTATGCCGCGGTGTAACGTAGTCCGTTAAACGGGTTCACACAACGCAGTGTGAACCCAGCCTAAGGTTTTGCTTATATTTATATATTATGTCTATGTGCTTGTTCTTTGTCTAATCATTAACCTTCTTTGCCTTTCTGGGAAGCTGAACCCCTTTTTTGCGCTCTGCTGGTGCTTGAACCCGTCAGCTTTATTCCATATGACTGGGGGAGCATTTGTCCTCTGGACTCTCCATGAATTGATCAGATGTGCCCATTTTCTCTCACTCCTAGTGACGTGATCTTCATTTGGTGTATGCTCCAGCGTTTTAAAGGGCCACTGTCACCCCCCTCCAGCCGTTATAAACTAAAAGAGCCACCTTGTGCAGCAGTAATGCTGCATTCTAACAAGGTGGCTCTTTTAGTTTTTGTTTCCGTTATTCCCACAATAAATGTATTTAAATTCTGCTGAAATACCTATCTTTGTCCATGGAGGTGGAACTGAAGCCTCCTCTTAGAAGCGCCCAACTGCCGTTACTCATCTCTTGTGTAGATTTTCGCCGCCCCCTCAGCACTGTTATTGTGTGAATTCCGGCGCCTGCGCTCTACTCTTCTGCCTTGCGCAGGCGCATAGAGCATTTGCCGTCCTAGTGCTGGTGCCGGGTTCCGTTCTGCGCCTGTGCGGTCAGTGCGGCCAGCCTGTTCCTGAATCCCCGCCCCGCACTGTGTTATGCAGTATGCACAGTGCGGGGCTGGGATTCCTGGGCATGCGCACTGCGCTTCTCAGACGCTCCACAGGTCCCCCGCCTTCCAGGGTTGTTCTGTGCGGCTGTTCCAAACGCCGGCAAGGATACCTGTATATTCCGGCAACGCTGAAAGGCGGGGGACCTGGGGAGCGTCTGAGAAGCACAGTGCGCATGCCTAGGAATCCCAGCCCCACACTGTGCATAATGCATAACACCGTGCGGGGCGGGGATTCAGGAACAGGCTGGCCGCACTGACCGCACAGGCGCAGAACGGAACCCGGCACCAGCGCTAGGACGGCAAATGCTCTATGCGCCTGCGCAAGGCAGAAGAGTAGAGCGCAGGCGCCGGAATTCACACAATAACAGTGCTGAGGGGGCGGCGAAAATCTACACAAGAGATGAGTAACGGCAGTTGGGCGCTTCTAAGAGGAGGCTTCAGTCCCGCCTCCATGGACAAAGATAGGTATTTCAGCAGAATTATAAATACAATTATTATGGGAATAACAGAAACAAAAACTAAAAGAGCCACCTTGTTAGAATGCAGCATTACTGCTGCACAAGGTGGCTCTTTTAGTTTATAACGGCTGGAGGGGGTGACAGTGGCCCTTTAACTCCCCGTTTCTTAATTATTTCTTTTTGTGGTATGACATACTCCCAAATAATTTGACAAACACATTTCCACTTTTAATATAAAAAAATTATTTTAATATTTATTAATAAAGTATTTTAACTATGGTTCAACACTGGCAACCTGTGTTCTCCAAGAGTCTATCCTTCCAGCTCAGTAGCTCAAAGTAAATGCCTTCACCTCTGAATGTTTCATTTTTTTCCGATGTGAGCTCGGTTCCACTCTCAGTAAAATATCAATTTGTATTTCTCTGATGATTTTTAATCTTGTCATGTGAACTTCCTGATGAGCCTGAACTCTGACACTGGGTGTTATCTGATCCATTGGGCGTCGCTTCCAAATGCTGACGTGTACTTAAACCCTGTATACCTATGACTCTTGTACAATATTTGGGGTTTGTCCTGATGAAGGGGTCACCTGAACCCTGAAACACGTAGAATAAACCACGTTGAAACCTCTACAATTTTTGGAATTTTTCTTACGGCAGCGCGGGGATGATCCTTTTGTCTCCTACCTAAGTGTGTGTTTCAATCAGGTCCTGCACTGACCTGTGGATCTGCAGCAGCCGCCATTAATATATGTCCTTCCTTCAATCTCACCAGGTGAGTAGTTCTCTTGGTGGGCAACTTTGTGTAACGTTTGATAAGACCCTATTTGCGCTTTTGTGTCTCCCTCTTTTCTCTGACATTTCTAACTTTTACATAAGGGAAGGCAAGCATAATTGAAATATAAAAAGTTTAGATCAGTTGCTTCCTTTGTGCTCCAATATAATTTGGCTTAAATAATAATGAAATCCTTCAGCAGGTAGTGCAATGATATATCCTTTCCATATTTAGTCAATTTCTACACACTGTGATAATCTATAGCTGACAATAGCTGCAGCTTCTCCCCCCATAGAGTTAAATTAATTCATTTAAGCCTATTACTGATCTCTATAGACAGCTGTTATAACTTGGCTTAATGACAATTCACAAGAAAAATGTCAAATATAAATCACTTTAAGGTGGACCTGGCACTTGATCAAAAATTTGAGCCAAATGTGTTGTAAAAATCCCTGCACTTTTATGAATCTGCCGCTCTTTTCTGTTTCTCGCTGTATGTAGCACAATATATGAAATCTCTGCTTTTAGCCCAACTGGGTGTTTTGTTTATTCAGAGTCTTCTCTAGATTTCCCCCTCTTCCTCCTATCAGACACTGCCAATCACAGCTCGGCGGCATCTCAAACAAAGACGCGGTCAAGGTGTGATTGCCAGGGTCAAGGAGAGGTGAAAGTGCACACCCCCAGAAAAGACTCTAAAGAAATGCCCAGTTGAACTGCAAGCAGAGATTTCACACATTGCTCTCCATAAGAAGTGTGAATGTCTCTGAAATGGAGTAACCTCATTGTACACTAGTAAAAGCTTTATGAAAAAAACTTGTGGTGCTTTATCGATAAAAGAGAATGTGAAATAGGATGATACTTGTTTCTTGTTTTCATAAGAATTTTTTTCTCCACTGAAAAATCATATTAGCAAGTAAGAGATTTGGTAAGACAAGCAGACCTCAATCCTCATCTAGGAAACACTTACTTTGTGCTTGTCGCTTCCTTGAGTTCGGCGACTGCTCGCATTTGCTATAGAGGATGACGTTAGTGAAGGTTTGATGTATAAAGATGCATTGGCAGAGACCGAAACAGACTTTGGGGTCACAAGCTTCTTCACTGGAGGGTAGGAGGCTTCGACCTAGGATGTGTGAAAACCATTAGTGAGAGGTTTCCGCAAGAATTCAGTGCATATTAACTACAGAGTAAAGAATCATTAGTGTACTAACATGAAATTCCACTTAAATCCTCAGATGGACATATGATATATTTTTGACACTCACTAGTCATCATTCAAGCATGTACAGTGTGCTCACGTACAAACCCAAACACTGATGAATGGGCAATTTTTCTCTGTAACAGCTGCGAACACAAGACATAGCCCAAGAACAACTGCTGTAACATCCACATGTGCCCCACACTGTACTACAATGTGCTCTTACACACCCTGTCACCACACCAATGCATTCAATCAAACCTTTCAGACATCAATGTATGGGTCAACAGAGTAGCCCATGTTATTAACATGTACTATTTATTTACTTATTGCAGAGTAGTTGTTCATTTGGTTTTTATTCCAAATTCTGCCGTTAAAAGCCACACTGTGAATGTGCACCTACACACTGCACTTAGACCAACATGCATTCGGGCTCATTTCTTTGGTTTGTTTTAGGTTTTTGTACATACAGGGGCATGGCTACCCCCATTTAGGCTTGTCATTTTGTCTATACAGCTTTACACGGGAGGGTCTGGGTTTTGCTGTGACCCTGTCTATTTTAGAGTTGGGGTCATCCTGACTGGGTACACTGTCGCGGCGGGATGGCTTTTACACTCTTGATTAAAAAAATTTTTTTTAAAAAGTCAACCAAGTACCCTATGTTATTTACATGTACTATATTTACTTACTGTAGGGTACACATTTATCAGAAGGTCATTATATCCCCCAAATGATGCAAAGACACGACCAGAGAGCAGATTTACTGCAATGATTGTTTATTTTTCTTTAACTTTGAATAAGCATTATACTAGAGCCTGTTTTTAGTTACATTTTGGATTTGTGTTTTTTGTGTCTGTCACATTAATGTTTCCATTTACTCTTTTTCCAAAGCTTATTTTATGCGTGTTTGCCTTGTTTTAACTTCAGTTCACTACTGTGGGCATGGTTTAGGGGTTTCAAGAGGTTTTTTCCAGATTCATCATTTGTGACTTACCAAAAAATTGTTAAGATTTGGCACAAATGTATTCCAGCCCCCCAACCCCCCCCAAAAAAACCCAGCAATTTTAAAAGCCATGCAACCTTTTAATCTAAAAAGTCACAAAAAATGGTTAAAGGGGTTACCTGAAGCTAAGTGAATTTCATACTTTTTGTTTATCTACCGGAAATTTATTAACAGCTTTCCTTATATACTTAAAGTCCCTGCCATTCCTGCTCTACTCTTTTCTTGCAAGCACTGAGTATTCTCTAATGGATCATCATCACTCCCACTGCGCGCTTTTCCGTACTGAAACGGATCATCATAAGGGGGAGGCACCACAGTCACACAACACAGCTTGTGTCACAGCCGTCCCCTTATGAGATCTTTTTTGATAAATGGTGCAGATTTCAAAGAAGTGCACGTCGCTTCTTTTGTGCAGTTCTGCAGCGTTTCTGCGCAGATTTTTCTGCACCATGTGCACAGCCTTTTTTTCACATTGATTTACAATTAACTGCACAGAAACTGCACAAGAAACTGCACAAGAAACTGCACAAGAAACTGCACAAGAAACTGCACAAGAAACTGCATCAAATCTGCAGATGCAGATTTAGTGCAGAAAATTCTGCACCACATTTCCTACGTGTGCACATAGCCTAAGGCCATGTTCACACGTTGCGTCGGGTCCCTGCGGGTTTTCCCGCAGCGGATTTGATAAATCTGCAGGGCAAACCCGCTGCAGTTATCCCTGCAGATTTAAATATAGAAAAACTGACCGAACAGCAATCTATTAGATTGCTGTTCGGTCAGTTTTTCTATATTTACTATGTACTATATTTTCTGACTTGAACGCCCCGCCCTTCACCATGCTGTGATTTTAACTACATCCAAACACAGTTGGTTCTGAGCTTCCTATAAAAGCAGGCTTTACCACGTTATTAGCCATAGGTAAGTGTTCATACTAGGCAGTCAGCTCAGGTAACCATCCGTTCTGAGATTACCTTGACGATTGGTGGATGGGCTCACAACTTTTGGCCAAATCTTGTGCTAAGAATCTCATGTGTTTTTTTCATATATTTCACAAGCCATTATGCTATTCCCATTTCATGTATCACACATTTTCTTGCTCTAGCACAGATTAATTTTGAGTGCAGCCATTAATCGATTTGCATCCCTGCAGATTTATCACATTTTGTCCTGCGGGTTCCGCTGCGGGATTTTACTCCTACTATTGATGCTGCATATGCAGCATCAATAGTAATGTTAAAAATAAAAAAATAATGATATACTCACCCTCTGACGTCCCGATCTCCTCGGCGCTGCAGACGGCGGTCCGGTTCCAAAGATGCTGTGCGACAAGGACCTTCGTGACGTCACGGTCATGTGACTGCGACGTCACCGCAGGTCCTGGTCGCATAGCAAACCTGAGACCGGACGGCCGCGTGCAGCGCTGAGAGGTGAGTATAACATTTTTTATTTTAATTCTTTTTTTAACCACAAATATGGTTCCCGGGGCCTGGAGGAGAGTCTCCTCTCCTCCACCCCGGGTATAACCCGCACATTATCCGCTTACTTCCCGCATGGTGGGCACAGCCCAAGCGGGAAGTAAGCGGATCAATGCATTTCTATGGGTGCAGAATCGCTGGGATTCTGCACAAAGAAGTGACATGCTGCGGGTTATAAACCGCTGCATTTCTGCGCGTTTTTTCCCACAGCATGTGCACAGCGGTTTGTGGTTTCCATAGGGTTTACAGGTTGCTATATATATATATATATATATATATATATATATATATATATATATATATATATATATTCAACAAATCAACTACCTGAAATCATTGAAGGGAAACGTGTCAGGAGTGGGCGGTGATCCCGGCCACAAGCCAACTAGACGTGCACGGCCTCGTTCAATACAAGTCAATTGAGTAACTCCATGCATGTTCAGGCAGAATGTGGTGGGAAGTACAGGTGCACCTCACAAAGTTAGAATATCATCAAAATTTTAATTTATTTCAGTTCTTCAATACAAAAAGTGAAACTTGTATGTTATATAGAGCCATTACAAACAGAGTGAACCATTTCAAATTTTTATTTATGTTAATGTTGATTATGGCTTACAGCCATGAAGAGTCATTATCTCAGTGTATTAGAATACTGTATAACACCAGCTTGAAAAATTATTTTAAAATCTGAAATGTTGGCCTACTGAAATGTATGTTCAGTAAATACACTGTGAAGATAAACAAGACTTTCGTGCTAAACCTGGACAACCTCTTTTAAAGAGGTTGTCAACGACTTTATTATTGATGACCTGTCCTTAGGATAGGTCATCAATGTCTGATCAGAGCCCGACACCAGGCCGATCAGCTGTTCTGTGTCTGGGGCCGGAACTGCTCAATTGTGGAGCTGCTCAGTCTTCTGAGAGTGGCAGCGGCCGGTTACTACACATCCGCCTCCTACTGATTTGAATAGGAAGCAGAAGTGTAGTATCCTGCTGCCGCCACTAGCAACAGATGGAGTAGTTGCACAGTAGAGCAGTTATGGCCGATCTGTTCACCTATTTGCTAATGAGGACAAATCCTAAGGAAACATCAACGAAAAAGTAGTGGACAATCTCTAAGTGAGAGACCGTGGACAACCAAAACATTCTCCTCTTTTAGGTCCACTAGTAACTTATTGGTGGCCCATTAGTTTGCCCTCATGTGTGAACATAATTAATTCATGAAACTGGGCATTTTTTAGATCAGTCCATGTTGAGCGGGGGACACCATATTGCTGCTATTAACGTGCCAAACTGACTAGGAAGGGTTGACTAGGACTTAAATATTACTGTCCTTGTTGTCTTTATTGTATCAGGTTTTTTTATGTGCTAGCCCCTGTTCATGCTATAAATTGAGGCATACCCATCGTATGTTACCCTGTCTGCATTTTATTTTATACATTTGGTGCTATTTTAACACCGAAAAATGTTAATATTCTAGTAGGATTTGGAGTTATCTGATCATACATTTTTACATTACACAATAGTCATTTGCTCTTTTCAAAAGGATTGCAACAGAGGAGTATGGATTAGGTCACGTTCAGTATTTCACCTCAGTATTTGTAAACCAAACCAGGAGTGTGTCAATCTGAGGAAAAAGTATAATAAAGACATTTACAAGTTATGCATTTTTCACCCACTCCTGATTTTGGCTCACAGATATGGATGTCAAATATTGACCCAATACTGAACGTGGCACAAAGCTACAATTCTAGTGCTCATTCAGCATAGCAATTCTTCATGCTATTAGAGCTTGTCAGGTTACACTATTACTATTCGTACAGCCACTTTTAGTACTTGTGCCATCTATTTAAGACTCAGAAGGTTTTCAGAGAGCAATACTTGGGAATATATACCTAAAAGTAAATTTTAAAATGGGAAAAAAAAGTGCCTCATGTCCCTTGCAATTTGCCCTCAATCCCAAAAATCGTGTAAAGTCACGTCGATCAAAAAACCATCAATAGGAGGCATGGCCTGACTGCATGGAGCACGTGTCCCAGCTCTGCTGATAGGGAACAACTCTAACCTACCTCAGATACCTTAACTGCTCCCCTGCCATCTCGCAGTGTCAGACTCCCTTTTATTGTGCTTAAAGGAAAGTGAAACCGAGAGATAGAAGCCGAGTATCGTCCCCCCACCCAAGATGGCGCTGTTGAAGAAACTGCAGGTACCGGCAACCAGATGTAACCCTGTAGCTCAAGCACTTAAAAAAAAAAAAAAAAAGGGCGAAGAGGCTCCAGCAAAGCAGGTTACCTCAGATAGGCCCCAGGACAGCCGATCTTCATTCCTGAATAGCAGGAATGTTTACTTGCTCTAGACACTCCTAGCCCACAAGAAAGCACATAGTCTACCTGTTAACCCTTTCAAAACTGCAGGTATGAAGCTTACAGGTATAGAAGAAATGGTAGATATGGCTAAGTCCAACTCTGCTCTGAGCATTCCAGCTGTGCAAGTGAGTAGGACAAGGGAGTACTTCTCTATCAACAGGCATGACCTGCAACAGGTTACAGGAGGGCACAGTATAGGATATGTCAGGGTGAAGAATCCAAGCAGGAGGATGGCCCCTTCATGTCCCAAAAGGACAATCTCGGAAATTGCTTGTGACAGCAATATTTTGCAGCATGGGAATGCCTAGGAAAGCCGCATGTGCCAACCCTACTGAACATATTGAAAGCAGTAAAGCAGAAGAGGCGGTGCTGGGAGTTAAGTAGAGGTGGAATGAGAGAGGATTTAGACCTTTTAATAGCGCTAAAGTCTCATTTGCATAGCAATTTAAATGCTGATTTGTCAGTAACAAACACAAACTGTGTTAAATATCTGTACTGGGGTAAATATCTTTATGGAGCATCTTCTAGGGCCATAATTAACGTTTGTGGAGCATTATATGGGGCAAGTGTCTGTATGGAGCATCTTATGTAGCAATTATTAACTTTTATGCAGGATTATATGGGGCATATTTTAACACGGAGCATCTTATGGGGCCATCATAAACTGTATGGAGCATTATATGGGGCTCCTGATTCAATATGGATATTCAAAAACAATTAACCTACTGATGTCTCAATTAATTTTACTTTTATTGGTATCTATTTTTATTTTTGACTTTTACCGGTAGCTGCTGCATTTCCCACCCTAGGCTTATACTCGAGTCATTAAGTTTTCACAGCTTTTTGTGGCTAAATTAGGGGGGGAAGGGGGGGTTCGGCTTACACTCGAGTATATACAGTAGTTATGTTATTTGTTTTAATTTAATGGGCAAGGGCTCAATCCGTATGTGCAGACAAAAATAATTTACAGTTTATATGCTTTACTAAATTATTTTTCAAACAAAATTCAAAGAATGGTTACAGGATCTCGCTCTATGTAAACTACTTTAAAGGGAACCTGTCACCCCCAAAATCGATGGTGAGGTAAGCTCACCGTCATCAGGGGCTTATCTACAGCATTCTGTAATGCTGTAGATAAGCCCCAGATGTATCCTGAAAGAGGAGAAAAAAAAAGTTAGATTATACTCACCCAGGGGCGGTCCCGCTGCGGTCTGGTCGAATGGGTGTCTCAGGTCCGCTCCGGCGCCTCCCATCTTCATTCCATGACGTCCTCTTCTGGTCTTCACGCAGCGGCTCCAGCGCAGGCGTACTTTGTCTGCTCTTTTGAGGGCAGAGCAAAGTACTGCAGTGCGCAGGCGCCGGGCCTGTCTGACCTTTCCGGCGCCTGCGCACTGCAGTACTTTCCTCTGCCCTCAACAGGGCAGACAAAGTACGCCTGCGCCAAAGCCGCGGCGTGAAGACCAGTAGAGGACGTCATGGAATGAAGATGGGAGGCGCTGTTCCGGACCCGAGACACCCATCGGAGCAGGACCGCCCCTGGGTGAGTATAATTTAACCTCTTTTTCTCCTCTTTCAGGTAACATCTGCGGCTAATCTACAGCATTACAGAATGCCATAGCGTTCATCGTGAGGCAGCGCGATTGGTGCACCGTACTGGTACTGCTGTTTGCAGGAAAGCAGTTCCCGCAGAGCAGTACTAGTACGGCGCATGTTGGGAAGGGGTTAAAGACCACACACTGAGCTGCAAAAGCGCAGTATGTAAAATAGGGGGCAGGTCAGTGAGGGATCAGTGACCTGTCAGAATTCATACAGATGAATATGTAATCAGAGCACCACATGAAGACCCCCTACAGGCCACCCCAGAGCACGAGCATATCATTAACTCAAAGCTGAAAAAAAAAAGATTAAACAACAACCACAAGACTGATTTCATCAAAAATCAAAGGAATTTTTTTCCACAAAGTGGAGCTTACTATTTGCCACATGGTTTTTTTTTTTTGCCTTCCTCTGGATCAACATGTTAGGGCATGTTAGGTTAGGTTATGGGTTGAACTAGATGGCCTTAAAGTCTTCCTTCAACCTTAATAACTATGTACTATGTAACTATGTACTATTTTAATCAGTATAACGGTGCCGACCTGACACGGTCTGTAGGTTACTGTGCACAATCCTGCTGAAAGATTCGTAATAAAAATTACATTGATTTATTAGTTCCTTTGATAACAAGGAACATTTAATAAAAAGAGCCAGGTTATAGACTACCCTGTTAATCCATAAATTACAAAAGTGAGGTGTTCAGGGTCTCATATTATATACAGCTCAGAGGAATAATGGCAATTCTAAATAAATTTGTTTTTTGGACAGCACTAGATATGTCAAGGCTTAGGCTCCTTTCACACTAGCGTCGGATTCTCCCCGTCGCAATGCGTCGGGGAGAGATTCCGACGCTAGCGTTTGCTGCATTGCACAATGGAGGCAGCGGATGCATTTTTCCGGCGCATCCGCTGCCCCATTGTAAGGTGCGGGGAGGTGGGGGCGGAGTTCCGGCCGCGCATGCGCGGTCGGAAAAAGCGGTCCGTCAGGAGAAAAACGTTACATGTAGCGTTTTTTGCTCCCGACGGTCCGCCAAAGCATGACGCATCCATCGCAGGACAGATGAGACTTGTGGCAATCCGTCGCAAATGCGTCGTCAATGCAAGTCTATGGGGAAAAAACGCATCCTGCAAGCACTTTTGCAGGATGCGTTTTTTCTGCAAAACGACGCATTGTGACGGATTGCAGAAAACGCTAGTGTGAAAGTAGCCTTAGTTATTTATTGCCTAATAATTTCTTCACTTACACAATTACCTATCACATGAGTGTATTACCAATAATTTAAGGCTACTTTCAATCCGTCACAATGCGTCGTTTTGCAGAAAAAACGCATCCTGCAAAAGTGCTTGCAGGATGCGTTTTTTCCCCATAGACTTCTATTGACGACGCATTGCGACGGATTGCCACACTTCGCATCCGTCCTGCGATGGATGCGTCGTGCTTTGGCGGACCGTCGGGAGCAAAAAACGCTACATGTAACGTTTTTTGCTCCTGACGGACCGCTTTTTCCGACCGCGCATGCGGTCTCGACTCGAGTATAAGCCTAGGGTGGAAAATGCAGCAGCTACTGGTGAATTTCAAAAATAAAAATAGATGCTCCATACCGTTCATTATGGCCCCACAGCTGTGCCATATAGTGCTCTGCACCGTTCATTATTTCCCCATAGATGTACCATAGAAAGCTGTGCCATATAGTGCTCTGCACCGTTCATTATTGCCCCATAGCTGTGCCATATAGGGCTCTGCACCGTTCATTATTGCCCCATATCTGTGCCATATAGTGCTCTGCACCGTTCATTCTTGCCCCATAGCTGTGCCATATAGTGCTCTGCTCCGTTCATTCTTGCCCCATAGCTGTGCCATATAGTGCTCTGCACCGTTCATTATTGCCACATAGCACTATATGGCACAGCTATGGGGCAAGAATGAACGGTGCAAAGCACTATATGGCACAGCTGTGGGGCAAGAATGAATGGTGCAGAGCACTATATGGCACAGCTATGGGGCAAGAATGAACGGTGCAGAGCACTATATGGCACAGCTATGGGGCAATAATGAACGGTGCAGAGCACTATATGGCACAGCTATGGGGCCATAATGAACGGTATGGAGCATCTATTTTTATTTTTGAAATTCACCGGTAGCTGCTGCATTTTCCACCCTAGGCTTATACTCGAGTCAATAAGTTTTCCCAGTTTTTTGTGGCAAAATTAGGGGGGTCGGCTTATACTCGGGTCGGCTTATACTCGAGTATATACTATTATTATTTATTGTTATAGCGCCATTTATTCCATGGCGCTTTACATGTGAGGAGGGGTATACATAATGAAAACAAGTACAATAATCTTAAACAATACAAGTCATAACTGGTACAGGAGGAATGAGGACCCTGCCCGCGAGGGCTCACAATCTACAAGGGATGGGTGAGAATACAGTAGGTGAGGGTAGAGATGGTCATGCAGCGGTTTGGTATACGGTAATAAAAAACACCCAATAAAACTGGGATGTGGCTGTTAAGACCACACCAATCCCTAGAATTATAGTATGCCCACCACTGTGGGATAAGCAACCAGTCAAGCAAGACTTCATTACCTCAGTCATAGATAAGTAAGTTTTTGTTGGAATCTAAGGCTTGGTTCCCATTGCGTTAATGGGAAAGCGCTAACGGACAGCGTTGCACGGCGAAATTAACGCCGTGCAACGCGTCCGTTAGCGCGCCCATTTACGGCAATGGGAACGCGCAGCACTAGCGCGTGCCATGTTCGGCCCGCGCTAGCGACGCGCCGGTGTTTCCTGGCGCGCCGCGGACGCTGCTCGCAGCGTCCGAGGCGCGCCCGCGGTCCGTTCCCCGCTCTCGCAGATCGGGGATCTGCGAGAACGGGGACGTTACCGCGACCCCGGGACGCGGCCACATTAAAAACATTGCGTTAGCGCAACCCGCTAGCGCTAAACGGGTTGCACTAACGCAATGTGACCCTAGCCTTACAATCTTAAAAAGAAAAGAGAAAAAAAAAACTTCAATTTTTACCACGTATTCATAATAATTAAATGATATCCTCAAGTCTTACCTTTTTCCTTTTGGATGAATTATCTGCAGTATCAGTAACATTTTCTGGGATCTGCACAGAAAACAAATATTTCAAGTTATGGTAATTTTCCAGGACTGCAGTCAAAATAGCACTTTCAGAACACCTCATTATAGAAAGATCATAATTACTTTTAGTATTTTTTCTAAACCAAGGAGAACGGATTTACATGCTTCCCTTTTACCCAGTTAGGGTTTCTTATGACAGTGATTTGTGTCAAACTCAGAACGGACCGATTTTCATCAGCATTTTTTCTCAGTTAGTAAGTTTTGACCATTAGTTTCATTATTTTTTTATTTTGCGAAAGAAATGTTTAGTCAAGCTTTTCCTATCACTCATGAAAACAGACTGCACTGGGATGCAGTTCGGATAACATCAGCCTTCTGTCCGATTTTATTTTACTGACTCACAGATCTGTATTGGAGACATTGATCTGTGATTCGGCTCAAAATCGGAAATCTCTCGATGTGGCCTGGATTCCTGGCATGTAGGAAGCAGGATTCCTGGGCTCCGTGGGGACACCAGAGAAAGGGACCTATAACCAGGGCTGTGGAGTCGAAGAGTTAGTTTTGGTTGGAGTCAGTAGAAATGTACCGACTCCAGCTTTTAAAAAAAAAAATTTTATTAATATTTCATAATTGAACTTTCATATGAATTTTATAAATGTTACTCAAATATATATGTTCTATCAAACTATGAACAACAGTGATTAGGGGAGTGTCAGTATTAATCCACACTTCTACTCCATATGAAGAAGTGGAGGTTATAATAGACAAAGACGGGCAATACGTGTTTATTGTATGTAAGATATTGCATAGATTATTATGTATAGTGTCTTTATATATCCCTCCACCGTTTTCGGGAAAAAAGATACAGGAAATTCTGGACATATCAGGGAAATGGACTGGAGTCCCGTTGCTTGTAATAGGAGACGTGAATAATATTGCAAATGATCATTGGGATAGGGGCAAACATACAGGGAATAGAGAGGAAGGGAATGTAACACCTTTTGGAAACTACATGAGGGAAATTGGATGGATAGACTTGTGGAGAGTTCGAAATATGGAGAACTACACTTACTCGTGCTACTCGGCGACGTATGGTTCCTTGTCTCGCATTGATCTGGCTTTGGGAAATGAAGGGATGGATAACTTGGTGCAGGAAGTGGAATATTTGCCCAGAGTTCTATCGGATCATTGTCCTCTGATGGTATCTCTACAATTGGGAGAACAGGGGAGGTTGGCAGGTATGGGATGGAAAATTCACCCCTTTTGGTTACGGTTGCTGGATATGGAAAAGATAGGAGAGGAACTGGGTGAATTCCTTAGGATAAACGAAGGTAGTGCAGAGGGTCATATAGTTTGGGATACTATGAAGGCGTTTTTGAGAGGGATCTTATTCAGAGAAGTATCTCGATTTAAGACTAGGTCTCATAAACTAGATAAAGCAGTGATGGAGGAATTAAGGGCAGCGGAGGAGGCATTGGGGGCACAGTGTTCCAAAGCTACGCAGACCCGCATGAGAGTGGCCCAGTCGGAGGTTAATAAACTTCACATCCGTAAGGCAGAGAGATTGCGGGCATTTCAGAATGAGGCATTCTATGCGGAGGGTGAGAAAGTGGGGCACCTGCTCTCAGTCGTAGCTTCGGCACAACGGGAATCCTCACATGTATACGCAATTAAAACAAAGGAAGGTAATGTGGTTACACAAGGGGATCAAATTTTGGATGTATTTAAACAATTTTACAGTGAGTTATACTCCTCTAAGATACATAAAGGTCAAGAGGAGATGAACAGGTATAGGAGTGCGATTAAGCTTCCTAGACTAGGTGAGGAGGATAGAGAATGGATGGATAGGCCGATGGCAGCGGAGGAACTGAGAGTGGCACTGGTGGGTAATAAGGCCCCGAGGGCGGATGGCATTCCGATAGAGGTGTACAACATTTTTAATGAAGAAATAATAACTAAATTGGAGAAGGTATTTAAAGGGAACCTGTCACCCCGAAAATCGCGGGTGAGGTAATCCCACCGGCATCAGGGGCTTGTCTGCAGCATTCTGTAATGCTGTAGATAAGCCCCCGATGTTACCTGAAAAAGGAGAAAAAGACGTTAGATTATACTCACCCAGGGGCGGTCCCGCTGCTGGTCAGGTCGGATGGGCGTCTCTGGTCCGCTGCGGCGCCTCCTATCTTCTTTCCATGACGTCCTCTTCTGATCTTCAGCCATGGCTCCGGCGCAGGCGTACTTTGCTCTGCCCTGTTGAGGGCAGACAAAGTACTGCAGTGCGCAGGCGCCGGGCCTCTGACCTTTCCGGCGCCTGCGCACTGCAGTACTATCCTCTGCCCTCAAGAGGGCAGAGCAAAGTACGCCTGCTCCGGAGCCGTGGCTGAAGATCAAAAGAGGACGTCATGGAAAGAAGATAGGAGGCGCCGGAGCGGACCGGAGACGCCCATCCGACCTGACCAGCAGCGGGACTGCCCCTGGGTGAGTATAATATAACGTCTTTTTCTCCTTTCTCAGGTAACATCGGGGGCTTATCTACAGCATTACAGAATGCTGCAGATAAGCCCCTGATGCCGGTGGGATTACCTCACCCGCGATTTTCGGGGTGACAGGTTCCCTTTAATGAGTAGTTGGAGAGGGGAATACTACCTACATCTATGAGAGAGGCCATTGTTGTGGTCATTCCTAAAGCTGATAAGGATCCGCTGAATCCGGAGTCCTACAGACCAATCTCACTCCTTACAGGGGATATAAAGATTTTGGCGAAGGCCTTGGCCAACAGACTAACCCATGTGATTGATAAAGTAATCCACCCAGATCAATCTGGATTTATGCCCAACAAATCTACAGCAATCAATTTAAGGAGACTATATTTAAATATGCAAATTCCAGCCGAAAATGCTGGAAAGAGTGTGGTGGTGTCTTTGGATGCCCATAAGGCCTTTGATTGTGTAGAATGGAATTACTTGTGGTCGGTTCTGTTGTGCCTTGGTTTCGGGCCTAAGTTTATATCTTGGGTGGGGTTGCTATACTCCTCTCCAATGGCAAAAATTAGAGTAAATAATAAATTATCTGATAGTTTCTCATTGCATAGGGGTACAAGGCAGGGGTGCCCATTGTCTCCGTTGCTATTTGCCCTAGCTGTGGAACCCTTGGCCGCTAAAATAAGGGAGGCACGAGAGATAAAAGGATTTGTCTATGGAATGAAGGAGGAGAAGGTGTCTCTGTATGCTGACGATATTTTGTTATTTTGGGGGGACTCGGGAGAATCTGGATAACGCGGTGGCATTAATTGAGGAATTTGGGGAATTCTCTGGACTCAAAATAAATTGGGACAAATAGTGCATTATGCCCATTGATGAGGTAGAAAAGGGTACTGAGGAGGTGGAAATGTCAGCAAAATTGAAGGTAGTTTCGAAATTTAAATATTTGGGGATACAAATCACCCTTCCTCTGACGAGGTTTGAAGAACTTAATCTAAGCCCTCTGCTACAAAAAATACGTACCAAAATTTCACCGTGGAACAAACTACATCTCTCTCTAATTGGAAGAGTGAACCGTTTGAAGATGATTGTGATGCCGCAGTTGTTATATGTACTGCATAATTCTCCAATTTGGATTCCGCAGAGTAGGTTCCAAAAAATTAAATCGCTGTTTGGTGAACTAATATGGGGGGGAAAAACCCAAGGTTTAAACAAGAAACTTTGCAGAGGCCAAAGGCGGAAGGGGGCTTGGCGCTCCCTAACCCTTGGGTATATTTTTTATCAGCACAATGCCAGCATATTGGAGGATGGGGGGAGGAGATGGGAAAGGGGCAATCGCCCAGTAGTTTGAGATATTTGATGGGAAAATGGCCTCTGGGTGAGAGTTTGGAAGGGGGGCAATTTTTGAAACTGGGTTCTCGGTTTCCTACTGTTCTCCTAATTCATAAGGTATGGGAAAAAGTTAAACAGATTAGGGGTGTCACGGGCCTTACCAAATACTCACCTATATGGGATAATATAAACTTACAAGAATTTAAGCAAATGGAAGGATATGGGCCATGGAGAGAGGCAGGAATTAGAAAGATGGGTCAGCTACTGGGTCAAGGGGGACTTAAGTCATTTGTGGAGTTACAAACAGAATTCCAGTTATCACATTTAAATTTATATCATTATAAAAGAATTCAGCATGCGTATCGGTCGCAATGTCGGAGAAAACTTATTGAGATCCAGATTGATATCACGCTGGCTTCCATTTTGGAGAACAGCGGGACAAGGGGGGCAATTTCAGAAGTGTATAGAGATTTATTATTCACCTTTCTAGCCAAACATCCCATCAAATCTAGAGTGAAATGGGAAGCTGAATTGGGAGAGATAAATGATGATAGATGGGAATCTATTTTAGAATATGTGACTAAGATCTCTATGAGCGAACCTGGGAGGATGTCTCAATTATATGTGATTCATAGAGCTTACAGAACTCCCGACAGACTGTTCAAGATGGGTTTGAGGTCTGATTCCGAGTGTCCACGATGTTCGCAGGAACAGGCAGACATGTTACACATGCTGTGGCACTGCCCTAGATTGTCTGCCTTCTGGACAGTTGTATTGAATCGGATTGAATTGGTATATAGGTGCGTCATTCCCAGAGACCCTTTGGTCTGTATATTAGGCTATGTGGAAGAAATAGCAGCGGTATCTATGGTTAAACTGGCGATTGCTAGACTGTTATTCAGAGCAAGGAAATTGATGACTCGGTTCTGGATCAGGGAGGAGCCTCCGACTAGACGAGACTTTCTTACGCAGGCGGACCATATAATTTTATTGGAAAAAAGTATCTATACTAAGAGAAATAAACTAGATGTATTTCAAAAGATTTGGCAGCCATGGATAGAATGGAATTAGAATTGTGGGGAGGATGCATAATGTTATAGATGATCATCACACCAATTAAGTTCCTCACTATATTACCAGGGATCCCTTCCAAACTAACGTAAGACTACTAGAGGAAAAAAAGAAGGAGCACTGATCCAATATTATAAAGATACAGTATGAATCTTTAAAGTATTTTATTAATCATATAACAAACTTACATAAACTATGGATAATACAAAATGAGAGACATAGCACGGACACCAAATATTGCACAGCACCACTGAATCATGAACAAATAAGATGGACCATAGGACATTAACAGACGAATAGACATCACCCATAGATGCTCACCAGAGTATATATGTCCGTATATCCGCCAAATTACCACGCTGACATTAATAGCCTCACTAGCAGCCTGATAACCACAGTGAGCACGTATGGCAAACTGTCAACCATCAGTGTAACCTACCTACATGCCATATAAAGGTGTATAGATAGCCCACCCACGCCCTATATAGACCAAGTATACACATAGGGACATAACCATAAGTCAGAACGTACCTGTGGACATGATAACAGTGATGCTCACGCAAAAGAAACACCTCGACGCACGTTTCGCTGTCAGGCACAGCTTCGTCGGGAGGTACAGTAGCTTAAAATAAGTCCCCTCTTATAGTGCGCATTTAATTACCTTAATTGGCCGCATGCATATCGGCGCACGTCCACCATGATGCGGCGCCATGGAAAGTACGTCACTCAAGCCGCCCAGCATCCGGTAACGTGACCAGGTCATGTGACCCGGCCATCGCCCGGATTACAGGCCGCCCTGCGAGAGCGCCGTCTCACCATAGCAACTCAGCGCATGCGTAGAGGCGCGCTCACAAGCCACCAACTGCAAACAGAGATTGCATCGTCACGACCACCCACCAGAGACAGTGAGTGGCCCCCGCTACTATAATACACTTTAATGCCGCGGTAAAGATAATGAACCACAAGCTGATGATATAAACACAGCAAAAAATCACAATAACAGGAGATCACAAACGGAAATATACAGAATCACTTGCTATACTAAGAATATACAATATACAATAATTGTTAACAACAACACCATAGAGTAATATATACAGAAACAGCATACCTCAATGCTTGACTAAAGTATGAAAATGCTCATTACTATGTGGTAAAGTAAATTGAATGTGACACGTTGCTATAAAAGACTGATGACAAACCCCATGGATTCCTTTAAATCAGAACTGGATACATTGTTACAACAGGGGGTAGATCAAGGGGTAATATCATTTAAGATGATGGAGGGACTGACGACAGCTTTTCCGGTGATCCCCACACTTTATTTTACACCTAAGATCCATAAGAATAGGAACAATCCTCCGGGTCGCCCAATTGTATCGGGGGTGGGGAGTCTGACGGAAAATATCTGCAGATTTGTAGATTTTTATTTACAACAATGTGTAGAAACCCTTCCGTCTTTCGTGAAAGACACCACGGATGTCTTGAAACGGTTATCTCAGGTGCAATTGGAACGTGATATGTTTTTAGTAGTTTGTGATGTCGAGGCTCTTTATATGTCGATAGGTCATGACCACGGGATCGCGGCATCGAGGTCCTTTCTTGATATGACTAATTTTGACTTAGATTTAATTGATTTTGTTATGACCCTTTTACATTTTTCCCCTACTCATAATTTTTTTGTTTTCAAAGACCGCTATTTCCTACAGCTCCAGGGAACTGCGATGGGGGCGACTTGTGCGCCCTCATACGCAAATCTGTTCCTGGGGCTGTGGGAAAGGGAGGTTGTTCAAAATCTGGAGGGTATTGATGCCGTCGTCTCGTGGTCGAGATATATCGACGATATTTTGTTTATATGGCAGGGGTCGGAGTCCTCATTAATTTCTTTTCTTGATAGACTCAATTTAAATCCGTACAACATCCATTTGACATGGCATTACAGCAAAGAACAGGTGGAGTTTTTGGACATCTGTATAAAGAAGGACCTGGGTGGCTACCTTACAACTGATGTCTACTGCAAGGTAACTGCGACAAATACCCTTTTACACGCATCCTCAGCCCATCACCCGCAGGTCTTTAAATCTATACCCAATAGTCAATTTCTGCGGATGAAGAGGATATGCTCTGATGACAATAGTTTTGAGCACCAAGCAAAAATTTTGACGGCTAATTTGAAAGATAGAGGGTATAACCATAAAGTTATAAGGGCTGGTTATAGGCGTGCTAAATCTTTGCCTAGAGAGCAAGTACTATCCGGCTCAAAACGTAATACTTTGCGGGAGGCTCAGCCAGTGAGACTCATAACAGGCTTCAACTCACAATGGCAACAGATTATGCAAGTTTTGCGTAAGCATTGGGAGGTGTTGAGGGCTGATGATGATCTTGCGAGTTGTATCCCCACACACCCCTCCGTCACTTGGAGACGTTCAAAGAATCTGAAAGATATTCTTACTAAAAGCCACTATGTGGCACCACAAACTATGAGCTTCTCGAATCGGCCAGGCCCAAGGTGGGGGTCATTTCAGTGTGGTGATTGTTCAGCTTGTAGGTTTGTGGATAGAGGGTTTTCTTTTAACAACAGTAATAATAGTCGTACGTTTACTATCACCTACAACATCAACTGTAAAACTGAAAACGTTATATACTATGCATACTGCCCATGTGGGCTTATATACATAGGCATGACTACCCGTCAATTGCGGGTAAGGATTTTGGAGCATGCAAGAGATATTAAAAATGGTGCACAGGCTGATGAGATTGAACATCTTAAAACCATTCCCAAACACTTCAGGTTATGTCACCAAAGCAATCCCAATTTGTTAAGGGTTATGGGTATTGACCGGGTTCAGCTGGGTATCAGAAGAGGAAATTATAGAAAAGAACTTTTAAAAAAAGAAAGTAAATGGATGGTTGTACTGGACACGATTGCCCCTAAGGGCCTAAATGAATATGTGAGCTTCAAACCCTTCTTGTAGTAGCGTGAATTTTAATATTAGTGTTCTTATTGTTGTTTTATTAGTGTTTGTGTATGTTTGTTATGATTGTCTCTAATTATATGTGCCGTTCATATTTTTCCAGGATTCTCTCACTTTAATGTTTTGGTACTATTGCATTGACTGAATTTTTATGCTACGGGAGCTTCCTGGACTCGTGGATATTGGCTATTTGCATGCGTATATGGACTATTAAAAATATTTTCAACAATATCTATATGAATCACTCAGAATACTGGACATCATCTGCAAGAAATGTACAATGGAGCCCTTAGAGGCTTTATTCTGCACTTTATTTCCATCATTATGCACTGTCACTTTAACCTATAGCTCAAGATAAGTGCCATGTAATGTGTACTTTACCACATAGTAATGAGCATTTTCATACTTTAGTCAAGCATTGAGGTATGCTGTTTCTGTATATATTACTCTATGGTGTTGTTATTAACAATTATTGTATATTGTATATTCTTAGTATAGCAAGTGATTCTGTATATTTCCGTTTGTGATCTCCTGTTATTGTGATTTTTTGCTGTGTTTATATCATCAGCTTGTGGTTCATTATCTTTACCGCGGCATTAAAGTGTATTATAGTAGCGGGGGCCACTCACTGTCTCTGGTGGGTGGTCGTGACGATGCAATCTCTGTTTGCAGTTGGTGGCTTGTGAGCGCGCCTCTACGCATGCGCTGCGTTGCTATGGTGAGACGGCGCTCTCGCAGGGCGGCCTGTAATCCGGGCGATGGCCGGGTCACATGACCTGGTCACGTTACCGGATGCTGGGCGCCTTGAGTGACGTACTTTCCATGGCGCCGCATCATGGTGGACGTGCGCCGATATGCATGCGGCCAATTAAGGTAATTAAATGCGCACTATAAGAGGGGACTTCTTTTAAGCTACTGTACCTCCCGACGAAGCTGTGCCTGACAGCGAAACGCGCGTCGAGGTGTTTCTTTTGCGTGAGCATCACTTATCATGTCCACAGGTACGTTCTGACTTATGGTTATGTCCCTATGTGTATACTTGGTCTATATATGGCGTGGGTGGGCTATCTATACACCTTTATATGGCATGTAGGTAGGTTACATTGATGGTTGACAGTTTGCCATACGTGCTCACTGTGGTTATCAGGCTGCTAGTGAGGCTATTAATGTCAGCGTGGTAATTTGGCGGATATACGGACATATATACTCTGGTGAGCATCTATGGGTGATGTCTATTCATGCCCGATTGACAGTTTATTTTCATCCAGAGTGTTAATGTCCTATGGTCCATCTTATTTGTTCATGATTCAGTGGTGCTGTGCAATATTTGGTGTCCGTGCTATGTCTCTCATTTTGTATTATCCATAGTTTATGTAAGTTTGTTATATGATTAATAAAATACTTTAAAGATTCATACTGTATCTTTATAATATTGGATCAGTGCTCCTTTTTTCCTCTAGTAATGTTATAGATGATGTTCATACTATACAATTGTATTTGAATTGGGGAAGGAATATCGCATGGGAATTTGGGAAAGCATTAAAGGGGTCTCGAAGGGGGGGTGGGGGTAGGGAGGGAAAAGGGGGGAGTTATGTTCATAAAATATATGATTATCTGTGAATAACAGCTTGATGTCATTTGTTATCATTGATTTTCCTTAATAAAAATTTATCTGATTAAAAAAAAAATGAACAACAGTGATAAGCAGTTCTGCTGGAGATAACAGGATTTTTGGTTGCTTACCATAAAATCTGTTTCTCGGAGCCTTCATTGGGGGACACAGGAACCATGGGGTGTATGCTGCTGCCACTAGGAGGCTGACACTATGCAAATAAAAGTTAGCTCCTCCTCTGCAGTGTACACCCTACCGACAGGAAGTAGGATATTCAGTTAGTGAGAAAGCAGTAGAAGCAACATGTAATGAGAAAGAATAATATTATAATAATAAACTATATAGCGCCAACAAATTCCGCAGCGCTCCACAGATTAACAGTTTCAAACACTCAAAGAGTGTTCAAAGCACTCAAACAAAGCTATTCAACTTGGGAGGGTGTTGTGTCCCCCAATGAAGGCTCCGAGAAACAGATTTTACGGTAAGCAACCAAAAATCCTGTTTTCTCCATCTCCTTTCATTGGGGGACACAGGAACCATGGGACGTCCAAAAGCAGTCCCTGGGGTGGGAAAAACAGACTTCCATCAGGTCAGAGGACTCACCACTGCCGCCTGCAGGACCCTTCTGCCCAGGCTGGCGTCCGCTGAAGCATAGGTATGGACCTTACAAAATTCGGCGAACGTGTGGATGGAAGACCAGGTTGCCGCTTTGCAAAGCCGTAGGGCGGAAGCCCTGTGGCGTACCGCACAGGAAGCGCCGACTGCCCGGGTAGAGTGAGCCTTTATCTCAGGAGGGGGCACTCTCTTCTTGACCCGGTAAGCCTCCAAATTGTCGTTCTGATCCAGCAAGCAATAGTCGCCTTGGAAGCCGGCAGGCCTCTACACGCGCCATCAGGAATGGCGAAAAGAGAATCCATCTTTCGGAAAGCAGCCATGCTAGCCAGGGAGATCCTCAATGCCCTGACGAGGTCCAGCCTGTTCCAACGATCGGTCCAGAGGAGGAGTCGGTGCTGGACAAAAGGAAGGTAGAACGATGTCCTCGTTGAGGTGGAAAGGTGAAAACCACCTCGGGAGGATAGGAAGGCGGACGCCTGGGACCACCTTGTCCTGGTGGAAAATCAAGAAAGGAGGTCGGCAAGAAATAGCCGCCAACTCGGAAACGTGGTGGACCGAAGTGATGGACACAAGAAAAGCCACCTTCCGAGATAGAACTGACGGGGAAAACTCCCTGAGAGGCTCACAGGGGGGAACCCCTAAGAACGTCCAGCACAAGCTTTAAATCCCATGAATCCACAGAGGCCCTGTACGGAGGGACAGCGTGGGCTACTCCTTGAAGGAAGGTCTTAACCTGTAGTTGAGATGATAACGTCTTCTGAAAGGGAAGAAGAGCGCAGAAACCTGGCCCTTTAGGGAACTAAGAGCGAAGCCCGAATTCAGTCCTGCCTGAAGGAAAACCAAAATGGAAGGCAGGGAAAAGGACATAGGTGAAAAGTGGTTGGACTCGCACCAACAAAGGAAAGCCTTCCAGGTACGATAGTAGATCCTGGAAGACAAAGGCTTCCTAGCCTGGATTATAGTGTGACTCATCCGGGCCGAAAGGCCAGACGCTCTTAGAACTGTGGTGTCCACAGCCACGCCGTTAAACTGAGCAACCGATAATTCGGGTGGCAGATCGGACCCTGAGACAGCAGATCGGGTCTGTCTTGAAGGCGCCAGGGGGCGTCCGTGAGAAGATTGACGATCTCCGCAAACCAAGAACTCCTGGGCCAATCTGGGGCGATCCCGGCACCCCTTCCGCCTTGATCTTTTTTGACAGCTTGGAAGACAAGGGAAGGGGTGGGAACCGATAGGGGAGCACGAACTGCGACCAAGGAATGGGCGGAGCGTCAACACCACTGCGAGAGGATTGCGGGACCTTGGGAGGACCCGAGGGACCTTCTTGTTCAATCGGGACGCCGTGAGGTTCACTTCCGGAGTCCCCCATCAAAGAGCTATCCGATAGGAGACCTCCTGAAGTAAGGACCATTCCCCTGCCGCGAGGACCTCGCGGCTGAGGAAGTCAGCGGCCTAAATGTCCACGCCAGGGACATGCACTGCGGATCTCACCAGGACCGTTGCCTATGCCCAAAGGAGGATCCTGGAAACCTCGGCAGAGGCCAGAGAACTCAGAGTCCACTCCTGGTGGTTGACAAATGCCACTGCTGTGGCATTGTCTGTCTGGATTCAAATTGGCAGGCTCCTAAGAATCCTTACCCAGTGAAGGAAAGACAGAAAGATGATCCGGAACTCGAGGACATTGATCGGCAGAGAGGACTCCTGCGCCGACCAATAACCCTGAAAAAAACAAGTGACAAAGCCCCGCGCCTCAGCCGAGCAGGCTGGCGTCCGTCGTTACCACCTGCCAGAGAACTGGAGGAAGGATCTGCTCTGAAGGATCTGATCTGGGATATGAGAAGTGACCTCGGCCACCAGTCGAGGAACCGTTTGACCCGGGAGAAAACCGGATCGGACGATGTAGGGAGAAGACAGACCTGTCCCCCTGTGATAGAATAGCCTGCTGAAGAAGTCTTGAATGAAATGGGCAAAGGGAAATCGCTTCCGATGTTGCAACCAACCTCCCCAGGACCTTCATGGCCCATCGGAAAGGAGGGAAGCCGAGAACCCTGGAGCAAGCGAACTTCCCAACGAAGGAGGAATATCTTGTCTTCGGGAAGGAAGACTCTGGTCCGACAAGTGTCGAAGAACATGCCCAGAAATACGAGGCGCTAAGAAAAAGACGGGACTTCTTCCTGTTGACGAGCCACCCGCAACGGCTAGAGTGTCGGGGAAGATGGATAGACTTTCGGGAGCCTGAAACCGAAATTCCTGAGCCTCCATGGAAGCAATTACTGAACGAGGGGATTCCATCCTGAAGTGTCTCAGACGAAACTTCTTGTTCCGCAAATTGAGATCCAGACTGGGACGAACCTGGTCGTCCTTTTTCGGTACAAAGAGATTCGAAGAGAAGCCTGAGAACCGTTCCTGTTCTGGGACGGGAACGATTACCCCAGATTTAAGGAGGGAAACAATGGCTGTAAAGAAACCCGGGACTAGAGCGGGGTCTCTTGGCGGTCGGGATTCGAAGAAAACGATTCCGGGGCCGTGAAATGAATCTATTTTGTATCCAGAGGATACAAGTTCCCTGACCCATGCGTCCTCTACTGAGGAGACCCAGACATCACCGAGGAAGAGGACTCGGCTGCCCAGCCTTGGAAACGGGCTGGGGTCTAGTCTTGAGTCATGCCTAGGTGGAACTTCCAGTCCTAGACCTGGAGAATCCACCTTAGGAGTAGCGGGAACGACAGGAAGGAGTCCGAAGAATACCTTCTTCTCTTAACGTGCCTGTGACCTCTGCTGTTGTGAAGAGGAATCTGATGCCGCGAAACGACGAAAGAGGCCAAAAAGACCGAAGTTGCCGCCTAAGGGGAAGTAGGCGAGGTCTGGAGAAGGGGTCTGGAGAAGGGGACTGGTGCCGCCAGTGGCGTCCTTAATAATTTGGTCCAGCTTGGAACCGAAAAGACGTGATCCTTGAAAAGGCAGGCTCGTAAGGGACTTCTTTGATGACTCGAGCCAAACAGTGCGACGGCTGGCAACAACATTACTGGGCACCTGTGCGGCAGAAGACGCAACGTCCAGGGAACAAATTATTCCCCGGCGTGCGTAATCTGGGTGGCAAGTTCCGCCAGCCGGTCTGGTGGAGATCCAGCTTGAATGCCCCAACGGAGTTGTTTAGCCCCTTCGGATACAGACTTCGAAACCCAAGTGGAAGCAAAAGCCGGGCATAGGGATGATGCGGCAGTTTCAAACACTGACTTCACGAAGAATTCCATGATCCTATCGATGGAATCTTTCAGAGCCGCCCCACCGGACAGCGTGAGGACTGTGTTGGTGGCAAGTCTAGCAGCCGGCAGATCCACAGGGGGAGAGGTCGTTCTCTATCGTCTCTCATTCCGGTTGGCAATGAGAGCCGGAGGAAAGGAATTCGTCTGGTCGAATTCGCTCTTTCTCTGGCCAGAAGCTCCTCAAATTCAGGATGAGGAGCAAATACCTTGGGAGGTTTTTTAGACCGCCTAAACGAAACCGCCTGATCTGCGGGTTTCGTAGAGGAATCTTAGATGCCACAGGTCTGATTTGTCGCTCCAATGAGGCTTTGAACCATATCCCTCATGTTAGCGATTTGGTTCGAATCCGGCCCCAAATTATCCTCCGAAGGCACATCCGAGAAAGCCTCGCCCGACTCGGGGGGGGGGGTGTTGGGGAAGGACCAGGGGGAAGTTGACCACAGAGAAGAACCGTGGGGTGAAATGGACCGAGAAGAGAACTCAGACCGGCGTTCCTGTCTGGATCTTCCGCGGCCTGTATTAGAAGTCACGGACGGAGCTTCTTGCGACCCGCTGGCTACTACGGAAGTCTGCAGGGGCAACCGATCTAGCACAGACACAAGGGTCTGGGACACCCGTGTGAGATCCGCTACTGATAGAGACAGAGAGGAAGCCCAGCCCGGAGTGGGGACTTCGCTCTGAGGCGGAGCAGCAGGGGGGGTGTCCTGGGCGGTGAGCATAATGTGGGTTGCTGCAGGCCTGCCTGAGAAAAAGTAGGAGGCCGGAAGCGACCTCCCTTAAAATAAGACCGAACGGGCCCCTGAGGAAAAAAATCAGAAGGTTAGAGGGGAGAGTGTCAGTCTGCAGTGCAGAGCTACTCACGGCAGACGCTGCGGTGGGCATAATGGGGTTGCTGCAGGTCTGACAGAGGGGAGATGAAGACGCAAAGTGTTTAACTAAGGCAGAAGAGGGAGGACAAAAGCGACTTCCCCTAAAATTAAACATGGCGAACGAACCCCTGAGGAATGCCAGAAGGTTAGGGGACAGGAAAGCAGAGGAGAGTATCAGTCTGCAGCAGAGCTACTCACGACAGGTGATGGATGGAAAGCTGCACCTCATGATATCGATGGTCCTTAACGCAGGGGTGCATGCAGACAGAGCAGACTTCTGGGACACTCTTCTGTCCGGGACCGGCTGCAATGCTGAGCCGCAAGGGATGAGGACGCCAGGCTATGCGCTTTGAGGAGCCAGCGCAAGGCGGTCCTGGTGTCGAAAACAACTTCAGGGGCGCAGGAGAAAGTGGGCGGGGCTAACTGCCAAGATGGCGCTGGTGGGCGGAGCCCACCGACTTGAGCCAGTCGGGCGGGAGAAAAGCCCGCCCGATGTAAGGAAGGAAGTGGGCGGAGTCGCGGCCGGAAGTAGGCCCCGACTTCAGTGAAGTCGGGGCCTAAATTAGAGGCCGGCGACCACCAATGCAAGACCGCGGCGCCGGAGCTGTGTGCCGCAGGTAGGAAGCGGCGCTGAAGCCTGGGACAACGGCATCGCGGCCGGAGCAGCGCGGCTGCAGGGGCCCGAAGCGGCGCGGCGGCCTGCAAATGCCGCCGCGCTGGCACAGATGGCAGGGCAGCCGCTAAGGGCGGCCGAAATCGTGCGGTCGCAGGGGCCAGACGCGGCGCGGTAGCCTGTAAAGGCCGCGGCGCCGGAACAGGAGGCAGAACAGCCGCAGCTATGGAAGCACGGAGAGCACGGCCGCCAAGCGGTAAAGCGATCTCGGCCCGTGCGCGCAGAAAAAAAAAGGCCCCTGCAATTGCGTGCAGCTGCCCGCTTGCAACGGGCGAAGACCAGTGGGATCCCCCCCTTTGAAGATCTGTATGGGATGGGGAAATACTCACCTTAAACATCCCACGCCGTTACTAACCTGAAGAGGAATCAGACGTCCAGGGAGCTGATGGACGTCCTCGTCTCCGCAACCGACAGGCTCTGGTTGGCGAGTGGGTGGGGGACGGATGCAGGACCGGACTTCTAAGCACGCTTGTGTGCTAGGATCTTGGTCCTGCCGAGGGATCTTTGAGGATACGGGGTGGCAGTACACACCGTAATCATAGTCCGTATTGTGGGACTACAGGTGTGACTGTTCACCCTGTATCCCTCCGGGAAACCTGTAAGAAAATGACGCACATTGAGGTAGATAAGGGTCTAATGAAAGACCCGTGTCCACCTCCTACTGACACTAAGCTAAACTGAATATCCTACTTCCTGTCGGTAGGGTGTACACTGCAGAGGAGGAGCTAACTTTTTTATTTGCATAGTGTCAGCCTCCTAGTGGCAGCAGCATACACCCCATGGTTCCTGTGTCCCCCAATGAAAGGCGATGGAGAAAGACATTTCTTACTTCTTGTGTGTCACTGTTCTCCACTGCCCTTATCAAATCTTATACTTGGTTAAACTCATGCTGCCCCAACCCCCCTACTTACAATGTATGAAACTAAAAGTGAAAATGTGTTGCAAATTCTTAGTAGTAAAGCTCCTCCTCTAGACTAGATGTTTGGTGTGCGTCTTCCAAGCATCTCACAGCTGCTACTCAGAAGAGGAAGACTAAGAAGTATTATCCTTTCAACAAACTTTGCATCAGTTAACTGTGAGTACATGAGGAATAACAGTATTACTGACCACTATATCAGTTGTACAACCTGGCAATAATTTTGTACAACTGTTTTTAGGAAAAACAATTGTCATTTGGATTGTGAATGCAGAATTAAAAACCTGAGAATGTCAAAGAAGCGTCACATTAAATCAGCTGTATTTGAATATTCCACCATCTCTCAAGATAGAAAACATTATGTCTGTCAGCGTATGACAAATGATCCAGACGAAAACAAATGCTGTGAAGCCAAGATCAGTGCATATTCAGGCAAAGATAAAAATGCTCCTACCAGAGCTTCTAATCTAAAGAGACATTAACAGCGCTTTCATCCAGAAGTACTGAAAGCAGTGGATGAGAAAGACTGCATCCAAACCAATGAACCAGTGCCCAGCTCTTCCAGCCAAACAAAGGAGCAGAGAACTTTGCAGCCATCAGTTGAAAGATATTTTGTCAGTGACAAAGTTACTGTGACAATGACAGTAGATACATTTAAAAACAGATCATAGAGCTTGTTGTAAAGGATAGTGTGCCTATTTCATTATTTTCACGACCAGCTTTTATGTGTCTGAATGGGGAAATGGCCAGCAAGCTTGGGGTTTCTCTGGAGAGAGAGAGAGTATTAGAAAATTAGTAATCGAAGAAGCTTTTAAACAAAAGGAAGAACTTAAACTCTCAAGGGACGCTTTCTGTTTCTTAAAACGGATGCCTGCACACGTCACAGAGTGAACTATTTTGCCATCAATGTCCGATTTCTTTGTGACAAAAATGAAATAGTTACCAAGACATTGGCAGTAAAAGACACCAAAGCTCATCACACCAGTGAGTTTCTCCAGGTCTTGGTGGAAAAGGTTCTGCAAGACTATGAACTTAAAAAAGAGCAAGTTATTTCTGTTGTATCTGACAATGCTTCAAATATGATACGTACTATTAAGCTAATGAATGAGAGTAATGATGGTGACCAGCAGCTAGTAGAACATTCTGGGTCCACAGACACAGAAATGTTTGAAATAGAGGAACACAGTATTGTAACTGAGGAGCAAACTGAAGTTGCTTCAGATGAACAGCAACACGATGGTTTAGATGATCTTGTTGAAACTGTCAATACGTTATTTCATTCATCACATGCGCTGTGTTGTGCATATGCTACAGCTGGCTATAAGATACAGTCTGCAAGAAGGACATGCTGCTGCACTGATTGGCAAGGTGAGAAAATTGGCTACTGTTGCCAGAACCCCTAAAGTTGACTCAATTTTGAAGAGACGTGCTGGAAAAGGGGTAATTATTGATCAAGCCACACGATGGGGCAGTACTTGCTTAATGATTCAGCGCTTGGTTGAAATGAAAACCTTTCTCGTAGACATGGCTAACCCTCAACTGACGCTAAATGAAAGTCAGTGGAATCAGGTGACTGAGCTGGAAAAATTGCTAGAGCACCCATTTACAGTAACTAAAAAATTACAAGCAGAGGACTTAACTCCAGGTATTTTCTTAAAGGAGTGGAAGAACCTGATGTTTAGCCTGTCCCAAAGAGGAGGGTTAATTGCAATAGGCATTGCTACATCAATGAAACGGAGAGAGGAGCTACTATTACAAAATGACATTCTTTTGGCAGCTGTTTATGTAGAACCAATGCATCGGATTCTTCTAGATGATCAACAGCTAACTAAAGGAAAAGAAGCTCTGTTTGAAATAGCAGTAAGGATGAAAGGGTTGCAGAACAGTCAGGAGGAACAAGAAGAATTTGGTCGTCCTGCCACATCTCACCCTCATCAACTGAAGAATTTAATTTTGAAAAATATTTGGATCACAAGGACCGTGCAAAGCGTTCCCGCATAGACGAGTCATCCCCATCAAAGAACACAGCCAGTACATTTCAGCAGAATTTTTCATGTGCACTAAAAGAAATTGAGAAATTTGACCGTTCATCAAAAATAACAGTGCAACAAGCGATTCCTCTGTATCCTGACATTGTCAGAGATGTTGCCCGAGTGGTTACTGCTTTGCCACCAACCCAAGTTAGTGTAGAGAGGTTGTTTTCTGCTCTCAAAATAATTAGATCAGATTTGAGGGCATCCATGAAGGAGGAGCGGACAGAGGCAATACTTTTTCTGAGGACAAATTTATAGATTTCTTCTTATTAACTGCATAACAGTGTTTATTGCATATTTACTTACAAGAGAGTTTAGAAAAGCTTATAAAAGTTATTTGCTATATTCTAATTGTATCCTAATAAATATAGTTTTTGCTCTAAGTGGTCTGATTACTTATGTGATGGTGAGAAACTGAATAAGCACGATGTTAATATTTGACAACAGTAAATTTATTGTTACGAATTGGCCATTTATAAAGGAGTCGGAACCTGATAAAATCCAGGAGTCGGAGTCGCAACTGTGGCTTACCGACTCCACAGCCCTGATATAGAGTGGTAGAACGCATGTGCGACTGCCCTTTTCGTTGTCTAAAGGGGAACGTTTCTCCTTGTGGAAATTGCCAAGACGACGTGTAGAGACTTATAGGCCATGCACAGCTCCTCTATGAATTTATGCATGCAAATAGCCTCTTCAAAGAGGAAGAGGACTTTTAATACAGTGCCACCTATTGGATGCAGCAATTCTAAAAAGTCAATACTGACCTTTCACAAGCCTTGCCGCATCACTTAGGATAAGAGGCCAAACCAGAAACTCTATTTGCAGACATCTGTGTCAGCGCGTTTACCCCTCCTCAGTCCAAGGCAGGACATTTGATTTGGCCAGGTAAAAGCCATTGACTAGGCATCTAAGTGGGAGTGTTTCTCTTTGTGGAGAGTGCCAAGCCGGCGTAAGGACACTTATATGCCACTAGATGGTAGCCCGATTCTAACGCATCGGGTATTCTAGAATATGTATGTAGTTTATTTATGAAGTTTTCAGAATAATGCAATTTATACACAGGATTCGGCCAACCGCGACCAATAAGCGAAGCGTGGTTCAAATCCCACGCCAATTCGCGGCCGGACTGCGCCTGTCGCTGATTGTTCGTGGCCGGCCACGTAGTATATAGCACAGCCCAGCCCAGCCCAGCCCACGGAGCGTATAGCACAGCCCAGCCCACGGAGCGTATAGCACAGCCCAGCCGACGGAGCGTATAGCACAGCCCAGCCCACGGAGCGTATAGCACAGCCCAGCCCACGGAGCGTATAGCACAGCCCAGCCCACGGAGCGTATAGCATATTGCACAGCCCACGCAGCATATTGCACAGCCCACGCAGCATATTGCACAGCCCACGCAGCATATTGCACAGCCCACGCAGCATATTGCACAGCCCACGCAGCATATTGCACAGCCCACGCAGCATATTGCACAGCCCACGCAGCATATTGCACAGCCCACGCAGTATATACAATGTGGGCATCATATCCCTGTTAAAAAAAAGAATTAAAATAAAAAATAGTTATGTACTCACCTTCCGTTGGCCCCCGGATCCCGGCGAAGCGTTTACCGATGCTCCTTGCGCGCTCCGGTCCCAAGAGTGCATTGCGGTATCGCGAGATGATGACGTTGCGGTTTCGCGAGACCGCTACATCATCTCGCGAGATCGCAATGCATGGAGCGGTCACCGGAGCGTCGCGAGGAGCGGGAAAGGCCTGTTCTGGATCCGAGGGGCCGACGGACGGTGAGTATATAACTATTTTTTATTTTTTTCATTATTTATAACATTAGATCTTTTTACTATTGATGCTGCATAGGCAGCATCAATAGTAAAAAGTTGGTCACACAGGGTTAATAGCAGCGTTAACGGAGTGCATTACACCGCGGCATAACGCGGTCCGCCAACGCTGCCATTAACGTGTGTGAGCGCTGACTGCGGGGAGTATGGAGCGGGCACTGACTGCGGGGAGTAAGGAGCGGTCATTTTGCTGCCGGACTATGCCCGTTGCTGATTGGTCGTGGCTGTTTTGCTGCAACCCATCAGCGACTTGGGATTTCCGTTACAGACAGACAAAGACTGAAGAGGACCTTAGACAATTATATAGTAGATGAATTTCTCCTCTGGGAATAGGTGGAGCTAGAGTTCAAGTCCTCTTCATCTCTGAAGCAGCTATTTGCATGTGTTATTCAGACAAACTCCTTGAAACAGGGGCTTAGGCACTTTAACAGAAAGGCAATTGTTTTTGTGGACTAACTAAGCATTTTGAATTGAAATCATAACTGTCCATTTCCACAATAATCTACTCACCATTGCTGAAGGAGAGGAGATTGAAGGTATTCTTCTAGCATCCTGGAATAAAAAAAAATAACTAATTGAGCATACAAAATAAAAGCGTTAAGCTAGTTTCACACATCCATGAAGCATGGATCATGCTCAGATTGTAATCCTACCAGTACTACCGCTGAGTCTCCTGACCTTTGCCAAGTGCGTCACCGGCATACACGAGGCAGTTAGCTAGAGCCAGGAGACTCACTGACATGGCTAATTTCTGTGATCCAAGCGCAATTTGTGCTTTGCGGGTGTGTGAAACGGGCCTTAAACAGATTCCTTCACAATCTACCAAGTATTTTTTTTTAAAGGGACAGGTATTGAGATTTGGCCACACAGTCTCAGCAACAATCACTTAAGGCTTTTTGGGCTTATTAAACCAGATGTAACACAAACGCCATGCAGTAATTTCAGCAAGTGCTAGATAATGTGTTAATAAAGCTAAGTATCAGACACCACCTTTTAAAAAACATTTAATTTTAGAAAGTAAAGCTTTGAATATATTTTAAAAATACTTATTGTACAAGGTAAATCAATACAAGGTTTTGATGTTTTGGTTCCGTACCCCAGAAAGTCTCCATAAATTTAACCCCCTGGATCTGGATGACTGCTGGCGCTGTGGTACTTTGATTGGATCTGAGACACACATCTTTTGGACATGTCCTAGACTGGCCAGTTACTGGGAGTCAGTCAAATCCCTCATACAAAGGTTTCTATTTACAGAAGTGCCATCGGATTCTGCAGTCTATTTATTCAGTATCACCCCTGGGATGGGAAAGATTCATCTAAGTAACTACTTCATATGCCAACAGCAGCTAGGTGGTTGATAGCACGCCACTGGAAGCAGATCAATCCCCCCTCCTATCAGGACTTGTTAGTAACATAGTTATAGTTATTATTATTATTATTATTATTATTATTAAGGTTGAAGGAAGACTAAGTCCGTCTAGTTCAACCCATAGCCTAACCTAACATGCCCTAACATGTTGATCCAGAGGAAGGCAAAAAAATCCCCATGTGGCAAAGAGTAAGCTCCACATTGGGGAAAAAAATTATTTCCCGACTCCACATACGGCAATCAGACTAGTTCCCTGGATCAACGCCCTATCAAAGAATCTAGTATATATACCCTGTAACATTATATTTTTCAAGAAAGGTATCCAGTCCCCTCTTAAATTTAAGTAATGAATCACTCATTACAACATCATACGGCAGAGAGTTCCATAGTCTCGCTGCTCTTACAGTAAAGAATCAGCGTCTGTTATGCTTAAACCTTCTTTCCTCCAGACGTAGAGGATGCCCCCTTGTCCCGGTCTCAGGGCTATGATTAAAAAGGTCATCAGAAAGGTCTTTGTACTGTCCCCTCATATATTTATACATTAACATAAGATCACCCCTTAGCCTTCGTTTTTCCAAACTAAATAGCCCCAAGTGTAATAACCTATCTTGGTATTGCAGACCCCCCCAGTCCTCTAATAACCTTGGTCGCTCTTCTCTACACCCGCTCCAGTTCAGCTATGTCTTTCTTATACACCAGAGACCAGAATTGTACACAGTATTCTAAGTGTGGTCGAACTAGTGACTTGTATAGAGGTAAAATTATGTTCTCCTCATGAGCATCTATGCCTCTTTTAATGCATCCCATTATTTTATTTGCCTTTGTAGCAGCTGCCTGACACTGGCCACTACATATGAGTTTGTCATCCACCCATACACCCAGGTCTTTTTCATTGACGGTTTTGCCCAGAGTTTTAGAATTAAGCACATAGTTATACATCTTATTACTTCTACCCAAGTGCATGACCTTACATTTATCCCCATTAACCCCTTCATGACCAGGGGATTTTTCGTTTTTCCGTGTTCGTTTTTCGCTCCCCTCCTTCCCAGAGCCATAACTTTTTTATTTTTCCGTCAATTTGGCCATGTGAGGGCTTATTTTTTGCGGGACGAGTTGTACTTTTGAACGACATCATTGGTTTTAGCATGTCGTGTACTAGAAAACGGGAAAAAAATTCCAAGTGCGGTGAAATTGCAAAAAAAGTGCAATCCCACATTGGTTTTTTGTTTGGCTTTTTTGCTAGGTTCACTAAATGCTAAAAATGACCTGCCATTATGATTCTCCAGGTCATTACGAGTTCATAGACACCAAACATGACTAGGTTATTTTTTATCTAAGTGGTGAAAAAAAATTCCAAACTTTGCTAAAAAAAAAAAAAAAAAAATTGCGCCATTTTCCGATACTCGTAGCGTCTCCATTTTTCGTGATCTGGGGTCGGTTGAGGGCTTATTTTTTGCGTGCCGAGATGACGTTTTTAATGATAGCATTTCGGTGCAGATACATTCTTTTGATCGCCCGTTATTGCATTTTAATGCAATGTCGCGGCGACCAAAAAAACGTAATTCTGGCGTTTCGAGTTTTTTTCCCGCTACGCTGTTTAGCGATCAGGTTAATACTTTTTTTTATTTGATAGATCGGGCAATTCTGAGCGCGGCGATACCAAATATGCGTAGATTTGATATTTTTTTTATTGATTTATTTTGATTGGGGCGAAAGGGGGGTGATTTAAACTTTTATGTTTTTTTTATTTTTTTCACATTTTTTTAAACTTTTTTTTTTAACTTTTGCCATGCTTCAATAGCCTCCATGAGAGGCTAGAAGCAGGCACAAGCCGATCGGCTCTGCTACATAGCAGCGATCTGCTGATCGCTGCTATGTAGCAGAATTGCACGTGTGCTGTGAGCGCCGACCACAGGGTGGCGCTCACAGCGACGGGCAATCAGTAACCATAGAGGTCTCAAGGACCTCTATGGCTACAATGGAGACGCATCGCCGACCCCCGGACATGTGACGGGGGTCGGCGATGACGTCATTTCCGGCCGCCCGGCCGGAAGCGGTAGTTAAATGCCGCTGTCTGCGTTTGACAGCGGCATTTAACTAGTTAATAGGTGCGGGCAGATCGCGATTCTGCCCGCGCCTATTACGGGCACATGTCAGCTGTTCAAAACAGCTGACATGTCCCGGCTTTGGTGCGGGCTCACCGCGGAGCCCTGCATCAAAGCAGGGGAGCCGGCATCGGACGGTATAGTACGTCCGATGCCGGTAAGGGGTTAAAGCTTATTTGCCATTTATCAGCCCAAGCTTCTAGTTTACATTAATCATCCTGTAATATAAAATTGTCCTCCTCTGCAGATGACACTAAACTCTGCAGGGTAATCAATACAAATATTGAAATTCTACCCTGTATGCCCCCTACAAGATCATTAATAAATATGCTAAAAAGAAGAGGGCCTAAAACCGCGACCCAGTCCGAGTGTGCTCCATTAATAACCACCCTTTGTTTCCTATCCCAGCTTTTAAACCACTTACACATATTTTCCCTTATCCCCATTATTCTCATTTTATGCATCAACCTTTTGTGTGGCACCGTATCAAAAGCTTTTGAAAAGTCCATATACACTACATCCACTGCATCCCCTTGGTCCAGTCCGGAACTTACCTCTTCATAGAAATTGATATTAGTCTGACAGGAACAGTCCCTAGTAAACCCATGCTGATATTTGGTCATGAGGTTATTCCTCCTCAGATACTCCAGTATAGCATCCCTTAGCATGCCCTCCAGGATTTTACCCACAGTAGATGTTAAGCTTACTGGCCTATAATTTCCAAGTTCAGTTTTTGTCCCCTTTTTGAATATTGGCACCACATTTGCTATACGCCAGTCCTGTGCTACAGACCCTGTTATTATGGAGTCTTTAAAGATTAAAAATAATGGTCTATCAATGACTGTACTTAATTCCTGCAGTACGGAATCTCCGATATATGCCATATGGAATACATGAATGGCAATCTTGAATGTAAGAGTAGACATTCAATACCATTTGGGTCAAACATAATTAAGACATTCATCAATCCTTGAGCCTCCTCCTGTTTCTTATCCTTCCCTTTGCTGTGTGATGGTCTTGTGGCTTTTGTTGGTCTTTTGTAATAATGATAAATACATATAGGTTTAAGGGCATGGATCTATCCAGATTTAGATGTGAGGATGACTTTCATTTGAGAGTCACCTGGAACTACAGGAGCACTTTCACTGTATGGTCTTCATGCAATCTGGAAGTCTAAGTAGGTCTATTAACACTGTTCCTTACAAGCATAATCATTCTATGCGTAATTTCACTGTGTTTTTCATGTTAAGTTGCAAACTGATACACAATTTATGAAAACTTTCTGCAGTTGTTTCTGAACAGCATTAGGGCATAATTGCGATAGGTTAGAGCGTAGACCTTAAATTGCAGTTTTTAGGTTATTTTATAGCCTAAGCAGCAAATCAGACCAATATTTGTTATAGCAGAAACATTGAACACATGTCTTAAGTTTAGGAATCACTTTTCAGAAGAGATTTTTTCGTGTCAGTGCCAAAGTTACAGTGAACTACTTAATTCATAAATAGTCTGCTATTTACCGCCAAAGGACTTGACATCTTCTCCAGAGATTGCAGAATTCTCCGTGCAGTGGAGCTTGTAACACCATAAGACTGATTATTTGTTGGTTTAGGTTTAACTTGCCTTCTTATTGGGGCCTAAATAACAAGCAAAAAAAAGGGGGATTAGTAATAATGAATCAATATTCGGGCAGTAAAAATTCTAGATATAAGGTAGCCAATGAACGTGGAAATTTACAGTTTATAAGTATTCATCAAACTAGCTACTCACTTGCCGAAACAGCAAAATTACAGCTTAGGCCTGTATCAGGAGTTAACAAGCAGACGACAGGTGCTCAGCTAAACATGCACAGCGCGCCAAAACCAAGGGGAAAACAAGCTGTAAATACATGTCAGAGCGCAGCAGCTGGGGAAAAGATCTAGTACTACATGTCACACCGAAGACTATCAAAAACAACTTGTGCCTGGAAAATACACCTTAACGTGCTAGTCTTTCTCTTCAAAAAGGAAGGTGTATCCAAACGACAGTTTCTCCAATATTCAGATCATAAAAATTCAAGGGGATACCTTCATTTAAAAAATAAGAAAGATATTTAGAATTGAGAGTCCTCAGTGGACTCTCAATTCTAATTTTTTTTTATCTACTGGCTAACACAGTACAAAGATATACATCTTTCCTTTTTAAAAAGTTAGGCATTCTGAATAGGCCCAAGAGTGGGGTAAAATGAGAATAAAAAAACAACATAACATTCACAAAAGGGGGCAGCTTTCACATTTCGTCAGAACAACGAACAAGTACTGGCTTCTTGTTTGGCTAAAGTGTGAAAGCTGCATCTGATCAGCAGCCACAGACTGGCAGCAGAAACCACGCGATGCCCGGAGACTGGTAGGGGACAGAATAAGGACTTCACAAAATCAGCACTGGTGAAGTAAAAGAGTAGAGGATTTTTTATTTCATAAAGCCCACACTGGGCCAATTGAGGACATATTTTTAAAGTAGGAAAAACCTCTACACCTTACCAACATTAAACGCCCAATGCTGGCTGCCTGTGTATGGCCAGACTCGAGAGCTGTGTTAAACACTTAGCATCTTCCAGCAATATCAACAGTCGGGAGTTGAGCTACATTTGCACCTTTCATCCCTTTAAATGGCGCTGTCAATCTCTGACAGTAGGAAACAAGATAGCGGGTTTATCTGTGCTGCTGGTGTGCAAGAGCAGCTGGTACCTTAATTAAAACTATATTAAAGTGTAAGAGCATTGACTCCTTTTGAGAAACTCTGTATTGCTTGGGAACCTCCGGTCCACACAGTCTCTCTACTATATAATCTTTTCCAAAGGGGTCAAACCCCAACGCACAATTTCCCAATATTTTTCTCGAAATGGGAGAATGACTTGGGGATATCTTTATCTCAAGAGGAGAGAGAGACAAGATCCTATTATTTACTTTTAGGACCTCGCTGTCCTCTGTGTCGCAGGAGAAGAGCTATAAGATCTTGTCGAGGTGGTATAGATGACCTTCCTTGGTACATACTATGTTCCCGGTGATTCCAGATACATGCTGGAGATGACAGAGGAAAAGGGAACATATGTCCATATCTGGTGGGATTGTCCGCCCATAAAGAAATTGTGGAGGTCAATCTTTGATCTCTATAATAAACTATCTATTCGTAAGGTCCGGCCCACAGCAGAATTAGCCCTCTTGTCCTTATGTGACTTATCGATATCTGGGTTTAAAAAGAACCTACTCAGACATTTCCTCACGGCCACTAGGAACTTGATTCCCCGGTATTGGAAACAAGAAAAATTAACATGTTCTGAATTTGTTGCGGAACTCAACAATATTTATAGAGTGGAGCAATTGATAAATCAGACTACCGGGGTTCCTATAAAATTCTTCAATACCTGGGCTCCATGGATTGCATTCAGAGAAACTCCAGAATTAGACCGATGGCTATCTAGACCCTGACCTATATTTGAAATAGCTCCAGATGTTTTCACATTCTGAACACTGTTTATCTAATTGAACCTGCTTCCACGATCTGAAACCAATTTTAACAATTGGTCATCTTCTCCGTCGTTGGATGGAGGTGGGGGTCCGCCCAATGGAGGGAATCCAGCTCCCCCGTACCCAATTTCATATAATATACCTTCTTGTCCTTATCTCTATTCTTCTCTTTTTCTCTTCTTTCCTCTTTTCATTATCTTTCCTTCTCTCAAAATCTCCTTATCTTACATGTGATATTTACTATCAATACATGTAATTTAGTTTTAGGAGTTCCAAATCGTTTTCCTGATAATTGATTATAATAATAACAATTAACATTATTAAACTGGAAAAGAGATAATATTGGCATTGGCCAATAAAACCTTGAAATAGTTGGGACATTAATTTTATGCCAGAAATGTAGACTGTATTCTATTAATCAGTTTGATTATGTTCCTACTTTATTTCATTTCTGTATTGTTTATTTGCTTCAATAAACAAAAAAACACTAAATTAAAGTTGTGTCTCACAACCACCACATGATCATCACGTTTATTGGATAAACGCGCTATTGCGCTTTTCTTGTTCCCTAGTTATTTTCGTAATCCCTTGACAGTGGCATTTAGGAAGCTTGGTTTTGATAAGTGCTGTTCCTTGCAATTCTTCTCCAACCAAGAGGAGTTGATAGATTGAAATGGCAGTCAGATACCTGCAGAAGGCCCCTGTGCATGCCCCATCAAGTACTCTCTTGAAACCCAGGTACAGGCTGAGCATTATAGGAGACTTTCCTTATATACTACAGTATTGTGGCACAGCACTGTATAGAACAAGTTATCAGACAATTTCAGGTTCAAGTATTCCAAGGAGACATTCTATATAAAAAAAAAAGTCCTTACAAGTATTATATGAATGAAAATTAATATAATTAATGAAAATAAATTTGAACCACCTATATATTGCCCCTTAAAAAATGAAGAAAAATAAACATTTGTGATAGCTACAGCCATATAGTCTGATGTGTAAAAATGCACAATTACCTGTACAGTAAAAGCTGTAAAAAGGGAAAGTAATCAAAAACACCAGAATTGCTTTTTTCCCCCCAGTTACCGCAATGTCACAAAAAAAATGCAGTAGAAAGCAATCAAAATGTTGTATGCGTCCCAAAATGATACCGATCAAAACAGCAACTCATCACTTAAAAAGAAAACAAGCCACAACAAAGCTCCATTGACAAAAATATGAAAATGTTATGGGTTTCAGAAAAGGTCGACAACTTTATTTTTTGGTTTGTTTTCAAAATGGATTTTCACCACTTCGCAAAAAACAAAAACACTAAGTTTGGTACTGCTGTAATTCTATGAATTTTGTTTCTAGTTCATCATTACTGCACAATTACAGCCATACATTTACCTGATATGGAGTGCTGCGGACCCTTGATGTCCGTACAGATGCCGCACCGCCATAAGTAGTCTTTCCTGGATAGAAAGGAGAGTCCCCAAGTTGACTGGATTTTAAGACTGACGAGTTTCCGAGAGACTGCATTAAAAAAGTTACAAAGTTACTAAATAATTTTTAGTACACATGATTAATAGGTACTGTATATACTTTATAAGCCGACCCGAGTATAAGTCCCCCAATTTTGCCACAAAAAAAATGGGAAAATTATTGACTTGAGTATAAGCCTAGGGAGGGAAATGCAGCAGCTACGGGTACATTAATAAAAAATAAAAATAGATACTAATAAAAGTTAAATTAATTGAGACATCCTTAGGTTAAGTGTTTTTGAATATCCATATGGAATCAGGAACCCCATATAATGCTCCATACAGTTCATGATGGGCCCATAAGATGCTCCATATTAAAATAAACCTCATATAATGCTGAATAAAAGGTTAATGATGGCCCCGTAAGATGCTCCATAGAATATTATGCCCCATATAATGCCGCACAAAAGTTTGATGGCTCCATAAGATGCTTCATAGAATAATATATGTATGCTGCTGCTGCGATAAAAAAAATAAATAAAAAAAAAATGACACACCTCTCGTCACTGGGGGCAAGGTGCCGGAATCGCCGCTGGCCTAGGCCATTGGCACTTGCGATATTCACCTGTCCCCGTGCCAGCGCCGCACGCTGCTGTGTCTTCCGGCTCTCAGCAGTGACTGTTCAGGCAGAGGGCGCGTACTAACCACTTCATCACGCCTTCTGACCTAAACGTCACAGCCAGAGGACGTGGAAGACAGAGCCCGGCGGTGGAACGGGGAAAGGTGATTATTGCATGGCTCACTCTCCCCAGTTATACTCACCCTCCGGGCGGCAGTCTCTTTGTATGTCCCTGCTTCCCTGATGGTCTCTCCGGCGCAGGCAGCTTGCTTCTGTGATCAGCAATCACATGGTACAGCTCATTAAAGTAATGAATATGTGCTCCAAGCCTATGGGAGTGGAGGCGCGTCCATATTCATTACTTTAATGAGCAGTACCATGTGACCGCTGAACACAGGAAGAGCTGCAGGTGCTGGAGACCATCCGAGAAGCAGGGAAGTGCAGAGGCCGTGCCGGAAGCAGGTGAGTATGATGTGACAGCCGCCGATCCCTATCCCCCGCCGACCCCTAAGACAATGACTTGAGTATAAGCAGAGAGGGGTACTTTTAGCCTAAAAATCTCAGCGTATATACGGTAATTAAGGCTACAGGTAACGTGAAAGATCAATAACTGGCCATCATTGGGACATACATCAACATGCTCATCTAATGGACTAATATAGTACATGGCAAAGGTCAGAAAATCCCACTAGTGGTGCCTCACACTACCAGCAATATCCTGAGCAAAGTGGCTTTCATGCCCCCTTTAAAGTGTACCTTCATTAAGAGATCAAGTACCAGTCTGTCAAAATTAACTAAGATGGAACATCTGTTAGATAGAAGAGAAAGGGATCCAGCTTGAAGAGAAGTAGAAAGTGGCACTCGCAACAAAAATTCTTTGACTTAAAACAGGAGTACTTTGCAGAAAGGATCACAGAAACACAGCCACAATTGAAAACCATTTTCCTAAATGTTTCGGCATAGTACTGCGGTTTTAAGCTTGCAGGATCATTTTTTAAAAAAAAAGGGATTTTATCTGGCGAGCTCTGCTTTCTCTTCATCTTCAAGCTGGATTACTACATAATCAGTTACTTTTTGTAGGATATGGTGGGGTTCCGCAAGTACCCGATTTGCTCCTATAGGGATGTAATGACCACGTCAGTGCCATCTGTGATTTCTGTTATGCTGACTACAAGGCAAACAGACAAGGTGCTCAAAAAGGACATAGATAGTCACTTCGCCCTAAAGATAGAGTCAAGTGCGCTTTAAAAGACCACACAAACCATCTTAAGTGTCTAAAACTCGAGGTACACATGGGTAACATTTTACAAAGTGCAAAAGATTTAAGTCTATAAATTATGCTGACTGCTGAAAAACAGCAGCTGTGGCTATGGCTGTATTCTAACATTTCAGTAGAGGTTATAATTATAATTACTTCCCAAATGTGTTACTCAAAGCTTTGCAGCGTACAACTGAATCCCTCAGAAATCCAGGCAAAACACTCATGCTATAACATTATATACAGAAGGAAGGATATCAGGGGAATAAATGGAGGACATAAGCACATACCGGTGACAGAGAGCCAAACGTGGACAGATTAAACGTTGGTTTCCTAGAGGTCATAGACGAGTTATGTGAAAAGTGTGAACGATCTGCTTCAGGAGACCATAGAGGGGGTGCATTCAGATTTTTTGTGACAGCAATGTCTGACAAAAGAAATAAAAAGGTCTTTAAATACATAAATTTCATAACCCAACTAAACACAACATTTAGTCACATTTACCTTTATCAGATGCCCTTGAAGAAAAACCGCTAGTTGTAGAAATGTTATCATCATCGTGCTGAGAGGTAGAGTCCTTAATTTCCTTCACCAGTGAAAAATTAGAAGTGACAATAGGATAGGCAGAAGATGTAGAGGGTTGGCAATTAAGTGCAGGAGAATCCAATATGTTGAAGTTTAGGTTAGCTCTGTGTAGAGATGGCCGGGTTAACACTTCAGGCAGACTTAATGCCAATCGACTTGTTGAGTGATCTGCAATGTTAGATTTATGGCATCAAAATCAATAGCGGACATTCAAAAAATAAAAAATTTGTTACTGGAAACATTAAGTTACTTATAGAAGAAAGAAGAAATTTTAATTTAAATCAATTCAAAATAAATGCACAAAATGTAAATTGATATGAGAGATGCACAGGCTGTGACTAGAGATGAGCAAATTTGCTCGGGTTACCGAATAAGCTGCAGAGGGAACCCGGATATCTGGAGCGCTCCGGCTGATCAGCTGTTCGGCTCCGCAGCTGCATGTGTCGCGGCTGTGTGACAGTCACGACTCATGCAGGGAAAGCTCTCCGTGCATATGTTGTGACAGTCACACAGCCCTGACACATGCAGCTGCGGTGCTGATTGGCCGGCGCGCTCCATGTATCTGGGTTTCCAACGCAGCTTATTCGGTAAGTGCTATAACTTGCCGAATAAGCAGGGACTCAATAAAATTCGCTCATCTCTAGCTGTGACATTATACAGGCTGAGAAACCTGCACTAAGCTATGTTATGGGGTTGAATGTTGCCGCCTGCTTATGATTGGTCATTTTCATTCGGGGTGGAGGGCGGAGTACACATGCCCATGAAAACTGTGATTATACCCACTTGGATTGAAAGTGTTAATTCATGAAGTGCCATATACTTTTGATTGCTAATATCTCTGTAACAGAGGGAAAACAAAAGAATGAAAAAAAACAGCCATGTGGAACTCTGCTCTGCCCTTACATCATGTGGGCAGTTCAACATGAAAAATTTGACGAAAGGTCCTCTTTAAATTAGACCTCTTCCGAAATAATTTTGTAGCATCTTTTCTTATAACTGTTGCATAACTTGCACCTTCCTGTTATGCCTCCAATGGGCATTACCATTTGAGGGGGTGTATCTACACACTTCCACAGTGTAATTGGTGGCAGCCCACAGGGACACACTACTTTGAATAAGGAATGGTTACGGCCAGTTGTTAATTTACTCCCATTTCTAGGAGGAGTAACTGACGAAAAGAGCACTACACAGTTCTACAAGAAAACACACTGGATAATTATTTCACGGGAAATAAAGCATTTACTAAGAAAGACATGTCAGAAGAGGTGACAGGTCCTCTTTAAATGGAGATTGCCTACCTTCCTGGGTTCTAACATGCTCCAGAGTGATTCTGTCATCTGCAGTTGCCGGCAGGTCTTCCTGAACATAGGTGTGACTTTGTTCTTCGTTTTGTGTATCAGTATGGTCTTCAGCTCGAATCAAGTTTGAGGATCTGCCAGGTACCTCATCGTCTTTGTTAAAATATTTCTGCAGCCAAGCTGGAACAATGCTCTTTACAGTATCTGTGACACGACTGATGATACCCTGTGGGTGATGGAAAAGAGAACATCTTAATAGATCTGTCACCAGAACAAAGTAATCTGTATAGATCATGAAATAGATCTCCTATTCTTGATGATCCATTCCAGAATGACTAAAGTTTCCTGAAAGCTCAGCAATTTAGGAGTCCAACATTAATATACCTCAAGTGTATTCAGACTGGAAACTATCTCAGCCACCTAGCTAAATTATCAAGCTCCTCTGACTGCCGTCCTCCCTGCTCCTGCTGTTGAAACCTTGCACAAACTTTGTGGATGCGGTGGACTCTTTAACCCCTTTACCCCCAAGGGTGGTTTGCACGTTAATGACCGGGCCATTTTTTACAGTTCTGACCACTGTCCCTTTATGAGGTTATAACTCTGGAACGCTTCAATGGATCTTGGCGATTCGGACATTGTTTACTCGGGACATATTGTACTTCATGATAGGTGGTAAAATTTCTTTGATATTACCTGCATTTATTTGTGAAAAAAATTGGAAATTTGGCAAAAATTTTGAAAATTTCGCAATTTTCCAACTTTGAATTTTTATGCAATTAAATCACAGAGATATATCACACAAAATACTTAATAAGTAACATTTTCCCACATGTCTACTTTACATCAGCACAATTTTGAAACCAAAATATTTTTTTTTTTTTTTTTAGGGAGATAAGGGTTAGAAGTTGACCAGCAATTTCTCATTTTTACAACACCATTTTTTTTTTTAGGGAACACATCACATTTTAAGTCATTTTGAGGGGTCTATATGATAGAAAATACCCAAGTGTGACACCATTCTAAAAACTGCACCCCTCAAGGTGCTCAAAACCATATTCAAGAAGTTTATTAACCCTTCTGGTGCTTCACAGGAATTTTTGGAATGTTTAAATAAAAATGAACATTTAACTTTTTTTCACAAAAAATTTACTTCAGCTCCAATTTGTTTTATTTTCCCGAGGGCAACAGGAGAAAATGAACCCCAAACGCTGTTGTACAATTTGTCCTGAGTACGCTGATACCCCATATGTGGAGGGGGGGGGGAAGGCGGGGGGGGCGGGGGGTTTAACCACCGCTTGGGCGCATTGGGAGGGCTCGGAAGGGAAGGAGCGCAATTTGGAATGCAGACTTAGATGGAATGGTCTGCAGGCGTCACACTGCGTTTGCAGAGCCCCTAATGTACCTAAACAGTAGAAAATGTGTTCACTGAAGGGGTTAACTAGTGATATAGTTTTACAGGTGGGGTCGTTACGGACGCGGCGATACTAAATGTGTAGTTTTATTGTTTTTATTTAGATAAAGAAATGTATTTATAGGAAGAACATATATTTTTTTGGATTTTTTTTTTTTTATACACGTGAATATATATTTTTTTTACACTATAACATTGCCCGGGGGGGGGGGGGGGGTCATCATGTTATAGTGTAAGATCGCTGATCTGACACTTTGCTGTGCACTATGTCAGATCAGCGATCTGACGTGCACTTCTCCTGGCTTCCCGGCGCCTGCTCTGAGCAGGCACAGGGCACAGTGAAGCCACCTCCCTGCAGGACCCGGATGCCGCAGCCATCTTGGATCCGGCCTGCTGCAGGGAGGAAGAGGTAAGAGACCCTCGCAGCAACGCGATCGCATCGCGTTGCTCTGAGGGTCTCAGGGAAGCCCACAGAGGGTTCAAGCACCATAATGATAACATTCATTTTAACATTCAATGTATTGGAAAACAAGAAAAAAAAATTGCCACTCTGCAATATTTTTTTTATTTTACTGTGTTTATTCTGTGGTAAAAATAAATGGTGTTGGACATTCAGAAGGTTGTATAACAAAAAATGTATTTTGCCATTTTCTAAGATGCGGAATGTTTTTAGATTTCTATTTTGTTAGCGTGGCAAGCTGACAGTTTTCTTGATACCAATTTGGGGTACATACTATGCTTTGATAGCTTTTTATACACCTTTTTAAAAGAGGTGGTGACAAAAAAACTCCATTCTGTTTTGGGTAACGTAATTTTATACTTTGATAGACTGGGGGGGGGGAGGGAAAATTTCTTTTTTAGTCCCCTTAGGGTATGTGGACACAATGTCACAATTTATTAACCCCTTCATGACCCAGCCTATTTTGACCTTAAAGGGAACCTGTCACCCCGAAAATCGCGGGTGAGGTAAGCCCACCGGCATCAGGGGCTTATCTAAAGCATTCTGTAATGCTGTAGATAGGCCCCCGATGTTACCTGAAAGAGGAGAAAAAGACGTTAGATTATACTCACCCAGGGACGGTCCCGCTGCTGGTCAGGTCGGATGGGCGTCTCTGGTCCGCTGCGGCGCCTCCTATCTTCATTCCAAGACGTCCTCTTCTGATCTTCAGCCACGGCTCCGGCGCAGGCGTACTTTGTCTGAGGGCAGAGCAAAGTACTGCAGTGCGCAGGCGCCGGGCCTCTCTGACCTTTGAAAAACCCGCAGGTAAAAGGCACTGTGTTTTACCTGCGGATTTACCGCGGATTTCCAGTGTTTTTTGCTCGGATTTCACCTGCGGATTCCTATTGAGGAACAGGTGTAAAACACTTCGGAATCCACACAAAGAATTGACATGCTGCGGAAAATACAACACAGCGTTTCCGCGCGGTATTTTCCGCACCATGGGCACTGCAGATTTGGTTTTCCATAGGTTTACATGGTACTGTAAACCTGATGGAAAACTGCTACGAATCCGTACCGGACAATCCGCTGCGGATCAGCAGCCAAATCTGCACCGTGTGTACATAGCCTAATTCTAAGGGTATGTGCACACGCTGCGGAAAACGCTGCGGATCCACAGCGTTTCCACAGCTGTGGGTCCGCAGCAGTTTCCCATGAGTTTACAGTTCAATGTAAACCAATGGGAAACAAAAAACTCTGTGCACACGCAGCATGTCACTTCTTTCTGCGGTCTCCACAGCGGTTTTACAACTGCTCCAATAGAAAACCGCAGTTGTAAAACCGCAGTGAAATCCGCAGAAAAACCGCGGTAAATCCGCAGTGGTTTTGCATTGCGGATTTATCAAATCCGCTGCGGAAAAATCCACAGAGGACCAGAATACATGTGCACATACCAACACCCTAACCCTAGTTATAACACTAGTGGAAAAAAAAAAATCTTTATTTTATTATTGTCCCTACCTATGGGGGTGATAAAGGGGAAGAAGGGGGGGTTCATTAAATATTTTTTTTTTATTTTGATCACTGTGATAGGTTTTATCACAGCGATCAAAATGTACATGGAACGAATCTGCCAATCGGCAGATTCGGCGGGCGCACTGCGCATACACCAGCCATTTTGGAAGATGGCGGCGCCCATGGAGAAGACGGACGGACACCGGGAGGATCGGTAAGTATAAAAGGGGGGGGGGGGGGAATGGGAGCCGGGGGGTGGGTGGGTCTGGAATGGGAGCACGGGGGGTGGATTGGAGCACAGGGGGAGCGGACAGGAGGACGGAGGGCTGGGGAGGAGCTCGGTGGCGGCAGATCAGGGTCTCCAGCCATGACCGATGATATTGCAGCATCGGCCATGGCTGGATTGTAATATTTCACAGTTTTCATATGTGAAATATCACAAATCGCTCTGATTGGCTGTTGAAAGTGAAACTGCCAATCACACCCCCCCCCCCCCCGGGCTGAAGTAGCACTCCCCCTGTCCCTGCAGATCTGGTGAAATTGGAGTTAACCCTTTCACCCGATCTACAGGGACGCGATCTTTCCATGACGCCACATAGGCGTCACAGGTCGGATTGGCACCGACTTTCATGACGCCTACGTGGCATCAAAGGTCGGGAAGGGGCTAAAGGAAACCTGTTATCAGGTTTGCTCAGTAAACTATTTGCATTGTCAGGTTGGCGCTGTTATACTGATTAAAATGAATCAGAAGAAATCAGTCTTGTGGTTGTATTATTATTATTTTTTTTTAAAGACCACAATATTAACCGTGCAAGTTCAGTATTTAACCCCTTTCTGCTAGCTGACGGAATAGTACGTCAGCTGGCAGATCCCCTGACAGCGGCATTTAACTAGCGCTCCGGGCCGCGCGGCCGGGGGTGCTCGCACCGCTGACCCCCGTCACATGATCGGGGGTCAGCGGTGCACTGCCATAACAACCAGAGGTCTCCTTGAGACCTCTATGGTTGTTGATGGCCGATTGCTTTGAGCGCCACCCTGTGGTCAGCGTTCAAAGTACACCTGCATTTCTGCTACATAGAGGTGATCTGTACTTCACCTCTATGTAGCAGAGGCGATTGTGTAGTGCATGCTTCTAGCCTCCTATGGAGGCTATTGAAGCATGCCAAAATGTAAAAAAAGATTTTATATATATATATATATATATATATATATATATATATATATATATATATATATATATATATATATATATATATATATATATATATATACACACACACATATACGTATCGCCGCGTTCAGAATCGCCCGATCTATCAATAAAAACAAAGGATTAACCTGACCGCTAAATGGCGTAGCGAGAAAAAAAATCAAAACGCCAAAATTACTTTTTTTTGGCCGCCGCGACATTGCATTAAAATGCAATAACGGGCGATCAAAAGAACGTATCTACACCAAAATGGTATCATTAAAAATTCCAGCTCAGCACGCAAAAAATAAGCCCTCACTTGACCCAAGATCACGAAAATTGGAGACGCTTCCGGTACCGGAAAATCGCGCAATTTTTTTTTTTTTTTAGCAAACTTTGGAATTTTTTTTCACCAATTAAATAAAAAATAACAGACATGTTAGGTGTCTATGAACTCGTACTGACCTAGAGAATCATAATGGCAGGTTAGTTTTAGCATTTGGTGAACCTAGCAAAAAAGCCAAACAAAAAACAAGTGTGAGATTTAACTTTTTTTGCAATTTCATCACACTTGGAATTTTTTTCCCGTTTTCTGTTACATGGCATGTTAAAACCAATGGTATCGTTCAAAAGTACATCTCGGCCCGCAAAAAATAAGCCCTCACATGGCTATATTGATGGAAAAATAAAAAAGTTATGGCTCTGGGAAGGAGGGGAGTGAAAAACGAAAATGAAAAAACGGAAAAAGCTCCGGGGGTGAAGAGGTTAAAATAGGAGGCAGGTCACTGAAGGGTCAATGACCGGTGATTTAAGCCAGAATGACAGCGAGCCAAAAGCACAAAAAAAAGCTCCGCACACAAGCCCGCCCCAGTGCACGAGAATCTCATTAAATCAAAACTGCAAATACAGATTAAACAACCATAAGACAGATCTCATCAACCAAGATATCATTTTACCGTATATACTCAAGTATAAGCCAAGAATTTCAGCCTTTTTTTTTTTTTTTTTTTTTTTTAAGGCTGAGATTGCCCCTCTCGGCCTATACTCGAGTCATTCCCAGGGGTCGGCAGGGGAGGGGGAGCGGCAGCTGTCTAATAATACTCACCTGTTCTTGGCCTGGTCCCTGGTTCTCCAGGCGCTGACAGTTTCTTCCTGTGTTGAGCGGTCACATGGTACCGCTCATTACAGTAATGAATATGGACCCGACTCCACTCCCATAGGGGTGGAGCCGCATATTCATTACTGTAATGAGCGGTACCATGTGACCGCTCAATACAGGAAGAAGCTGCTGGCGCCCAGAGAACCAAGGACGTACAGGGACCGCGACAGGAGCAGGTGAGTATAACGGGGGCATTGCGCGATATTCACCTGTCCACGTTCCACCGCTGGGCGCCGCTCCGTCTTCCTCTACAGTGAAGCTCAGGTCAGAGGGCGATTAGTGTGCACGCTGCCCTCTGCCTGAACGTCAGTGCAGAGGACGTGGAAGACACAGCGGCGCTCGGCGGTGGAACGCGGACAGGTGACTATAGCAAATGCCGGGGGCCTGAGCGACAAGAGGTGAGTATGTGATTTTTTTTTTCTAATCGCAGCAACAGCATATGGGGCATAATAGTCTATGGAGCATTTTATGGGGCCATAATCAGCATTTGTGCAGCATTATACGAGGCAAATATTTCAATGAAGCATCTTATGGGGCCATGTGCAGCATTATATGGGGCAAATCTCTCTATGGAGCCAATCTCTCTATGGAGCCATACTCACTATTTGTGCAACATTATATGGGGCAAATGTGTCTATGGAGCATATTATCTACTATACAATTGTCTAAGGGTCACTTCCGTCTTTCTGTCCGTTTGTCATCTTGTCACGGATATTCATCGGTCGCAACCTCTGTCTGTCATGGAAATCCAAGTCGCTGATTGGTCGCGGCAAAACAGCCACGACCAATCAGTGACAGGTACAGTCCGGCGAAAAAATGGCCGCTCCATACTCCCCGCAGTCGGCGCCCGCTCCATACTCCCCGCAGTCGGCGCCCGCTCCATACTCCCCGCAGTCGGCGCCCGCTCCATACTCCCCGCAGTCGGCGCCCGCTCCATAAACCCCGCAGTCACTGCTCACACAGGGTTACCGCCGCTATTAACCCTGTGTGACCAAGTTTTTACCATTGATGCTGCCTATGCAGCATCAATAGTAAAAAGATCTAATGTTAAAAATAATAATAATAAAAAAAACCTGCTATTCTCACCTTCCATAGTACGACGATGCGCTCGCGCCTGCCGCCAGCTTCCGATCCCAGAGATGCATTGCGAAATTACCCAGAAGACTTAGCGGTCTCGCGAGACCTCTAAGTGATCTGGGTAATTTCGCAATGCATCCTGGGAAAGCAAGATGGCGGCAGCCGTGGGCATCGCCAGAGGTTTGCTGGATCCCGCCGGGTGAGTATATAACTATATATATTTTTTTTTTTTTAACAGGGATATGGTGCCCACACTGCTAAATACTACAAGGGCTGTGTTAGATGCCACGTGGCTGCTATATACTACGTGGCCAGTGTTAGATACTACGTGGGCTGTGTTCTATACTACATGGCTGCTATATACTACGTGGGCAGTGTTATATACTACGTGGCTGTGTTCTATACTGCGTGGGCTGCGTTATATACTACATGGCTGCTATATACTACGTGGGCAGTGTTACATACTACGTAGGCTGTGTTATATACTGCGTGGCTGCTATATACTGTGTGGGCTGTTATATACTATGTGGGCTGTGTTATTTACTGCGTGGCCTATATTAACGCATCGAATATTCTACAATATGTATGTATATAGTAGCCACATGGTGTATACCACAGGCCACGTTGTACTCCTATATACTACGTGGCGTGTGCTATATACTATGTGGCTGCTATATACATACATATTCTAGAATACCCGATGCCTTAGAATCATCGGGCCACCATCTAGTGGGGCCATAATCAGCATTTGTGCAGCATTATATGGGGCAAATGTCTGTATGGAGCATCTTATGGGGCCATAATCAGCATTTGTGGAGCATTATAAGGGGCAAATGTGTCTATGGAGTACCTTATGTGGCCATAATCAGCATTTGTGCAGCATTGCAGGGGGCAAATGTCTCTATGGAGCATCTTATGGGGTCATAATCAACATTTGTGCAGCATTATAAGGAGCATATTTTAATATGGATTATCTTATGGGGCCCATCAAAGTGTATGGAGCATTATATGGGGCCCATCATGAACTGTATGGAGCATTATATGGGGCTCCTAATGCAATATGGATATTCAAAAACACAACCTACTGGTGTCTCAATTAAGTTTACTTTTATTATTATCTATTTTATTTTTTTTTTTTTACTTTTACCAGTAGCTGCTGCATTTTCCACCCTAGGCTTATACTCGAGTCATTAAGTTTTCCCAGTTTTGTGTGGCAAAATTAGGGGTCTCGGCTTATACAATAATCAGTAACAGCACCAACCTCACAACACCTGTAGTTTACTTCCCAAAATCCTGATGACAGGTTTCCTTTAAGCCTGGCATTTCATACAGCATTACTAATGAGTGCAAGAATAATATGCAATAAATAATAAAACAAACCAAATTCATTACAAGGTGCACGCCACTTAATGAATTTGTCGCATTTTAATCAGCAGCAGACACCTCGCCAGAAATTCTATTTAAGGCAGAGACTAGAATAACATTTCTGACTTTGCAAGCACTGCTAGCTTTACCCATTATGATGAAAATGCCCAAAACCAATGTGAGAACAACAAAAGTTGCAAAATTTAAGTTATACAACTTTTCAATGTGCTTTACTACAGTTCTCTGGTGTAAATACTTTGATGAAACAAGCCAAACATTTTACTCTGAAAACCACCTGAAAAAGTGCTAAACTCTCAAAAGAATGAACAAATGCATTTATTTGTAAAAACGACTTGCTGTTCAACCTTTTAACTTCTTCCAAAGTAGTTAAAAGAAAAGAGATAGCCATTCTTCAGGAGTTTTCCGTTCTGAAGACAATCTATACAATAGATTTCTATGGGGCCTCAAAAATTTGACGGTGCGCGTATTTACGGCCGTGAAAAGATCGAGCCTGCTCGATCTTTTTCACAGCTTACGGACACTGTCCCCATTGAAAAGCAATGGGGCCGCAAAAACAACGGAAGCTTGTTTTTGTGGTGCACCGTGACTTCCGGTTTTGCAAAACGCCTTTTTTTTTCCCCAATACTATTTCAATAGTATTGGAAACCCAAAAAGCGGCAATCCGCAAGTTTTTTGTGGTTCGTTATTGCAGCAGACCGTGAAAATTGAGGCGATATGGCCCACAAAAAAGGCCAGCAATAACGGGCCGCAAAAAACCCAGTATGTGTAAAAGAAGCCTTAAACAGTTAAAAGAAACGATTGCAGCTCAGCCGTCTGCTGTTAGACATATAGGGGCTGCTCACAAAATTAGAATATCAAAAAGGTTTTCAGTTCTTCAATACAAAATAATGACTTTTGGGTTTTCATTGGCTGTAAGCCATAATCATTAACAGAAATAAACACTTGAAATAGATCACTCTGTTTGTACTGACTAATATAGGCGTTTCACTTTTTGTATTGAAGAACTGAGATAAATTAACTTTTTGATGATATTCTAATTTTGTGAGATGCACGCATACGTACACACCTGGACTGGAAAAAAGGTTGATAAACACTGCATGTATCCTCTGATGCAGCATATAGGCTGTGACCACTGATTCCACCACTATTTTTGGCTGGTATTGGGTATGCTGTGACCGAAGCGGATATACAGTCCTGCCCTCATTGTCCATCTTGTATCACCTATAGAAATGGTCGAGATGTCATTCAGTAACCCAGTGTTTCACTTGATAAATATGCCATGGTCACTTATTATGCAGATGGGAGCTGAAAGTGTTTGAGGGTATGTGCACACGTCAGGATTTTCAAGCAGAAATTTCCTGACAAAAACCGGACATTTCTGCCAGAAATCCGCATGCGGTTTTTTTTCCGCGTTTTTGACGTTTTTTTCCCAACGCATAGAATAGCGGGAAAAACGCGAAAAAAACGCAAAATTAATGAACATGTTGCTTTTTTTTACCGCAATGCGTTCTTTTTTGCAGAAAAAACGCATCATGTGCACAAAAATTGCAGAATGCATTCTAAATGATAGGATGCATATGTCGGCAGTTTCTAATGCGTTTTTATCGCGAAAAAAAAAAACGCGAAAAAACCTGAACGTGTGCACATACCATAAGGGTATGTTTCCACGTTCAGGAAACGCTGCATGTTTGACGCTGCATAGAGACGCAGCGTCCAGATGTTACAGCATAGTGGAGGGGATTTAATGAAATCCGGTCTCCACTATGCGTGGTAACACGCATCCGGCGGCCCTGCGATTCCGGACATGCAGCGCGTCTTTTTAGATCGCAGCATGTCCGTTTACCTTGCAGCGGCGCTGCGCCGCCGCACAGTATAACACAGGGCCCTGTGTGTGGGGTGCGATGATTCCGGATGTCTGCAATGAACACATCTGGCATCATCGCGTCTCCAGAAGGGGGCGGAGCGAGTTTGCCGCTCTGTTAAAACCGCCGGCCATCCTGAAGGTGGACACGTACCCTAATACAGTCACTTCAATTGGAATGCAATGATCTCACCTTGTTATATACAGAGTCCAAAGACATACTGATAGGGAATTTAGATTGTGAGCCCCAACGGGGACAGCAACGATAAAGTATGCAACCTGTAAAGCGTTGCGGAATATGTTAGCGCTATATAAAAATAAAGATTATTTTATTATTACAGAGTCGGGGGATTACTGAACATGTAGAGTGTTTTGGAGTTCACCCATGAAAAAAGTATAAGGCCAAAATTGCGATTCTTTTTTTGGCCACTGCAAAAACCTTATATAAGAGGCGATCAAAACATCTTATCTACCCCACAATGGTAACAATAAAAAAAAAATGTTCGCTCAAGGTACAAATACTAAACCATCACTCAAGCCCCAAATCCCGGAAAAAGAAAAGGTTACGGGTCTTGGAAAATGGTGACATAAGCAAGAATTTTTTTTTTTTCATACAAAATTTCCAAATTTTTCTCTCCACTTAAATATTTTTGGGAGAACACTATACATGTTTGGTATCTGCATACGAATTCTGATTTGGAGAATCATATTGTCAGGTAACTTTTAGAGGAGTGAAAATGCTAAATAAAAAAAAAAAAATTAATAAATAAAAATTGTGGAATTACGCATACTTTGCAATTAATGCACTTTGGAATTTTTTTCAAGCTTTCCAGTCCATCACATAATAAAAATGATGTCACTCGAAAGTGCAACTTGTCCCACAAAAAACAAGCCCTCATGTGGCTATGGGGACAGGAAAAGAAAAAAAATAAGTTAGTTATGGCGCTTGAAATAAGCGGAGGAAAGTACAGACATTGAAAACCAAAAGGTCATGAAGGGGTTAATGTAATTGATATGTTAATTTTATTGTGTGGGTTGATACAATCACAACACTAAATTTATATACCAGTAGTTCTTTCTGTGTTTCGCTACATGTGCACAAAATGTATTTATTTCTCTGTAGATAGAGCTATACAAGGGCTTGGTTTTGGCGGGACAATATGCAGTTTTTACTTGCAGAGTTTTGGGGTACCTACAATATTTTGATCACTTTAATTCTTGTTTTAAATAAGAGGCATGAACAGAAAAAAAATACAGAATGGTTTTTCCATTTTATTTTTTAATGGAGTACACTGATAGAGTACAGGACCTTTTTCATTTTATTAGTTGGGATTTTGGTAAATCTCAGAATAACGTAGACAAAAAATAAAAAAATATGTGGAAGCACCATTGAGGCCGTCTGGTCAGATAAAGGGAACCTGTCACCGGGTTTGATCGATAAAATATACGGCCATCACCTTTCAGGGCTGATATACAGCATTCTATAATGCTGTATATCTGCCCCCAACCCGACCTGTAAGGCTACTTTAACACATCAGGTTTTTCGTTTCAGGCACAATCCGGCAAGTTTTGAAAAAAAAAAAAAACGGATCCGCTAATTTTTACAACGGATCCGTTTTTTTCTCATAGAGTTCTATTAGTGCCGAATCTCTTCTCTCTCTCTCTCCTCCAGGAAGTCACTGTAACTCGATATTAAAAATAGAAAACCGGATCCGGCAGAAAAACAGATCCGTTGCATGTTTTTTCACTATTTGCAACAGATCCGTTTTTTCGAACACAAGCTGGATTCTGCCTGAAACCAAAAAACTGATGTGTGAAAGTAGCCCAAGAGAAGAAAAATAATTTATTATACTAACCTGCGGGGCGGTCCGATGGGCCTCCCTTCTTGCGATGCCGTCCTCCTGCTTGCTTTGCGTGGATGATGCATCCCTTCGTCAGCCATACAATCTCCTCGGCACAGCGCTCCTGCGCAGGCGTACTTTTCTACACTGTTGAGGGCAGAGCAAAGTACTGCAGTGCACAGGGGCCAGGAAAGGTCAATACAGCCCGGGCGCATGCGCACTGCAGTACTTTGCTCTGCCCTCAACAGTGTAGAGAAGTACGCCTGCGCAGGAGCGGTGTCGAGGAGATTGTATGGCTGACGAAGGGATGCATCATCCACACGAAGCAAGCAGGAGGATGGGGATCATAAGAAGATAGGAGGCGCTGGACCAAGAAGAGCGACACCCCTCGGTCCAGACCGCCCCGCAGGTGAGTATAATAAAAGTTATTTTTCTTCTCCTACAGGTCGGACCGGGGGCTTATATACAGCATTATAGAATGTATATCAGCCCTGAAAGGTGGTGGCCGTATCCTTTATCTGCCAAACCTGGTGACAGGTACACTTTGAGCAGCTAAAGTCATTTCCCCTTCAACCATAAAAGAGAAGGGGCTGGCTTAGCTATTGAAATGAGCAGTTAGATTCCTGCAGACACAGGAGAGCCTCTCTGACAGTGGTGCTGCTGAACCTGGAAACACCAATATCTTTAATGGTGCCAGATAGTTAAGTTATAGAACACTTTTTTATGCACATTTATGTCATTTTTTTGGTTAAAGGGAACCTTTCACATGTTTTGGCTGCTATAAGATGCGGCCACTGCCTTTCAGGGCTTCTATACAGCATTCTATAATGATGTAGATAAGCCCCTGGGTCCAACCTGCAAGTGAAGAAAAATAAGTTAAATTATACCCACCCGGGTGGGCGATACTGTGCAGTCCGGTCCAATGGGCGTCGCAGGTCCGATGCCTCCCATCTTCTTGCCACGCCGCCCTCCTGCTCCATCGCTGCCCAGCATCGCGCTCCTGCACAGGCGTACTCTGCCCTGTTGAGGGCAGTGTAAAGTACTGTAGTGTGCAGGGAAAGTCAGAGGCCCGCTGCCTGCGCATTGCAGTACTTTACTCTGTCCTCAACAGGGCAGAGTACGCCTGCGCAGTAAATTGATAATGGGGAGCGATGAAGGAGGGCAGTGTCGCAAGAAGATGGGAGGCACTGGACCCGCACAACCATCAGACCGGACCGCCCCTGGCTGAGTATAATATACGGTAACTTGTTTCGCTTATCTTTCAGGCTACATCGGGGGGCTTCTCTAAATATTTATAGAATGCTGTAGATGAGCCTTGAAAGGCGCTCGCCGCATCTTATAGCGGCAAAACCAGCTGATAGGTTCCCTTTAACATGCCCCTTTCTCTTCCATAACTTATCAGCTGAGTGTGGTACGAAAATAATAACTAGCACATACTCACCAGCCTCCTCACTCCTCTGGCATTGTTGACATTACCACTGCAGCCACCAATTGACCCTCTTAAAGGGTTTGTCAAATACTTTTAGGCTGTGTTCACACGTTCCGGTTTTTTTGCGGTTTTTCCCGATAAAAACGCTATAAAACCGCAAAAAAACCGCATACAATAAGCATCCCATCATTTAGAATGAATTCCGCATGTTTTGTGCACATGATGCGTTTTTTTCCGCATAAAAAACGCATCAGGCACAAAATCCGGACATGCTCTATCTTTTTGCGTTTTTTTTTGCGGATTTCCCACTCCAAAATGCATTGGGAAGTGTCCGGGAAAAAACGCGTCAAAAACGCATGCGGTTTTCTTGCGGATTTCATGCAGAAAATGTCCGGTTTTTCACATATATGCTAGCCACCTTAGGGAGAGACCCAAGTTGGGCTAAATGTAGCGGGACGAAAGAGACCGAAAAGCCCTCTACTTAAAGGAAATACATAGTGGATGCTTTCCTGAAACGGAAAGTATTTGCAAGCAGCATAATACAAAGAATAGCAGGTTTACCCAGAATCCTTTGCAGTAGGCGGAGCTATGCAAATCATCTCTTTCACAGGATTTTTCACAGGAATTTTCTGCATGAATTCCTGAACGTGTGCACATAGCCTAATACTGATGAGTGGTGGTGCGCCACCCCTAATGCAGGATGTAATCAATTGTGGACCTGCACAGAATAGCTCCGTGAACCACATAGTGACCGCCGCTGGGAACGGCTTATCATTTAAACAGAGGCGGATGTGCAGTACCCACCCTTGGCCACTATGCAGTTTAAAGGGCTGTGCTTTTCCGCTTAACAACTGCCGCCGATACTGGGAATAGCAGATCGGCGGGTACCAGTTGTCACCTCCCCCAACGATAAGACACTGATGACCTACCCTTAGGACAGACCATCAATATTCAAGTCTTGGACAGCCCTGCTAATGTCTGCAGTGACAATAACAGACAACGTGGGCAGCAGTGGAAATCTAGCGCTGGACCTGGGGAGGATGAGTAAGGATGGTTTGATTTTAACACAACCTGCAGCCAGGGGTTGGGAGGGTATGAAACCTTAGAAATCCCTTTAAGCCTTCAGCAGAAGGTATCTGATCGTTTCACATGTGTAGTGGGAGAAGCCTCAGTGTCAGACACAAGGCAGCAGCCCTGACCCAGGATCACCGGTGTCTGCCGGGTGCCATGGTTACTGCAGTGCCAACACATGGCGGAGTGTTACACAGCAGTGAGGGGCACCAGGCAGAGCAGCAGCCTCCACGCACGCCGTCCCGACCACACTCACCTGCTGGCCTGCGGTCCGGCTCTTGCTGTACGGGGTCCTCCCGGAACTCAGGTGGTATCTCCGGGTTCGGATCTTTCCTCCAGGGCCCGTTCCCCCTCCACCTCCTCCCGCTGCCGCCATCCGGCTGACTCCTCCTCGGGTCACTCCGGCCCGAGGACCCTGCGCGGCTACTACTCTTGTAGGACGAACAGTGGTGGAAGCTCTGACTAACGTCGTCAGTCTAGGCCCGGTTCAACGGGCCGGAAATAACTGGACTCGTCAAGAGAACACTTAGCTGCGTTCCCGGTAGGTGTGCGCCGAGTCTCCAGGCCTCCGCTCCTCACACTGCCCGCCTGTGTCTCACTGCGCTTGCCCGCGTATTCCACGATTCGAAGACGTAATGACGACATAGAATGAGAACGCGAGGAGCTTGTCGGGAAATGTAGTTCTGGATTGTGAGGAGAGGCGAATAATCGACGCAGGAATGAGGGCGACGTAATGACGTAAAAGGAAGAAGTAACGTCAATTCCGTCGTGCTTTCTAATTGGTTGATATTAGAGGCGGGAACGGATGTGGTGACTGAGTGTGTATGTTACGCAAGTCTTCACACTGTGGTGTCTGTGTGCGGCTCCGAGTACCTCGCGTGCTGTTACCTCATGGCTGCCCCACAGGCTGAACCTATTTTGAGCTATAGCTTACTAGAAATGGGTGGTAGTGACTTTTTGAGGATTCAGGGAGATTTTTTTTTAATTTTATGTCAGACTTTTCAAATGTGTTTTTTTTTCTTGTCCAAATTGTGTAAAATGCTGTATCTAGTGCTGTCTGCCCGTATCCGGGTGATTTGTGCTTGTCACCATTCTCTGAGACCCGTAGCATTTTCATTTTTTGGGATCGGGTGATGGTTTATGTTTTGCACCCCAGTATGATGTGTTTATACCATCTTGGGGCAGATACAATGTTTTCAGAGCCTCTTATTGCAATGTTTGCGGTGGGTAAATAACTATTTTGTGTTTTTGAATCGTATTTCGTTTACTGATTGCATTAATTTATAGTTTGATCTGACATTTTTGAAGGCAGCGATACCAAATGTAATTTTTTTTTTTTTTTACGTGTTAACCCCTTCATGACCAGGAGTGTTTTCATTTTTCACTCCCCTCCTTTCCAGAGCCATAACTTTTTATTTTTTCCGTCAATATCGCCATGTGAGGGCTTATTTTTTTTGTGGGACGAGTTGTACTTTTGAACGACATCATTGGTTTTACCATGTCGTGTACTAGAAAACGGAAAAAAAAATCCAAGTGCGGTGAAATTGAAAAAAAAAAAAAAAGTACAATCCCACGCTTGATTTTTGTTTGGATTTTTTTTGCAAGGATCGCTAAATGCTAAAACTGACCTGCTATTTTGATGCTCCAGGTCATTACGAGTTCATAGACACCAAACATGTCTGGGTTATTTTTTATCGAAGTGGTGAAAAAAAAATTCCAAACATTGCTAAAAAAACAAAACACAACATTGCGCCATTTTCCGATACCCGTAGCGTCTCCATTTTTTGTGATCTCAGGTTGGGTGAGGTATTATTTTTTGTGCGCCGAGCTGACGTTTTTAATGATACCATTTTGGTGCAGATACATTCTTTTGATCGCCCATTATTGCATTTTAACCCCTTTATCCCATATGACGTCCTATCCCGTCGAGGTGACCTGAGACTTAATTCTCAGTGATGGGATAGTACCTCATAGGCGATCAGCCACACTCACGGGGGGAGCGTGGCCGATTGCCGCTGGGTGTCAGCTGATTATTACAGCTGACATCTGGCACTATGTGCCAGGAGCGGTCACGGACCGCTCCCGGTTCATTAACCCCCGGAACACTGCGATCACATTTCAGTGGCATAGGGAAGCATCGTGCAGGGAAAGGGCTTCCTGTGTGCTTCCCTGAGACCCTCGGAGCAACGCAATGTGATCGCGTTGCTCTGAGGGTCTTCTACCTCCCTGCTTTCAATTTTACCAAATGCCCACCCCCCAAAAGAAATTCATGAATAGCTGGTTTTTGGTCATTCTTGCTCACAAAAATCGGAATAAAAAGCGATCAAAAAAAGTCAAAAGATGGAAAAAGTCTTCAAGTTTCTTGGTGGTGTGTGAACAGGTTCCTACAGACTTGTTCATTGTGCAAGTAGCCCATGTGGTTCTGTAATTGCTCTCTTGTTTCTACAAGACTAGGGAGTCCACCACTTATGGGTCATTTGCATCAAAGCAGTTCCATCCAGCATTTCCACATGAAAATTCCCTCTCTGAACCCTGCTTATACAGGTAGTATACAGATGATCAGGTTTTTAAATACATCAGATATGGATTATATACATTAGGAAGGGCTGCTCTATATGGGTATACCTTGACGATTGGTGGAGCAGCTTAGTATACATTATTTTGCAAAAAAAGTATCAACTAAATACCCTGTTTTTTCCATCTTTTGACTTGGCACTTGCTTATTACTGTGATTTTCTTACAACAGTATTTTTGACCTCACTGTGTTCTTTTGTCTTCAATACAAACAACTCGTCCCGCAAAAAACAGACCTCACATGACTCTGTGGACCGAAATATAGAAAAATTATAGCTCTCAAAATGTGGAGACGCAAAAACTATTTTTTTCAATAAAAAGCGTCTTTTAGTATATGACGGCTGCCAATAATAAAAATCAGCTAAAAAACCCGCTATAAAAGTAAATCAAACCCACTTTCATCACACCCTTAGTTAGCGAAAAATAATAAAATTTAAATAAATTAACTTTTGGATCTCTATTCCAACCAATTCTGTACTGAAAAAGTAAAACAGTTCTCCTTCCCTTCCGAGCTCTCCCGTGCGCCCAAACGGGTTTACCCCAACAAATAGGGGTTTCAGCGTACTCAAAACAAATTGCATAACAACATTTGGGGTTCAATTTCTCCTGTTACCATTGGCAAAATACAAAACTGGGCGCTAAAAAATTCTTGTGGAAAAAAAGAGGATTTTTTATTTTCATAGCTCTGCGTTATAAACTGTAGTGAAACACTTGGGGGTTCACAGTTCTCACAACACATCTAGATAAGTTCCTTAGGGCAGGGGTCCCCAACTCCAGTCCTCAAGGCCCACCAACATGTCATGTTTTCAGGATTTCCTTAGTCTTGCCCAGGTAATAATTGCATCACCTGTGCAATGCAAAGGAAATCCTGAAAACATGACCTGTTGGTGGGCCTTGAGGACTGGAGTTGGGGACCCCTGCCTTAGGGGGTCTACTTTCCAAAATGGTGTCACTTGTGGGGGGGGTTTCCATTACTTAGGCACATCAGGGGCTCTCTAAACGCGACATGGCGTCCTATCTCAATTCCAGTCAATTTTGCATTGAAAAGTCAAATAGCGCTCCTTCCTTTCCGAGGTCTGCCATGCGCCCAAACAGTAGTTTACCCCCACATATGGGGTATCAGCGTACTCAGGACAAATTGCACAACTTTTGCGGTCCAATTTCTTCTGTTACTCTTGGGGAAAATAAAAAAAAATGGGGACGAAATATCATTTTTGTGAAATGATTTTTTATTTTTACGGTTCTGCATTATAAACTTCTGTGAAGCACTTGGTGGGTCAAAGTGCTCACACATCTATATAAGTTCCTTACAAGGTCTACTTTCCAAAATGGTGTCACTTGTGGGAGGTTTCAATGTTTAGGCACATCAGGGGCTCTCCAAACGCGACATGGCGTCCTATCTCAATTCCAGTCAATTTTGCATTGAAAAGTCAAACGGTGCTCCTTCCCTTCCGAGCTCTGCCATGCGCCCAAACAGTGGTTTTTCCCTTCACCATGACAGCACCGCACGTGAGAGAACAGGAAACCTGTAGCAGAGATATAAGAATGGGGCGGCCCCTCTCTCCTCAGTTTTGGTTTCCTGTTCCTGCAGGTGGACGCCTGTCGCAGAGCTCCTACCTCTGGAGGGATCTCCCTCTGATGATTCCGGTCCGGAGGCCGAGGTCCGCGGGGGGGCCAGCCGTACTCGGCGGCATCGCGTGCGGTGCTGTCCGGTGTCAGGCTGCTGGGTCCGCGCCTTCCCTTTCCCTCGCTGGACTCCCCGGCGACCGCTCTGTGCAGGAGGCCGGTCCGGGGATAAGGGGGCGTGTCCTTCACTGACGCTGGCGCTGAAGTGAAGGAGGACGACTTCCGGTCGCACAGGAAGTGACGTCACACGCGGAAGGAGCCGGTGTGCTGGACACTTCCGGGCGGAAGCTGATCCAGTGGCGCGCACACCGCTCCTCTATATAATACAACAGCAAAGAGGAGTCACTGGTCCTGCTCTTCAAGCGATTGCCGGGAGATGACCGAACCAGCGGTAGATCCGGAGCTGCTGATGCCTGCGCCCAGAATGTCGGAAGACACTCAAGCTGCAGCGGTACCCAGGGTCCTGGAGGGGTGAGTGCCTTTGTAAAGCAAACCACACACACACTGATACCCTGTACACTGTGTTTTATAGGAAGGGAAAGCCACCTCCAAGCAAAAAAATAGGGCCTGCCCACTATGTAAAGAAAAGCTCCCTAGGCTATACAGCAAAAAAATCTGCCAGCCCTGTATCGACAAAACAGTTGCGGAGGAATCTTCTTCCTTATTACAAAACATTAAAACAATTATACGGGAGGAAGTTAAATCTACAGTTAAAGAACAGTTGAAACATCATACAAAGGAGACCCCCCACTCCCCCAACAAGTGAACAAGGGTCAGACATAGATTCAGGGGATGAGCCGGGAGCCTTAACCCCCTCTGAGGCCTCAGATTTAGACTCCTCAGATGAGGAGTATGGCCACCCATGTTTTCAGTCGGAGGACATTGGAAAGCTGCTTAAACTTGTCAGAACGACTATGGGGGTAGAGACCCCTAAAGAACCGCGGACAATCCAAGACACCATGTTTAGTAATTTGGAGGAAAAAAAGCGGAAGTTTTTTCCCTTCCATGATAATATAATCAAATTCATAAAACGTGAGTGGAAAAAGCCTAATAAGATGTCCATCCCTCAGGCTTTAAAACGCAAATACCCCTTTGATGAGGAAGTATGTGAAAAGTGGGATAAGGCTCCTAAGCTAGATGCAGCCATCGCTAGCACCTCTAAAGGGGTTGCGTTACCATTTGAAGACATGGGAGCCCTGAGGGACCCCCTCGACAAGAAAGCAGATGCTTTTCTAAAGTCGGCTTGGGAGGCAGCGACATGGTCATTTAAACCCGGGGTTGCGGCCACTTGCACGGCACGTGCTATGGTCAAGTGGTTAGAGGAGTTAAATGACCAAATCAAAAACAAATGCCCGAGAGAGAGACTTCTGGAAGCATTGCCCTCTCTACAAGGCGCCGCGAGATTCCTAGCAGACGCCTCAATAGATTCTGTTAGAAGTGCCGCATGTGCATGTGCGTTGTCCAATTCAGGAAGGAGAACATTATGGCTGAAAAATTGGACGGCTGACTTCCAATCAAAGGTCAAACTCTGTGGAGTACCCTGTGAAGGGCAATACCTTTTTGGCAAAGCTCTAGACGAAATCCTTGAAAAAGCGTCGGACAAAAAGAAGCGGTTTCCACCTCCTTCCTTTCCCAGGCGCAGATGGGATGCCTCTCGTTCGTCCTTTCGTGGATCTGGATATAGAGGGACCCGCGGCCGATCAGATGACAGGTCTAGTCGAGGCAGACCCTGGAGGGAGCGGAAAGAAAGGGGATTCCTTTTCAACAAACCTCCCCCCAAGCCTGATCCCAAAAGTCAGTGACGCCATCATTCCGGTGGGGGGAAGACTCCGGCGGTTTGTCCATCACTGGGCAGCACTGCCGGCTTCTCAATGGGTAACAAATTTGTTGTCAGAGGGTCTAAGGTTCAAGTTCTCCAACCTCCCACCAAATCGTGTAAAAATGACCCAGGTGTCAGGAAAAAATCAGGCCATATTAGAAAGAGAAATTCATCTCCTCATGCAAAAAGAGGTGTTAGTAAAAGTACCCCATCAAGAGATAGGGAAAGGGTTCTACAGCACTTTATTTCTAACGCCAAAACCAGACGGCTCGCTGAGAGTAATATTCAACCTAAAGGCCCTAAACCATTACATTCAAATAGACAAATTCAAGATGGAAACTTTAAAGACTGCAGTGAAAGTACTCGACCCAAACTGTTACATGGTAGTGATCGATCTTACAGATGCTTACTACCATGTGCCAATCGCTGTCCAACACCAACAATATCTAAGATTAGTGGTAAATCTGGGAAAAACCCCTGTCCATCTACAATATCAATGTCTTCCTTTTGGGGTAGCCATAGCGCCCCGTATATTCACAAAAATTATTTCCGAAGTAGCATCTTTCGTCAGAAAAGAAGACATAATGTTGGTACCCTATTTGGACGATTTTTTGATAATAGCAAAAAACAAAGAAAGTTGCGAAAAAGCGGCCGCAAGAGTACTAGAGGTGCTGACCAGTTTAGGATGGATGATAAACCTGAAAAAATCAAGACTTGTCCCAACTCAAACTCAAGAATTCCTCGGAATCGTGTTAGATTCAGTCAAGCAGGAGTGTGTCCTCCCACAGAGGAAAGTTCAATCTATTCAACAGAGACTACAGTCATTCCAACTACAACAGACTATCTCTCTGAGGAATGCAATGTCGCTCTTAGGAGTCCTAACGGCAACAATTCCAGCAACGCGATGGGCACAAAGCCACACACGAGAGTTACAATGGCAGATACTAGCCGAACAAGAAAGAAATCCATACAATCTGAATCGGAAAATTCTTCTATCACCAAAGGTTCAAAACTCACTAGAGTGGTGGCTGAAAACAGAATATCTAACCAACGCAGTGCCATGGTCAGTACGGGATCCAGTAGTCATTACTACCGATGCGAGTCCGTGGGGTTGGGGGGGCACACTTAGAAGATCAGGTCCTACAGGGTCAATGGAAGAGCCCAATGACAACAGCGGCCTCCAATCTGAAGGAATTATCTGCGGTAAGGCTAGCGCTTCTTCATATAGGAGAAAGGATTCTAGGAAGACATGTGGTGGTGTTGTCCAACAACAACACAACGATAGCTTATATAAACCGCCAAGGGGGCACAAGATCAACATCCCTTATGGCAGAGGCCAAAGAACTTTTTATATGGGCCGAAAACAACCTTCTTTCACTAACCGGAACATACTTAAAAGAGCCAGAGAATCAAGTAGCCGACTACTTAAGCCGTCACACGTTACATCAGGGGGAGTGGTCCCTGAACCAGCGAGTATTTGGGAAAATATGTGCCAGCTGGGGCGTTCCAGACATAGACTTGTTCGCCACAAAAGAAAATCGGAAGGTGAAGAGGTTCTATTCTCTGAACCCGAGAGAACACCCGGAGGGGGTAGACGCGTTCCTATATCGGTGGAACTTCCATCTAGCATACGCATTCCCCCCAATACCATTAATCCCGACAGTCCTCAGGAAAAAATAAAGATAATGTGGCCAACCCCTTTAACTAATTCTACAGCCAGGAATAGACAGTGCAGCAAGAGGCTATAGAAGGCATCTATTTATATAATTGCCTTGTAATGTTTTCATTTCCTGTTCTGTCCAGATGTCACCTTATCCCAGAATTCCAAGCGGAGGAAGTTTACGGACCGCCATATTGGCACACCCAAGTGATGGGTGTCTCATTATGGAAACTGCTGCTTGTATCACCTCACACACTCTATACGCAACACACACACTCACGCAGCCTCTTGCGCAGTGCTACCAGCAGAACACCGTCGCGAACACGCCGCCGGGATCAGACGAATGATTCACTGACTGCAGCCATCTTTGTACAGGAGGAGTGCATGCACAGTTTTAATGTGACCGCTGCTATCTGTCTGCACAAAGATTGCAGCCGTCTGATTTACTGCACCAGTGCGAATTACGTGCAGGTGCAGTAAATCATTCGGCTGAACCCGATGGCAGATGTGCGACATGTCTACAGGCAGAGGAAGCCAGACACATTAAAGGGGTTTTCCCACAAATGAAAGTTCATTTTAAAAATTGACTATCTGACTGTATGGAGCATATATCCTCTGCGATCTCCTGCTGTAATGTCAGTATTGTCTTTTGCTTCCTCCCCTGCCCAGGAGCTGTGGTATGTTCTGTACACGATCCGACACGGGTGAGTGTGTCTGACTGTGTATGGAGCATGCCACATTTCCTGGGCAGGGGAGGAAGCAAAAGACAATACTGACATTACAGCAGGGGATCACAGTGGATTCATTTTGTGAGGTAAAATATTTCACTGACTGTTTTTAAAAAATATTTTACCTCTCAAAATATATCCTCTGCAATTTCATGCTGTAATGTCAGTATTGTCTTTTGCTTCCTCCCCTGCCCAGGAGCTGTGGTATGTTCGATACCCGGTCAGACACAAACAATTTTTAAAATGAACTTTTGTTTGTGGGAAAACCCCTTTAAAAAGCAAATATCAATGGTAACATAGCTCCTCATAAAAAGTATGACAATGAAAGGAAAGCAGCAAAGGCACAATGTCGAAGACAGCAAAGGGCAAATGAGACTCTTGAAGAGCAACAACAACGCTGGGACAAAAACAATGCATATAAGTGTAGGAGTCAAGCACGAGTCCCCTGGTGCAAAAGTCATTAGATTATCACAGGATGCCATTCGGCAACAACAGCGTCACATTCCCGTCCCCATCGTGACATTACCGCCCTCCCGATGCGATAGCATCGGGCCTCCATCTAGTATAATGTATAAGATTTAACAAAACCCAATAGCAAAGATGACTTAAAAAAAAGCCCAATGGTGCCCATACGACTTCCTAGCTCCTTCTTTCTGTAAAAAGACTCATCTCTAGATTCGTCTGGAAATACAAGAAGCCCAGATTACCTTACAAAACTCTCACCCTCCCAAAGGGTGCAGGTGGTCTCGGCCTACCTGCCCTATTTACGTACTATCAAGCCATTCATCTAGCTAGATGGTTAAAGCTGACCAAAGGGGCCACAAAGAACCTCGTCACAAACTTAGAACTGACCCTGCTGGGAAGCGAAGCCCCTAAATTACTTTGGACCCCCAGCATCCCAAGAGCTGACAAAATAGATGAGATCACTTTACAAGTTAGACAGTCTCTTATACCAAATTGCCCCCCAACTGCTACTTTTTAGACAAGGTTCCCATTAAGGTTCTTCCGTACTTACTGGATCCTAACTACTAGGATGACTACGATCTCTGGACGACTGCACATCTCGTATCTTCACAGCATAGACAATTGCCTTCAGATGACCCCAGTATCTGAAACAATGGATACTGGAAGCCTGTGCTAGCATTTCTTTTGTGGTGTTCCTATCAGTGTTTCAAGAGAGGGAGAAGAGGGTTGCATTGACAATCCAACACAATGGGCAGCATTTTGAACACATTTTATAAGTGGTAATAAACTTGTAAATAACTCATGAAAGAATTAAGCTATGTTAAAACCAAGCACACCATTGTTTTTCTTGTGAAATTCTCAATAAGTTTGAGATGTGTCACATGACCCTCTTCCCATTGGAAAAAATAAAGTTGGATCCAAAATGGCCGCCATGGTCACCACCCATCTTGAAAAGTTTCCCCCCTCCCATATACTAATGTACCACAAACAGAAAGTTTATATCACCAACCATTGCAATTTTATTTAGGTGTAACCATATAAATGGCCCACCCTGTATTATTGTCTGCTTTCTACTGATATACAAATAGACATAGATGTGTGAATGTAGACGAAAGGACGCTGAAATCAAAATCCAGCAAATGACTGAGAAAAAGAATTCCACTCCCTAAGGTAACATAGTAACATAGTAACATAGTTAGTAAGGCCGAAAAAAGACATTTGTCCATCCAGTTCAGCCTATATTCCATCATAATAAATACCCAGATCTACGTCCTTCTACAGAACCTAATAATTGTATGATACAATATTGTTCTGCTCCAGGAAGACATCCAGGCCTCTCTTGAACCCCTCGACTGAGTTCGCCATCACCACCTCCTCAGGCAAGCAATTCCAGATTCTCACTGCCCTAACAGTAAAGAATCCTCTTCTATGTTGGTGGAAAAACCTTCTCTCCTCCAGACGCAAAGAATGCCCCCTTGTGCCCGTCACCTTCCTTGGTATAAACAGATCCTCAGCGAGATATTTGTATTGTCCCCTTATATACTTATACATGGTTATTAGATCGCCCCTCAGTCGTCTTTTTTCTAGACTAAATAATCCTAATTTCGCTAATCTATCTGGGTATTGTAGTTCTCCCATCCCCTTTATTAATTTTGTTGCCCTCCTTTGTACTCTCTCTAGTTCCATTATATCCTTCCTGAGCACCGGTGCCCAAAACTGGACACAGTACTCCATGTGCGGTCTAACTAGGGATTTGTACAGAGGCAGTATAATGCTCTCATCATGTGTATCCAGACCTCTTTTAATGCACCCCATGATCCTGTTTGCCTTGGCAGCTGCTGCCTGGCACTGGCTGCTCCAGGTAAGTTTATCATTAACTAGGATCCCCAAGTCCTTCTCCCTGTCAGATTTACCCAGTGGTTTCCCGTTCAGTGTGTAATGGTGATATTGATTCCCTCTTCCCATGTGTATAACCTTACATTTATCATTGTTAAACCTCATCTGCCACCTTTCAGCCCAAGTTTCCAACTTATCCAGATCCATCTGTAGCAGAATACTATCTTCTCTTGTATTAACTGCTTTACATAGTTTTGTATCATCTGCAAATATCGATATTTTACTGTGTAAACCTTCTACCAGATCATTAATGAATATGTTGAAGAGAACAGGTCCCAATACTGACCCCTGCGGTACCCCACTGGTCACAGCGACCCAGTTAGAGACTATACCATTTATAACCACCCTCTGCTTTCTATCACTAAGCCAGTTACTAACCCATTTACACACATTTTCCCCCAGACCAAGCATTCTCATTTTGTGTACCAACCTCTTGTGCGGCACGGTATCAAACGCTTTGGAAAAATCGAGATATACCACGTCCAATGACTCACCGTGGTCCAGTCTATAGCTTACCTCTTCATAAAAACTGATTAGATTGGTTTGACAGGAGCGATTTCTCATAAACCCATGCTGATATGGAGTTAAACAGTTATTCTCATTGAGATATTCCAGAATAACATCCCTCAGAAACCCTTCAAATATTTTACCAACAATAGAGGTTAGACTTACTGGCCTATAATTTCCAGGTTCACTTTTAGAGCCCTTTTTGAATATTGGCACCACATTTGCTATGCGCCAATCCTGCGGAACAGACCCTGTCTCTATAGAGTCCCTAAAAATAAGAAATAATGGTTTATCTATTACATTACTTAGTTCTCTTAGTACTCGTGGGTGTATGCCATCCGGACCCGGAGATTTATCTATTTTAATCTTATTTAGCCGGTTTCGCACCTCTTCTTGGGTTAGATTGGTGACCCTTAATATAGGGTTTTCATTGTTTCTTGGGATTTCACCTAGCATTTCATTTTCCACCGTGAATACCGTGGAGAAGAAGGTGTTTAATATGTTAGCTTTTTCCTCGTCATCTACAACCATTCTTTCCTCACTATTTTTTAAGGGGCCTACATTTTCAGTTTTTATTCTTTTACTATTGATATAGTTGAAGAACAGTTTGGGATTAGTTTTACTCTCCTTAGCAATGTGCTTCTCTGTTTCCTTTTTGGCAGCTTTAATTAGTTTTTTAGATAAAGTATTTTTCTCCCTATAGTTTTCTAGAGCTTCAATGGTGCCATCCTGCTTTAGTAGTGCAAATGCTTTCTTTTTACTGTTAATTGCCTGTCTTACTTCTTTGTTTAGCCACATTGGGTTTTTCCTATTTCTAGTCCTTTTATTCCCACAAGGTATAAACCGCTTACACTGCCTATTTAGGATGTTCTTAAACATTTCCCATTTATTATCTGTATTCTCATTTCTGAGGATATTGTCCCAGTCTACCAGATTAAGGGCATCTCTAAGCTGTTCAAACTTTGCCTTCCTAAAGTTCAATGTTTTTGTGACTCCCTGACAAGTCCCCCTAGTGAAAGACAGGTGAAACTGCACAATATTGTGGTCGCTATTTCCTAAATGCCCAACCACCTGCAGATTTGTTATTCTGTCAGGTCTATTAGATAGTATTAGGTCTAAAAGTGCTGCTCCTCTGGTTGGATTCTGCACCAATTGTGAAAGATAATTTTTCTTGGTTATTAGCAGAAACCTGTTGCCTTTATGGGTTTCACAGGTTTCTGTTTCCCAGTTAATATCCGGGTAGTTAAAGTCCCCCATAACCAGGACCTCATTATGGGTTGCAGCTTCATCTATCTGCTTTAGAAGTAGACTTTCCATGCTTTCTGTTATATTTGGGGGTTTGTAACAGACCCCAATGAGAATTTTGTTACCATTTTTCCCTCCATGAATTTCAACCCATATGGACTCGACATCCTCATTCCCTTCGCTAATATCCTCCCTTAAAGTGGACTTTAGACAAGACTTTACATAGAGACAAACCCCTCCTCCTCTCCGATTTTTACGATCCTTTCTAAACAGACTGTAACCCTGTAAGTTAACTGCCCAGTCATAGCTTTCATCTAACCATGTCTCGGTTATTCCCACTATGTCAAAGTTACCTGTAGATATTTCTGCTTCTAGTTCTTCCATCTTGTTTGTCAGGCTTCTGGCGTTTGCGAGCATGCAGTTTAGAGGATTTTGTTTTGTTCCAATCTCCTCACTGTGGATTGTTTTAGAAATGTTCTTACCTCCCTTCTGAGTATGTTTTCCTGGGTCGTCTTTGTTCGAGTCTAATGTTTTTCTTCCCGTCCCCTCTTCTTCTAGTTTAACGCCCTCCTGATGAGTGTAGCGAGTCTTCTGGCGAATGTGTGTTTCCCAGGTTTGTTGAGGTGTAGTCCGTCTCTGGCGAGGAGTCCATCATACCAGTAATTCACACCGTGAAGGTACCTTCACACTGAGCAACTTTACAACGAGAACGACAACAAGCCGTGACGTTGCAGCGTCCTGGATAGCGATCTCGTTGTGTTTGACACGCAGCAGCGATCAGGATCCCGCTGTGCCATCGCTGGTCATAGTTAGAAGTCCAGAACTTTATTTGGTCGTCAGGTCGGCGTGATTCGTCATGTTTGACAGCAAAAGCAACGATGCCAGCAATGTTTTTACATGGAGCGAACAACCAGCGAGAACGATAAGTACGTCACTGGATCGCTCCTGCATCGTTCTGGTGTTGCCGGTGTTTGACGTCTCTACAGCGACCTAAACAGCGACGCTGCAGCGATCGGCTCGTTGTCTATATCGCTGCAGCGTCGCTGAGTTTGACGGTACCTCTAGATGCTTGGGAGAACAATTATTCACTATCTTTAACAGTTTAAATCCTGGAGAACAGATAAAAATCTCTTCTATTCAGCACAACGGGACAGCGGACAGAAGAGAGGGAGAAAGGCTTCAAAGAATACTATCTCAAACTGGATTAAAAAAGCGCTTTGTGAAGCATATGGGATCCAGGATTTTTAGCTTCCAGAAAAACAGCTCACTTCACAAGAGCTGTAGTGGTCTATTGGGCTGAAAGGGCCAGTGCATCCAGCGAGCAGGTCATCAGTATTGTTAAATTCAACAAAACCCGCACTTTGGTTGAAGATGTGTAATAGAAATATAATATGTAAGTCCACTCTTTGTTCTAGTCTGTTCGGAGGAGAATGTGTATTCAGTTCAGGCCTGGACAAATTACTTCAAAAAGGCATTTGACACAAAAAAAATCATTACCTGAACCAAAGATCTTGAGAAGGCCTTTTCAGTTGTACCCAAGAGGGGTTAACTTAATCTCATCTTGGGATCTGAATATTGTCCTCACAGGCCTAAAATTAAGGTATCTTCACACTAAACGATATCGCTAGCGATCCGTGACGTTGCAGCGTCCTGGCTAGCGATATCGTTCAGTTTGACACGCAGCAGCGATCAGAATCCTGCTGTGATGTCGTTGGTCGGGGCTAGAAGGCCAGAACTTTATTTGGTCGCTGGCTCTCCCGCTGACATCGCTGAATCGGCGTGTGTGACGCCGATTCAGCGATGTCTTCGCTGGTAACCAGGGTAAACATCGGGTTACTAAGCGCAGGGCCGCGCTTAGTAACCCGATGTTTACCCTGGTTACCATCCTAAAAGTAAAAAAAACAAACGCTTCATACTTACCTTCCGCTGTCTGTCCCCGGCGCTGTGCTTTCCTGCACTCACTGTGAGCACAGCGGCCGGAAAGCAGAGCGGTGACATCACCGCTCTGCTTTCCGGCCGCTGTGCTCACAGCCAGTACAGAGAAGCACAGCGCCGAGGACAGACAGCGGAAGGTAAGTATGAAGCATTTGTTTTTTTTACTTTTAGGATGGTAACCAAGGTAAACATCGGGTTACTAAGCGCGGCCCTGCGCTTAGTAACCCGATGTTTACCCTGGTTACCAGCATCGTTGGTCGCTGGAGAGCGGTCTGTGTGACAGCTCTCCAGCGACCAAACAGCGACGCTGCAGCGATCCGGATCGTTGTCTGGATCGCTGCAGCGTCGTTTAGTGTGAAGGTACCTTAATTCTACCCTCCATTCGAGCCTATAGCCTCAGTGGACTTGAACAGACTATCTTGGAAAGCAGTCTTTCTAGTAGCCATCACAACTGCTAGAGTCAGTGAACTACAAGCGCTCTCTATCACAGGACCTTATCTAAAAATACTAGAAGACAGGATTGTGTTCCCCTTGTTTCATCATTTCTGATGAAAAGTGGCATCAAAATTAGACAGGTCTCCAAAGATCTTTATTCTCCCTTTTGTCAAAATCCAGCGAATGACAGAGAAAAAGAATTTCACTGTGTGGAAAACTATTATTCACTATCTTCAACAATCAGAATCATTGAGAAGAGATCAAAATTTCTTTGTTCATCACAACAGAACAGAGAACCGAAAAGGGAGAAAGACCTCAAAGAGTACAAACTAGATTAAAAAAGCGTTTTGTGAAGCATATGGGATCCAGGATTTATTACTTCCAGAAAAACAGAGCTCACTCCACAATAGCTGTAGTGGCTTCTGAGCTGAAAGGGCAAGTGCTTCCATTGAGCAGATCTGCATATTCGCCACCTGTTCTTTGGTCCTTAAAGGGAACCTGTCACCCCGAAAATCGCGGGTGAGGTAAGCCCACCGGCATCAGGGGCTTATCTGCAGCATTCTGTAATGCTGTAGATAAGCCCCCGATGTTACCTGAAAAAGGAGAAAAAGACGTTATATTATACTCACCCAGGGGCGGTCCCGCTGCTGGTCAGGTCAGATGGGCGTCTCTGGTCCGCTGTGGCGCCTCCCATCTTCATTACAAGACGTCCTCTTCTGATCTTCAGCCACGGCTCCGGCGCAGGCGTACTTTGCTCTGCCCTCTTGAGGGCAGAGGATAGTACTGCAGTGCGCAGGCGCCGGAAAGGTCAGAGGCCCGGCGCCTGCGCACTGCAGTACTTTGTCTGCCCTCAACAGGGCAGAGCAAAGTACGCCTGCGCCGGAACCGTGGCTGAAGACCAGAAGAGGACGTCTTGTAATGAAGATGGGAGGCGCCGCAGCGGACCAGAGACGCCCATCCAACCTGACCAGCAGCGGGACCGCCCCTGGGTGAGTATAATAGAACGTCTTTTTCTCCTTTTTCAGGTAACATCGGGGGCTTATCTACCTCATTACAGAATGCTGCAGATAAGCCCCTGATGCCGGTGGGCTTACCTCACCCGCGATTTTCGGGGTGACAGGTTCCCTTTAAGTTTTTAAAACATTATAGGTTAGACTTAATGTCCACTAAAGATTTAGCCTTTGGGAGAAAAGTCCCAGGCAGCCGTCCCTCCCTAATGATAAACTTTGGTAATTCTCCTGTGGTGCTGTCATGGAGGGTGACTAGAGAAAATTGAATTACACTTACCAGTAATTCAGTTTCTAGGAACTTTCCATGACAGCACAGGCATTTCCTGCCTTCTGTTTTTTTCTGTTGGCTTATTCCTTGGTGTTAAGTAAAACTTTAAAACATTCATACCTATGTGGTCCTTCAGAAAAACACTGAGGATAGGAAGTGGAGAGGGGCTTCTTAACCTCTTTGTGATTCCTGTCATTAATTAGGACAACCTTCTGTGGTGGAGGGTTCCTAGAAACCAAATTACCAGTAACTCTAATTCTATTTTTCAATATTTATGTTGCTAAAAATTTGCCTCAAAAAGACAGTGCAGTGAATAAAGTTTTGGCTGCTGAAATGTGGAGACACAAAAACAATGGACAGTGGCTGCAGAGCAGAATAAAACAGTTTTTTCACCTTTCTATTGTGGAAATATTACCATTTTAAGTTTTTGGCACATAATAATATAAAGAAAAAGTCCAAGTGGGTGTTATCAAAGTTTTCAGAGGTGGTGTGTACTTGTTCTCCCTCTATGATGTTGAACAATCATAAGCAGGGAGTAATACTGAAAGGAAAGATTAACTCCACAATAGAAACAATACATCCTGTGACAAGTTCAACATGACAATATTGATTAAAGGTCCTCGTTAAGGGGTATATTGTTATTTTGAAAGACTAACCCTTAATTTTTTGGAACTTTGTTCACAGACTGGTATACATTACATTATGGGGTAGATTTAAAGAGTAAAGTGTAAACGTCAGACTAGAGAGTCAAAGTGTTTCAGATGTATCACCATAGGGCATCACGGTGTCTCAGTACTTAGCACTGTTGCTTTGAAGTGCTGGAGTCCTGGGTTCATATCTAAGAAAACAACCAGGAAAAAAATTATAGGGTAGGGTCCAGAAATTTACACCAGTTAACCCCTTTGAGACGGAGCCCTTTTTCGTTTTTGCGTTTCTGTTTTTCGCTGCCCTTCTTCCCAGAGCCATAACTTTTTATTTTTGCGGGACAAGTTGTACTTTTGAACGATACCATTGGTTTTACCATATCGTGTACTCAAAAACGGGAAAAAATTTCCAAGTGCGGTTAAATTGCAAAAAAGGGGAATTCCACAAGGTTTTTAAATTTTTTTTTACCATGTTCACCAACTGCTAAAAGTGACCTGCTATTATGATTCTCCAGGTCATTACGAGTTCATAAACATCAAATGTGTCTATGTTCTTTTTTTATTTAAGTGGTAAAAAAAAAAATCCAAAGTTTGTTAAAAAAAATTGCGCCATTTTCCGAGACCCGTAGTGTCTCCATTTTTTTTGTGATCTCTGGTTGGGCTTATTTTTTGTGAGCCGAGCTGACTTTTTTATTTATACCATTTTGGTGCAGATATGATCTTTTGATCTCTCGTTATTACATTTTAATGCAATGTTGTGGCAACCAAAAAATCGTAATTCTGGCGTTTTTACTTTTTTTCTCGCTTTGCAATTTAGCGATCAGGATAATCCTTTTTTTATTGATCAATCGGACGATTTTAAAAGCGGCAATATCAAATGTGTATGTTTGATTTTTTTTCTATTGTCTTATTTTGATTGGGGCAAAAGGGGGGTGATTTAAAATGTTATATTTTTTAATTTTTGCAATATTTTTAAAAACATTTTTTACTTTTGGCATGCTTCAATAGTCTCCATTGGAGACTAGAAGCTGCCATAACCCTATCGGCTCTGCTACATACAAGCGATGATCAGATCACCTGTATGTTGCAGAATACTTCACTTACTATGAGCGCCAACCACTGGGCGGTGCGCATAGCAATCTGGCAGTGACAACCATTGAGGTCTCCAGGAGACTTCTGGTTATCATGCCAACCCACCGGTGACCCGCGATCGCGTGATGGGGTCACCGGTGGGCGGATTTCCGGCCCAATGGCCGGATCGTGCATTAAATGCCTCTGTCAGAGTTTGACAGCGGCATTTAATGGGTTAATAGCCGCTGGTGGATCGCGACTCTACAAGTGGCTGTTCCGGGCATATGTCAGCAGTTCAAAACAGCTGACGTGTGTCGGGAAAGATGTGGGCTTACCGCCGGTGCCTACATCAAAGGGAGAGAAGCGACATGTGCAGTACTAGTATGGTGCATGTCGCAAAGGGATTAAACATGGGTACAAGTTGCAAATATATGGTAAATTCTGCATGACTTTTAGATTATGTGCTAATATTTCATGAAGACAACATTGGATTATGTTTGGTGTCTTCTCTTAGAAAATGGGTGTAATGTCATTTTATAAGTGTAATTTTATAATTCAGGTTTTGTTTGAAGATGTATGTGAAAATTATCCCAGCTGCAAGTGCAAAATGTGCAGTATTCCCTGGAAGCTGAATAGAGTGGTGTGAAGATCTGAGATTGTGGGTTGTAACAATCACCTAGGGTGGTCCTCAAATCCAGGTGACAGATACCATGATTATAGCACGTGTATCCAGCTGCAGCCGGCAACAACATATAGTACAGTTCCAGCAACTACACAAAATGGTGCAAATGTCGTTCTCATGCTTTCTCTGGCTCGCAAAGTATTAGAACCTCTGCAACTTTGGGGAACCAGTTGCACCGCACTTTGGCAGGCACCCATAGAGAGGAGGTAGTAGCTAGCTTAGAAGGCTGACTGGGCACAGTCAGGTATATCGCCAGGTGACCTGATTCTCCCAATCTGGATTCAATTATGGGCATTGGAGCATATCTGTATGCCACCAGATCGAGCCATGATTCCTTTGGGCTGTTCCTGAAGAGACTCTCTGCAGAGGGAGCCAGAGACTTGACCAGTAGCACCGCACTTTGGCAGGCACCCATAGAGGGGAGGTAGCGGCAAGCTTAGGCTTACTGGGCACAAGAGTAATGGAATGATTGCGAAATTAGGATTATTTAGTCTAGAAAAAAGACGACTGAGGGGCAATCTAATAACCATGTATAAGTATATAAGGGGACAATACAAATATCTCGCTGAGGATCTGTTTATACCAAGGAAGGTGACGGGCACAAGGGGGCATTCTTTGCATCTGGAGGAGAGAAGGTTTTTCCACCAACATAGAAGAGGATTCTTTACTGTTAGGGCAGTGAGAATCTGGAATTGCTTGCCTGAGGAGGTGGTGATGGCGAACTCAGTCGAGGGGTTCAAGAGAGGCCTGGATGTCTTCCTGGAGCAGAACAATATTGTATCATACAATTAGGTTCTGTAGAAGGAAGTAGATCTGGGGATTTATTATGATGGAATATAGGCTGAACTGGATGGACAAATGTCTTTTTTCGGCCTTACTAACTATGTTACCTTATTACCAATCGGTACTTATGTATACATAAGTTGCAGCCCGCACATCTTCCTCTGCTTACGGTCACTGCATGGAAACATTGATTCCTGAGGCTGAACACTTTCCAGGGAGAGATTTGTGCACCTGAAACTGATGAGCACATAAATCTGTAATAAAAAAGAACAAGATTGACATAACTTGTGCTGGAATAAGTCTGCATCCTTTAGAGTCATGGACTCCACTCTACATCCATTGGTCCAAAAATCTTTAGCCCATGGCCAGCTGCTCAGAAGCGACATATAGGGTCAGTTTTTGTCATAAACCTTTCAGATCCATTGATCATTCCTGCCTTGTGTCAACAATTCATGCCAACTTTAATTGTAAACACCTACAAATATCCCTGATACTACGCCATGAAGGAAATATATAACACACCAAAGAAACAACCTTCACACAAGGCCATGAGGTAAAAAAACATATAACCTTTATTAGACACAATACATATTAAAAGTAGATAGTGGCGGGTAAAACACCCAGGACACAGAACAGAAGGTGGGTAACCAAGAGCAGAAGTTCCATAAATAACATCAATGGTAAAAACAATCTGAACCGGCAAGTGCCAATGTGCATTTACTCATGTATACTCATACATATAGCAAAAATGATAAGAAGTAACATATACAGGTCCTTCTCAAAAAATTAGCATATAGTGTTAAATTTCATTATTTACCATAATGTAATGATTACAATTAAACTTTCATATATTATAGATTCATTATCCACCAACTGAAATTTGTCAGGTCTTTTATTGTTTTAATACTGATGATTTTGGCATACAACTCCTGATAACCCAAAAAACCTGTCTCAATAAATTAGCATATTTCACCCATCCAATCAAATAAAAGTGTTTTTTAATAACAAACAAAAAAACCAACAAATAATAATGTTCAGTTATGCACTCAATACTTGGTCGGGAATCCTTTGGCAGAAATGACTGCTTCAATGCGGCGTGGCATGGAGGCAATCAGCCTGTGACACTGCTGAGATGTTATGGAGGCCCAGGATGCTTCAATAGCGGCCTTAAGCTCATCCAGAGTGTTGGGTCTTGCGTCTCTCAACTTTCTCTTCACAATATCCCACAGATTCTCTATGGGGTTCAGGTCAGGAGAGTTGGCAGGCCAATTGAGCACAGTAATACCATGGTCAGTAAACCATTTACCAGTGGTTTTGGCACTGTGAGCAGGTGCCAGGTCGTGCTGAAAAATGAAATCTTCATCTCCATAAAGCATTTCAGCCGATGGAAGCATGAAGTGCTCCAAAATCTCCTGATAGCTAGCTGCATTGACCCTGCCCTTGATGAAACACAGTGGACCAACACCAGCAGCTGACATGGCACCCCACACCATCACTGACTGTGGGTACTTGACACTGGACTTCAGGCATTTTGGCATTTCCTTCTCCCCAGTCTTCCTCCAGACTCTGGCACCTTGATTTCCGAATGACATGCAAAATTTGCTTTCATCAGAAAAAAGTACTTGGGACCACTTAGCAACAGTCCAGTGCTGCTTCTCTGTAGCTCAAAAGTGGCTTTACCTGGGGAATGCGGCACCTGTAGCCCATTTCCTGCACACGCCTGTGCATGGTGGCTCTGGATGTTTCCACACCAGACTCAGTCCACTGCTTCCTCAGGTTCCCCAAGGTCTGGAATCGGTCCTTCTCCACAATCTTCCTCAGGGTCCGGTCTCCTCTTCTCGTTGTACAGCGTTTTCTGCCACATTGTTTCCTTCCAACAGACTTACCATTGAGGTGCCTTGATACAGCACTCTGGGAACAGCCTATTTGTTGAGAAATTTCTTTCTGGGTCTTACCCTCTTGCTTGAGGGTGTCAATGATGGCCTTCTTGACATCTGTCAGGTCGCTAGTCTTACCCATGATGGGGGTTTTGAGTAATGAACCAGGCAGGGAGTTTATAAAAGCCTCAGGTATCTTTTGCATGTGTTTAGAGTTAATTAGTTGATTCAGAAGATTAGGGTAATAGGTCGTTTAGAGAACCTTTTCTTGATATGCTAATTTATTGAGACAGGTTTTTTGGGTTATCAGGAGTTGTATGCCAAAATCATCAGTATTAAAACAATAAAAGACCTGACAAATTTCAGTTGGTGGATAATGAATCTATAATATATGAAAGTTTAATTGTAATCATTACATTATGGTAAATAATGAAATTTAACACTATATGCTAATTTTTTGAGAAGGACCTGTATAATTACCAAAATGGAGCGCTCCTGGGGACCCACCACACCCGACGCGCGTTTTGCACCGAAATGCTTCGTCTGGGGGTGGTTAGGTGCCGGCCAGCAATGTAATTTATATCCCAATAGTCCAATAGGAATGGTGCTGTCATAATGATGCGATAGGAAACTGCTGTGAACGCATGTGCAGAATGGATAGAACATAGCGCCCACATATGTCTGCAAGCCATAAGATGCGACCGGAAACGCCATGATACACACTAACGCTAGCGCATTACCTCGTGGAGACCATAGATGCCGGGCCGCGGACCGGAAATGACGAACACGCCACTGCGCAATATCCGGCTCAACGTAGGCAACGATAACATCCGCCCACAGATACCACCAGGCGGCGTCTAGCATGACGAGCCCATAAGGCGTAACCAATGCTCTACGTAGAGATCCATGGTGAATAGACAACGCCGCAGTGGCGTTTCCGACCCGCCTCCACCATAGCCATGGAAACAGTACACGCTAAGTGGAGACCTATTAGACCATCATAGCCGCCGTAAATCATCTGGTGTGCCTTCACTGTAATCATAGATGTAATACACATTAAATAGATGTCTACATAATGTGTAATAAAGGCAGCACTGTTAAGACAAGCCGCACAACAATTAATACACACTTAAAAATAACACAAACCAAAATAATACAAAACATAAAATAATTATGTGTATAAAATAATACTCGAACATAAACATAAGTGTAAGGACGCAAAAGCATCCAAATACATGAGTAAGTGCACATAAGGCCAATGCAGCAAAGATAATAACAGTAGAATAGGTCCACAGGTATACAAAATCTTCACAATTCCCGAAGTTCCAAAAGACAGCACCAACCCTAGAGGGCCAAAGATAAAGATAACAATAATTAAAACCGAAACATAAATACTATACAACAAAAAATGAAAAAAAGGACCAACTAAAACCAAAACATAATTTTAAAAAGGAAGACTGCACTACAGTATGTTGTATCATATTAAGCAATGCCGCACCTAGACTATTACGAGGCGGGAAAGAGACATAAGTGCAAATAATGTATGTAAACAAAAACCCATCACAGAGGGACATGGCTAAGTCATCCTGGCAAAAAGGGCGAGAAACTATTATATTCATTCAGGCCCAGTGGTGCAAGCGTGCCAGGAGGATCTGCTCCCAAGATGAACTATTTGAACATCAGGCTCATGATCTATGGACACGGTTTAGAGATCGGGGCTATGGCAAGAAGACCATTTGTCGGTCATACCAGAGGGCCTATCATAGCCAAAGAAGTGCCCTGCTACAGAAACAAACGACTGTGAAAGATCATGATCAGGTACGCTGCATCCTGGACTTCAATTCCAGAAGTGATGATGTTAAGAAGGCAATCATTAAACATTGGCCGGTACTTCTGATGGATAGGACTATTGCTAATTGCGTTGGGTCTTATCCATCGATTACCTATAGACGTTCTTCCAATTTGAGGGATCAATTGGTACATAGCTACCATGGGGGTCCTGGCCCTAAATATATTTTTGGAGCCAAGGGCCCTGCATGGGGTTGTTCCAATTGTGGCAAATGTGTTGCCTATCGCAATATCGTCACAGCTCTTGATTTTTCAAACTCTAGAGGTGACAGGATGTATCGCATTACACATACCATCACGTGTACCACAAAGGCGGTCATATATCATGCCACATGCCCATGTGGCTTGATTTATATTGGTATGACCACGCGTGAGTTGCGTAGACGGGTACGGGAACATGTGTTGGACATTGAGGGGGCGACCACGGAATCTGACCCCCTTAAATTAAAATCTATCCCACGTCATTTTAAAGCTCTTCACGGATGTGATCCAACAGGCTTACAGGTCAAAGGCATTGATCGAGTTTTCATTGGGCTCAGGGGGGGCAACTGGAAGAAGATGTTGGCCCAGAAGGAGGCTCGGTGGATTTTTAAACTGGGCACTCTTGCACCACTGGGCCTGAATGAATATAATAGTTTCTCGCCCTTTTTGCCAGGATGACTTAGCCATGTCCCTCTGTGATGGGTTTTTGTTTACATACATTATTTGCACTTATGTCTCTTTCCCGCCTCGTAATAGTCTAGGTGCGGCATACATACTACTACATGTAGTGCAGTCATACATACTGTAGTGCAGTCTTCCTTTTTAAAATTATGTTTTGGTTTTAGTTGGTCCTTTTTTTCATTTTTTGTTGTATAGTATTTATGTTTCGGTTTTAATTATTGTTATCTTTATCTTTGGCCCTCTAGGGTTGGTGCTGTGTTTTGGAACTTCGGGAATTGTGGAGATTTTGTATACCTGTGGACCTATTCTACTGTTATTATCTTTGCTGCATTGGCGTTATGTGCACTTACTCATGTATTTGGATGCTTTTGCGTCCTTACACTTATGTTTATGTTCGAGTATTATTTTATACACATAATTATTTTATGTTTTGTATTATTTTGGTTTGTGTTATTTTTAAGTGTGTATTAATACAATTTTTTCCTTAATAGGTCTTATTATTCACTTCGCACTTTTTTCACATCGCACTTTATTATTCTATTTTATTTATTTTTTCTTAATTTTTTTGTGCCTAATGCGGATCCAGGTTAGGGTCGCTATTATTATGCAAATATTTGCACGGTTTGCTGATGTAGCACGGTTGACGGTGATTATTATTATTATTTTTTTTTTTCGGTCCTGTATACATTGCTGTGACTGCTGTCATCACTTGCGATATGCCAAATATATAACGGGTTCCTCCTTATTTACCATGGTGACCTTATTGCGCTTTATATTAAATATGTTATCTTCTTATGTTTAGCGTTACCATGGTTATAATGGAGGTAGTCCGGATGTACCATGATGGTTATGTTAATTTTTCATGGGGCCCCTTTTGTTGTGCGGCTTGTCTTAACAGCGCTGCCTTTATTACGCATTATGTAGACATCTATTTAATGTGTATTACATCTATGATTACAGTGAAGGCGCACCAGATGATTTACGGCGGCTATGATGGTCTAATAGGTCTCCACCTAGCGTGTACTGTTTCCATGGCTATGGTGGAGGCGGGTCGGAAACGCCACTGCGGCGTTGTCTATTCACCATGGATCTCTACGTAGAGCATTGGTTACGCCTTATGGGCTCGTCATGCTAGACGCCGCCTGGTGGTATCTGTGGGCGGATGTTATCGTTGCCTACGTTGAGCCGGATATTGCGCAGTGGCGTGTTCGTCATTTCCGGTCCGCGGCCCGGCATCTATGGTCTCCACGAGGTAATGCGCTAGCGTTAGTGTGTATCATGGCGTTTCCGGTCGCATCTTATGGCTTGCAGACATATGTGGGCGCTATGTTCTATCCATTCTGCACATGCGTTCACAGCAGTTTCCTATCGCATCATTATGACAGCACCATTCCTATTGGACTATTGGGATATAAATTACATTGCTGGCCGGCACCTAACCACCCCCAGACGAAGCATTTCGGTGCAAAACGCGCGTCGGGTGTGGTGGGTCCCCAGGAGCGCTCCATTTTGGTAATTATATATGTTACTTCTTATCATTTTTGCTATATGTATGAGTATACATGAGTAAATGCACATTGGCACTTGCCGGTTCAGATTGTTTTTACCATTGATGTTATTTATGGAACTTCTGCTCTTGGTTACCCACCTTCTGTTCTGTGTCCTGGGTGTTTTACCCGCCACTATCTACTTTTAATATGTATTGTGTCTAATAAAGGTTATATGTTTTTTTTACCTCATGGCCTTGTGTGAAGGTTGTTTCTTTGGTGTGCCAACTTTAATTGTGCAAAAAGCAAGGTCCTTTGGTAACAGATATTTCTCATCCTTTTATCCAAAAGTCTACCTATTGCTTAATGAATACTAAGTACCGTATATACTCGAGTATAAGCCGAGATTTTCAGCCCAAATTTTTGGGCTGAAAGTGCCCCCCTCGGCTTATACTCGAGTCACGGTAGCGGTGGGGTCGGCAGGTGAGGGGGTGAGGGCGCTGGGGTATACTTACCTAGTCCCAGCGATCCTCGCGCTGTCCCTGCCGTCCCACGGGCTTCCGCGCTGCAGCTTCTTCCTCTCTTCAGCGGTCACGTGGGACCGCTCATTAGAGATATGAATAAGCGGCTCCACCTCCCATAGGGGCGGAGCCGCGTATTCATTTCTCTGTCAGCGGTGCCGGTGACCGCTGACAGAGAAAGAAGCTGCAGCGCGGAAGACAGGAGGGGACAGCGCGAGGATCGCCAGGACTAGGTGAGTATGTTATATTCACCTGTCCTCGTTCCAGCCGCCGATCCATCTTCCCGGCGTCTATCTGCGCTCTGACTGTTCAGGTCAGAGGGCGCGATGACGCACTAGTGTGCGCGGCGCCCTCTGCCTGATCAGTCAGTGCAGACAGACGCCGGGACCAGACGCTGGGAGCTGCAAGTAGCGAGGTGAGTATGGCTTTTTTTTTTTTTTATTGCAGCAGCAGCGGCCATCGCACAGATTAATGTGGGGCATCTATGGGCCACTATGAACACTGCAGAGCACTGTATTGGGGCATCTATGGGGCCACTATGAACACTGCAGAGCACTGTATTGGGGCATCTATGGGGCCACTATGAACACTGCAGAGCACTGTATTGGGGCATCTATGGGGCCAATATAAACACTGCAGAGCACTGTATTGGGGCATCTATGGGGCCAATATAAACACTGCAGAGCACTGTATTGGGGCATCTATGGGGCCACTATGAACACTGCAGAGCACTGTATTGGGGCATCTATGGGGCCACTATGAACACTGCAGAGCACTGTATTGGGGCATCTATGGGGCCACTATGAACACTGCAGAGCACTGTATTGGGGCATCTATGGGGCCAATATAAACACTGCAGAGCACTGTATTGGGGCATCTATGGGGCCAGTATAAACACTGCAGAGCACTGTATTGGGGCATCTATGGGGCCAGTATAAACACTGCAGAGCACTGTATTGGGGCATCTATGGGGCCAATATAAACAGTGCAGAGCACTGTATTGGGGCATCTATGGGGCCAATATAAACAGTGCAGAGCACTGTATTGGGGCATCTATGGGGCCACTATAAACACTGCAGAGCACTGTATTGGGGCATCTATGGGGCCAATATAAACAGTGCAGAGCACTGTATTGGGGCATCTATGGGGCCAATATAAACAGTGCAGAGCACTGTATTGGGGCATCTATGGGGCCACTATAAACACTGCAGAGCACTGTATTGGGGCATCTATGGGGCCAGTATAAACACTGCAGAGCACTGTATTGGGGCATCTATGGGGCCAGTATAAACACTGCAGAGCACTGTATTGGGGCATCTATGGGGCCAGTATAAACACTGCAGAGCACTGTATTGGGGCATCTATGGGGCCAGTATAAACACTGCATTTCCACCCTAGGCTTATACTCGAGTCAATAAGTTTTCCCAGTTTTTTGTGGCAAAATTAGGGGGGTCGGCTTATACTCGGGTCGGCTTATACTCGAGTATATACGGTAACTTAAAATTCTTAATTCTTCCATATCTGCTTAAAGGGAATGTTTAAATCAAGTTTTAGTATTAAATTTTTTTTTTTTTATTTTGGCAATATTTTTATTTTCATTATCTCAATCTTTAATAAGCTTTTTCAGTCTCTTGTTTTCTGTTGTCTCAGGGGTACTTAAAAGAAACCGTAATCATCCTCTGGAGCGCGGGCCACTTGTAGTATGGGCTTCCGCCGCTAGGTGAATGTTCACAGAATTGTTTTGAGTCAGTATGCCAGCTGACGTTGTCGGGGAAAGTTACATATGGGATTGGTGGACCATGTGCTATCAGCTGTGCATGGAGTTGTTATTTAGCCTGTAATCCTGCCTCTGTTGATAATAAGCCTTCTGAAAAAAAAAACCTCATGAAAGGACAGAAAGTATGAGTGTAAAATAGCCCCAATTGCCATTGTTAAAATTGCAAGACTAACAATTTTGTTTTTTAATAAAGAAAACCTACATGAGTATAAGGAGCTAAATATAACGGGACAAAAAGCGCCAATAAATTCAAGAGCACCTATATAGAAATGTGCAAGGCTCAAAGTCACCGCTCTGCTTTCCGGCCGCTGTGCTTACACAGGGCAGAGAAGCAGAGCGCCGAGGGACAGACAGCGGAAGGTAAGTATGTAGTGTTTGTTTTTTTTTTACTTTTACGCTGGTAACCAGGGTAAACATCGGGTTACTAAGCGCGGCCCAGCGCTTAGTAACCTGATGTTTACCCTGGTTCTGGTTACCAGCGAAGACATCGCTGAATCGGCGTCACACACGCCGATTCAGCGATGTCAGCAGGAAGTCCAGCGACGAAATAAAGTGCTGGACTTTCTGCAGCGACCAACGACATCACAGCAGGATTCTGATCGCTGCTGTGTGTCAAACTGAACGATATCGCTAGCCAGGACGCTGCAACGTCACGGATCGCTAGCGATATCGTTCAGTGTGACGGTACCTAAAGATAGACAGGTAGACTACTAAAGGTAGGTAAGCAACGATAAGAAAACTCCCTTGTGTGAATACTACAAATCAATGCAGAGCTATATTGTGTGCAATCACAGTATTGAGGAAGGATATGCTACGATAAGATACAAGCCAAAATAGCAAGAGCTGTATAAGTTAAGGCTCTTTAACCCATTAAATCTTTAACCAATGACGGGCATAGCACTTCATGAGCGGGTATCAGTTCCCGCCACCATGACGTTCTATGTCCATTATGACTTTGAACTGTCACTGCGTGTAAACACGGATCAACAAGCGACAGAAAGTTTCTTAAGGTACCGTTACACTAAACGACTTACCAACGATCACGACCAGCGATACGACCTGGCCGTGATCGTTGGTAAGTCGTTGTGTGGTCGCTGGGGAGCTGTCACACAGACAGCTCTCTCCAGCGACCAACGATCAGGGGAACGACTTCGGCATCGTTGAAACTGTCTTCAACGATGCCGAAGTCCCCGGGTAACCAGAGTAAACATCGAGTTACTAAGTGCAGGGCCGCGCTTAGTAACCCGATATTTATCCTGCTTACCATTGTAAAAGTAAAAAAAAAAAACACTACATACTCACATTCCGATGTCTGTCACGTCCCCCGCCGTCAGCTTCCCGCACTGACTGTGTCAGCGCCGGCCGTAAAGCAGAGCACAGCGGTGACACCGCTGTGCTCTGCTTTACAGCCGGCGCTGAGTCAGTGCAGGGAAGCTGACGGCGGGGGATGTGACAGACATCGGAATGTGAGTATGTACTGGTTTTTTTTTGTTTAACTTTTACAATGGTAACCAGGGTAAATATCGGGTTACTAAGCGCGGCCCTGCGCTTAGTAACCCAATATTTACCCTGGTTACAAGTGAACACATCGCTGGATCGGCATCACACACGCCGATCCAGCGATGACAGCGGGTGATCAGCGACCAAAAAAAGGTCCTGATCATTCCCCAACGACCAACGATCTCCCAGCAGGGGCCTGATTGTTGGTCGCTGTCACATATAACGAGATCGTTAGCGGGATCGTTGCTACGTCACAAAAAGCATGACGTTGCAACGATATCGTTAACGAAATCGTTATGTGTGAAGGTACCTTTAGACCATGCACAAAGCATGGTCTAAGAAGCTTCTGTACTAGGTATAATGCATTTCAATCCAGGTGCATTGCAATGCATTATACCTGCAATCAAAGTAAAAAAAATGAAAGTTCCATAGACGGACTATGCAAAAAAGTTAAAAGAAATTGTAAAAATATATAAAAAATTACAGTAATAAATACACATTTCTATGTTAAAAAATAACCTGATCTATGTAAGTGTCATTCTAGTTCACTCCTTCAGTGAACTCAGTAAAAAAACAATGTGGCAAACTATCCTTTTTCATCATACCACTTAAAAAAAGTGGGATACAATGCGATAAAAAAGATGAATGTACATAAAAATGATATAACTGCAAACATCACCACTGAAAACGTCCTACAAAAAATAAGCCGCCATATAGCTCCAACAGCAGACAAATAAATGTATAGCTCTCAGAATACAACGATGCAAAATAATTATTTTTTCTCTAAAAGTTTTTATTGTGTAAAGCACAAAAACATTTAAAAAATTACATAAGGCTAGGTTCACATTAGCGTTTGCGTCCGCAGCGTATTATCCGCATGCACAAATGCATGTCAAAACGCATGCAAAAACATGCTAACGCAGCGTTTTTTATCCACATAATCTTATGCATGATGCCAAATAAACGCTGCATTTGAATGTGTTTTGGCATGCGTTTGCATTATTTACAGTGGGGCAAAAAAGTATTTAGTCAGTCAGCAATAGTGCAAGTTCCACCACTTAAAAAGATGAGAGGCGTCTGTAATTTACATCATAGGTAGACCTCAACTATGGGAGACAAACTGAGAAAAAAAAAATCCAGAAAATCACATTGTCTGTTTTTTTAACAATTTATTTGCATATTATGGTGGAAAATAAGTATTTGGTCAGAAACAAACAATCAAGATTTCTGGCTCTCACAGACCTGTAACTTCTTCTTTAAGAGTCTCCTCTTTCCTCCACTCATTACCTGTAGTAATGGCACCTGTTTAAACTTGTTATCAGTATAAAAAGACACCTGTGCACACCCTCAAACAGTCTGACTCCAAACTCCACTATGGTGAAGACCAAAGAGCTGTCAAAGGACACCAGAAACAAAATTGTAGCCCTGCATCAGACTGGGAAGACTGAATCTGCAATAGCCAACCAGCTTGGAGTGAAGAAATCAACAGTGGGAGCAATAATTAGAAAATGGAAGACATACAAGACCACTGATAATCTCCCTCGATCTGGGGCTCCACGCAAAATCCCACCCCGTGGGGTCAGAATGATCACAAGAACGGTGAGCAAAAATCCCAGAACCACGCGGGGGGACCTAGTGAATGAACTGCAGAGAGCTGGGACCAATGTAACAAGGCCTACCATAAGTAACACACTACGCCACCATGGACTCAGATCCTGCAGTGCCAGACGTGTCCCACTGCTTAAGCCAGTACATGTCCGGGCCCGTCTGAAGTTTGCTAGAGAGCATTTGGATGATCCAGAGGAGTTTTGGGAGAATGTCCTATGGTCTGATGAAACCAAACTGGAACTGTTTGGTAGAAACACAACTTGTCGTGTTTGGAGGAAAAAGAATACTGAGTTGCATCCATCAAACACCATACCTACTGTAAAGCATGGTGGTGGAAACATCATGCTTTGGGGCTGTTTCTCTGCAAAGGGGCCAGGACGACTGATCCGGGTACATGAAAGAATAAATGGGGCCATGTATCGTGAGATTTTGAGTGCAAACCTCCTTCCATCAGCAAGGGCATTGAAGATGAAACGTGGCTGGGTCTTTCAACATGACAATGATCCAAAGCACACCGCCAGGGCAACGAAGGAGTGGCTTTGTAAGAAGCATTTCAAGGTCCTGGAGTGGCCTAGCCAGTCTCCAGATCTCAACCCTATAGAAAACCTTTGGAGGGAGTTGAAAGTCCGTGTTGCCAAGTGAAAAGCCAAAAACATCACTGCTCTAGAGGAGATCTGCATAGAGGAATGGGCCAACATACCAACAACAGTGTGTGGCAACCTTGTGAAGACTTACAGAAAACGTTTGACCTCTGTCATTGCCAACAAAGGATATATTACAAAGTATTGAGATGAAATTTTGTTTCTGACCAAATACTTATTTTCCACCATAATATGCAAATAAAATGTTAAAAAAACAGACAGTGTGATTTTCTGGATTTTTTTTTCTCAGTTTGTCTCCCATAGTTGAGGTCTACCTATGATGTAAATTACAGACGCCTCTCATCTTTTTAAGTGGTGGAACTTGCACTATTGCTGACTGACTAAATACTTTTTTGCCCCACTGTATGTGCATGCTTTCGATAGGACAATGCTTTTCCAGGAGAATGTCCTTGACACGAGCAGGGCTGTGGAGACGGTAGGCTAAAACTCTGACCCCCTCAGTTTCCTTGACACCGACTCCGACTTCCTAACACATGGCTCATGTTTAAGTTTATGTGACAAATTTACTGTGGCAAATTGGTAGCATCAGGCTTTTAATCATTATTATGATACAAAAATCAAGCCCTTTAGATAGAACATAAAATATGTTTATTGGAACACAACTTTAGAACTAAAAACCTTTTCATATTTACAATTTATTATACATTCTGCAGTAAGTGTAAAAAAAAAGTTTTCAACAAAAACTTACTGAATAACATTTGTGCAGTCTATGAATTTGTTCTGATAAATAGTATTGCCTCCATCAGATCTACCTTCATAGATGACCTCACATCTGATCTAATTATTTTAAGGCTAGTGAACAACCTCTCTACACTAACTTGGGTTGGAGGCAAAGCAGTAACCACCTGGGCAACATCTCTAACAATTTCAGGGTATAAAGGAATTGCCTCGTGCACAGTCAGTTTTGAAGAACGATTGAACTCTTCTACTTCTTTGAGATCAAGTGAAAAACATTGTTAAATATGGTCAATGTGTTTTCTGTGGTAGTGGAATCTTTTTCCCTGCAGCAACGCTTTGCCTGCTTCATGTCGTTCAAATACTTGTCAAAATCAAACTCTCTGATGAGGATGATGGAACGGCAGCAGCTGCACTGGCAGGGCCCGAGTCTTCTTGCTCTTGGCAGTCCTGTAGCTCATCCTAACTGCTACCTGAATCAAAGCTTCTTTTCCTTTAGTAAGCTGTTGATCATCCAGCAATATACGATGACTCGGGTCCACATAAACAGCTGCTAGAAGAGTTTTATTTTCTAATAGCAGTGTCTCTGTTTTATTTTAGCAGCAATGCCATCTGCGATTAAACCTCATCTTTGGGACAGGCAAAACAACAAGTTCTTCCACTCCTTTATAAAAATGCCAGGAGATAAATCCTCAGCTTGTAACTTTTTAGTCACTGTAAATGGGTGATGAAGAAATTCCTTCAATTCAGCCACCTGAGTCCATTGACCTTCATGTGGTTTTACCTGAGGGTTGGCCATATCTACAAGGAAGGGTTTCAGCTCAAGCAATCACTCAATCATTAAATAGGTGCTGCCCCATTGAGTGGCTTGATCCACAATTGCTCCTTTTCCAGCACGTCTCTTCAAGATGGAATCAATTTTAGGGGTTCTGGCAGCAATAGCCAATTTCCTCACTTTGCTAATCAGTTCCAGCATGTCCCTCTTGCAGACTATCTCTTATTGCCAGCTGCAGCGTGTGCACAACACAGCACATATGATGAATAAGAAAGAGGTGTGAAGCTTCAACAAGATCATCTAATTGTAAAGAATCATGTTGCTGTTCTTCTGTAGTAATATCTGTTTGTTCCTCTGTTATGGGAACAGGACTGTGGCCTTCCATTTCCAACATACTGAATGTGAAATGTTCTTCTAGCTGCTGTTCACCTTCATTATTCCCAGTCATCAGTTTAATTGTACTTATCATATTTGCAGCATTATCAGTTACACTACCAAGAACCTGTTTTTTAGTTCATAATCTTGCAGAATTTTTTCCACTAAGGTGTGGAGAAACTGGCTGCTGTGAAGAGCTTTAGTATCTTCTACTGCCAGCGTCTTAGTAACAATTTTTTTGTTGTCACAAACATATCAAACATTGATAGCAAAATAGTTCACTCTGTAACGTGTGCAGGTATCTATTTTAAGAAATACAAAGCATCTCTTGAAAGTCTTTTTAAGATCTTCCTTGTGGTTAAGGGCTTCTTCAATCACTAATTTTCTAATACTTTCTCTTTCAAGAGAAACACCAAGTTTGTAGGCCATTTCTCCGTTAAGAGCTGTAAAAGCTTGTCATGCAAATAATGATAATGGTACACAGTCCTTCACAACAAGCTCGATAAGCTGTCTTTCAAACACATCTTCTGTCATTGTTACAGTAACTTTGTCACTTACAAAATATCATGTAACTGATGTTTGAGATGCTCTTTCCTCCTCCTTTGCCTGGCGTGAAGTGTTGGTCTCTGGTTTCTTGGTGTTGCTGTCATCTTTTTCAATCACAGCATTGTAAATTTATGGGTGGCAGTGTTGTAAATGTCTTCTTAGATTGGAATCTCTTGAAGGAACATTTTTATCACTGCCTGGTATGCACTGATTTTGGCATCACAGCATTTGTTTTCATCTGGGTCACTTATACACTGACACACAAAATGTTTTTTTTTTATCTTGAGTCACTGTAAAATGCTGAAATACAGCTGACTTCATAAGATGCTTCTTAGACATTTTGTAATTTGTAAATTCCCTTTCAAGATATTTTTGTCCTGTAAAAAAATAAAGTATATTGTAATTCTTGCAAGAATAGGTAATCATGCACTGTATAATTTAGGATATAAATAAAACAATTTTTGCATAAATCAATAGGACACATGATAAGTATAAAGTTTTTAAAATATGTTAGATAGCTTTAGACTGAACTTTCAGGGTACAGCTCACTGTCTCAGGGTACAGCTCACTAAATGCTTCACATCATATTTCTTCACAGTCTATGAAGAGGGGAGGACGGAGGGAGCATGTTTGTGCTGAATCATATGGCAGAACCCACTGTGACACAACACTCCGGGATCGCCTTTGCTGGGGTCAAAGGCCACGTGGTTTGTGCATTGAATCTGAGGCGTACAGCAGGTTTTCTGAGCAGGCTGACCTCAGGTCAGATTTATTAACGTGAAAGCAACATAGATAAAACAAAACATAAAAATAAATCCTAGCCTGTCTGGCGCTAACTAAACCAACACGTTGCTATCTCAACAACTGGGGGGCTTCTCCCACCCAGCTAACATCACACAATTCTTGAGCACAGCTCTCACTCACGTTTGTCTCACACAGACAGGCAATCTGTGTGCCCCAGGCTGACGCTGGAAACCCCCAGCTGGTCATCCTTTATTCCTGCACTTGTTAACCCATTAACATCCTGAAGATACTGAGTGGCCTAATTCACATAGGACAAATACCTGGGCGAGATATACCTGCCCCCAACTACCACACCGACATGAGTCTTACATATCCCCCCCCTGCTCAGACCACTCCGGTCGAGCAAGAACACTCTTGAAACAGTGCACTCGGGACAGGGCATCGGCTATCCCCATCTGCACCCCAGGTCGGTGCTCCACCGTAAAAGAGTAAGCCTGCAGGGCAAGGAACCACCGGGTTACCCGACTATTACGGTCCTTGTGGAGGTGCATCCACTTGAGAGGGGCATGGTCCGTGACCAGCCTAAACTTCCTACCGGCCAGGTAATACTTGAGGGAGTCGAGAGCCCATTTAATGGCTAGGCACTCTTTTTCAACCACTGCATACCTCTGCTCATGTACATTCAGTTTCCGGCTGAGGTAGAGGACCGGGTGTTCGACTCCGTCCCTCACCTGGGAAAGTACAGCTCCGACACCAGTATCAGAGGCATCAGTTTGTACCACAAACTCGCTGCTGAAATCAGGAGTCACTAGTACGGGCTGAGAGCACAAAGCCCGTTTCAGGCTGTGGAAGGCCTCTTCAGCAGCTGAGGTCCATTTTACCATGACGGAACCCCTCCCTTTGGTAAGATCCGTCAAGGGGGTAGCCATGGCTGCAAAATTGGGTATGAACCGGCGATAATAGCCGGCAATCCCCAGAAAAGCTTGTACTTGTTTTTTGTTCACTGGTTGTGGCCAGCCCTGGATTGCCTTTATTTTGTCGATCTGGGGTTTAACCACTCCTCTGCCAATCACGTAGCCCAAGTATCGGGCTTCTTCAAGCCCGATGTGACATTTCTTGGGGTTTGCCGTTAAGCCTGCATCTCGCAGGTCATCAATCACCGCTTGTACCTTCCGGAGGTGAGTTTCCCAGTCCATGCTGTAAATTACGATGTCATCCAGGTAGGCAGAAGCGTACTGTCTGTGGGGCCTCAAGACTCGATCCATCAATCTCTGGAACGTTGCGGGAGCTCCGTGTAGTCCAAACGGCATGTAGACATACTGGAACAGACCTTCCGATGTAGCAAATGCCGTCTTCTCTCTGGCTGCCTCGGCCAGAGGGATCTGCCAGTACCAGCGTTTTTTCTGGCGCTCGGATTGCTGTATGATGAACCTAATTCAGTGGATCAGGCAGAGAAAAATTTGCTGGCTCTGTCTCAGGGTCAGGATGAGGTAGAGATATATTGTCAGAAGTTTAGGAAGTGGTCTGTGCTCACTCAATGGAATGAATGTGCGCTGGCAGCAATTTTCAGAAAAGGTCTCTCTGAAGCCCTTAAGGATGTCATGGTGGGATTTCCTATGCCTGCTGGTCTGAATGAGTCTATGTCTTTGGCCATTCAGATCGGTCGACGCTTGCGTGAGCGTAAAACTGTGCACCATTTGGCGGTATTATTTGAGCATGGACCTGAGCCTATGCAGTGCGATAGGACTTTGACCAGAGCTGAACGGCAAGAACACAGACGTCAGAATAGGCTGTGTTTTTACTGTGGTGATTCCACTCATGCTATCTCCGATTGTCCTAAGCGCACTAAGCGGTTCGCTAGGTCTGCCACGATTGGTACGGTACAGTCGAAATTTCTTTTGTCCGTTACTTTGATCTGCTCTTTGTCATCCTTTTCTGTCATGGCATTTGTGGATTCAGGCGCTGCCCTGAATTTGATGGACTTGGAGTTTGCTAGGCGCTGTGGGTTTTTCTTGGAGCCCTTGCAGCATCCTATTCCATTGAGAGGAATTGATGCTACGCCTTTGGCCAAGAATAAGCCTCAGTATTGGACCCAACTGACCATGTGCATGGCTCCTGCGCATCAGGAGGATATTCGCTTTTTGGTGTTGCAGAATCTGCATGATGTGGTCGTGTTGGGGTTGCCATGGCTACAAGTCCATAACCCAGTATTAGATTGGAAATCAATGTCTGTGTCCAGCTGGAGTTGTCAGGGGGTACATGGTAATGTTCCATTTCTGTCTATTTCATCATCCACCCCTTCTGAGGTCCCAGAGTTCTTGTCAGATTACCGGGATGTATTTGATGAGCCCAAGTCCAGTGCCCTACCTCCGCATAGGGATTGCGATTGTGCTATCGATTTGATTCCTGGTAGTAAGTTTCCTAAAGGTCGACTGTTTAATTTGTCTGTACCTGAGCACGCCGCTATGCGGAGTTACGTAAAGAAATCCTTGGAGAAGGGTCATATTCGCCCGTCGTCGCCGCCATTGGGAGCAGGGTTCTTTTTTGTGGCCAAGAAGGATGGTTCGCTGAGACCTTGTATTGATTACCGCCTTCTAAATAAAATCACGGTCAAATTTCAGTACCCTTTGCCGCTGCTGTCTGATTTGTTTGCTCGGATTAAGGGGGCTAGTTGGTTCACCAAGATAGATCTTCGTGGTGCGTATAATCTTGTGCGTATTAAACAGGGCGATGAATGGAAAACAGCATTTAATACGCCCGAGGGCCATTTTGAGTACCTGGTTATGCCATTCGGGCTTTCTAATGCTCCATCAGTGTTTCAGTCCTTTATGCATGACATCTTCCGAGAGTACCTGGATAAATTCCTGATTGTATACTTGGATGATATTTTGGTCTTCTCGGATGATTGGGAGTCTCACGTGAAGCAGGTCAGAATGGTGTTCCAGGTTCTGCGTGCGAATTCTTTGTTTGTGAAGGGGTCAAAGTGTCTCTTTGGTGTTTAGAAGGTTTCATTTTTGGGGTTCATTTTTTCCCTTCTACTATCGAGATGGACCCTGTTAAAGTTCAGGCCATTTATGATTGGACTCAGCCGACATCTCTGAAGAGTCTGCAAAAGTTCCTGGGCTTTGCTAATTTTTATCGTCGCTTCATCAATAATTTTTCTAGTATTGCTAAACCGTTGACTGAGTTAACCAAGAAGGGTGCTGATGTGGTCAATTGGTCTTCTGCTGCTGTGGAAGCTTTTCAAGAGTTGAAGCGTCGTTTTTCTTCTGCCCCTGTGTTGTGCCAACCAGATGTTTCGCTCCCGTTCCAGGTCGAGGTTGATGCTTCTGAGATTGGAGCAGGGGCTGTTTTGTCGCAAAGAAGTTCTGATGGCTCGGTGATGAAACCATGCGCCTTCTTTTCCAGGAAGTTTTCGCCTGCTGAGCGTAATTATGATGTTGGCAATCGAGAGTTGCTGGCCATGAAGTGGGCATTCGAGGAGTGGCGTCATTGGCTTGAAGGAGCTAAGCATCGCGTGGTGGTCTTGACTGATCACAAGAACTTGACTTATCTCGAGTCTGCCAAACGGTTGAATCCTAGACAGGCTCGTTGGTCGCTGTTTTTCTCCCGTTTTGACTTTGTGGTTTCGTACCTTCCGGGCTCTAAAAATGTGAAGGCGGATGCCCTGTCTAGGAGTTTTGTGCCCGACTCTCCGGGTTTGTCTGAGCCGGCGGGTATTCTCAAAGAGGGGGTAATTTTGTCTGCCATCTCCCCTGATTTGCGGCGGGTGCTGCAAAAATTTCAGGCTAATAGACCTGACCGTTGCCCAGCGGAGAAACTGTTTGTCCCTGATAAATGGACGAGTAGAGTTATCTCTGAGGTTCATTGTTTGGTGTTGGCTGGTCATCCTGGAATCTTTGGTACCAGAGATTTGGTGGCTAGATCCTTTTGGTAGCCGTCTCTGTCGCGGGATGTGTGTTCGTTTGTGCAGTCCTGTGGGATTTGTGCTCGGGCTAAGCCCTGCTGTTCTCGTGCCAGTGGGTTGCTTTTGCCCTTGCCAGTCCCGAAGAGGCCCTGGACACATCTCTATGGATTTTATTTCGGATCTCCCCGTCTCTCAAAAAATGTCGGTCATTTGGGTTGTTTGTGATCGCTTCTCGAAGATGGTCCATTTGGTACACTTGTCTAAATTTCCTTCCTCCTCTGATTTGGTGCCATTGATCTTCCAGCATGTGGTTCGTTTACATGGCATTCCGGAGAACATCGTTTCTGACAGAGGTTCCCAGTTTGTTTCGGGGTTTTGGCGAGTCTTTTGTGCTAGGATGGGCATTGATTTGTCGTTTTCCTCGGCTTTCCATCCTCAGACAAATGGCCAGACTGAACGAACTAATCAGACCTTGGAAACATATCTGAGATGTTTTGTTTCTGCCGATCAGGATGATTGGGTGTCCTTTTTGCCTTTGGCTGAGTTCGCCCTTAATAATCGGGCCAGCTCAGCTACTTTGGTTTCGCCGTTTTTCTGCAATTCTGGTTTCCATCCTCGTTTCTCTTCAGGGCAGGTTGAGTCTTCTGACTGTCCTGGTGTGGATACTGTGGTGGATAGGTTGCAGCAGATTTGGACTCATGTGGTGGACAATTTGACATTGTCTCAGGAGAAGGCTCAACGTTTCGCTAACCGCAGGCGCTGTGTGGGTCCCCGACTTCGTGTTGGGGATTTGGTTTGGTTGTCATCTCGTTATATTCCTATGAAAGTTTCCTCTCCTAAGTTTAAGCCTCGTTTCATTGGTCCGTATAGGATTTCTGAGGTTCTTAATCCTGTGTCTTTTCGTTTGACCCTTCCAGCTTCTTTTTCCATCCATAACGTATTCCATAGGTCATTGTTGCGGAGATACGTGGCACCTGTGGTTCCATCCGTTGATCCTCCTGCCCCGGTTTTGGTTGAGGGGGAGTTGGAGTATATAGTGGAGAAGATTTTGGATTCTCGTATTTCGAGACGGAAACTCCAATACCTGGTTAAGTGGAAGGGTTATGGTCAGGAAGATAATTCCTGGGTCTTTGCCTCTGATGTTCATGCTGCCGATCTGGTTCGTGCCTTTCATTTGGCTCATCCTGGTTGGCCTGGGGGCTCTGGTGAGGGTTCGGTGACCCCTCTTCAAGGGGCGGGTACTGTTGTGAATTCTGTGGTCAAGCTCCCTCCTGTGGTCATGAGTGGTACTTCGGCTGGTTCTGTCTATGAGCTTCCTCTGGTGGATGTGAGTGGGGCTGCGGCTTCTGAGTTTCCTTCCTCAGGTGACGAGGTTAAGTCGTTAGGTGCTGCTCTATTTAACTCCACCTAGTTCTTTGTTCCTGGCCTCCAGTCAATGTTCCAGTATTGGTCTTGCTTTCTCCTGGATCGTTCTTGTGGCCTGTCTGCCCTGCATAAGCTAAGTTTTGCTTGTGTTACTTTTGTTTGCTATATTTTCTGTCCAGCTTGCTATATTGTTTTTTCTTGCTTGCTGGAAGCTCTGAGACACAGAGGGAGCACCTCCGTACCGTTAGTCGGTGCGGAGGGTCTTTTTGCCCCCTCTGCGTGGTTGTTTGTAGGTTTTTGTGCTGACCGCAAAGCTATCTTTCCTATCCTCGGTCTGTTCAGTAAGTCGGGCCTCACTTTGCTAAAATCTATTTCATTTCTGTGTTTGTATTTTCATCTTAACTCACAGTCATTATATGTGGGTGGCTGCCTTTTCCTTTGGGGAATTTCTCTGAGGCAAGGTAGGCTTATTTTTCTATCTTCAGGGCTAGCTAGTTTCTCAGGCTGTGCCGAGTTGCATAGGGAGCGTTAGGCGCAATCCACAGCTACCTCTAGTGTGGTATGATAGGATTAGGGATTGCGGTCACCAGAGTTCCCACGTCTCAGAGCTCGTCCTATGTTACTAACTTTCAGGTCACTTTGTGTGCTCTTAACCACTAGGTCCATTGTGGTTCTGAATCACCTGTTCATAACACAACACCCTATTCCCGGATGCAAATGTACAGACCTTAGCGCCTCTATCATAACTTTGCCTCTGGGCTCCCTGGGCCTGTAACATATGGTCCCTAACAATGGGCATGACAGCAGCAATACGATCCTGCATTTGTGTTACATGGTCGATCACCGTTTTAAAGGGAGTGACTTGACCTTCCCAGGTTTCTTTTGCGACGTCCAATAGTCCCCGGGGACGACGGGCGTACAACAGTTCGAAAGGCGAAAACCCTGTGGAAGACTGGGAAACTTCCCTAATGGCAAACAGCAAATAGGGTAACAAGTAATCCCAGTTCTTCCCATCTTTGTCTATCGCCTTCCGGAGCATCTGTTTTAAGGTTTTGTTGAACCGCTCAACCAGGCCATCTGTTTGAGGGTGATAGACAGACGTACGCAACGGGTCTATTTGTAAGAGTCTGCAGAGCTCCTTCATTACCCTCGACATAAAGGGAGTCCCCTGGTCGGTGAGTATCTGTTTTGGAATTCCCACCCGACTAAATACTTGTCCCAATTCCTTGGCGATCGTCTTGGTAGCTGTGTTATGCAAAGGGATGGCTTCCGGGTAACGAGTGGCATAGTCCACGATGACGAGGATATGTTGGTGCCCACGTGCGGATCGGGGAAGGAGCCCAACCAAATCCATTCCAATTCTCTCAAAAGGGACTCCAATGATAGGAAGAGGTACCAAAGGGCTACGGAACCGAGGGTTAGGTGCCGAGATTTGGCACTCTGGACAGGACTCACAATAGTTACGCACATCATTATGTATTCCAGGCCACACAAAACAATGCAATATCCTTTCTGTGGTTTTCTGTACCCCCAGATGTCCCCCCATTATATGTCCGTGGGCCAAGTCCAGTACCTTCCGCCGATAAGGTTTGGGTACCACTAACCGTTGCACTGTGTCTTCCCCTTTTTTTTCTACCTGGTAGAGCAAATCATTTTCAAGAACCATATACGGGTACGCTAGCTTAGTGTCAGGTTCTACGGGTACCCCATCTATCATTTTTACATTTTTCCTAGCCGGAGTCAGGGTAGGATCTTTCATTTGCTCGCTGTGGAAGTCATCCAACTGGACTCCCAAATCTGGCAGGCAGGGTGCCGGATGGCTGTCTGCCTCCGCCTCTCGCTGAGGTTCCTCAGTTTCCTCCGTTTCCCCTGCCATGACGGAGAAGGAGTACTGAAGGTTAGATTCACTAACCTCCCCAGCAACATCTTCCTGTGGGGTCTCCTCTAGGGACTCGGGACCTCCAGATGGCATGGGAGAATATTCACGGGTACAGCTACCGTGAAGGAGCAACTGATTCTCCCACAACTGCCAGAAATAGGGAAAATCCCTGCCCAGGATTACATCCTGTAACAATGCGGGAACGAGTCCCACTTTGTGCTGCACTGACCCATAGGGAGTGGAAATCCATATGACCACTGTTAAGTACGAGCAGGTGTCACCATGCACACACGTTACAGAAAACTTGTCAGACGGACCAGATGGAAGTGCCACCAGACTAGCTTTCACCAGAGTCACCACACTTCCAGAGTCTAGTAATGGCACAACATTTTTCCCATCAACAGATAATTCACACAGGTGTTTCGCTGTATCATTTTGACCCGCATTCACACTCACTAGCATTGTAACCAAAGACATGCGTTTTTTAGAGTCTATAACGTCGCACTGCATGGGTTCAGCGGTAACAGGACAGTTCGCAGAAACATGGCCCTTCTCATGGCAGCGGAAACACCTAACAGGTCCCCTACTGAGACCACCGTCCAATACTCTCGGTCTCGGAGTGCGAGCAGTCCCGGGTTCCTCCCCCACAGTTTTAAGCGATTTTCCTTCACCCGTGGTCCCTGGAACAGTCTTACCGGTTCCACGAGGAGGAGGCACAGACCGGGGGCTGGCGGTGTCGTCGGGAAGTCCTTCTGCCACGGAATAACGCTCGACCAACTCCACAAGTTGATCCGCTGTCGTGGGATTTCCTTGGCTTACCCACCTTTTCAGCGCTGGTGGTAGTACTCTCAGGTACTTGTCCAGGACAACCCGCTGGATTATTTCGGGTATTGTCAATACCTCGGGTTGCAGCCATTTCTTTGTCAAGTAGATTAGGTCGAACATCTGAGACCGCGCCGGTTTATCTTGCTGGTATGTCCACTGATGTACCCTCTGTGCCCGGACAGCCGTCGTCACACCCAGCCGGGCCAGGATCTCAGCTTTCAGCTTCTCAAAGTCCTGAGCGACCTCCGGGTCCAAATCATGGTAAGCTTTTTGGGCCTCGCCGGAGAGAAACGGGGCAATCAAATCGGCCCATTGTGCCTTCGGCCACTTTTCTCTCAATGCTGTCCGCTCAAACGTTGTCAGGTATGCCTCGACGTCATCTTCTGCAGTCAGCTTTTGCCAGTATCGACTCACATGGATCCTTCTGGACTCTGCTTCCGGGTCAGCGTCAGGCATGCTCACCAGGCGCTGTGCTACCTGTTGGAGAAGTTGGCGGTCTGCAACCGTCATGTCCACTAACTCCTTCAGCTGTGCGGCCATCAAGCGATTAGCTTCGTGCTGTGCGGCAGTGGCCTGCTGCTGTACGGCAGTGGACTGTACTAAGGCTTTCACCACGTCTTCCATGCTGTCGCCTGTGCCACGGTATGCCCGCGTTCTCCACCACAATGTGACACAACACTCCGGGATCGCCTTTGCTGGGGTCAAAGGCCACGTGGTTTGTGCATTGAATCTGAGGCGTACAGCAGGTTTTCTGAGCAGGCTGACCTCAGGTCAGATTTATTAACGTGAAAGCAACAGATAAAACAAAACATAAAAATAAATCCTAGCCTGTCCGGCGCTAACTAAACCAACACGTTGCTATCTCAACAACTGGGGGGGCTTCTCCCACCCAGCTAACATCACACAATTCTTGAGCACAGCTCTCACTCACGTTTGTCTCACACAGACAGGCAATCTGTGTGCCCCAGGCTGACGCTGGAAACCCCCAGCTGGTCATCCTTTATTCCTGCACTTGTTAACCCATTAACATCCTGAAGATACTGAGTGGCCTAATTCACATAGGACAAATACCTGGGCGAGATATACCTGCCCCCAACTACCACACCGACATGAGTCTTACACCACACACAAATATATATGTTCTCATGGATCCTGTTACTGTATTTCTGAATTTGAGATGTTAGAATATAAAGGGAAAAATTGTTTTCTTTGTATAGTGTATATAAGTCATCAGGGAAGCTAATTTCTCCAAACATGAGCTAAGAGGAAGAACAAACTAAAACATCAAGCATACAGAGACAAAATATACTGGACTATTGATTTATGCAGTTTATTGAAAGTTTAGATATGCTTTAGGAAGTACTTACCTTCTTTAATCCTGCTTTCCTGTTCACTCCAGAAGTTCTGAGGTGAATGGCTTTCCTTCGTGTGTTTGTTATTTTTTCCCCTTATCTGTAGAGTAGGAGCCTCATTACTTATCATGAACATAAACTGCAGCACAGATTAATCTCAGCTAAAAGTCTACACCTTAGATCAGGAATCAGATAGACATATATAGGACATTTCATATCTTTCCCAAATTCTTATGAAAAAAAATATTCCCCACAAACTGCATTGAACTACTGTACACAATTTATTATATATTGTAGGAGTCGCCCCATTTTATACCAACTTCGACTCCACCAAAATGGGCTCAGACTCCGACTCCATGACTCAGCAGCCTGGACACAAGCCAAGTCCAATGGGCGTGTCTCATGGAAATTATATAGACCCTTGTACAGATGAAATCCTCATCTTTTGCTGCTATATCCTGCTGCAAGATGGATCTTCGCATAGAGAGCTTGTATTGTAATCTGTATTTGGATTTGAACTTGGCTTATGCCTTTACTGTTGCTTGTTATGAAGAGAGAAAGACGGAGAAGACATCGTCGTCGCTACTGGCAACACCCCATCATTGAAGTCCCATAGAGCCGTGGAGCCTACTACACGTTGTACACCGAGCTGCATGCAAACCCTCAGAAGTTTTTCGACTACACCAGGATGGCAGAACAGAGCTTCGATGACTTGCTGCAATGTGTGCAAGGATCCATAACCAGGCACGACACACAGCTGCAGCGAGCAATTCCTGCTGAGGAATGTCTGTTGGTGACCCTAAGGTACATAATTTTGAAAAAGAAAAACCTGTCATTAATATGATTGTTCTAAAAGCCATGTACTGACTTTTTTCCATTTTTTTCTAAAAGCCATGTATTGATTTTTTTCCATTTTCTGTTCCCCCAATTCCTGGCTACTGGATAGACATTATCATCTCTCCATTTCCAATTCCAGATTGGAGTATCCACAATTCTAGGATTGTTGCAGGCACCTGCTGTGCTTTATGTGATGTTCTGCGTGCAGAATTCTCCCCCCAACCCACAACTGAACTGTGGCTGGAAAATGCTGTAAAATTTATGGACATTTGTAATTTTCCTAACTGTTTGGGGGCTGTGGACGGCAAACACATTCGCATTAGGAAACCAGTTGGAAGTGGATCCCAGTTTTTCATTTATAAAAAATACTTTTCTATTGTTGTCATGGTGATTGCAGATGCTGACTGTAGAATTATCGCCGTTGACATTGGCTCATTTGGACGAGGAAATTACTCACAGACTTTTAAAATCTCTGACATGGGACAACGTTTTTATGGTAATGATTTAAATTTTCCACCGCGCAACCTCTTCCCAACACTGAAAGACCGCCAATGCCATTTGTTGCGGTTGTGGATGAAGCGTTCCAAATGTATGCCAACCTCCTAAAACCGTACTCAAGTCGGGACTTAAATCACACAAAAAAGATTTACAACTACCGACTGACAAGGGCACGAAGAACTGTGGAGTGTGCCTTTGGATTGCTGGACTCTAAATGGCGCATTTTGGGAACAGCCATTTTTCAAAAAATTGATACTATTGATGAGGTTGTGAAAGCGCGTGTTGTTCTGCACAACTACATCCTGGCTAAAGAGCGACAAAACTTAGAATTAGAGGAACCTGTTACTAGCACTTTGCGTGATTGCTACTGATGAGCGAGTATACTCGTTGTTCGGGTTTTCCTGGGCACGCTCGGGTGGTCTCCGAGTATTTGTGAGTGCTCGGAGATTTAGTTTTTGTTGACTCAGCTGCATGATTTATGGATTTACGGCTGCTAGCCAGCCTGACTAAATGTGGGGGTCAATGTTACCAGGGATTCCCAGCCAGTCTCCCATGCTGGTACTTGCCCAGCCTCAAGCTGCTTAGTATTTGCGACCTGACGAGGGCAGGAACATTCAGCTTAGAGTGGCCATTGACAGGTGTCAATGTTACCAGGGATTCCCAGCCAGTCTCCCATGCTGGTACTTGCCCAGCCTCAAGCTGCTTAGTATTTGCGATCTGACGAGGGCAGGAACATTCAGCTTAGAGTGGCCATTGACAGCATGGGAGACTGGCTGGGAATCCCTGGTAGCATTGGTCAATGGCCACTCTAAGCTGAATGTTCCTGCCCTCGTCAGATCGCAAATATTAAGCAGCTTGAGGCTGGGCAAGTACCAGCATGGGAGACTGGCTGGGAATCCCTGGTAACATTGACACCTAAATGTGGGAGTGACCTGGTTGCTAGGGAATCCCCACATGTATTCAAGCTGTCCAGCAGCCACAAATCACGCAGCTAAATCTTCGAGCACTAACAAAAACTCGAGTGTACTCGCTGATCACTAGTGATTACCAAGATCACCCTCTGAGGACTTCAGTGGAAGTTGTCCAAATGAGGGATACATTTGCTGCCTACTTTGTTTCTGATAATGGACGACTGTCATGGCAAAACGAAATGGTTTAAGCTGCTAAAATGTACCTGTAATGTTAAAATGTACCTGTAATGTTTGCTGACTGAAATAAAAAACCTCTAGTTAAACACTAGTGATGAGCGAGTATATTCGTTGCTCGGGTTTTCCCGAGCACGCTTGGGTGGTCTCCGAGTATTTGTGAGTGCTCGGAGATTTAGTTTTTGTTGACGCAGCTGCATGATTACAGCTGCTAGCCAGCCTGAGCACATGTGGGGTTGCCTGGTTGCTAGGGAATCCCCACATGTATTCAAGCTAACAGCCGCAAGTCATGCAGCTGCGGTGATGAAAACTAAATCTCCAAGCACTCACAATACTCGTCCACCCGAGCGTGCTCGCTCATCGCTATTAAACACCTGTTCCAAGTTCCCTCAACAATACAATACACATAATTGTGTGTTTGGGGCTATGGCGCATAAGTGTGGCGACGGCGCATAAGTGTGGCGACGGCGCATACAGAGATTAAGAACACACTGTAAATGTGCAAACAAAAGCAAAATTTTATTTAACAATAAAAAATTAGCTTTGGGGAATAAAAAAATAACTTTGGGGAATGTTGGAGGGTGAAATATGCTGGACATGGGGGGTGTGGAGCTGGGATGATTGACTAGCATGTGTGGATGGTGAAGGGGTTCCAGAGGAAGGGCCTACAAAATGCATGGGGTCTGGGAGGTCAAGGATAGAAGTAGACACATTACAAGTGGAAGCGTGGGAAGGGAGAGACAAATTAGAAAACAGACAGATTGGAAGGTGAGGATGGTGGTGGTAGGACAATTTTGGGGGTACGTTGGCTGGTCCTTGTCTTCTTCTTGGTTTACTGTGCTGAATTTGTACTGGCCTTCTGTTTGCTTTTTTTTTTAGAGGGTGGGAGTGGTGGCTTGATGTTGGTGTACAGCAGGATTCAGCATGGTGGTGGAGGTAGACAGGCGTGCACAGGACTCAACATGGTGGTGAACCTGGTTAGTGGTGGAACAGCCGGAAATGGCATGTGTGGCGGCTGGAAGTACCGAGTCTGCTGCATAGCCTGGCTGTAAGCAGCATGGCAGGCCTGCATCACATTCAGCAGGAGATCAGGCGTAAGGTTTTCCGACATACCCTGCTCTATAGCATTAAAAAAATGTTTTACCGGTCTCTTCCAGGCATCAAGGCATAGGTTGACTTCCTGGAAAAGTGAGTTCACATGCGCAAACCCACTTTTCAGTCTGTCTCCAACGAAAGGCCATTCTGGAAGACCGAGCCTATGTGAACAAACTTGGGCATGAGGGGCCTGTTCCAGGTCTCCTGCCGCTGGCCAGAAGAGCAAAAAAAAGAATTGTGGCAGAGGACAGGGACAGGGAAAAACCTGAAGGACCAGTTGCCTGTTCTCCAGCCTGTGAAGCCTGCCCACTTGCTGCATCACTGGTGAATGACTGGGACTGTTCAAGGCTTGTTCGATGAGGGTCTGCTCCAACAGAGGACTATCCAGGTTCAGAGGTGCTGCTCTAGGTTCTGTTTGAAAAAGAAATGAAAAACATTACTACAAGAAAATACAATTTTTTAAAGCGCCAACATATCCTGTTGAAAAAAAAAATTCAGATGTTATAACATGGAATTCAACACAAAAATACTTAGGTTCAATGACCAACCGCAGGACCCAGGAAGGAGAGACTACGATGGTGCTTGCACCAATTTGAACCTGACTCTCTTCTCTCATGTCCTTATTGAAGCGATACTTCATCGAACACCACTGGACTTTGACTCTCTTCACTGTGAAGGGGGAAAAAAAAGAAATTGTAAAACAATGCACCAGAAGTTCAGTGTCGCGTCAGACCACATTGCAATACTTTAAGAAAATCCTTTCTGACTTGTGGTGTGGCATAGTCCAAATCATCCAACAGCGATCTGGCCACTTCATCCCATAGCTGCCGAACGACCACAGTGTCCGAGTGACGCTGATCCCGGGTGTCCCACAACGGAACTCGCTCCTACACCAATGTTATTAGGAGGTGACTTTCAGTGGTGGCTTCACGATGTGGAACCTAGAAATCAAAGAAATACATTAATATAATTGTAAACATAAATCAAAACAAAAACAGTCAAGACTACTTACCCGCCATCTTTCCACCTGAACTTGGGCCTGAGTCTGCTCCTGCTCTTCCGCACTGGAACTGGTCTGTAAAGAAAATACTTGATTCGACCCCATGTGTCATATTGACAGTCAATACTTACCAATCAGTAGCAAATGTATTCACTTCATCAGTTTCCTGTCCGCTCTGGGAGATATGCTCTTCACTGGAGGACATCTTTGATGAGGAATGCTGCAAAATAGACTGAAGTGAGTACAGACTGCAGTGAAAGAAACAGGCAGACATTTTCATAGCTTCTATACTCACATCCTGAGTGAAATCCAGAGTCTTCAGATCAGCAAAAGCCTTCAGAGCAGCAAAGCAGTAACAATCGTTCCTAGAGTCTTGAGAGCAATGGACTACCTGTCTCCAGACCCCCTTTTATACATCAGTGATTTTTCAGGTGGTAGCATAGTTTCCTAGACATGATTAGTGTGAAGTACGCATGCGTGTCGAACACATGCGTACGCATGTACTTGCGTACCAATGCGTTCCCATAGACAATAATGCGCTTTTTAATGCATCAAAATGTTGTGTTCGCCAGAACCCGCCGCATATATATGTATGCATGATGCATGCGGATCTATGTAGATCAAACGCTGCGCGCACAGACGCAAATGTGAAACCAGCCTAAATGAGGTATCGCTGTAATCGTACTGACCCGAAGAATAAAGCTACTTTATCATTTTTACCACAAGCAAAACAACATGAAAAAACAAACAAAATTCCTGAATTGCTAGTTTTTGTTCATTCTGTCTCTCAAAAATCGGAATAGAAAGTGATCAAAAAATGTTGTGTGCGAAAATGGTACCAATAAAAACGTTAATTCACCCTACAAAAAACAAGGTCTCAGATTACTCTGCTAGCAGAAATATTGAAAAATTATAGCTCTCAAAATATGGCGAGGCAAGTTTTTGCAAATAGGTGTCAGTGGGTGACAGCAGCCAAACATAAAATATATAAAACTGGTATCACTGTAATGACACCAACCTGAATAGTCATCTAATCACTTATACCGCATGAGGAACAGCATAAAAAAAAATAAAACCAATTCTTCACCTGCTGTTGATTTTTTAGTTCTGTCTTCTAAAGATCCATGTAGTTTCCGTGTAAAAATACATGATTCGGACAGAACCCTGAGCAGAAGATTTCCTATAATGAGCCAGATGGAGGCACTGTGGACATCGTCTTGCATATGATCTGGTTGTGTCTGTCTTTTTAGGAGTTCATGAAAGCGCAGTCGACCACAGATTTGTGCACTTATGAAAGAAGGATACGGCTGAACAGAGGCCAGACGGAATCCAGAGTATCTCTGCTGCCTCATTATAGTGAATGGATCCCTCAGGGGTTTCATCTGAATCACGTCACGCGGTGATTTAAATGGAAACCCTGATGTAGGTACTCAGTGTAGAGCGCCGGATAAATGTGATCCCAAATGTTATGTAAAATGTTTCCAATAAAAGCTTCCACTCAATCCACAAAAAAAGTAAGTAATCTCCATTCAGGTCGATTATGTGTCAATAGAAGTATAGGGGGCTTCCATGTTACTGGTAGTACAAAGGCTCTGGAAAAGTGAAATGGCTCCTCGCCCACCAAAAGAAATCCAACAAATTCTGCACTCCCAAATCCAATTGCCCCCTCCCTTCTGAGCCCCTCCGTGTGCCTAAACCACATTTAGCAAACACGTTTAGCAGGTGTATCTTTTCCAAAATGGGGCCAATTGAGGTGGGATTCTGCTCTATTACCACTTAGGGGCTCTGTATATGGAGTCCACGAACTATTCTAGGAAAATTTGCGCACCAGGAGGCAAATAGCGCTTCTTCCGTTCCAAGTAACGCCGTGTGACTAAGCAGTACTATACAGCCACATATGAGGTATTTTTCCGTTCAGCAGAATTTGTGACAAATTTTGGTGCAATTTTTATCCATTTCCATATGTGAAAATGTAAAATATGGGGCTAAAACAACATTTTTGTGGTTAAAATGTAATAATTTTTTCTTCATTGCCTAATGGCATAAAATTCTGTGACACAGCTGGGGGTCAATATGATGACTTCACCCTTAGATAAATTCATTGAGAGGTAATTACAGTAAAATCTGCACTATAATATGGCGCTCCATTCTTTCTGAGCTTTGCACTGTGCCTCAAAAATAGTTCCTGATTATATGCAGGATATTGGCGCAATCAGGAGAAATTATGAGGTCCATTTTTTCCTATTAGCCCTTATAAAAATTAAAAAATTGTGGCTAAAACAACATTTTAGTTGTAAAAATGTAATTATTCTTTCTTCGCCCAAGTACAGATTTCTGTGAGGCACATGTGGTGTCAATATGATCACTGCATCCAAGAATTAATTCATTGAGAGGTGTAGTTTGTAAAATGACATCACTTGGGGGGTGGGTTCTGCTATTCTGGCACCTCAGGGGCTCTGCCAATGTGACATGGCACCCTCAAACCATTCCAGCAAAATATGAACTCCCTTTTGAGCTTTGCACTATACCTCAAAAGTAGTTTTTGACCACATATGGGGTATTGGTGCACGCAGGAGAAATAGCACAACATATTTTAGTGTCCATTTTCCCCTGTTACCCTTGAGAAAATTAAAAATTTGGGTCTAAAAAAATTTCTTGTGGGAAAATGTTGATTTTTTTTTCCCGGACCTACATTATGAACTTCTGTGAAGCAGTTCAAGGTGCTCACCACACATCTGGATACATTCCTTCAGGGGTCTAGTTTCCAAATTGGGATTTCTTTTATGGCTTTCCACTGTTTAGGCACATCAGGTGCTCTCCAAACGCGACATGGCATCCGCTCTCGATTCCAGAAATTTTTGCATTCAGTCAAATGATGCTCCTTCCCTTCTGAGCCCTGCCATGCGCCCAAACAGTAGGTTTCACCCACATATGAGGTATTGGCATACTTTGCACAACAAATTTTTTAGGGCTAATCTTCTTCTGTTACCCTTGTGAAAAAAATGGGGGCTAAAGTTAAATTTTTGTGAAAAGTTAAATGTTCATTTTTGTCTTTCCACATACCATTAATTTCTGTGAAGCACTTGAAGAGTTAATAAACTTCTTGAATGCGGTTTTGAATACTCAGAGGGTGCAGTTTTTATAATGCTGTCTCTTTTGGGTATTTTCTGTTCTATAACACCCCAAAGTTACTTTAAATGTTTTGTGATAAATGTTATTTATTAACTATTTTGTGTGACATAGCGCTTTGGCTTAAGGGCATCAGAATTAAAAGTTTGAAAATTGTGAAATTTTCAAATTTTTTGCCAAGTTTCCAATATTTTCACAAATAAATGCAAGTCATATAAAAAAATTTTTACCACTATCATTAAGTACAATATATTCCGAAAAAAACTGTCTCAGCATCAGGTGGATCCGTTGAAGTATTCCAGAGTTATCTAATATATAAAGCTGAATGTGTATGTGTGTGTGTGTGTATGTATGTCCGGGATTGGCATCTGCACCGTCGCAGCTACAGCCACAAAATTTTGCACAGTCACACGTCTGGACCCCGAGAGCGTCATAGGCTATGTTGTGAGGCGAAATTTTAACCCCGCGCTTTCCAATTCACCAAACAATTTTGCCCCTATCTACATAATGGGGAAAAAAGTGAAAGGAAAAGTGTTGGAGGCGTCGCAGCTACAGCCACAAAATTTTGCACAGTCACATGTCTGGACCCCGAGAGCATCATAGGCTATGTTGTGAGGTGAAATTTTAACCCCGCGCTTTCCAATTCACCAAACAATTTTGCCCCTATCTACATAATGGGGAAAAGTGAAAGGAAAAGTGTTGGAGGCAAATTGACAGCTGCCAGATGTGAACAAGGGGGACTTAAAGAATGAGAGCGATGGCGCCAAAGAGTGTATATACCGTACAGTTGCTAAGGTGGGGCCCCGACATGGGATACTCACCACACACGGGGATATGAACACACACACAAAATGTGCTTGAACACATATCACCCTCAGCACACATTTCACCACACATACACCAACCTCACCACATAAAAGTCGAAACGCAAAAGTCGCCGCTCAAAACTCGCCACGCGCAAAACTCGCCACATGCAAAAACTAGGCTCACGCAAAACTCGCCACAAGTGCAAAACTCACCTCATGGAAAACTCGCCACACGCAAAACTTGCACACGCGGAAAAATTGCCACATGCACAAAAGTTGCAACACATGCAAAAGTTGCCTCACACAAAACTTGCACATACTCAAAAGGTACTACACATAAAACTCACCACGTGCAAAACTCGCCATGCGCAAAACTTGCTGCACACAACTTGCTACACTAACCTGTCACATGCAACTCGACACACAAAAAGTTGCTACACGCATGTTGCCACACAAAACTCATCTCACAAAAGTCGCTACATGCGTGTCGCCACACGCAGCTCAACACACTGACAAACGAAACTCGCCCTAAAACACACACAAGTCTGGTATTATCCTTCAAAAATAAAAATCTGATTAATAAGCAGACAAACTACAAGAGCAACAAATGTACCATATAGGAAATACGGCAGCTGTCAATTACATGACCTGTCTATTATGTGTATGTGTGAGCTAATATATACTGCCAGGGGGAGGGCTTCCTGTTGGCTGGGGATTTATCAGGCTGCCAATTTAGCTTACAAATACTGAGGTAAAAATACTGACCAAATAACGTGTGAATGCGGTCTAATACAGGAGGAGATGACACATAGGTATATACTATATACAGGAGAGATGGCACACAGGTATATACTATATACAGGAGGAGATGACACACAGATATATACTATATACAGGAGGAGATGACACACAGATATATACTATATACAGGAGATGACATACAGGTATATACTATATACAGGGGAGATGACAAACAGGTACATACTATATACAGGAGCAGATGACCTACAGGTATATACTATAAACAGGAGGAGATGACACACAGGTACATACTATATACAGGAGCAGATGACCTACAGGTATATACTATATACAGGAGGAGATGACACACAGGTATATACTATAAACAGGAGCAGATGACTTACAGGTATATACTATATACATGAGGAGATGACACACAGGTATATACTATATACAGGAGCAGATGACCTACAGGTATATACTATATGCAGGAGGAGATGACATACAGGTATATGCTATATAGAAGATGACATACAGGTATATACTATATAAAGGAGGAGATGACACACAGATATATACTATATACAGGAGGAGATGACATACAGGTATATACTATATATAGAAGAAGACATACAGGTATATACTATATATTGGAGGAGATGACATACAGGTATATACTATATACAGGGGAGATGACACACAGCAGGTATATACTATATACAGGGGAGATGACAAACAGGCATATACTATATACAGGAGATGACATACAGGTGTATACTATATATAAGGGAGATGACAAACATGTATATACTGAGGTGAAAATGAGAGGTGTGAGGTGAAAATGAAAAGGTGTGATTGCAAAATGAGAGGAGTGAGGGAAAATAGTGGAGTGATCGGAAAATGACAGATGTGAGGTCGAAATGACAAGTGTTAGGGGGGAATGAGAGGAGTGAGGGAGAAAATGAGAGGTGTGAGGGAGAAAATGAGAGATGTGAGGGGGAAAATGAAAGATGTGATTGGGAAAATGAGAGGCATGATGGGAAAATAAGAGAAGTGAGGTGCTATAACTAACCACAGATATTTACTATGCCCAGGCAACGCCGGGCTCTTCAGCTAGTTACCTCATAAAGTTAAACTTTTCCGCTTTATAAAATGCAGCTTGGTGCTTAACGTACAAAGTGGCTCAGTCCTTAAGAGGTTAAGGTTCATACAAGTAAACAAGGAGAGAGTAATATCACATAACAAAACTTCATATGAAACGTGTGTCGGGTGTGTTTTCTTTGATAGGTAAAGTGCACTTCATGCCATTGTGCATTATTATTATTATGTGACTTTTTATGTGATATTACTCTCTCTTTGTTTACTTGTATGTACCCATAACCCCTTCATCCCCGAAGGCTTTTTGCACGTTAATGACCAGGCTAATTTTTTACAACTCTGACCACTGTGACTTTATGAGGCAGTAACTCTGGAACGCTTTAACAGATCCCGCTGATTCTGGGACTGTTTTTTTTATTTTTTTATAACATACTGTACTTCATGATACTGGTAAAAATTATTCAGTGTGACTTGCGTTTGTGTAAAAAACGGAAATTTGGCCAAAACTTGGGAAAATATTCAGAAAAATTCCCACGCTAGAGTTCATATGAGTTTCTGCCACCAGGGGGCGCAGCTTCTATGATGGCACCGCAAGTCAACGAAGCTGCATTCCATTCATTCCCCAGTTTTAACAGCTAGGGGTGGCTGCATGAGCAGGCTCCTGGTTGTAAATTTATTTAACCCCTTCAGATGGATTTACATCGTGGGACATGACTGTATGGTGGACAGGTATGGGATACTGTTGCTTTTTTATTTTCCTTTTTTTTCAGTCGAGGGTCGTCAGTTGGATTGAGGGTACAATAAAGAGATTAAAACCCCATGTGTTTATTTATTTCATTCAAATACTTTATTCATAATGTGTGTGTATTTTTACTTCTTTATTACTATTTGATTAATAATGGATAGGTGTCTTATTGACATCTCTCCATTATTAACCCGGCTTAATGTCACCTTGCATTAGCAAGGTGACATTATCCCCTTATTACTCCATATCCTACCGCTACTCGGGAGTGGGAAGAGAGTGGCTAAGTGCCAGAATAGGCACATCTTACAGATACGCCTTTTCTGGGGTGGCTGGGGGCAGATGTTTCTAGCCCGGGGAAGGGGGGGGGGAACAATAACCATGGTCCCTCTCTAGGCTATTAATATCTGCCCTCACTCACTGGCTTTCCCACTCTTTGGTGAGAAAATTGTGCGGGAGCCCACGCCAGTTTTTTCCATGATTTAACCCTTTATTTTAACACCTAGAGCACCGAAACACACTACTAACATTATTAGTGAGGAATATGTAAAGATATAACGGATATGAAATGGTTTACTGTATGTAAACCATGTCTCATATCCTGTCGGGTTTGATAAGGAGTTAGCAAAGGCCGGCAATTGAATTACCGGCTTTTATGCCATCTAGCTCTATATTAAATATTTTATATATATATATATATATATATATATATATATATATATATATATATACATACAGTGGGGCAAAAAAGTATTTAGTCAGTCAGCAATAGTGCAAGTTTCACCACTTAAAAAGATGAGAGGCGTCTGTAATTTACATCATAGGTAGACCTCAACTATGGGAGACAAACTGAGAAAAAAAAATCCAGAAAATCACATTGTCTGTTTTTTTAACATTTTATTTGCATATTATGGTGGAAAATAAGTATTTGGTCAGAAACAAAATTTCATCTCAATACTTTGTAATTTATCCTTTGTTGGCAATGACAGAGGTCAAACGTTTTCTGTAAGTCTTCACAAGGTTGCCACACACTGTTGTTGGTATGTTGGCCCATTCCTCCATGCAGATCTCCTCTAGAGCAGTGATGTTTTTGGCTTTTCGCTTGGCAACACGGACTTTCAACTCCCTCCAAAGATTTTCTATAGGGTTGAGATCTGGAGACTGGCTAGGCCACTCCAGGACCTTGAAATGCTTCTTACGAAGCCTCTCCTTCGTTGCCCTGGCGGTGTGCTTTGGATCATTGTCATGTTGAAAGACCCAGCCACGTTTCATCTTCAATGCCCTTGCTGATGGAAGGAGGTTTGCACTCAAAATCTCACGATACATGGCTCTATTCATTCTTTCATGTACCCGGATCAGTTGTCCTGGCCCCTTTGCAGAGAAACAGCCCCAAAGCATGATGTTTCCACCACCATGCTTTACAGTAGGTATGGTGTTTGATGGATGCAACTCCGTATTCTTTTTCCTCCAAACACGACAAGTTGTGTTTCTACCAAACAGTTCCAGTTTGGTTTCATCAGACCATAGGACATTCTACCAAAACTCCTCTGGATCATCCAAATGCTCTCTAGCAAACTTCAGACGGGCCCGGACATGTACTGGCTTAAGCAGTGGGACACGTCTGGCACTGCAGGATCTGAGTCCATGGTGGCGTAGTGTGTTACTTATGGTAGGCCTTGTTACATTGGTCCCAGCTCTCTGCAGTTCATTCACTAGGTCCCCCTGCGTGGTTCTGGGATTTTTGCTCACCGTTCTTGTGATCATTCTGACCCCACGGGGTGGGATTTTGCGTGGAGCCCCAGATCGAGGGAGATTATCAGTGGTCTTGTATGTCTTCCATTTTCTAATTATTGCTCCCACTGTTGATTTCTTCACTCCAAGCTGGTTGGCTATTGCAGATTCAGTCTTCCCAGCCTGGTGCAGGGCTACAATTTTGTTTCTAGTGTCCTTTGACAGCTCTTTGGTCTTCACCATAGTGGAGTTTGGAGTCAGACTGTTTGAGGGTGTGCACAGGTGTCTTTTTATACTGATAACAAGTTTAAACAGGTGCCATTACTACAGGTAATGAGTGGAGGAAAGAGGAGACTCTTAAAGAAGAAGTTACAGGTCTGTGAGAGCCAGAAATCTTGATTGTTTGTTTCTGACCAAATACTTATTTTCCACCATAATATGCAAATAAATTGTTAAAAAAACAGACAATGTGATTTTCTGGATTTTTATTTCTCAGTTTGTCTCCCATAGTTGAGATCTACCTATGATGTAAATTACAGACGCCTCTCATCTTTTTAAGTGGTGGAACTTGCACTATTGCTGACTGACTAAATACTTTTTTGCCCCACTGTATATATATATATACATACACAGTACAGAGCAAAAGTTTGGACACACCTCATTTAAAGATTTTTCTGCATTTTCATGACTGAAAATTGTAAATTCACACTGAAGGCATCAAAACTATGAATTAACACATGTGGAATTATATGCTTAACAAAAAAGTGTGAAACAACTGAAAATAGGTCTTATATTCTAGGTTCTTCAAAGTAGCCACCTTTTGCTTTGATGACTGCTTTGCGCATTCTTGGCATTCTCTTGAGGAGCTTCAAGAGGTAGTCACCGGAAATGGTCTTCCAACAATCTTGAAGGAGTTCCCAGAGATGCTTAGCACTTGTTGGCCCTTTTGCCATCACTCTGCGGTCAAGCTCACCCCAAACCATCTCGATTGGGTTCAGGTCTGGTGACTGTGGAGGCCAGGTCATCTGGCGTAGCACCCCATCACTCTCCTTCTTGGTCAAATAGCTCTTTACACAGCCTGGAGGTGTGTTTGGGGTCATTGTCCTGTTGAAAAATAAATTTTGGTCCAACTAAACGCAAACCGGATGGAATAGCATGTTGCTGCAAGATGCTGTTGTAGCCATGCTAGTTCAGTATGCCTTCAATTTTGAAAAAATTCCCAACAGTGTCACCAGCAAAGCACCCCCACACCATCACACCTCCTCCTCCATGCTTCATGGTGGGGACAGGCATGTAGAGTCCATCTATTCACCTTTTCTGCATCGCACAAAGACACGGTTGTTGGAACCAAAGATCTCAAATTTGGACTCATCAGAGCACAGCACAGATTTCCACTCATTCCTTGTGTTCTTTAGCCCAAACAAGTCTCTTCTGCTTGATGCCTGTCCTTAGCAGTGGTTTACTAGCAGCTATTTTACCATGAGATGTGTCTGCTGCTAGAACTCTGCGTGGCATTGACCTGGTCTCTAATCTGAGCTGCTGTTAATCTGCGATTTCTGAGGCTGTTGACTCGGAGAAACTTATCCTCAGAAGCAGAGGTAACTCTTGGTCTTTCTTTCCTGGGGAGGTCCTCATGTGAGCCAGTTTCTTTGTAGTGCTTGATGGTTTTTGCAACTGCACTTGGGGACACTTTCAAAGTTTTCCCAATTTTTTGCACTGACTGACCTTCATTTCTTAAAGTATTGATGGCCACTCGTTTTTCTTTACTTAGAATTTGTATTATGGCAAGAATAAAGCAGCTAACAGTCTATTCAGTAGGACTATCAGCTGTGTATCCACCAGACTTCTCCTCAACACAACTGATGGTCCCAATTCCGTTCATAAGGCATGAAATCCCACTTATTAAACCTGACAGGACACACCTGTGAAGTGAAAACCATTTCCTGTGACTACCTCTTGAAGCTCATCAAGAGAACGCCAAGAGTGTGCAAAGCAGTTGTGACGCCCAGGAGACCGGGATACCCAGCACCGGACCAATGGAGTCTGTCTCTTGAGGGGGATGTCACGGGTGGCTTGACCCGGTGCTGTGGCCTCAGGCAATGCACAGTGTAAGGGGTATCATGAGGGGACAGGCACTTACTTGATCAGCAGCAGGTTCTCCCAGCGGTGACGATCCCGATCCTGGATAGATGGCTATTGTCCAAATGAAAGACTGAGGCACTGAAACGTTTAACCAGTTTACTTTAACATAAAAGGATTTACAACCAGTCCTGTCACCGGAGTCTGTATGGGAACTCTGAGTTACTTTGACCCTGCCGGGGTCTTCGCCTCTTATTGTGCGCAATTTCTGTGTGGCCCTGCTGCTGTATGTGAACTGGCTGCCGGCCCAATCTGTCCCCTCCGGGTCCTGGTTCGACGGGCAACTCGAGTCCTTTTATCGGTTTACCCCCTCTGGGAGTACCGCTGAACTCTGTGTCTGTTGCTGCGTCCGGCCCTAGTGAAGCTGATATCACCTCACGTTTTTCCGGTTGCTGTATTATATATAATGAATACAGCCACGGATCCGGTATCCGTCTTTGCGCCTGTTCTGGGTAGTGATTAATGCTACCCGGTTCTCACAATGTCCTTTTTCTCTATCCCTCTTCTCCTCAGGCCGGTGATTTAGGCCTGGTAACAGTCACAGGGCTGTTAGAGATTCAATTGTATGACCTCTCACTTTCAGCTCCTTAGCCCAACTGCCATTTCTTCTCTCAGACCAGAATGGATCAAGGGGAGTCTCTGGAGCTCCCCCTTCTGGCCGGAGGTGGTAGTGCAGTCTTGCTATTTTAGTATTTGTACTTACTGTCAGTAACTATTTTTGTGGCAAATACCCCTAGGGGTGCCACATTCCCCCTTAGTTAAGAACAGTACTCCGGGACTGTGGGACAATAACATTTTGAAATAACAATTAATATGTACAGAGTCTTAAAAATGAAAAGTTACAAAAACCACTCAAGGAAACAAAAATAGAGTTCTGTAAAAAGTCACTTCAAATAGCGTCCATTAATACAGTTCTATCCTTGAAGGTATTAGGAACGGCACTGTACTTAGTGTCCAGGAATTTAGTTCCATTTTTCCAACGGAGTTATCAATATAAAGTCTAAAGAAAGTTCAAAAAGAGCAAAAAGCAAAGTTCAAAAAGCAGTCTTTCCGGAGCTTTGATTTAGTGCCTCCGGGCTGATAAAAAGTTCAAGAATATGCAATAAGTTCATACAGACAAGTCTCTGTAGGCACTGGGCTTAAACGTTGCAGACTGATAGCAATGACTATACTACATTTTCTGTTTAACTATATACGGCATAACATATATACAATTCACATTATGAGCTTTATAGTTGGTAATCTGCATACCTGGCCGGTAATTGACCCTGGGTACTACGCTGTGATCTACGTAATAGCGGTGTCTCTTCATGTGGTGTACTACTGTCTACTGCAGATGTAGTATCTGCCCGCTCTGCTAAAGATAATTCCACGACTATGGAGTTGGCAAGTCCACCGTGAATGGGATTACTCTGACCAGGAATCTGTTCTTCCTGGCCTGGAACCTCCTGTAGTACGGGGTCAGCCTCTTCCTGTCTTGGGACTTCTGGTATTGGGTTCGGTGTTGGGTAAAAGGCCACCATGGGAACCACTACTGCACCATGGTATGTTAGTAGGGTTTTGGGAAAGTCTCCTATACAGGTGTGATACACTTCCTCTTCTTTTTCCTTTACTGGTTGAACCTGTATGGGTTGAATAACTTCAGGTTCTGGCTGGACAACGTCTGGCTCTTTCAATGCTTCCGGACATAATTTAAGATTGTCTCTTGACACTAGTACAGATGTTAAGCCTCCGTTTTTGCTAATGAGACACATTTTAGGATTATCCACTCTTGTTGGTAAAACTGTGTAGGGTACGGCTTCCCACTGATTGTCCAGTTTATTGGTTCGACGATTTCTCTTGAGCACTTGGTCACCCGGTCTTAATGGGGTCGCTAGAGCATTCTGGTTGAAAGTTCGCTCTTGTCTTTCTCTAGTTTGCTGAAGGCTTCTTTCCACACTCTCTTGCACTTGGCGATACTGCTTTTGCCGTATGATATCCCAATTGGAGTCTTGAACTTCTGCGTCTGGTTTCAGAATTCCCATTTCTAGATCGATTGGTAATTGGCCGGGTCTTGCACGCATAAGGTAAGCTGGGGTGCAATTGGTGGAACTCACCGGGACATGATTATACAGATCCACCAAGTCAGGCAATTTCTCTGGCCATTGATTCCTTTCTGCCTCAGGTAAAGTCTTTAGTAGTTCTATTACAATATGGTTCATCTTCTCGCATAAGCCGTTTGTTTGTGGATGATAGGCCGTCGTCCGGATCTTTTTGCAACCATACATATTACAGAATTCTCTGAAGATCTCTGATTCAAAGGCTGTACCTTGGTCGGTGAGAACCTGTTCCGGATATCCATGGGGTCTACAAAAGTACGTTTGGAACGCTTTGGCTGCTGTTTTTGCTGTCAGATCTTTTACGGGTACTACTACCAAGAAGCGTGAATAATGGTCCACGATGGTCAAGGCATAGACATAGCCAGACCGGCTTGGTGTCAACTTCACGTGGTCCATGGCTACAAGTTCAAGTGGTTGTTTGGTGATTATGGGCTGCAGTGGTGCTCTTTGGTTCTTTTGATCGTTTCTTCTGAGGTTGCACGGGCCACAATTTCTGCACCACTGTTCGATTGATTTTCTCATCCCGACCCAATAAAATCTTTCTCTTAGAAGTACTTCTAACTTTTTCCAACCGAAGTGACCAGCACCATTATGGTAAGCTTCGAGGACCATCTTGACATCTTGTTTAGGCACGATAATCTGCCAAACCAATTCATGTGTTTTCGGATTGGTGTACCTTCTACAGAGCTTCCCTTGATACAGGAACATTTTGCCTCTCTCTTTCCAGAGTTGATGCGTCTCTTCTGGGGCATCCTCATCGGGATATGCACTTTGCTCAGTTAACAGTTCCTTCACCAACTTCACAGCCGGATTGCTGTCTTGGGTGTCAGCCCATCTATGGTGTGCTAACGGATTTAAATTCACCTCTTGTTGTTTCTGATAGGTACTTGACTGATGATGTTTTGCCTTGGGATGATGGAAGGCTGGTAGTTCAATTTCTTCAAGCTCCCCCATTTCTTCTTCTACATCTCTCAAGTGTGGCATCCGGGATAGGGCATCGGCATTTCCATTCTTGCGACCTGCTCGATACTTGATCTTGAAGTTGTAATTAGATAACCGGGCTATCCATCGCTGTTCTAACGCACCTAATTTGGCTGTGTCCAGGTGGGTCAACGGATTGTTGTCAGTATAGACAATAAATTCTGCAGTGGCCAGATAGTGTTTGAAACGTTCAGTCACAGCCCAAACTACTGCCAGTAGTTCCAATTTGAAGGAGCTGTAATTTTCTGAATTTCTTTCAGTAGGCCGGAGCTTTCTACTTGCAAAGGCGATGACTTTCTCCCGACCTTCTTGCTTTTGTGACAGCACCGCTCCTAGTCCCACATTACTGGCATCGGTGTAGAGGATGAAAGGTTGATGGTAATCTGGGTATGCCAGAACCTCTTCTCCGGTTAGTGCCTTCTTTAGTTGTTCAAAGGAGTCTTCCCTTTCGTCGTTCCACTGAAAAGGAGGGTTTCGGTTTGAAGGTTTCTTCGTCTGCCCTACCAAGGTGTCTTGCAAGGGTGCTGCCAACTTGGTAAATCCTTTTATAAATCTGCGATAGTAACCCACCAATCCCAGGAATTGTCTCACTTCTTTTGCGCTGGTAGGTCTTGGCCAATCCCTTATGGCGCTTATTTTCTCGGGATCTGGTGCTACTCCCTCCGAACTCACGATGTGTCCCAGGTACTGTACCTTTGGCTTGAGAAGGTGACATTTGGATGGCTTGACTTTCATGCCATACCTGGATAAGGCTTCGAACACTTCTGCCAGGTCTATTAAGTGTTGTTCGTAAGTCTTTGAGTAGACGATCACATCATCTAGGTACAGGAGGACGGTCTCGAAGTTCTTGTGTCCGAGGCAGCATTCCATCAGCAGCTGGAAGGTACCGGATGCGTTGCAGAGTCCGAACGGCATGCGATTAAATTCACATAGACCCATTGGTGTGGTGAATGCCGTCTTTTCCTTATCTCGCTCAGCCACAGGGACTTGCCAATACCCGCTTGTTAAGTCTAAGGTGGAAAAATAATTAGCAGATTTCAAAGCAGTTAAGGACTCTTCTATCCTAGGCAAGGGGTAGGCGTCTTTATGGGTGATGTTATTAATCTTCCGGTAGTCTACGCACATTCTCATGGTTCCGTCCTTTTTTTTGACAATCACTAGAGGGGCCGCCCAGGGGCTACAGCTGTCTCTTATTACCCCGGCCTGTTTCATCTCCCTCAGCATATCTTTTGCACATTGATAGTGAGCGGGCGGTATGGGTCTATATCTTTCTTTTATTGGGGGATGGTCACTGGTGGGGATTGTGTGTTCTACCCCTTCTATCCGTCCGAAGTCCAATGGGTGTTTACTGAAGACTTGTTCATATTCCGTCACTAGCCTATACACCCCTTGTTTTTGATGGGTAGGTGTTGAATTTATGCCCACGTGTAGCTGTTGGCACCAATCCTCCATTTCTCCATCTGAGCCATTGCCTTCCACCTGACAAGTTGGTTCTAAGGGCTCAATGGTTGTGATGGCATTGTTGTCAACAGTATATAGCTTTGCCATTGTAGCATACCTTGGCAAAGTGACCTCTTCCTCTCCACAGTTCAAAAGTCGTACCGGCACTCGTCCCCGGTGTACCTCGACTATCCCTCGTGCTGTGAGTATAGTGGGCCTGCTGTCGGTGTACACTGGTTCTATTAAGGCTTGATAATCTCGTCCCTTAGTACCAATGGCTGCTCTACACCATACCAGCATTTCTGTTTTTGGTGGGATTACAATAGATGTTGGATCACTTACCCTCACACTGCCGATTTCTCCACCTGCAACTTCTACCTGTTGCCTTAACATCAATACTTTTATTTCCCTCCGGAGAACTCTCTGCTGGCAGGATTGGGCAGTTTCAGCAATTTGCTGTAAGACAGAAATGACTTCGGAAAAGCAGTTCTCTAACACATTCATTCCTATCAATACAGTTGGTTCACAGTTCCGCCGGTCAACATCAACAACAATTATACCCTGTTTCTTCAATTCTACTTTACCAATCTTTATGGTCATCTCCCTGAATCCTAGTTTCGGTACCAACTTACCATTACTGGCCCATATATCTAGTTCAACATCAGAGGGCCCTTTATCAATATCTGCATCAGCCCAGTACCTCTTATAAAGGATATACGGTATAGATGAAATCTGGGAACCTGTGTCCAGCAAAGCGGTGAGGGGCATTCCGTCCAGCACGATAGGGATAATGGGTCGTCCTCCGATGTACCTGTCGTGCCAGGGTGTTGGGCCTTGAAAGTTCATTCCTGCGAAGCGGCCCGCATTCCCAGGGGATTCCCGTTTAAATCACAATCTCGTGCAAAGTGGCCTGGCTGCTGGCAACGGCGGCAAATGGGCTGTCCATCCGGTTGGTAGCGGTCGCGGGGTCGTCCTCTCCATGTCGGGTATCTCCAGGGTCTCATCATGGAACACCTTCTCTACGGTTTGACAACTCCATCTTGGGTCCTCTCATCTCCTGCATGGTTTTAGCCATTGAAGCAACAACATCAGTTAAAGAGTCAAGCTTTTGTTGAAGAGTCTCATTAGTACTGGGCCCCAGGGGCTTAGCAATGGCCCCGGACATAGCTGATGTCACTGGTACTCCATGTTGTTAAGGAGCCTCTGCCATGAGTTGCGCAGGATCCTGATCCCGAGGTGCCTCTGCCAGCTGGAGACGTATAACGCTCTCCTTTAATTGGGCAAATGTCAATTCAGGGTTCTTAAAAACAAGCATGCTCACATGCCCCCGGTGAGAAGGGGTGTAGAGTCCCTCAATAAATTGATCTCTTAGCAGTTTATCCGCTCCGGTGTTAAAAATGGGTTCAGCCAGTGTAAGTGATTTAAGGGCTTCCTGCAGGTTTAAGGCAAAGTCTCTCACGCCCTCATTAACTTTTTGTTTGCAATTAAAGAATCGTACTTTAGCTTTGCTGCTGGCAGTGGTTTCAAATGTAGCTTTTAATCCAGCAAATATGCGTTCAACAGTGCCTTTTAGATCAGCTGCCCATGCTGTGACTTCTCGCTTAGCATGGCCACTTAACTGCATCATCAGGAGACTAACACGCTGAACTTCACCCACAGGGAACATGTCAAAATGGGCCAGCATCTTTTCTCTGAAATCGTCAAGGGTATTAGGCTCACCTTCATACATTGGAAGCCATGGGCCACCCGGGGTATATGGCATCAGCACCGGCATGATGGGCGCCACTCCTTGCACCGCTGCGCTACCGGACTCTCTATCGACACTCTGTCTTTCAGCTGCATTAGCGTCGCCGGGTGCTGCGGCGTCTCCGTGCTGCGACATACTGTGCCCCCTTAGTTAATCCGGACCCTTCCGGTCCTCCGCTTCCGTCGGGATAGTGTAGATTCGTTCCGCTGTGCAGCAGGATCGATTTTCCCCTTGCTCTGATGTCAGAGCGCTCAGCTTGGTGCCGCCCACAATGACACGCCCCCTGCTGCTCCCACCCACCGCGCTCTGTAATGGCGGATTCTGAAGTTTTTCAGTTAGACTGGGGCTCAGGTGATGGCGTAGCTCAATTAACAGTCTCGTGCCTAACGGTTATGAAGTGATTACCTCAGGGGATGGCGGCCATCTTTACTCCATTATAACCAATGGGGAAAAGTCACTTTCAATAGTTTTCAATGGGGAATGGATTTTTCTTTAATAAAGTCAATTTTCAAGATTTTTCATCCCAGTTTTCACAGTTTTGGGCTCCAATCACGGCACACAATACCCGGTATACGGGCTGGCTAGATCCTGTTCGTGACGCCAATTGTGACGCCCAGGAGACCGGGATACCCAGCACCGGACCAATGGAGTCTGTCTCTTGAGGGGGATGTCACGGGTGGCTTGACCCGGTGCTGTGGCCTCAGGCAATGCACAGTGTAAGGGGTATCATGAGGGGACAGGCACTTACTTGATCAGCAGCAGGTTCTCCCAGCGGTGACGATCCCGATCCTGGATAGATGGCTATTGTCCAAATGAAAGACTGAGGCACTGAAACGTTTAACCAGTTTACTTTAACATAAAAGGATTTACAACCAGTCCTGTCACCGGAGTCTGTATGGGAACTCTGAGTTACTTTGACCCTGCCGGGGTCTTCGCCTCTTATTGTGCGCAATTTCTGTGTGGCCCTGCTGCTGTATGTGAACTGGCTGCCGGCCCAATCTGTCCCCTCCGGGTCCTGGTTCGACGGGCAACTCGAGTCCTTTTATCGGTTTACCCCCTCTGGGAGTACCGCTGAACTCTGTGTCTGTTGCTGCGTCCGGCCCTAGTGAAGCTGATATCACCTCACGTTTTTCCGGTTGCTGTATTATATATAATGAATACAGCCACGGATCCGGTATCCGTCTTTGCGCCTGTTCTGGGTAGTGATTAATGCTACCCGGTTCTCACAATGTCCTTTTTCTCTATCCCTCTTCTCCTCAGGCCGGTGATTTAGGCCTGGTAACAGTCACAGGGCTGTTAGAGATTCAATTGTATGACCTCTCACTTTCAGCTCCTTAGCCCAACTGCCATTTCTTCTCTCAGACCAGAATGGATCAAGGGGAGTCTCTGGAGCTCCCCCTTCTGGCCGGAGGTGGTAGTGCAGTCTTGCTATTTTAGTATTTGTACTTACTGTCAGTAACTATTTTTGTGGCAAATACCCCTAGGGGTGCCACATTCCCCCTTAGTTAAGAACAGTACTCCGGGACTGTGGGACAATAACATTTTGAAATAACAATTAATATGTACAGAGTCTTAAAAATGAAAAGTTACAAAAACCACTCAAGGAAACAAAAATAGAGTTCTGTAAAAAGTCACTTCAAATAGCGTCCATTAATACAGTTCTATCCTTGAAGGTATTAGGAACGGCACTGTACTTAGTGTCCAGGAATTTAGTTCCATTTTTCCAACGGAGTTATCAATATAAAGTCTAAAGAAAGTTCAAAAAGAGCAAAAAGCAAAGTTCAAAAAGCAGTCTTTCCGGAGCTTTGATTTAGTGCCTCCGGGCTGATAAAAAGTTCAAGAATATGCAATAAGTTCATACAGACAAGTCTCTGTAGGCACTGGGCTTAAACGTTGCAGACTGATAGCAATGACTATACTACATTTTCTGTTTAACTATATACGGCATAACATATATACAATTCACATTATGAGCTTTATAGTTGGTAATCTGCATACCTGGCCGGTAATTGACCCTGGGTACTACGCTGTGATCTACGTAATAGCGGTGTCTCTTCATGTGGTGTACTACTGTCTACTGCAGATGTAGTATCTGCCCGCTCTGCTAAAGATAATTCCACGACTATGGAGTTGGCAAGTCCACCGTGAATGGGATTACTCTGACCAGGAATCTGTTCTTCCTGGCCTGGAACCTCCTGTAGTACGGGGTCAGCCTCTTCCTGTCTTGGGACTTCTGGTATTGGGTTCGGTGTTGGGTAAAAGGCCACCATGGGAACCACTACTGCACCATGGTATGTTAGTAGGGTTTTGGGAAAGTCTCCTATACAGGTGTGATACACTTCCTCTTCTTTTTCCTTTACTGGTTGAACCTGTATGGGTTGAATAACTTCAGGTTCTGGCTGGACAACGTCTGGCTCTTTCAATGCTTCCGGACATAATTTAAGATTGTCTCTTGACACTAGTACAGATGTTAAGCCTCCGTTTTTGCTAATGAGACACATTTTAGGATTATCCACTCTTGTTGGTAAAACTGTGTAGGGTACGGCTTCCCACTGATTGTCCAGTTTATTGGTTCGACGATTTCTCTTGAGCACTTGGTCACCCGGTCTTAATGGGGTCGCTAGAGCATTCTGGTTGAAAGTTCGCTCTTGTCTTTCTCTAGTTTGCTGAAGGCTTCTTTCCACACTCTCTTGCACTTGGCGATACTGCTTTTGCCGTATGATATCCCAATTGGAGTCTTGAACTTCTGCGTCTGGTTTCAGAATTCCCATTTCTAGATCGATTGGTAATTGGCCGGGTCTTGCACGCATAAGGTAAGCTGGGGTGCAATTGGTGGAACTCACCGGGACATGATTATACAGATCCACCAAGTCAGGCAATTTCTCTGGCCATTGATTCCTTTCTGCCTCAGGTAAAGTCTTTAGTAGTTCTATTACAATATGGTTCATCTTCTCGCATAAGCCGTTTGTTTGTGGATGATAGGCCGTCGTCCGGATCTTTTTGCAACCATACATATTACAGAATTCTCTGAAGATCTCTGATTCAAAGGCTGTACCTTGGTCGGTGAGAACCTGTTCCGGATATCCATGGGGTCTACAAAAGTACGTTTGGAACGCTTTGGCTGCTGTTTTTGCTGTCAGATCTTTTACGGGTACTACTACCAAGAAGCGTGAATAATGGTCCACGATGGTCAAGGCATAGACATAGCCAGACCGGCTTGGTGTCAACTTCACGTGGTCCATGGCTACAAGTTCAAGTGGTTGTTTGGTGATTATGGGCTGCAGTGGTGCTCTTTGGTTCTTTTGATCGTTTCTTCTGAGGTTGCACGGGCCACAATTTCTGCACCACTGTTCGATTGATTTTCTCATCCCGACCCAATAAAATCTTTCTCTTAGAAGTACTTCTAACTTTTTCCAACCGAAGTGACCAGCACCATTATGGTAAGCTTCGAGGACCATCTTGACATCTTGTTTAGGCACGATAATCTGCCAAACCAATTCATGTGTTTTCGGATTGGTGTACCTTCTACAGAGCTTCCCTTGATACAGGAACATTTTGCCTCTCTCTTTCCAGAGTTGATGCGTCTCTTCTGGGGCATCCTCATCGGGATATGCACTTTGCTCAGTTAACAGTTCCTTCACCAACTTCACAGCCGGATTGCTGTCTTGGGTGTCAGCCCATCTATGGTGTGCTAACGGATTTAAATTCACCTCTTGTTGTTTCTGATAGGTACTTGACTGATGATGTTTTGCCTTGGGATGATGGAAGGCTGGTAGTTCAATTTCTTCAAGCTCCCCCATTTCTTCTTCTACATCTCTCAAGTGTGGCATCCGGGATAGGGCATCGGCATTTCCATTCTTGCGACCTGCTCGATACTTGATCTTGAAGTTGTAATTAGATAACCGGGCTATCCATCGCTGTTCTAACGCACCTAATTTGGCTGTGTCCAGGTGGGTCAACGGATTGTTGTCAGTATAGACAATAAATTCTGCAGTGGCCAGATAGTGTTTGAAACGTTCAGTCACAGCCCAAACTACTGCCAGTAGTTCCAATTTGAAGGAGCTGTAATTTTCTGAATTTCTTTCAGTAGGCCGGAGCTTTCTACTTGCAAAGGCGATGACTTTCTCCCGACCTTCTTGCTTTTGTGACAGCACCGCTCCTAGTCCCACATTACTGGCATCGGTGTAGAGGATGAAAGGTTGATGGTAATCTGGGTATGCCAGAACCTCTTCTCCGGTTAGTGCCTTCTTTAGTTGTTCAAAGGAGTCTTCCCTTTCGTCGTTCCACTGAAAAGGAGGGTTTCGGTTTGAAGGTTTCTTCGTCTGCCCTACCAAGGTGTCTTGCAAGGGTGCTGCCAACTTGGTAAATCCTTTTATAAATCTGCGATAGTAACCCACCAATCCCAGGAATTGTCTCACTTCTTTTGCGCTGGTAGGTCTTGGCCAATCCCTTATGGCGCTTATTTTCTCGGGATCTGGTGCTACTCCCTCCGAACTCACGATGTGTCCCAGGTACTGTACCTTTGGCTTGAGAAGGTGACATTTGGATGGCTTGACTTTCATGCCATACCTGGATAAGGCTTCGAACACTTCTGCCAGGTCTATTAAGTGTTGTTCGTAAGTCTTTGAGTAGACGATCACATCATCTAGGTACAGGAGGACGGTCTCGAAGTTCTTGTGTCCGAGGCAGCATTCCATCAGCAGCTGGAAGGTACCGGATGCGTTGCAGAGTCCGAACGGCATGCGATTAAATTCACATAGACCCATTGGTGTGGTGAATGCCGTCTTTTCCTTATCTCGCTCAGCCACAGGGACTTGCCAATACCCGCTTGTTAAGTCTAAGGTGGAAAAATAATTAGCAGATTTCAAAGCAGTTAAGGACTCTTCTATCCTAGGCAAGGGGTAGGCGTCTTTATGGGTGATGTTATTAATCTTCCGGTAGTCTACGCACATTCTCATGGTTCCGTCCTTTTTTTTGACAATCACTAGAGGGGCCGCCCAGGGGCTACAGCTGTCTCTTATTACCCCGGCCTGTTTCATCTCCCTCAGCATATCTTTTGCACATTGATAGTGAGCGGGCGGTATGGGTCTATATCTTTCTTTTATTGGGGGATGGTCACTGGTGGGGATTGTGTGTTCTACCCCTTCTATCCGTCCGAAGTCCAATGGGTGTTTACTGAAGACTTGTTCATATTCCGTCACTAGCCTATACACCCCTTGTTTTTGATGGGTAGGTGTTGAATTTATGCCCACGTGTAGCTGTTGGCACCAATCCTCCATTTCTCCATCTGAGCCATTGCCTTCCACCTGACAAGTTGGTTCTAAGGGCTCAATGGTTGTGATGGCATTGTTGTCAACAGTATATAGCTTTGCCATTGTAGCATACCTTGGCAAAGTGACCTCTTCCTCTCCACAGTTCAAAAGTCGTACCGGCACTCGTCCCCGGTGTACCTCGACTATCCCTCGTGCTGTGAGTATAGTGGGCCTGCTGTCGGTGTACACTGGTTCTATTAAGGCTTGATAATCTCGTCCCTTAGTACCAATGGCTGCTCTACACCATACCAGCATTTCTGTTTTTGGTGGGATTACAATAGATGTTGGATCACTTACCCTCACACTGCCGATTTCTCCACCTGCAACTTCTACCTGTTGCCTTAACATCAATACTTTTATTTCCCTCCGGAGAACTCTCTGCTGGCAGGATTGGGCAGTTTCAGCAATTTGCTGTAAGACAGAAATGACTTCGGAAAAGCAGTTCTCTAACACATTCATTCCTATCAATACAGTTGGTTCACAGTTCCGCCGGTCAACATCAACAACAATTATACCCTGTTTCTTCAATTCTACTTTACCAATCTTTATGGTCATCTCCCTGAATCCTAGTTTCGGTACCAACTTACCATTACTGGCCCATATATCTAGTTCAACATCAGAGGGCCCTTTATCAATATCTGCATCAGCCCAGTACCTCTTATAAAGGATATACGGTATAGATGAAATCTGGGAACCTGTGTCCAGCAAAGCGGTGAGGGGCATTCCGTCCAGCACGATAGGGATAATGGGTCGTCCTCCGATGTACCTGTCGTGCCAGGGTGTTGGGCCTTGAAAGTTCATTCCTGCGAAGCGGCCCGCATTCCCAGGGGATTCCCGTTTAAATCACAATCTCGTGCAAAGTGGCCTGGCTGCTGGCAACGGCGGCAAATGGGCTGTCCATCCGGTTGGTAGCGGTCGCGGGGTCGTCCTCTCCATGTCGGGTATCTCCAGGGTCTCATCATGGAACACCTTCTCTACGGTTTGACAACTCCATCTTGGGTCCTCTCATCTCCTGCATGGTTTTAGCCATTGAAGCAACAACATCAGTTAAAGAGTCAAGCTTTTGTTGAAGAGTCTCATTAGTACTGGGCCCCAGGGGCTTAGCAATGGCCCCGGACATAGCTGATGTCACTGGTACTCCATGTTGTTAAGGAGCCTCTGCCATGAGTTGCGCAGGATCCTGATCCCGAGGTGCCTCTGCCAGCTGGAGACGTATAACGCTCTCCTTTAATTGGGCAAATGTCAATTCAGGGTTCTTAAAAACAAGCATGCTCACATGCCCCCGGTGAGAAGGGGTGTAGAGTCCCTCAATAAATTGATCTCTTAGCAGTTTATCCGCTCCGGTGTTAAAAATGGGTTCAGCCAGTGTAAGTGATTTAAGGGCTTCCTGCAGGTTTAAGGCAAAGTCTCTCACGCCCTCATTAACTTTTTGTTTGCAATTAAAGAATCGTACTTTAGCTTTGCTGCTGGCAGTGGTTTCAAATGTAGCTTTTAATCCAGCAAATATGCGTTCAACAGTGCCTTTTAGATCAGCTGCCCATGCTGTGACTTCTCGCTTAGCATGGCCACTTAACTGCATCATCAGGAGACTAACACGCTGAACTTCACCCACAGGGAACATGTCAAAATGGGCCAGCATCTTTTCTCTGAAATCGTCAAGGGTATTAGGCTCACCTTCATACATTGGAAGCCATGGGCCACCCGGGGTATATGGCATCAGCACCGGCATGATGGGCGCCACTCCTTGCACCGCTGCGCTACCGGACTCTCTATCGACACTCTGTCTTTCAGCTGCATTAGCGTCGCCGGGTGCTGCGGCGTCTCCGTGCTGCGACATACTGTGCCCCCTTAGTTAATCCGGACCCTTCCGGTCCTCCGCTTCCGTCGGGATAGTGTAGATTCGTTCCGCTGTGCAGCAGGATCGATTTTCCCCTTGCTCTGATGTCAGAGCGCTCAGCTTGGTGCCGCCCACAATGACACGCCCCCTGCTGCTCCCACCCACCGCGCTCTGTAATGGCGGATTCTGAAGTTTTTCAGTTAGACTGGGGCTCAGGTGATGGCGTAGCTCAATTAACAGTCTCGTGCCTAACGGTTATGAAGTGATTACCTCAGGGGATGGCGGCCATCTTTACTCCATTATAACCAATGGGGAAAAGTCACTTTCAATAGTTTTCAATGGGGAATGGATTTTTCTTTAATAAAGTCAATTTTCAAGATTTTTCATCCCAGTTTTCACAGTTTTGGGCTCCAATCACGGCACACAATACCCGGTATACGGGCTGGCTAGATCCTGTTCGTGACGCCAATTGTGACGCCCAGGAGACCGGGATACCCAGCACCGGACCAATGGAGTCTGTCTCTTGAGGGGGATGTCACGGGTGGCTTGACCCGGTGCTGTGGCCTCAGGCAATGCACAGTGTAAGGGGTATCATGAGGGGACAGGCACTTACTTGATCAGCAGCAGGTTCTCCCAGCGGTGACGATCCCGATCCTGGATAGATGGCTATTGTCCAAATGAAAGACTGAGGCACTGAAACGTTTAACCAGTTTACTTTAACATAAAAGGATTTACAACCAGTCCTGTCACCGGAGTCTGTATGGGAACTCTGAGTTACTTTGACCCTGCCGGGGTCTTCGCCTCTTATTGTGCGCAATTTCTGTGTGGCCCTGCTGCTGTATGTGAACTGGCTGCCGGCCCAATCTGTCCCCTCCGGGTCCTGGTTCGACGGGCAACTCGAGTCCTTTTATCGGTTTACCCCCTCTGGGAGTACCGCTGAACTCTGTGTCTGTTGCTGCGTCCGGCCCTAGTGAAGCTGATATCACCTCACGTTTTTCCGGTTGCTGTATTATATATAATGAATACAGCCACGGATCCGGTATCCGTCTTTGCGCCTGTTCTGGGTAGTGATTAATGCTACCCGGTTCTCACAATGTCCTTTTTCTCTATCCCTCTTCTCCTCAGGCCGGTGATTTAGGCCTGGTAACAGTCACAGGGCTGTTAGAGATTCAATTGTATGACCTCTCACTTTCAGCTCCTTAGCCCAACTGCCATTTCTTCTCTCAGACCAGAATGGATCAAGGGGAGTCTCTGGAGCTCCCCCTTCTGGCCGGAGGTGGTAGTGCAGTCTTGCTATTTTAGTATTTGTACTTACTGTCAGTAACTATTTTTGTGGCAAATACCCCTAGGGGTGCCACATTCCCCCTTAGTTAAGAACAGTACTCCGGGACTGTGGGACAATAACATTTTGAAATAACAATTAATATGTACAGAGTCTTAAAAATGAAAAGTTACAAAAACCACTCAAGGAAACAAAAATAGAGTTCTGTAAAAAGTCACTTCAAATAGCGTCCATTAATACAGTTCTATCCTTGAAGGTATTAGGAACGGCACTGTACTTAGTGTCCAGGAATTTAGTTCCATTTTTCCAACGGAGTTATCAATATAAAGTCTAAAGAAAGTTCAAAAAGAGCAAAAAGCAAAGTTCAAAAAGCAGTCTTTCCGGAGCTTTGATTTAGTGCCTCCGGGCTGATAAAAAGTTCAAGAATATGCAATAAGTTCATACAGACAAGTCTCTGTAGGCACTGGGCTTAAACGTTGCAGACTGATAGCAATGACTATACTACATTTTCTGTTTAACTATATACGGCATAACATATATACAATTCACATTATGAGCTTTATAGTTGGTAATCTGCATACCTGGCCGGTAATTGACCCTGGGTACTACGCTGTGATCTACGTAATAGCGGTGTCTCTTCATGTGGTGTACTACTGTCTACTGCAGATGTAGTATCTGCCCGCTCTGCTAAAGATAATTCCACGACTATGGAGTTGGCAAGTCCACCGTGAATGGGATTACTCTGACCAGGAATCTGTTCTTCCTGGCCTGGAACCTCCTGTAGTACGGGGTCAGCCTCTTCCTGTCTTGGGACTTCTGGTATTGGGTTCGGTGTTGGGTAAAAGGCCACCATGGGAACCACTACTGCACCATGGTATGTTAGTAGGGTTTTGGGAAAGTCTCCTATACAGGTGTGATACACTTCCTCTTCTTTTTCCTTTACTGGTTGAACCTGTATGGGTTGAATAACTTCAGGTTCTGGCTGGACAACGTCTGGCTCTTTCAATGCTTCCGGACATAATTTAAGATTGTCTCTTGACACTAGTACAGATGTTAAGCCTCCGTTTTTGCTAATGAGACACATTTTAGGATTATCCACTCTTGTTGGTAAAACTGTGTAGGGTACGGCTTCCCACTGATTGTCCAGTTTATTGGTTCGACGATTTCTCTTGAGCACTTGGTCACCCGGTCTTAATGGGGTCGCTAGAGCATTCTGGTTGAAAGTTCGCTCTTGTCTTTCTCTAGTTTGCTGAAGGCTTCTTTCCACACTCTCTTGCACTTGGCGATACTGCTTTTGCCGTATGATATCCCAATTGGAGTCTTGAACTTCTGCGTCTGGTTTCAGAATTCCCATTTCTAGATCGATTGGTAATTGGCCGGGTCTTGCACGCATAAGGTAAGCTGGGGTGCAATTGGTGGAACTCACCGGGACATGATTATACAGATCCACCAAGTCAGGCAATTTCTCTGGCCATTGATTCCTTTCTGCCTCAGGTAAAGTCTTTAGTAGTTCTATTACAATATGGTTCATCTTCTCGCATAAGCCGTTTGTTTGTGGATGATAGGCCGTCGTCCGGATCTTTTTGCAACCATACATATTACAGAATTCTCTGAAGATCTCTGATTCAAAGGCTGTACCTTGGTCGGTGAGAACCTGTTCCGGATATCCATGGGGTCTACAAAAGTACGTTTGGAACGCTTTGGCTGCTGTTTTTGCTGTCAGATCTTTTACGGGTACTACTACCAAGAAGCGTGAATAATGGTCCACGATGGTCAAGGCATAGACATAGCCAGACCGGCTTGGTGTCAACTTCACGTGGTCCATGGCTACAAGTTCAAGTGGTTGTTTGGTGATTATGGGCTGCAGTGGTGCTCTTTGGTTCTTTTGATCGTTTCTTCTGAGGTTGCACGGGCCACAATTTCTGCACCACTGTTCGATTGATTTTCTCATCCCGACCCAATAAAATCTTTCTCTTAGAAGTACTTCTAACTTTTTCCAACCGAAGTGACCAGCACCATTATGGTAAGCTTCGAGGACCATCTTGACATCTTGTTTAGGCACGATAATCTGCCAAACCAATTCATGTGTTTTCGGATTGGTGTACCTTCTACAGAGCTTCCCTTGATACAGGAACATTTTGCCTCTCTCTTTCCAGAGTTGATGCGTCTCTTCTGGGGCATCCTCATCGGGATATGCACTTTGCTCAGTTAACAGTTCCTTCACCAACTTCACAGCCGGATTGCTGTCTTGGGTGTCAGCCCATCTATGGTGTGCTAACGGATTTAAATTCACCTCTTGTTGTTTCTGATAGGTACTTGACTGATGATGTTTTGCCTTGGGATGATGGAAGGCTGGTAGTTCAATTTCTTCAAGCTCCCCCATTTCTTCTTCTACATCTCTCAAGTGTGGCATCCGGGATAGGGCATCGGCATTTCCATTCTTGCGACCTGCTCGATACTTGATCTTGAAGTTGTAATTAGATAACCGGGCTATCCATCGCTGTTCTAACGCACCTAATTTGGCTGTGTCCAGGTGGGTCAACGGATTGTTGTCAGTATAGACAATAAATTCTGCAGTGGCCAGATAGTGTTTGAAACGTTCAGTCACAGCCCAAACTACTGCCAGTAGTTCCAATTTGAAGGAGCTGTAATTTTCTGAATTTCTTTCAGTAGGCCGGAGCTTTCTACTTGCAAAGGCGATGACTTTCTCCCGACCTTCTTGCTTTTGTGACAGCACCGCTCCTAGTCCCACATTACTGGCATCGGTGTAGAGGATGAAAGGTTGATGGTAATCTGGGTATGCCAGAACCTCTTCTCCGGTTAGTGCCTTCTTTAGTTGTTCAAAGGAGTCTTCCCTTTCGTCGTTCCACTGAAAAGGAGGGTTTCGGTTTGAAGGTTTCTTCGTCTGCCCTACCAAGGTGTCTTGCAAGGGTGCTGCCAACTTGGTAAATCCTTTTATAAATCTGCGATAGTAACCCACCAATCCCAGGAATTGTCTCACTTCTTTTGCGCTGGTAGGTCTTGGCCAATCCCTTATGGCGCTTATTTTCTCGGGATCTGGTGCTACTCCCTCCGAACTCACGATGTGTCCCAGGTACTGTACCTTTGGCTTGAGAAGGTGACATTTGGATGGCTTGACTTTCATGCCATACCTGGATAAGGCTTCGAACACTTCTGCCAGGTCTATTAAGTGTTGTTCGTAAGTCTTTGAGTAGACGATCACATCATCTAGGTACAGGAGGACGGTCTCGAAGTTCTTGTGTCCGAGGCAGCATTCCATCAGCAGCTGGAAGGTACCGGATGCGTTGCAGAGTCCGAACGGCATGCGATTAAATTCACATAGACCCATTGGTGTGGTGAATGCCGTCTTTTCCTTATCTCGCTCAGCCACAGGGACTTGCCAATACCCGCTTGTTAAGTCTAAGGTGGAAAAATAATTAGCAGATTTCAAAGCAGTTAAGGACTCTTCTATCCTAGGCAAGGGGTAGGCGTCTTTATGGGTGATGTTATTAATCTTCCGGTAGTCTACGCACATTCTCATGGTTCCGTCCTTTTTTTTGACAATCACTAGAGGGGCCGCCCAGGGGCTACAGCTGTCTCTTATTACCCCGGCCTGTTTCATCTCCCTCAGCATATCTTTTGCACATTGATAGTGAGCGGGCGGTATGGGTCTATATCTTTCTTTTATTGGGGGATGGTCACTGGTGGGGATTGTGTGTTCTACCCCTTCTATCCGTCCGAAGTCCAATGGGTGTTTACTGAAGACTTGTTCATATTCCGTCACTAGCCTATACACCCCTTGTTTTTGATGGGTAGGTGTTGAATTTATGCCCACGTGTAGCTGTTGGCACCAATCCTCCATTTCTCCATCTGAGCCATTGCCTTCCACCTGACAAGTTGGTTCTAAGGGCTCAATGGTTGTGATGGCATTGTTGTCAACAGTATATAGCTTTGCCATTGTAGCATACCTTGGCAAAGTGACCTCTTCCTCTCCACAGTTCAAAAGTCGTACCGGCACTCGTCCCCGGTGTACCTCGACTATCCCTCGTGCTGTGAGTATAGTGGGCCTGCTGTCGGTGTACACTGGTTCTATTAAGGCTTGATAATCTCGTCCCTTAGTACCAATGGCTGCTCTACACCATACCAGCATTTCTGTTTTTGGTGGGATTACAATAGATGTTGGATCACTTACCCTCACACTGCCGATTTCTCCACCTGCAACTTCTACCTGTTGCCTTAACATCAATACTTTTATTTCCCTCCGGAGAACTCTCTGCTGGCAGGATTGGGCAGTTTCAGCAATTTGCTGTAAGACAGAAATGACTTCGGAAAAGCAGTTCTCTAACACATTCATTCCTATCAATACAGTTGGTTCACAGTTCCGCCGGTCAACATCAACAACAATTATACCCTGTTTCTTCAATTCTACTTTACCAATCTTTATGGTCATCTCCCTGAATCCTAGTTTCGGTACCAACTTACCATTACTGGCCCATATATCTAGTTCAACATCAGAGGGCCCTTTATCAATATCTGCATCAGCCCAGTACCTCTTATAAAGGATATACGGTATAGATGAAATCTGGGAACCTGTGTCCAGCAAAGCGGTGAGGGGCATTCCGTCCAGCACGATAGGGATAATGGGTCGTCCTCCGATGTACCTGTCGTGCCAGGGTGTTGGGCCTTGAAAGTTCATTCCTGCGAAGCGGCCCGCATTCCCAGGGGATTCCCGTTTAAATCACAATCTCGTGCAAAGTGGCCTGGCTGCTGGCAACGGCGGCAAATGGGCTGTCCATCCGGTTGGTAGCGGTCGCGGGGTCGTCCTCTCCATGTCGGGTATCTCCAGGGTCTCATCATGGAACACCTTCTCTACGGTTTGACAACTCCATCTTGGGTCCTCTCATCTCCTGCATGGTTTTAGCCATTGAAGCAACAACATCAGTTAAAGAGTCAAGCTTTTGTTGAAGAGTCTCATTAGTACTGGGCCCCAGGGGCTTAGCAATGGCCCCGGACATAGCTGATGTCACTGGTACTCCATGTTGTTAAGGAGCCTCTGCCATGAGTTGCGCAGGATCCTGATCCCGAGGTGCCTCTGCCAGCTGGAGACGTATAACGCTCTCCTTTAATTGGGCAAATGTCAATTCAGGGTTCTTAAAAACAAGCATGCTCACATGCCCCCGGTGAGAAGGGGTGTAGAGTCCCTCAATAAATTGATCTCTTAGCAGTTTATCCGCTCCGGTGTTAAAAATGGGTTCAGCCAGTGTAAGTGATTTAAGGGCTTCCTGCAGGTTTAAGGCAAAGTCTCTCACGCCCTCATTAACTTTTTGTTTGCAATTAAAGAATCGTACTTTAGCTTTGCTGCTGGCAGTGGTTTCAAATGTAGCTTTTAATCCAGCAAATATGCGTTCAACAGTGCCTTTTAGATCAGCTGCCCATGCTGTGACTTCTCGCTTAGCATGGCCACTTAACTGCATCATCAGGAGACTAACACGCTGAACTTCACCCACAGGGAACATGTCAAAATGGGCCAGCATCTTTTCTCTGAAATCGTCAAGGGTATTAGGCTCACCTTCATACATTGGAAGCCATGGGCCACCCGGGGTATATGGCATCAGCACCGGCATGATGGGCGCCACTCCTTGCACCGCTGCGCTACCGGACTCTCTATCGACACTCTGTCTTTCAGCTGCATTAGCGTCGCCGGGTGCTGCGGCGTCTCCGTGCTGCGACATACTGTGCCCCCTTAGTTAATCCGGACCCTTCCGGTCCTCCGCTTCCGTCGGGATAGTGTAGATTCGTTCCGCTGTGCAGCAGGATCGATTTTCCCCTTGCTCTGATGTCAGAGCGCTCAGCTTGGTGCCGCCCACAATGACACGCCCCCTGCTGCTCCCACCCACCGCGCTCTGTAATGGCGGATTCTGAAGTTTTTCAGTTAGACTGGGGCTCAGGTGATGGCGTAGCTCAATTAACAGTCTCGTGCCTAACGGTTATGAAGTGATTACCTCAGGGGATGGCGGCCATCTTTACTCCATTATAACCAATGGGGAAAAGTCACTTTCAATAGTTTTCAATGGGGAATGGATTTTTCTTTAATAAAGTCAATTTTCAAGATTTTTCATCCCAGTTTTCACAGTTTTGGGCTCCAATCACGGCACACAATACCCGGTATACGGGCTGGCTAGATCCTGTTCGTGACGCCAATTGTGACGCCCAGGAGACCGGGATACCCAGCACCGGACCAATGGAGTCTGTCTCTTGAGGGGGATGTCACGGGTGGCTTGACCCGGTGCTGTGGCCTCAGGCAATGCACAGTGTAAGGGGTATCATGAGGGGACAGGCACTTACTTGATCAGCAGCAGGTTCTCCCAGCGGTGACGATCCCGATCCTGGATAGATGGCTATTGTCCAAATGAAAGACTGAGGCACTGAAACGTTTAACCAGTTTACTTTAACATAAAAGGATTTACAACCAGTCCTGTCACCGGAGTCTGTATGGGAACTCTGAGTTACTTTGACCCTGCCGGGGTCTTCGCCTCTTATTGTGCGCAATTTCTGTGTGGCCCTGCTGCTGTATGTGAACTGGCTGCCGGCCCAATCTGTCCCCTCCGGGTCCTGGTTCGACGGGCAACTCGAGTCCTTTTATCGGTTTACCCCCTCTGGGAGTACCGCTGAACTCTGTGTCTGTTGCTGCGTCCGGCCCTAGTGAAGCTGATATCACCTCACGTTTTTCCGGTTGCTGTATTATATATAATGAATACAGCCACGGATCCGGTATCCGTCTTTGCGCCTGTTCTGGGTAGTGATTAATGCTACCCGGTTCTCACAATGTCCTTTTTCTCTATCCCTCTTCTCCTCAGGCCGGTGATTTAGGCCTGGTAACAGTCACAGGGCTGTTAGAGATTCAATTGTATGACCTCTCACTTTCAGCTCCTTAGCCCAACTGCCATTTCTTCTCTCAGACCAGAATGGATCAAGGGGAGTCTCTGGAGCTCCCCCTTCTGGCCGGAGGTGGTAGTGCAGTCTTGCTATTTTAGTATTTGTACTTACTGTCAGTAACTATTTTTGTGGCAAATACCCCTAGGGGTGCCACACAGTCATCAAAGCAAAAGGTGGCTACTTTGAAGAACCTAGAATATAAGACATAATTTAATAACATAATTTAATATAAGACATAATATAAGACATAATTTCAGTTGGTTCACACTTTTTTGTTAAGTATATAATTCCACATGTGTTAATTCATAGTTTTGATGCCATCAGTGTGAATGTACAATTTTCATGGTCATGAAAATACAGAAAAATCTTTAAATGAGGTGTGTCCAAACTTTTGCTCTGTACTGTATGTGTCAATGACATACATATACAGTATATATATACCTATTCTATGTGTAGACATTAATTTTATCTGTTCTATTGTAACCTGTCAGTGTGATTTTACTGTAGACAGCACTGTATTATCGGCTTTTCTATAGGACACCTGTGCGTATTTCTCGCAAGTCACATGCATGGTCCGTGTGTAATCCATATTTTTCTCGCCCCCATACTTTCATTAGCGGATTTTTTGCACAATACGCTGACGAACGCAGCATGCTGCAATTCTCTCAGGCCGAGAAATATACGGCTGATGGAAGCTGCCACATAGAGAAACATTGGTCCGTGTACAATGCGTTGTTTTTGCTCCTCTCCCTGGTCCGTATTTCTCTCTAGTGTGACCCCGGCCTAACAGAAAAATCTGATTTAAACAAATTAGCATTTTCAGACAACATATTCCCACTGAAAACACAACAATGTATTTGCACCATGATCGTGTCGCTGGAACGTCCTTGGGCTTAGAGGGGTGTCCCCTCCCACTATAAAACCACTTAGGTGCTGGTCGATATTGACTGTGGCATCTGAAAGGTTACATGGCTGGGATCAGATTTCTCTTTTATTCCAACCCTTTGAGAGGGGTTTTGGCTACATGAAATATCCAGTACTTGCAAGTACAGGGCAGCACAGTGGTTCAGTGGTTAGCACTGCGGAATAAGATAGCGCTGTCTAAACAAAGCATAATAATTATTTGTGGGCACAAACATTATGGTGTTAAAACAGGGTGGAAAAAGGTTAAAGAGGGCCTTTCAGCCCTGACATATTTGTTTTACATATACATATTTGTTATAATTGATTATTGCATTTCTTATTAAATTTGTTCCTCTTTTAGGATGCCCATACACAGCCGTCAAATGACAACTATTCTTCCCTATTGCCTATTTACACTGACGAGCAAAAGGGTAACAGTATTTTGAACTTTTGACTTTCAGGCTCCTTATCTCACCATCCACTACAGCTTCGAACGTGAGACTTCCATAATTTTATAGATAATCATCTTGGCTATCTCATACAGACTCTTGTCATGTCACAGCATGGTTAGTTTTGCGCCTAAAAATCTAAATTTAAATTTTTATTGTTTTGCTAGTATTTTGTAAATCCTCTTTTGGCTTTCAACACTGCTTTAACCTTTCTGAGCATGTTCTCGATCAGATTCAAGCATGTCATGACCGAAATCTGATCTCAGGTTTCTTCTACATGTTCCCAAAGTTGGTTCATACTGGTCCGCTCACTTGAGTATGTATAAAGTTTTTTCTTCACCTCTACCCACAAGTGTTCGATTGGGTTGAGGGCTGGGGATTGTAGGGCCGACCCAGCATCTCTACTTCATTGTCACTGAACCATTTCTTCGGCAATCTCCATGTATGCTTCTGGTCTTTGTCCTTCTGGAACACTATGTCGTCTATCATACCCCCTAGAACTTAAGTGTGTGAGGTAACTTGTCTTGTAGGATACTCACATATTGCTCAGCATTGAGACCACCATAGATCCTGGTCAAGTATCCAATTCAGATTTTTCATTCAGTCTCCTTGCGAACAGTGTATAAAATTCAGCAGATGGCCATGCAGTCTGCCTTTACAAACATTTGTTAAAGAGTAACTGTAGTTTTAACTTTTATTACATAAATCAGTAGTACACTTAAAATTAAGAAACTTTGTAATACAATACCGTTCAAAAGTTTAGGGTCACCCAGACAATTTTGTGTTTTCCATTAAAACTCATACTTTTTATTAATTCAATGAGTTGCCAAATGAATTTATAATCTAGCCCAGACATTGACAAGGTTCGAAAAAAAGATTTTTATTTTGAAATAATAATTTTCTCCTTCAAACTTTGCTTTCGTCAAAGAATGCTCCCTTTGCAGCAATTTCAGCATTGCAGACCTTTGGCATTCTAGCTGTTAATTTGCTGAGGTAACCTGGAGAAATTTCACCCATGCTTCCAGAAGCCCCTCCCACAAGTTGATTTAGCTTGATGGGCACTTTTTGAGTACCACAGGGTCAAGCTGCTCCCACAACAGCTCAATGGGGTTGAGATCTGGTGACTGTGCTGGCCACTCCATTACACATAGAATACCAGCTGCCTGCTTCTTCCCTAAATAGTGCTTGCATAATATGGAGGTGTGCTTTGGGTCCTTGTCCTTTTGTAAAATGAAATTGTCTCCAATCAAGCGCTGTCCAAAGGATATGGCATGGTGTTGCAAAATGGAGTGATAGCCTTCCTTATGAATATCCCTTTTACCTTGTACAAATCTCCTACTTTACCAGCAGCAAAGCAACCCCAGACCATCACATTACCTCCACCATGCTTGACAGATGGCGTCAGGCACTCTTCCAGCATCTTTTCAGTTCTGCGTCTCACAAATGTTCTTCTGTGTAATCCAAACACCTCAAACTTAGATTCGTCTGTCCAACACTTTTTTCCAATCTTCCTCTGTCCAATGTCTGTGTTCTTTTGCCCATATTAATCTTTTCCTTTTATTAGCCAGTCTCAGATATGGCTTTTTCTTTGCCACTCTGCCCTGAAAACGAGCATCCCGGAGTCACCTCTTCAGTGTAGACATTGACACTGGCGTTTTGCGTGTACTATTTAATGAAGCTACCAATTGAGGCCCTGTGAGTCATCGATTTCTCAAACTACAGACTCTTATGTACTTGTCTTGTTGCTCAGTTGTGCAGCAGGGCCTCCCACTTCTCTTTCTACTCTGGTTAGAGCCTATTTGTGCTCTCCTCTTAAGGGAGTAGTACACACCATCGTAGGAAATCTTCAGTTTCTTGGCAATTTCTCGCATGGAATAGCCTTCATTTTTAAGAACAAGACTGTCGAGTTTCACATAAAAGTTCTTTTTTTCTGGCCATTTTTGAGAGTTTAATGGAACCAACAAATTTAATGCCCCAGATTCTAGCTCAAAGGAAGGTCAGGTTTATAGTTTCTCTAATTAGCCAAACTGTTTTTAGCTGTGTTACCAAACTTGCGCAAGGGATCTTCAAGGGTATTCTAACCATCCATTAGCCTTCTTACACAGTTAGCAAACACAAAGTACCATAAGAACACTGGAGTAATGGTTGTTGGACCTGGGCCTCTATATAGCTATGAAGATATTGCATTACAAACCAGACATTTGCAGCTAGAATAGTCATTTACCACATTAACAATGTATAGAGTGTATTTCTGAATCATTTAATGTTAGCTTCATTGGAAAAAAATAGTGCTTTTCTTTCAAAAATAAGGAAATTTCTAAGTGACGTTATACTTTTGAACGGTCTATCTCTATATATCTCATCAGAGAAATCTGCTTTTTTTTTTCTTCGCAAGGACTGAACATTCATTTTCAAAATTCTCAATTCCTGGGTAAAGTGTATAACTGTCATCTATCTCACTAAATACAGATTTTACCCGTGAGTTGAGAATTTTGAAAATGAACGGTCATGAGGAGAAAGAAACAGATTTCTTTGATAAGACTGATTCATGGAATAAAAATTAAAACAAAGGTTACTCTTTAAAGAAAGGCTCGTTTTGAAAACCTCAGTGATACCATGGTGTACTGTATCAGGGTAGCGCTTTTTTAACAAGTCAGTCTGAAATTTCCTTCCTTCTTAATATTTTACAATAATCTGTGAGCGGTGTTATTGAAATGTAGAAGCGTTTATGAACCATAACAATTTAGCCATAAAGTGGCAGACCGCGTACAGTAACAAAGTTCAGTGGTCCAAAGGATAAGCCACACTGGAAACGAGTCGGACATGTGGGTCCCAGAAATCCCAGGGACCCACCTCTCCTGACTAGGGTTGAGCGAAACGGGTCGTTCATTTTCAAAAGTCGCCGACTTTTGGCAAAGTCGGGTTTCATGAAACCCGATCCGACCCCTGTGCGGGTCGGCCATGCGGTACGCGACTTTCGCGCCAAAGTCGCGTTTCAATGACGCGAAAAGCGCCATTTCTCAGCCAATGAAGGTGAACGCAGAGTGTGGGCAGCGTGATGACATAGGTCCTGGTCCCCACCATCTTAGAGAACGGCATTGCAGTGATTGGCTTGCTGTCTGCGGCGTCACAGGGGCTATAAAGGGGCATTCCCGCCGACCGCCATCTTACTGCTGCTGATCTGAGCTTAGGGAGAGGTTGCTGTCGCTTCGTCAGAAGCAGGGATAGCGTTAGGCAGGGTCCATTAACCACCAAACCGCTTGTGCTGTAGCGATTTCCACTGTCCAACACCACCTTCGGTGTGCAGGGACAGTGGAAGCTACATTTTTTTTTTTTCCTCAGCGCTGTAGCTCATTGGGCTGCCCTAGAAGGCTCCCTGATAGCTGCATTGCTGTGTGTACGCCGCTGTGCAAACCAACTGCTTTTATCAACGCACAAATCCTCTTGTTCCTTCCTTTCTGCACAGCTATCTTTTTTGTTTGTCCACACTTTTTATTTAATTTGTGCATCAGTCCACTCCTTATTGCTGCCTGCCATACCTGGCTGAGATTACTGCAGGGAGATAGTAATTGTAGGACAGTCCCTGTTTTTTTTTTTTTTTGTGGGAGATTAAGATTGGCATTTCTGCTAGAGTGCCATCCCTGTGTGTGCCATCTCTCACTCAGTGGGCCATAGAAAGCCTATTTATTTTTTTGCTTGATTTGGGTTCTAAAATCTACCTGAAAAAATCACTACATCAATCAGTGGGAGATAAATATTGGCCTCTGGGCTTGTGTGCCACTCCTGACTCCTGTGTGTGCCATCTCTCACTCAGTGGGCCATAGAGGCCTATTTATTTTTTTGCTTGATTTGGGTTCTAAAATCTACCTGAAAAAATCACTACATCAATCAGTGGGAGAAAAATATTGGCCTCTGGGCTTGTGTGCCACTCCTGACTCCTGTGTGTGCCATCTCTCACTCAGTGGGCCATAGAAAGACTATTTTTTTTTTTTTGCTTGATTTGGGTTCTAAAAACTACCTGAAAAAATCACTACATCAATCAGTGGGAGAAAAATATTGGCCTCTGGGCTTGTGTGCCACTCCTGACTCCTGTGTGTGCCATCTCTCACTCAGTGGGCCATAGAAAGCCTATTTTTTTTTTATTTGGTTTCTAAATTCTCCCTGAAAAAATCATTTTATTTTATTTGGTTTCTAAATTCTTCCTGAAAAAATCATTTTATTTTATTTTGTTTCTAAAGTCTCCCTGAAAAAACAAACAAAAACAAAACAGTGGGAGATTAATATTGCCCTTTCTGCTTGTGTGCCAGTCTTGACTCCTGGGTGTGCCATCTCTCTCTCTCAAATAGTGGGCCATAGAAAGCCTATTTATTTTTTTGCTTGATTTGGGTTCTAAAATCTACCTGAAAAAATCACTACATCAATCAGTGGGAGAAAAATATTGGCCTCTGGGCTTGTGTGCCACTCCTGACTCCTGTGTGTGCCATTTCTCACTCAGTGGGCCATAGAAAGCCTATTTTTTTTTTTATTTGGTTTCTAAATTCTCCCTGAAAAATCAGTTTATTTTATTTGGTTTCTAAATTCTTCCTGAAAAAATCATTTTATTTTATTTGGTTTCTAAAGTCTCCCTGAAAAAAACAAAAACAAAAAACAGTGGGAGATTAATATTGCCCTTTCTGCTTGTGTGCCAGTCTTGACTCCTGGGTGTGCCATCTCTCTCTCTCTCTCTCAAATAGTGGGCCATAGAAAGCCTATTTATTTTTTTGCTTGATTTGGGTTCTAAATTCTACCTGAAAAAATCACTACATCAATCAGTGGGAGAAAAATATTGGCCTCTGGGCTTGTGTGCCACTCCTGACTCCTGTGTGTGCCATCTCTCACTCAGTGGGCCTTAGAAAGCCTATTTTTTTTTATTTGGTTTCTAAATTCTCCCTGAAAAAATCAGTTTATTTTATTTGGTTTCTAAATTCTTCCTGAAAAAAATCATTTTATTTTATTTTGTTTCTAAAGTCTCCCTGAAAAAAAAAAAAAAAAAAAAAACAGTGGGAGATTAATATTTCCCTTTCTGCTTGTGTGCCAGTCTTGACTCCTGGGTGTGCCATCTCTCTCTCTCTCTCTCTCAAATAGTGGGCCATAGAAAGCCTATTTATTTTTTTGCTTGATTTAGGTTCTAAATTCTACCTGAAAAAATCACTACATCAATCAGTGGGAGAAAAATATTGGCCTCTGGGCTTGTGTACCACTCCTGACTCCTGTGTGTGCCATCTCTCACTCAGTGGGCCATAGAAAGCCTATTTTTTTTTTAATTTGGTTTCTAAATTCTCCCTGAAAAAATCATTTTATTTTATTTGGTTTCTAAATTCTTCCTGAAAAATTCATTTTATTTTATTTTGTTTCTAAAGTCTCCCTGAAAAAAAAAATCAGTGGGAGATTAATATTGACATTTGTGCTTGAGTGACAGTCCTGCATGTGTGGCATCTCTGTGATTTGGTGCCACAGAAAACAGAGTGTGTAACATTGTGCCTGATTTTCCTTGTGGTCTCACCAACCTGTAAAGGGATATTGAAATCATACTGAAGTTATAGCTCACCGTGTAAGTTGTTTGACAGCAACAAATAAAGTTACTTTGGTTAAGTTTTTAAAACAATGAGGAAGTCTGGTGCAAGAGGTCGTGGCCGTGGGCGTTCATTGTCAGCTGGTAATGATGGTAGTGGTAGTGGAGCATCAGGTGGTCGTGGGAAAAAAAATATTCCACCTAAGTCTGGAGCTGTGGAGCCAGGTTCGTCGTCTGGCTACACAAGGCCTCGAACGCTCTCTTTTCTGGGAGTAGGAAAACCGCTTTTAAAGCCGGAGCAGCAACAGCAAGTTTTGGCTTACCTTGCAGACTCAGCCTCTAGCTCTTTTGCCTCCTCTTCTGAAACTGGTAAATGTAAAAGCAGCGCGTCGTTTGTGGATGTTCACGGTCAGGGACAAGTCGCTTCCTTGTCCTCTTCAGCAAAAACAACAACAAGAGAGAAGGATGCAGCAGGCGACACAACGGGTTACTCCATGAAGCTCTTTACACATACCGTCCCTGGCTTAGAAAGTGAAACAGTTAACAGGCCATGCCCATTACAAGTAGATTCTGACATGGAGTGCACTGATGCACAGCCACAGCCAGACTACTATGCTGGTCCTTTGACTCAGACCACAACATTGCCCTCGCAGGGTACTGATCCAGAATCAGACCCTGATGAGACTATGTTGCCCCATCACGAACACTCTACCACCGACTTACACGGTGACACAGACGAAGTTGCGCACGAGGTAGAAGAGGAGGTTATAGATGACCCAGTTGTTGACCCCGATTGGCAGCCATTGGGGGAACAGGGTGCAGGCGGCAGTAGTTCTGAAGCGGAGGAGGAGGGGCCGCAGCAGGCATCAACATCGCAACAGGTTCCATCTGCCGGGCCCGTATCTGGCCCAAAACGCATGGCAAAGCCAAAAATTGTTGGAGGACAGCGTGTCCATCCGGTTAAAGCTCAGTCTGCAATGGCTGAAAAGGGATCCGAGGCTCGAAAGAGTGCAGTCTGGCATTTTTTTAAACAACATCCAATTGATCCGCACAAAGTCATCTGTCAAAAATGTTCAACTAGCTTAAGCAGAGGTCAGAATCTGAAAAGTCTCAATACAAGTTGCATGCATAGACATTTAACCACCATGCATTTTCAAGCCTGGACTAACTACCAAACGTCCCTTAAGGTTGTAGCACCCTCGGCCAATGAAGCTAGTCAGCAACGTAACATCCCTTCCGTCACTGTAAGGCCACCATTTTCCGCACCACCGGCAGTATCTGTGCAGGTTTCTTTGCCAGCCAAAAGCAGTCAGGGTCAGGGAATCACCAGTTTTGTAGGAGGAAATATTGCATCTAGGGCACCGGCGGAAACAATACCGTCTCCAACCGTCTCTCAGTCTGCCATGTCCACCGGCACACCCGCTAGTTCCACGATCTCCAGCTCTCCAGTCCAGCTCACCCTACATGAGACTCTGGTTAAAAAAAAAGGAAGTACTTATCCTCGCATCCGCGTACACAGGGTTTTAACGCCCACATAGCTAGACTAATCTCGTTAGAGATGATGCCCTACCGGTTAGTTGAAAGCGAAGCTTTCAAAGCCCTGATGGCGTACGCTGAACCACGCTACGAGCTACCCAGTCGACACTTTTTCCAGAAAAGCCATCCCAGCCCTGCACCAGCATGTTAAACAGCGCATCGTCCATGCACTCAGGCAATCTGTGAGTACAATGGTGCACCTGACTACAGATGCATGGACCAGTAGGCATGGCCAGGGACGTTACGTGTCCATCACGGCACACTGGGTGAATGTGGTGGATGCAGGTTCCACAGGGGACATCAATTTCGGGACAGTTGTGCCTAGCCCACGGTCTAGGAAACAGTTGGCTGTAGGCGTTCGCACCCCCTCCTCCTCCTGCAGAAGCGAGAGCTCTTCCACAGACCGCAGTCGCCCAACCACTCCATCCGCAGCTGACACTGTTGCACACCAGTTGTCCCATTATGGGCCAGCTACTGGCAAGCGTCAGCAGGCTGTATTGGCTATGAAGTGTTTGGGCGACAACAGACACACCGCGGAAGTTCTGTCCGAGTTCTTGCAGCAAGAAACGCAGTCGTGGCTGGGCACAGTAGATCTTGAGGCAGGCAAGGTAGTGAGTGATAACGGAAGGAATTTCATGGCTGCCATCTCCCTTTCCCAACTGAAACACATTCCTTGCCTGGCTCACACCTTAAACCTGGTGGTGCAGTGCTTATTGAAAACTTATCCTGGGTTCTCCGACCTGCTCCTCAAAGTGCGTGGACTTTGCTCACATATCCGCCGTTCGCCCGTACACTCCAGCCGTATGCAGACCTATCAGCGGTCTTTGAACCTTCCCCAGCATCGCCTAATCATAGACGTTGCAACAAGGTGGAACTCAACACTGCACATGCTTCAGAGACTGTGCGAACAGAGGCGGGCTGTTATGTTTTTGTGGGAGGATACACATACACGGGCAGGCAGTAGGATGGCAGACATGGAGTTGTCAGGTGTGCAGTGGTCGAAGATACAAGACATCTGTCAAGTCCTTCAGTGTTTTGAGGAATGCACACGGCTGGTTAGTGCAGACAACGCCATAATAAGCATGAGCATCCCCCTAATGTGTCTGCTGATGCAAAGTTTGACGCACATAAAGGATCAGGCGTCTGCACCAGAGGAAGAGGAAAGCCTTGATGACAGTCAGCCATAGTCTGGTCAGGGCAGTATATATATATGTGTACAACATACAAAAATTATATATTTATAAAAAATATATACATTAATTGAAACGAATGATGTAACATAATAATCCTTTAAGTACTTTTGTTAGGTTCTAATAACATTACTGCTATATGTGGACTGATACACTAAAAAACATGTGGTATAGATAGGTGTAAGATTATTGCAAGGTATAGTGTCCGGATATATGGTACATCTTATATGTACATACAACTTCTGCCCACTTGATAGTACGGGCATATTGTGCAGCCATGTATGTTTCCCTCTCTTCAGCCCATGTCGCATCTTTGGTAGTGCGCATGCGCCGTCAGGGCCTTGAGACCGGGGCTGCGGCGTCTTGGTGCCCTTGGCAACGCCAGGTTTCACATCCTGTGCGTCCGGTCACATGACGCGGCGGTTCCTGGTTTCCGGGTTACCGGGTTACCCAGACTGCGCATGCGCCGTACAAACCATGGCCGTGTACATTGGCGCGAGATCATATTTTGAGCACTATATAAACCCCCAGATACTATTAACATCACTACACCCCCTGACGAAGGAGTTAAGCGTCCGAAACGCGCGTCGGGGTGCATCATACCGCACTGGCTACCTACCCAATACCGCATATATATTAAAGTAAGTGACTGGAGATATTGATTATAACTAGCAGCACCTTACATATCCTTAGCGTTTTTTGCACTTATTGCACTAGCACCTCCTTTTCACTATAGCACTTTAATTAGTGCTTCTTTTATAAGCATATTGCTATATATATAATTTTTTTGCACACATGGGTCTTTTTTGCACATGTTTTTAGATATACCCTCTGCTATTTTAGTACTATTTTTTCCATATATTCAGTCGCTGCAGCTATATGTATAAAATATATATATATATATATACCACATATAATGGTAGCCAAATAGGTATGGGCATATAAAATTACATACATGTGTATATATAATGAAATTGTTTTTAATATTTAATTAATTTTAAGTAATTGTTACCATGCAAATAATAATAAAAATTAATCTATTTATATCCCTGTTGTAGTTGTATTTCTGACCTATTACCATGCCACAAGCACGTTCTTCTTCCTAGGGCTTAGTAGTGTTGCACTACACTTTCTTGACACACTGGTGTGTGGGGGTAGTCTGCTTTTATACGATTTTATTCATTTATACAATATATATGTAATTTTTAAAAATTTTAATTGGTAGATTTTTAGACCTTATACCCTTATAGATCTAGTGTGTTTTAATTACTGTGGACTACTGTGAATTACTTTTTTAATGTCTAATTTGCTGCAGCTGATTGTCCAGCATACGACATGTTTACACCTCCCTAAATGGCCAAACTCCCCACACGGGGCCGTGGTATCGCGACTTGGCGCAAGCACCCGTGAGAGTGCGGTTTGTCTGAAGAGGTGGGTGTGCCCGCTTTTGGTCGACAGCACTGCCACTGGGTTCCTCATAGTACAATAAAGTGTCTCTGGCGGTGGTGGTGCGCACCCAACGTCAGACACACTGTTGTAAAATGAGGGGCCCTGGGTCTGTACCGCCGGCCACAAAAGAGTTCACCCACCCCCAGGTCAAACATTGCTCTACCACTTCCACAGTTATCTCTCACACTTCCACCAATGTTTAGTCTATGCGCTGACATCCTTCCATTCCTGCCACTGACAATACCATTGTGTTGACATGTATGATGGTACTTAACATAGTCAGGGGCAGTGTCCTCTATTTACCACAGTAAATACTTTGCGCTAAATTAGTAGGTCTGAAACTACGCAGAGGATCCCACCCCTGTACCTAATGATTGCACCCTTTAGTGTTTTCATTTTGTTTTAATGCGAGACATTCACATTTATTTATTGTTTTGGACTACTAACTGGCAGACACTCATTACAATCGGCCTCCGCTGACCAGACCACTGCTGCCCGTGTACCCCTGGAACCAATTTTAAATTGCCTACAGCCAGCCCAATTTTATTATGTTAGGCCTTCGAAGCCTGTCTGCGGTCCCTCCTTCCACTAGGCCTCCACTGACCAGACCACTGCTGCACGTGTACCCCTGGAACCAATTATAAAGTGCCTACAGCCTGTCCAATTTTATTATGTTAGGCCTTCGAAGCCTGTCTGCGGTCCCTCCTTCCACTAGGCCTCCACTGACCAGACCACTGCTGCACGTGTACCCCTGGAACCAATTATAAAGTGCCTACAGCCTGTCCAATTTTATTATGTTAGGCCTTTGAAGCCTGTCTGCGGTCCCTCCTTCCACTAGGCCTCCACTGACCTGTCTACTGCTGCCCGTGTACTCCTGGAACCAATTATAAAGTGCCTACAGCCAGCCCAATTTATTATGTTAGGCCTTCGAAGCCTGTCTGCGGTCCCTCCTTCCACTAGGCCTCCACTGACCTGTCTACTGCTGCCCGTGTACTCCTGGAACCAATTATAAAGTGCCTACAGCCAGCCCAATTTATTATGTTAGGCCTTCGAAGCCTGTCTGCGGTCCCTCCTTCCACTAGGCCTCCACTGACCTGTCTACTGCTGCCCGTGTACTCCTGGAACCAATTATAAAGTGCCTACTGCCTGTCCAATTTTATTATGTTAGGCCTTCGAAGCCTGTCTGCGGCCCGTTCTTTCAACTACTACTACACTGACCTGTCTACTGCTGCCCGTGTACTCCTGGAACCAATTATAAAGTGCCTACAGCCTGTCCAATTTTATTATGTTAGGCCTTCGAAGCCTGTCTGCGGCCCGTTCTTTCACCTTCTACTACACTGACCAGTCTACTGCTGCCCGTGTACCCCTGGAACCTATTTTTAATTGCATAGAGCATCCTTTTTTTAATAGTAGGCGTACAAAGTCTGTCTGCGGTCCACTATTGAAATTGTCCTGCACTGCCCAGAGCAATGCTGCTTGTGTACCCCTGTAACCTTTTTTAAGCTGCAGTGAGCCACATTTTTGGTTTAAGGCCTACTACCTGTGTCTGTCTGCGCCACTCAATACAGCTGTGTTCCTTTGAAAAAAGCTGAGCGTCAATAGTCTTGTTTTCAGCCTCTAGGAATTTTAAAACTGCATTGGGACTACAACTTTGGTAGGGCCTACTAACGGTGTCTGCCGCCCCAAGGTGTGCCCCAGGTTTCATCCACATTGCTTCGATCAGACTACTCTCGTTTAGTAGTTGTTGGAAACTACACTGCATTAGGCCTACAAATTGGGTATGGGGTGTAGAGAGACGGTGTGTTCCACTCCAAGGTGTTCCCCAGGTTTCCTCTCCATTGCTTCAATCTTAATGCTCTCGTTTAGTAGTTGTTGGAAACTACACTGCATTAGGCCTACACATTTGGTATGGGGTGTAGAGACGGTGTGTTCCACTCCAAGGTGTTCCCCAGGTTTCCTCTCCATTGCTTCAATCTTAATGCTTTCGTTTAGTAGTTGTTGGAAACTACACTGCATTAGGCCTACAAATTGGGTATGGGGTGTAGAGAGACGGTGTGTTCAACTCCAAGGTGTTCCCCAGGTTTCCTCGCCATTGCTTCAATCTTAATGCTCTCGTTTAGTAGTTGTTGGAAACTACACTGCATTAGGCCTACAAATTGGGTATGGGGTGTAGAGAGACGGTGTGTTCAACTCCAAGGTGTTCCCCAGGTTTCCTCGCCATTGCTTCAATCTTAATGCTCTCGTTTAGTAGTTGTTGGAAACTACACTGCATTAGGCCTACAAATTGGGTATGGGGTGTAGAGAGACGGTGTGTTCAACTCCAAGGTGTTCCCCAGGTTTCCTCGCCATTGCTTCAATCTTAATGCTCTCGTTTAGTAGTTGTTGGAAACTACACTGCATTAGGCCTACAAATTGGGTATGGGGTGTAGAGACGGTGTGTTCCACTCCAAGGTGTTCCCCAGGTTTCCTCGCCATTGCTTCAATCTTAATGCTCTCGTTTAGTAGTTGTTGGAAACTACACTGCATTAGGCCTACAAATTGGGTATGGGGTGTAGAGAGACGGTGTGTTACACTCCAAGGTGTTCCCCAGGTTTCCTCGCCATTGCTTCAATCTTAATGCTCTCGTTTAGTAGTTGTTGGAAACTACACTGCATTAGGCCTACACATTTGGTATGGGGTGTAGAGACGGTGTGTTCCACTCCAAGGTGTTCCCCAGGTTTCCTCTCCATTGCTTCAATCTTAATGCTCTCGTTTAGTAGTTGGTGAAAACTACACTGCATTAGGCCTACTAGTTGGGTTGGGGTCTTCTATCTGTGTCTGCCGCTGCTTGCTGTTCTCCTCCAGTGAACAAAGCTGTGCCGCCAGTTTACCACTGTTGCCAATTTTGAACTGCATTTCGACTACTTACTGATTTGGGCCTACTCTCTGTGTCAGCCTCTCATTCCAGTTGTCCTCCACTGCAATGCCCCCTGGTTACTCCTGTGTTACCAATTTTGAACTGCATTTAGCCCACTTTATTCTTTGGGCCTATATCTGTGTTTCCTCATCCTGCCCATTGCCCAGCCAGTGATAGATGAGTCTGCTGGTACATTGACCCATAACGCAACATTTCCCGTTCACGCTACACTGCAAGATTGTGACCCTGCTGAAAGTCAGGTCCCCCTTCCCGCATACCATACCACCTTACACGGGGACAAAGAGGAAGGTGCAGATGAAAGTGCAGGTTCCTTCATCAGGTGGGGGGAGGAATACTAGTTGGCGACGTCACTGGCACAGGGCCTCTCATAGTACGCAAAAGTGTTGCTGCCGGTGGGAGGCGCCCCCGCCGTGCAAACACACCGCTGTACTTTGAGGGGCCCTGTGCCAGTGCCAATGCCGAGTGGGCCCCCCCTGCTTGCTCAGGATCACAGCACTTGCAAAGTTGAAATACTTACCTCTCCCTGCTCCACTGCCGTGACGTGGTCCAGATTTCCTGGGCCCACTAATTACTTGAACCAGCCCTACCCCCCACAACTTTATCCAAATGACCCCCAATTTCAAATGCCTTCCAATTATTATAAGCTAAATTACGATTGACAAGCTTCTGTAACAAGAATGGATGTTTTTGCCATTAAAATGGGCAGTGTAGGTGTTTTCCTGGCCTCCACTCACTGCCGACTATGCTCCCCCATTGACTTGCATTGGGTTTCGTGTTTCGGTCGATCCCCGACTTTTCGCGATAATCGGCCGATTCCACTCGACTCGACTTCTAAGATAGTCGGGTTTCACGAAACACGGCTCGACTCTAAAAAGGTCAAGGTCGCTCAACCCTACTCCTGACTAGTTTGCCTTGCATCTATTAAGCAATTTTCTTCTCAAACTCTGCAGTGTTTCAGAATTAAACATACAGTGGGGAAAAAAAGTATTTAGTCAGTCAGCAATAGTGCAAGTTCCACCACTTAAAAAGATGAGAGGCGTCTGTAATTTACATCATAGGTAGACCTCAACTATGGGAGACAAACTGAGAAAAAAAAATCCAGAAAATCACATTGTCTGTTTTTTTAACATTTTATTTGCATATTATGGTGGAAAATAAGTATTTGGTCAGAAACAAAATTTCATCTCAATACTTTGTAATATATCCTTTGTTGGCAATGACAGAGGTCAAACGTTTTCTGTAAGTCTTCACAAGGTTGCCACACACTGTTGTTGGTATGTTGGCCCATTCCTCCATGCAGATCTCCTCTAGAGCAGTGATGTTTTTGGCTTTTCGCTTGGCAACACGGACTTTCAACTCCCTCCAAAGGTTTTCTATAGGGTTGAGATCTGGAGACTGGCTAGGCCACTCCAGGACCTTGAAATGCTTCTTACGAAGCCACTCCTTCATTGACCTGGCGGTGTGCTTTGGATCATTGTCATGTTGAAAGACCCATCCACGTTTCATCTTCAATGCCCTTGCTGATGGAAGGACGTTTGCACTCAAAATCTCACGATACATGGCCCCATTCATTCTTTCATGTACCCGGATCAGTCGTCCTGGCCCCTTTGCAGAGAAACAGCCCCAAAGCATGATGTTTCCACCACCATGCTTTACAGTAGGTATGGTGTTTGATGGATGCAACTCAGTATTCTTTTTCCTCCAAACACGACAAGTTGTGTTTCTACCAAACAGTTCCAGTTTGGTTTCATCAGACCATAGGACATTCTCCCAAAACTCCTCTGGATCATCCAAATGCTCTCTAGCAAACTTCAGACGGGCCCGGACATGTACTGGCTTAAGCAGTGGGACACGTCTGGCACTGCAGGATCTGAGTCCATGGTGGCGTAGTGTGTTACTTATGGTAGGCCTTGTTACATTGGTCCCAGCTCTCTGCAGTTCATTCACTAGGTCCCCCCGCGTGGTTCTGGGATTTTTGCTCACCGTTCTTGTGATCATTCTGACCCCACGGGGTGGGATTTTGCGTGGAGCTCCAGATCGATGGAGATTATCAGTGGTCTTGTATGTCTTCCATTTTCTAATTATTGCTCCCACTGTTGATTTCTTCACTCCAAGCTGGTTGGCTATTGCAGATTCAGTCTTCCCAGCCTGGTGCAGGGCTACAACTTTGTTTCTGGTGTCCTTTGACATCTCTTTGGTCTTCACCATAGTGGAGTTTGGAGTCAGACTGTTTGAGGGTGTGCACAGGTGTCTTTTTATACTGATAACAAGTTTAAACAGGTGCCATTACTACAGGTAATGAGTGGAGGAAAGAGGAGACTCTTAAAGAAGAAGTTACAGGTCTGTGAGAACCAGAAATCTTCATTGTTTGTTTCTGACCAAATACTTGTGATTTCTGGATTTTTTTTTCTCAGTTTGTCTCCCATAGTTGAGGTTTACCTATGATGTAAATTACAGACGCCTCTCATCTTTTTAAGTGGTGGAACTTGCACTATTGCTGACTGACTAAATACTTTTTTGCCCCACTGTACATGGAGCCAGAGTCTGATACATGCTGTGTGGAGATCGGGCAGCATCTATCACATTCACTTGATAAAGACAAAGACACAGTGGCATGTAAAAGTTTAGACACCCCTGGTCAAAATTACTGTTATTGTATACAGTTAAGCAAGTTATAGATTGGATGATCTCTATAAGGCCTAAAGTTAAAGATGACACACTTTATTTGTATTTTAGGCAAATATAAATATATATATACACACACACTGTATATACACATTTTTGCAAAAGTTTGGGCACACTGCATGGTTAGTATTTGTGTGCTCAGATAGCTTTACTCAAGGATTCAGACCTTAATTAGCATGATAGGTCAATGGCTTGTTCACGATCATCATTAGGACAGGCCAGTTGATGCAAATTTCACAGCTTTCTAAAAACCCAGCCTCCTCTAACCTTGTGCCAAAAAAACAGTAGCCGTGTGTTCTTCTAAGAAGCTGCCTAGCACTCTGAAAGTGGTGGAGGCCAACAGAGCAGGAGAAAGCGGTTAACTAGCAGAGCATTTTCAAGTTGCCCTTTCCTCAGTTCAAAATTGATTAAGATATGGCAGTTAACAGGAACCGTGGAGGTCAAGATAAGGTCTGGAAGACCAAGCAAAATTTCTGTGAGCAGCTCGAAGGATTGCTAGAGAGGCACATCAGAACCTTCGTTTCAAACCTTCAGAAAGATTTGGAAGACTCTAGAGTTGTGGTACATTGTTCTACTGTTCAAAGACATCTGCACTAGTGATGAGCAAGCATGCTCGGGTGTTATCTAAGCATCTTGGCGTGCTCTTCTATTATGTTCGAGTCACTGTGGCTGCACGAATTGCGGCTGTTAGACAGCCTGAACACGTGTGGGTTTCCCTAGCAATTAGGCAATCATGCAGCCGCAGGCACTCTAACATAATATACGAGCATGCCCAGAGGCTTGAATAAGACGTCACTTTATCCAAACACTTGTGTCCTAAGCGACTATTTTTGGTGTGCTGGAAAAAAATACTTGACTCGCCACAGCTGCTGTTCGACATCCGCAACACATGCAGAGATTGCCCGATAAGACAATTCCTATATGTGTTGTGGCCAACAACAGCGGCGAATCGAGCGTTGTTTTTCAAGTACGCTGAAAATAGTCTATTAGGACATGAGCATGCTCGAATAATACATTATCCGATAACGATCGTTCATCACTAATCTGAACAAATATGGTCTTCAGGGAAGAATCATCAGAAGAAAACCTCTCCTTTGTCCTCACAGTAAAATTCAGCGTCAGAAGTATGCAAAAGAACATCTAAACAATCCTGATACATTTTGGAAACAAGTTCTGCGGACTGTTGATCAAAGATGATGTGTGGAGGAAAAAGGGCACGGAACTTCAGGAAAAGAACATCTTGCCAACTATTAAGCACTGGGGTGGATCAATTTGTAATTTTAAAAATGTAACCTGCCCGATAGTGCTTGGGTACATTTTATGTAAAGTACCAAATATACCCTTTAAGAAAGCAGTGATTTTGGTCTTCAGAGCGCAGTGTTTTTAGCCGTCTTTTCATCTTTGCATTTTTCCATATCTTTATTTGTTGCTGTTATTGTAGCCCTTCTTCAAGTCTTATTCTTTGCGCCAGTTGTAATTATTAATGTCACTATTTTGGAATTCTTAGAACTAAAAAGATTTATAGTACTTTCTAAGGGAAATTAAATAACAGCAATTTCACTTTTGTCTTTCTTAGGCTGGAGTCACACTAGCATATTGCATCCGATGCGATTGCTTCCAAGTGCATATTAGTCACCGATAGAGTTGAGCGATTTTGTTCGAAATTGGTCGCCGAATCTGAATTTGCCATATTGGTACCCTATTTGTGCCGAATTTACGTTTGACGATCGATACTGAACATGTTCGGTCAGTTCTACTCCCACTGACTCCAATGACGTTCGCCTATATTCGGCGAATATTGCTAATACAATATTCGCCGCTGATCATAATTGGAACCGAATTTTGAAAAATTCACTCTACTCTAGTCAGCAACATTCTGCTGTCTCAGTAACTCCACAGTTCCAACCAGCTCTGGCATTAAAGGGGTTGTCCAGTCTCAGAAGAAAAAGTCTGAAGTCAGTTACACACTGAACTTGTATTCCGTCATGATGGTGGATAGCATTGTGCCAACTAGATACTCTCAGTTCTCTTCTATTGGCTTGCAGACTGTCAAATCATGACAGCATGTGGAACACACAGTTATGATTCCCTCATGCTGGTGGCAATTTGCGTGACCTCATGTGCCAGATTTACATACCTGCAGTCACGTGCTGACTAGTCTCCCCTGGCTATTCTCCAAAAAAGAGAATTGAGAGGAGTCTAGATAGCGCATGATGCACATGGAATACAGTGGAATTGTGACAGTGTGCGTGTCACATAGATTTATCTTCTTACACTGGACAACCCCTTTAAAAGATGCAGAGTTTCAAAACCACATTGTAATTAAAGAGGGCTGTCCGGTCCCAGAAGAAAAGTCTTCATTGTGACTGCACACTCCCAAATCAGGACAGTGTAATGTGCATACAGTCACAATTCCGTGTGAGTTGGCATCAATTTGCTGTCATGTGTCGACTAGATTCTTGTATTATAATTCTCTTTTATTAAAAGAAGCAGGGTAAGACTAGTCAGCACGTGATCATAGGTATGCAAATAGCATATATGCAGTCATGTCACTGCCCACCTGCACGAGAAATGTAGGGCAATGATGTCAGTGTGGGCACTGTATGCTGACACAATTCGGCAGTCTAGTTATGCAGTGACTGCTTCCGTAACCAGATAATCCCATATCAGCAGAAAAACTGAACAGTAGAGTTTCATGGCGTGGTTTCCATGCCAAGCACAAGGGTTGGCCTGGGTCCCTTAGTTACATTGAAGGGAGATCTTAATACTTCAGCATGCCGAGACATTTTGGACAGCTTTGCAGGAACAAGGAAAGCCCTTTTCTGTTCCAGCATTACTGTGCCCCAGTACACAAATCAAGGTCACAGTTCTGGTAGTTTGATGTGAAAGAACTTGACTAGCCACACAAAGTCCTGACCTTAACCCATTCGAACCCTTTTCAGGATGAACTAAAACGGAGACAGCAAGACGGGACCTTTAATCCAATATTAGTCTCTTCTGGATCAATGGGCAAAATTTCTCAAAACAGTGGAAACTGTGATAGTTGCATACTCCATATTGATGTGTATGGATTTACAATGGGATGTCATAAAAACTTCTGGAATTGTAATGTGTATGTACCATAATAATGTCTATATAGTATGTAGCCAAATGTCTGATTTCAATGGGGAAGAGGGAAATAGGCTGTTGTCAGATGAGCATGTTGGGATGCCTTCATATACATGAGAACGATCTGTCTTATCTGTATAATCACCATTAATAATCACGAACAAGCCTGGTTATAAATGCTCATTTCATGATTATCTTGCTGCGTACACAGGTTGCCCATATAAAGGCTCATCAGGTGAGGTGGATCCGCTAAGCCTCTGGTCCAGGCGGGCACACGGATCCCTGGCATTGGTGCAGCTTTCAGAGGACACATGGATTTATGGGGACTAGGACTAACTGGAAACTTAGGAGCAGACAGACAAGGGGAACCCAGCAGGGATAGATGCAGGTTGAAACACAGTCATACAGATAGTGGAGCATACCAAACAAGGAATAAGTCACAATCCCAAGACACAGTAGTGTGTGAATATGGGCCTTAAATAGGTCTGGAGAGTTGACGTAATTGATCCACTCCGGGCCACCTGCAAATCCCAACGTGGAGCACAACAGAGGGCAGTGGACCCATGAGAAGGGATCGGAGCTCAAGATAACTGGGCCAGGTGTGTAACAGCCGATCACCCAATGAATGAGCAAAACATTTGTTCATCTTGTGCAATGATCTTTTATGCAGCATAAAAGATCATGATTATCCAGTCCTCTGTAAACAGGGTTTGCACTTCCAAGAGCTATGGCAGCCTATGTGCACTAAGGGTACCGTCACACTATACGATTTACCAACGATCACGACCAGCGATACGACCTGGCCGTGATCGTTGGTAAGTCGTAGTGTGGTCGCTGGAGAGCTGTCACACAGACAGCTCTCCAGCGACCAACGATGCCGAGGTCCCCGGGTAACCAGGGTAAACATCGGGTTACTAAGCGCGGTCCTGCGCTTAGTAACCCAATGTTTACCCTGGTTACAAGCGAACGCATCGCTAGATCAGTGTCACACACACCGATCTAGCGATGACAGCGGGAGATCCAGCGACGAAAGAATGTTCCAAACGATCTACTACGACGTACGATTCTCAGCAGGATCCCTGATCGCTGCTGCGTGTCAGACACAGCGATATCGTAACGATATCGCTGGAACGTCACGAATCGTACCGTCGTAGCGACAAAAGTGCCACTGTGTGACGGTACCCTTATTCACACAATTGTAGGTGCAGTAAGGGTCTGATTAGACAGCATGATATGACTGCTGGTGGGTAAACTTTTACCGATTGGCAGTCGTTTGAATACCTTTTAATACAGGCAGTCCAAAGTCAAAAATGTGCACTAAGCGATCAACACTAGATACCTTAGGGTACCGTCACACAGTGGCACTTTTGTCGCTACGACGGTACGATTCGTGACGTTCCAGCGATATCGTTACGATATCGCTGTGTCTGACATGCAGCAGCGATCAGGGATCCTGCTGAGAATCGTACGTCGTAGCAGATCGTTTGGAACATTCTTTCGTCGCTGGATCTCCCGCTGTCATCGCTAGATCGGTGTGTGTGACACCGATCTAGCGATGCGTTCGCTTGTAATCAGGGTAAACATCGGGTTACTAAGCGCAGGACCGCGCTTAGTAACCCGATGTTTACCCTGGTTACCAGCGTAAATGTAAAATAAACAAACAAAAAACAGTACATACTTACATTCCGGTGTCCGTCAGGTCCCTTGCCGTCTGCTTCCCGCACTCACTGACTGCCGGACGTAAAGTGAAAGCAGAGCACAGCGGTGACGTCACCGCTGTGCTGTGCTTTCACTTTACGGCCGGCAGTCAGTGAGTGCGGGAAGCAGACGGCAAGGGACAGACACCTGAATGTATGTACTGTTTGTTTTTTTTTACGCTGGTAACCAGGGTAAACATCGGGTTACTAAGCGCGGTCCTGCGCTTAGTAACCCGATATTTACCCTGGTTACCCGGGGACCTCGGCATCGTTGGTCGCTGGAGAGCTGTCTGTGTGACAGCTCTCCAGCGACCACACTACGACTTACCAACGATCACGGCCAGGTCGTATCGCTGGTCGTGATCGTTGGTAAATCGTATAGTGTGACGGTACCCTAAGAACTGGGTTTTACAATTTCCCTATTGTTCAAACCTTACTTCATCTCCTCCAGTAAACATACTGGTTAAATAACTTCTGATTAAACTGCCAACAGGATATCTGAGAGTGGGAAATTAGATGGTGAGCCAACAAACATGTCCTGAGCAATACATTACTTTAGGCAATGTAAATATGGCAGGTTTCCATATTGAAGCTGTATCTCATAATGGCTAATACCGTAGTTTGATTTTTTGTTACCGATTATTATTAGTATAGTGTCACAGTTTATTTTTTTTTCCTTCTGGATTTCTCTTTTTATTACATTTATTAAATATCATTGAAAGTGCATGTGTAAAGGACATATAGATAAAAGAATAACTTCAATTAGATACATGGTGAAGGGGTCCTCCTAGATAGCTGTTATTTGCATAGAACTCAAAACTAATAAACAACAAAGAACAGTATACATATTATAAATTGTTTATAATCTAAAAGACAAAGAATATATGTACCAGTAACAATGCAGGGTATAAATTACAATATTATACAGTAAACAGAAACATTCTACAGTGGCATTGCCCAGTTACATAAAACAAAAGAAAACAGAACAGCAGCTCTAAAGATCCAAAGAACAGACTCTTTCAATGTTTACCTAAAAGAAGAAGAAACGGTGCAATAGATAAGTTATACACAATTCAGGAATCTGTACAAATATTGCAGTACAACAGGGGCCAAAAACTTCCAGTGGGCAAAAATTTTGCAGACAGAACTGCAGTAAGGAAAGTGGTTTTATTTTCCGGATCACGAAAGTTACAGTGCAAAGGGCAGAATTCAGTGCTGAATAAGAACTACCGTATATTACATACACTAAGGTTAGGAAATGCGTTGTGGCTCTTCTAGCTGTTACTTTTATATTTTCCATGTAAAAAAGCTGAGAAGACAGTGGTGATATATTTGCTTAGAGTTCTACTTTACAAAAATACAATTTATTTAAAATCAACACAAGCTTTTAACGATTGAGAAATGTAGTGACCTCCCGACGAAGCTGCAGAGGCGGTGAAACACGCGTCGAGGTGTCTTGGTGAACGCACACTTCTCTCATCATGTCGACAAATACAGTTTAAGATGGGCACATATGCTAGCATTTAGCTATATACTAATTATAGGTCCGGGATTAGTGCAATCAGTCTAGATGGCTATTATTATAGATGGGCCTTTGTATATTTGGCTGCTGTACCTTCAAATGACTGTATAAATATAGGACAAATCTGCTATTTGAGCTATTCTAGGTAGGACTGTAGAGTGGGGACTTAATTTAAATATTCACTCATAATATATACTCCATTGACCTCCATGATATGAGATTATTTATGTCCTTTTATTGAGGGAGCTGTACGTCTGATCTTTGTATTATGTCCCATAATTATGCAATCCATATTTTGTACAATTGTGTATTAAATTGTTTAATTCTGGAATAAAATTTGATAATTATTTGTAAAAATATTGGATCATTGCTCCTTTGTACTCTGGTAGTTCGATGCTAGGATTTTGAGGGCATAACTGTATATGATGAGGAACTATATTGGTCAAATACCCATAAGTGCTCAGTCAAGTACTACTCAACTCAACGACCGAGGACAGGCTCAAAAACTGTATGAGCCCGTCTTCAGGTTTTATCTACTAGCATTTTTTTTCTATAGTATTACCTTCACTTTCTCAATTTCTCCATCTCCTCCATTGCCTGTGTTAAAGGTAATTGGATGACATCTGAGTGCAGTCCGATGTTTCACACGCATCCATAGAATTGTATGGGTGCGCGTAATCAGAGAATAGGAGACACTCGCACCATGCGATTAATTTCTCAGGCTGAATCAACAAGAGAAAATAAATCGCACATCTGCACCGCTCGCAGTACAACACTGGGCCACGTGCTATCCGATAAAACATCAGATAGCACTTGGCCATGTTATATGACAGTGTGAGCGTACTCTAAAAATGAGGGAAATCACTTATTTGCTAATAATGTATGTTTGAGAAGTCTTAGGCTGTGTGCACACGATGCAGAATTTGTGCGGATCCGCAGCGGATTTTTCCACGCTGAAATCCTGCAGTTCCGCACAGTGATTTACAGTACAGTGTAAATCAATTGGAAAAAAAAAAAGTTGTGCTAATGGTGCGGAAAAATTCGCATGAAAACCGCTGCGGAACAAAACAAGTAGCATGTTACTTCTTTTGTGCGGAACTGCAGCGTTTCTGACCCCTTTCATAATAGAAATCCGCAGGGGTAAAAACCGCAGAAAATCAGCATCAATTCCGCATCAAAACCGCACAAAATCTGTGGCAAAACAGCACCTGCGGTTTCTGCCAGGAGATGTGGATTTTGTGCGGAAAATTCTGCGCCCCAATCCGCAACGTGTGCACATAGCCTTACAATTTCATCTACTGTTACATGTGTTTTTGTCAGAACAGAAAGGTCTACGTTAAGGAGTAAAGTCTTAGTTCTTAAACATGTGCACTGTGTTTTACTGCATAGGAAAATTGGATAGGTTCTTAAAATGCTGAAAAACAATTAACGTTGTGTATGTCAGCCATGTGGAGGTGGCATAAGGAAACGTATTACATGTGCAGAGTGATTTATCACGCCATGTACAACATTGTGATACCCTTCATGGCTCCTACATGCATGCATCTTAGTGCGACTTTCTGTAGCCTGGCTGCATGATCAATACATCTGCAAGTATCAACAGCAAGGGAGCCACAGGAGCATGCGCAGATGGTTTGGGTAACACCAAGCAATGCAGATTATATGAAATATGTAATCCTGAAGTTCATCACTGGCTTCCAATTCACGGTGATGTGATAATTACACACTAGCAGTGGATTCCTTTCATAGTGACACATTGCAAGAATCCTACACTTACTGAACCTGACATACTGCTAAACTATGATGGTGCCGCTTTCAACTACATCTAATCTGGGAGATGACATCCAAGAGATCAGGAAGCAGCAAATATAATTAATTACGTATTCTGTAATATGTAAAAACCTGTAACTCAGTAATAGTCCACTTATTTTATGTACACCGTGATAACAAATTCTAATATGTAAAATTCAATAATTACATAAAAACATTGTAAATTATCAGCCATCATAAACTGTTAGGGAATGTGTATACATTGAGTAAATGGATGCAGAAATTTCTGCATATCTTGGCTGGAAAAACGCTGCTGCACCAACACCTGTTTTTGTCGCATTTTTTGCCACTTTTGTTTGACTAATTTGAGCGAGGTCAATGATGGAAAAACCCAGGCAAAAACGCACAGAGAATTGACATGCTACAGATCATTTTCTGCACCAAATCTGCAAGTCAAAAATACTCAACGTGTGTATGACACTTCGGGTTTCCCCATTCACTTTGCTGGCACCAAGTAGAAATGTAAATGTATGTACAATAAAAGTTTGCACAATGCAAATGTAACAAAAGAAAAATCATAATTTATATTTTGTGCTCATTACCCAGCATTATCAGGTTCCATAATACTATTAAATATAGAATGGAAAGAAACATTTGTCAACCCCAATTGCAAATTAAGTTTATTAGAGAAATTGACAAACTTTCTGTTGACTTGCAAAAAAACCAATCAAATAAGAATAATATAATAAGTGGTTTCTCCAAATGCAAAACAAAATGCCACTTTTACTGACTACTGCAGTCTTGAATGAGTTGTCCACTACTTATATTCATAGTTTAGCCTCAGGATAGGTCATCAATATCAGATCGGTGGGGATACGATAACTGGCACCCCCACAGACTAGCTGTTCCTAATGGCGGCCGGATGTGATCAGTTGCAGAGAAGCACAGCACAGCTCCGTCAGCTGTAATTTGGCTGTAGTGGGGTGCTGCAGATCCACTCCTATTCCTTCATTTGAATAAGGACGGATATGAAGTATCCGGCTGCAACCACTATGCTATACACTTGACCGAACTGTGTTATGCAGCTTCGGCACAGATCACTTCCGGATGCGGCCGTGAACATCTGATTGGAGGAAGTGCTTGGTGCTGCACCTCGGACAATCTAATATTGATGACTGACCTATCCTAAGGATAGGCCAGCACTGTAAAAGTAGTGGACAAACCCTTTAAGAAGTCACCCTCTAAATAGAATCCTTCATAAAAGCAAACATTTGCAACTCAGGTGTTGTCCCAAGCTGGCCTGATGCAACAAATTAGTGGCTTCATTAGTTACATCAAGGGTGCTTAAAGGGACACAGTCACCTGAATTTGGAGGGAACAATCTTCAGCCATGGAGGCGGGGTTTTTGATTCACCCCTTCCTTACCCGCTGGCTGCATGCTGGCTGCAATATTGGATTGAAGTTCATTCTCTGTCCTCCATAGTACACGCCTGCGCAAGGCAAGATTACCTTGTGCAGGCATGTACTACGGAGGACAGAGAATTAACTTCAATCCAATATTGCAGCCAGCATGCAGCCAGCGGGTAAGGAAAGGGTGAATCAAAAACCCCCAAACCCCGCCTCTATGGCTGAAGATTGTTCCCTCCAAATTCAGGTGACAGTGTCCCTTTAAGTTAAAACACATGAAATGGCCGGAGTGGCTATGGGATTTTTTTCACTGTTATTTGATTGCATGTCACCAGAATGGTCCAAAATATTAAGAAGTCATTGCTTTGCACAAAATGGAAGATACAAAAAACCTAGCAAATGCATCGAATGTTCATAGCGATACAGTAAAAAGCACAGTCCAATGTTAAATGTCAACACTGGCTACATTATCTGGACGTGTCAGAAAGGGGAGGCTAATGCCCACCAGCCACCGAATTCCTGAGGAGGAAGTTGGTTAAAAACCCTTGCGTGATTGCAACCATAAAGAAGCCACCAAACTTTTGGGATTCTGTTCTGTGGAATGATGAAATTAAAACTTTCTGGGCCTATGGATCAGCGGTATGTCTGGTGGAGGAAGAATGAAGCATACGCTGAAAAGCATGCGGTACCTACAGTGAAACCTAGCCGTGAATTGGGCATGTTTTGCTTCTAGTAGAATGAAACCTGCGGTGTGTGGAGGACAGGGTGTATCCAATCAAGTATCAGGAAATACTAGAAGAAATTATTATAAACTGAAGCTTGGGCCTCATTGGACCTTCCAAACATCTCATGCATACCTCAACGTCTGACAAGGTTTGGTTTCATTAGTACTCCTGGAAGAATCTGGAATTGCGGTCACTCATAGAAAATCGTTGATAGGATTTGAAAAAGGGCAGCTGCAGAACGCAAACCCAAGACTAAAAGACGTTAGTCATGAAGGTGGTGAATAATTCAGAGACTGCAGTAGCCATTAAAAGTGGCATTTTGTGCTGAATTTGGAGAAACCATTTGTTATATTAGTTGTGTTGGCTGGTTACATTTTTTGTGATTGGTTTCTTACAAAATTGGGGGGGTTGAATAATGTTGATTCCAACTATAATGGGCATTCTTCATATTATGAATTGGCCAAAGGTGACAAAATAGCAAAAATAAGAAGACAAAAGCAGGAAGGACTGACTGTGTCAACGCTTCTTAATTTTAAGACAGGGTTTATAAGCAGTCACCATATGTCGGCTTTCTGACTATTGTGTAGAGAAATGAAGCGTATGGAAGACGTAACGCCTGTTTATTCTTCCACTGCTCAGTTTACCTCTGAAACACACACATACACATTTCTGCTGACACAACACGAGATAGGCAAGAACGAAATGTCCCCAGTCTTTACAGGGACTAAACTACCAGGCCAGTAGAACAACTTTTTTTTTTTCCAGAGCCTGCTGTAAAAAGTAGGAGAAAAGTAAGGCAACATGGTGTTCATTTCATTTTAATGACTACATTAATGCGGCCATTTAACAATTTTTCGGGAAAAAAAAGCACAAAGCGGTATTTCCAATGGACTGTCCCATCATTTGCTGACTGCTCTATTTTGTGACGAATTTTCCAACTATGACACTATAGGACGCAATTGTATCAACTCCATGTCTCAGTGACGTCATCAGCTGTTCATATGCTTCATTCACCCACTCAAAAAATGGCTGCCTCCATTAGTGAAACAGTTAATATAGGAATTAACTCATGATCTTTGGTAAAAAAAAAAAAAAAAAAAAAAGAAACAAAAAGGAAACATCTTACAGTGCCTTTTTATGCAGATATGTATATTCAGTTTATTTTTATGAATATTTCTATCATTTAATTAAAATATAAGTCCCGGGCATTGTATAGGAATATACATGTATCTGTCTATATACTATCCTTTAGTCGCGTGTTTTCTGTGCAGCAAACCACCTGCCTACAAGGCAGACAAACTAAATAAGAGGCTTTTGTTAAAAAAGTTAGAACAATATTCAGTACGAGACCGAGTAAACATCTGAGGAATAAAACTGTACAGCTGTACAAAAATAGCTTCTCTTTACCCGTCCACAGGAGCTTATACACAGGGGCCGCAGCAGTGCAAATACTGCAGATTAGTTAATCCAGGATTTCCTGTTCTCTTGCTTTCTGGAAAAAGCTGATGCAGCTTCATTCCCAGATGGATATTGTGCTGCATCTTTTGTCCTGGGCGATGGGAATCCTTTCCATGTAGCACTCCTCCGCTTGTCTGGATTACATGCTTGTGCCCGCAAAGTGCTGCCATTGTCTCCCTTACTTGGACCAAGTGCTTTAGTTAGCCGGTTGGGTCGCACAAACACACCGTATTTAGGTTTGCAGCGGAAGTATTCTTTGCCTTTCACTGTGCCATCGTGTTTGCCTTAGAGAAAAATGAATTTAATGACCATGGTTAGTAACGGTCTGGAGTAGCAGTGGGATCGTACAGATACTATTACCTCATATACTCAGCCAAAGGTTCTAGGGAAGAAAATAAGCGGCACATTCGTCCATTATATGTCAAAAAATAGGATAAGATAATGACTGAGGACACTTGGATGCGAGAAACGCGTCAGGTTTTTATACATATTTTTGGGATTCCACGTTTTTAACCCCTTCATGACCCAGCCTATTTTGACCTTAAAGACCTGGCCGTTTTTTGCAATTCTGACCAGTGTCCCTTTATGAGGTAATAACTCAGGAACGCTTCAACGGATCCTAGCGGTTCTGAGAATGTTTTTTCGTGACATATTGGGCTTCATGTTAGTGGTAAATTTAGGTCAATAAATTCTGCGTTTATTTGTGATAAAAACGGAAATTTGGCGAAAATTTTGAAAATTTCGCAATTTTCACATTTTGAATTTTTATTCTGTTAAACCAGAGAGATATGTGACACAAAATAGTTAATAAATAACATTTCCCACATGTTTACTTTACATCAGCACAATTTTGGAAACAAAATTTTTTTTTGTTAGGAAGTTATAAGGGTTAAAATTTGACCAGCGATTTCTCATTTTTACAACGAAATTTACAAAACCATTTTTTTTAGAGACCACCTCACATTTGAAGTCAGTTTGAGGGGTCTATATGGCTGAAAATACCCAAAAGTGACACCATTCTAAAAACTGCACCCCTCAAGGTGCACAAAACCACATTCAAGAAGTTTATTAACCCTTCAGGTGCTTCACAGCAGCAGAAGCAACATGGAAGGAAAAAATGAACATTTAACTTTTTAGTCACAAAAATTATCTTTTAGCAACAATTTTTTTATTTTCCCAATGGTAAAAGGAGAAACTGAACCACGAAAGTTGTTGTCCAATTTGTCCTGAGTACGCTGATACCTCATATGTGGGGGTAAACCACTGTTTGGGCGCACGGCAGGGCTTGGAAGGGAAGGAGCGCCATTTGACTTTTTGAATCAAAAATTGGCTCCACTCTTTAGCGGACACCATGTCACGTTTGGAGAGCCCCCGTGTGCCTAAAAATTGGAGCTCCCCCACAAGTGACCCCATTTTGGAAACTAGACACCCCAAGGAACTTATCTAGATGCATAGTGAGCACTTTGAACCCCCAGGTGCTTCACAAATTGATCCGTAAAAATGAAAAAGTACTTTTTTTTCACAAAAAAATTCTTTTTGCCTCAATTTTTTCATTTTCACATGGGCAACAGGATAAAATGGATCCTAAAATGTGTTGGGCAATTTCTCCTGAGTACACCAATACCTCACATGTGGGGGTAAACCACTGTTTGGGCACATGGTAAGGCTCGGAAGGGAAGGAGCGCCATTTGACTTTTTGAATGAAAAATTATTTCCATCGTTAGCGGACACCATGTCGCGTTTGGATAGCTCCTGCGTGCCTAAACATTGGCGCTCCCCCACAAGTGACCCCATTTTGGAAACTAGACCCCCCAAGGAACTTATTTAGATGCCTAGTGAGCACTTTAAACCCTCAGGTGCTTCACAAATTGATCTGTAAAAATGAAAAAGTACTTTTTTTTCACAAAAAAATTCTTTTCGCCTCAATTTTTTCATTTTCACATGGGCAGTAGGATAAAATGGATAATAAAATTTGTTGGGCAATTTCTCCCGAGTACGTCGATACCTCATATGTGGGGGTAAACCACTGTTTGGGCACTCGGCAGGGCTCGGAAGGGAAGGCGCGCCATTTCACTTTTTGAATGGAAAATTAGCTCCAATTGTTAGCGGACACCATGTCGCGTTTGGAGAGCCCCTGTGTGCCTAAACATTGGAGCAACCCCACAAGTGACCCCATTTTGGAAACTAGACCCCCCAAGGAACTTATCTAGATACATATTGAGCACTTTAAACCCCCAGGTGCTTCACAGAAGTTTATAACGCAGAGCCATGAAAATAAAAAATAATTTTTCTTTCCTCAAAAATGATTTTTTAGCCTGGAATTTCCTATTTTGCCAAGGATAATAGGAGAAATTGGACCCCAAATATTGTTGTACAGTTTGTCCTGAGTACGCTGATACCCCATATGTGGGGGTAAACCACTGTTTGGGCGCACGGCAGGGCTCGGAAGGGATGGCACGCCATTTGGCTTTTTAAATGGAAAATTAGCTCCAATCATTAGCAGACACCATGTCACGTTTGGAGAGCCCCTGTGTGCCTAAACATTGGAGATCCCCCAGAAATGACACCATTTTGGAAACTAGACCCCCAAAGGAACTAATCTAGATGTGTGGTGAGGACTTTGAACCCCCAAGTGCTTCACAGAAGTTTATAACGCAGAGCCATGAAAATAAAAAAAAAAAATTATTTTCTCAAAAATTATCTTTTAGCCTGCAATTTTTTATTTTCCCAAGGGTAACAGGAGAAATTTGACCACAAAAGTTGTTGTCCAGTTTCTCCTGAGTACGCTGATATCCCATATGTGGGGGTAAATCACTGTTTGGGCACATGCCGGGGCTCGGAAGTGAAGTAGTGACGTTTTGAAATGCAGACTTTGATGGAATGCTCTGTGGGCGTCACGTTGCGTTTGCAGAGCCCCTGATGTGGCTTAACAGTAGAAACCCCCCACAAGTGACCCCATTTTGGAAACTAGATCCCGAAAGGAACTTATCTAGATGTGTGGTGAGCACTTTGAACCCCCAAGCGCTTCATAGAAGTTTATAATGCAGAGCCATGAAAATAATAAATACGTTTTCTTTCCTCAAAAATAATTATTTAGCCCACAATTTTTTAATTTTCCCAAGGGTAACAGGTGAAATTTGACCCCAATATTTGTTGTCCAGTTTCTCCTGAGTACGGTGATACCCCATATGTGGGGGTAAACTACTGTTTGGGCACATGCCGGGGCTTGGAATTGAAGTAGTGACGTTTTGAAATGCAGACTTTGATGGAATGCTCTGCGGGCGTCACGTTGCGTTTGCAGAGCCCCTGATGTGCCTAAACAGTAGAAACCCCCCACAAGTGACCCCATTTTGGAAACTAGACCGCGAAAGGAACTTATCTAGATGTGTGGTGAGCACTTTGAACCCCCAAGTGCTTCATAGAAGTTTATAATGCAGAGCCGTGAAAATAATAAATACGTTTTCTTTCCTCAAAAATAATTATTTAGCCCAGAATTTTTTATTTTCCCAAGGGTTACAGGAGAAATTGGATCCCAAAAGTTGTTGTCCAGTTTCTCCTGAGTACGCCGATACCCCATGAGTGGGGGTAAACCACTGTTTGGGCACACGTCGGGGCTCAGAAGGGAAGTAGTGACTTTTGAAATGCAGACTTTGATGGAATGGTCTGCGGGTGTCACGTTGCGTTTGCAAAGCCCCTGATGTGCCTAAACAGTAGAAACCCCCACAAGTGACCCCATTTTAGAAACTAGACCCCCCAAGGAACTTATCTAGATATGTGGTGAGCACTTTGAACCCCCAAGTGCTTCACAGACGTTTACAACGCAGAGCCGTGAAAATAAAAAATCATTTTTCTTTCCTCAAAAATTATGTTTTAGCAAGCATTTTTTTTGATTCACAAGGGTAACAGGAGAAATTGGACCCCAGTAATTGTTGCGCAGTTTGTCCTGAGTATGCTGGTACCCCATATGTGGGGGTAAACCACTGTTTGGGCACACGTCAGGGCTCGGAAGTGAGGGAGCACCATTTGACTTTTTGAATACGAGATTGGCTGGAATCAATGGTGGCGCCATGTTGCGTTTGGAGACCCCTGATGTGCCTAAACAGTGGTAACCCCTCAATTCTAACTCCAACACTAACCCCCCCACACCCCTAACCCTAATCCCAACTGTAGCCACAACCCTAATTCCAACCCTAACCCTAAGGCTATGTGCCCACGTTGCGGATTCGTGTGAGATATTTCCGCACTATTTTTGAAAAATCCGCGGGTAAAAGGCACTGCGTTTTACCTGCGGATTTTCCGCGGATTTCCAGTGTTTTTTGTGCGGATTTCACCTGCGGATTCCTATTGAGGAACAGGTGTAAAACGCTGCGGAATCCGCACAAAGAATTGACATGCTGCGGAAAATACAACGCAGCGTTTCCGCGCGGTATTTTCCGCACCATGGGCACAGCGGATTTGGTTTTTCATATGTTTACATGGTACTGTAAACCTGATGGAACACTGCTGCGAATCCACAGCGGCCAATCCACTGCGGATCCGCAGCCAAATCCGCACCGTGTGCACATAGCCTAATTCTAAAGGTATGTGCACACGCTGCGGAAAACGCTGCGGATCCGCAGCAGTTTCCCATGAGTTTACAGTTCAATGTAAACCTACGGGAAACAAAAATCGCTGTACACATGCTGCGGAAAAACTGCACGGAAACGCAGCGGTTTACATTCCGCAGCATGTCACTTCTTTGTGCGGATTCCACAGCGGTTTTACAACTGCTCCAATAGAAAATCGCAGTTGTAAAACCGCAGTGAAATGCGCAGAAAAAACGCGGTAAATCCGCCAATAATCCGCAGCGGTTTAGCACTGCGGATTTATCAAATCCGCAGCGGAAAAATCCGCAGAGGACCAGAATACGTGTGCACATACCGAAACCCTAACCCTAGCCCTAACCCTACCCCTAACCCTAGCCCTAACCCTAGCCCTAACCCTACCCCTAACCCTAGCTCTAACCCTAACCCTAGCCCTAACCCTACCCCTAACCCTACCCCTAACCCTATTCTAACATTAGTGGAAAAAAAAATGTCTTTATTTTTTTATTGTCCCTACCTATGAGGGTGACAAAGGGGGGGGGTCATTTATTATTTTTTTTATTTTGATCACTGAGATATAATCTATCTCAGTGATCAAAATGCACTTTGGAACGAATCTGCCGGCCGGCAGATTCGGCGGGCGCACTGCGCATGCGCCCGCCATTTTGGAAGATGGCGGCGCCCAGGGAGAAGACGGACGGGACCCCGGCTGGATCGGTAAGTATGATGGGGTGGGGGGGGGGGGGGGGGATCGGAGCACGGGAAGGGGGGGGGGGGGGGAATCGGAGCGCGGGAGGGGTGGAACGGAGCACGGGGGGGCTGGAATGGAGCACGGGGGGGTGGAACGGAGCACCGGGGGGGTGGATCGGAGTGCAGGGGGGGTGATTGGAGCACGGGGGGGGGGTGATTGGAGCATGGGGGGAGCGGACAAGAGCACGGGGGGGAGCGGAGCCCTGTACTGAGGGTAGCCGGAGCAGTGTACCGGCCAGATCGGGGGGCTGGGGGGGCGATCGGAGGGGTGGGGTGGGGGCACATTAGTATTTCCAGCCATGGCCGATGATATTGCAGCATCGGCCATGGCTGGATTGTAATATTTCACCCGTTATAATAGGTGAAATATTACAAATCGCTCTGATTGGCAGTTTCACTTTCAACAGCCAATCAGAGCGATCGTAGCCACGAGGGGGTGAAGCCACCCCCCTGGGCTAAACTACCACTCCCCTGTCCCTGCAGATCGGGTGAAATGGGAGTTAACCCTTTCACCCGATCTGCAGGGACGCGATCTTTCCATGACGCCACATAGGCGTCATGGGTCGGATTGGCACCGACTTTCATGACGCCTACGTGGCGTCATGGGTCGGGAAGGGGTTAATGAATCTTGACTAAAACATTAACTAAATTTTTACATATCGTGGATATATAGGGACATGTGTCCTTCCCTAGAACCTTTGGCTGAGCTTCACCAGCAGGACCGGCACCCGACACACAGATTTCAGACTCCAATATCAGATGACATGGCGTGGTGAGCTTCCAAAATCCCCCCCTCTCCCCAAGTTACCTTATATACTATTTGACAATGGTGTAGCTATAACTTCACTTTTTATTAATTACTATTGTCTTTGATGACAGGCTGCAGCGGTGACATCCCAACTGCAGCACAAGTGACTGTAGCAGCCACTCATGTGGTTTTCAAATTCACAACACATTAAACAAAAGAGCCCTGTTCTGGCAACAGGTGGGGGTCTCGGGAGTCTGGTTCCTCCCACCCAAAATAATGTGGATAGGTGATGACATCTAGGCTATAGTTGAAGGGAATCGGTCAGCAGGTTTTTGCTATGTAATCTGAAGACAGCATGCTGTAAGAGTTAAACCGCAGATTTCAGGGATGCCTCTTATATCAAGCTCCATGGTTTTGTTTGCTTGCAATGATTTTTTCAGCATCAGTAGCTTATCGTGGATGTTCTCCTGACTTCACAGTTGTCAGGGTCAGAAAAGACTTTTGACTGTGGCATACCTTTACTGTATTGTATTTTAAAACTAAAAATAGTGAATAGGCAACTATCCATTAATTTATGTGTAAAGAGTTATTCCCATGTTCTGATAGGGAGAAAAACTTTGCCATTTACTTTGTATTAAACTTCCTCTCTGTTCTCAAGAAAGAAGCAATTTTTAATATTGTTTACCGCTCGTTGCCTAGGTTACCGGACACCCCTGCAGTCTGACAGTAGTGGTTGAACATGTGCAGTGGTTACAAACTCTTTTCAATAGAGCTTGTAATCACTGTTCTGAATCTATTGAGATCGCTAAAGCGCTCTCTTAGCTTCCAATGCTGGCAAGCTTGAGTGCAACTACGCTCTTCCGATGCTGCAGAGAAAGCTGCATTGGGGTGCGCTGCTCCTGAAGAAGTGGATATTAACCATTTAAAGGGAAGACTATTTCTAAAATCTATATTACATCTAACAGAGGGTTACTCCAAAGAACTTTCCCTTAGACGAGACCAATGTCTAAAGACAGTATAATACCAGGGTTATGTTACTCCTTACCTAATTGAACATGAAGCTCAACACCAACCCATACACCACGGGAAAAGTCCACAGTGCCTATATATCGCACTGTTCCAAGCTTGTTGTCGCCAATACATACTTGGTCACCTAAGGACAGTAGGCATGGTGCGGTGTGGGATGGATGGTCTTCACAATCATCAGAAAGATCTAGATGAATCTTTTCAGGCGAATGGCTTTCGTAAGAGCAATGCTGAGAATTGTAGCAGAATGTGGCTTCGCTCTGTTTTTCCGCAGTCAGTTTCTGGTCAGATGCATTGTGTGGGTCATCGGAAATAACAGAGTCATAATCTAGAACATTTACTCCTTTGCTTTCGCCTTTAGAAGAGTACATTGGTGGATCTTCATGGTGTTCAAAGTCTTTCCCATCATCTACTCCCATGAATTCTGTGAAGGAATGATCTTCCAAAATATCACATGTATGTTCCACAGCAACCTCACAGGGTAAAAAGTTGACAAAGTTTCCTTTGTCACAGTCCATAGAAGTAGACGATACACTTCTACACAATACAACAGCATCTTTTTCAGTAGTGCAAATTGGCTCTTTATCAAAGGCACTTTTTTCCGTGAAGGTTGACTGGTTTTTTGGACAACTGTTGTCATTGGACTCTTTATCTGCACAAGATTTGCAATTTTGGACAGACTGCTGTCCATTAGGTTCTTGGTGCTCTTGGCTTTCCAAGTCTCTAGCCTGGATGGTTAACTGATCCATACTTTCGCTACAAGCTACTACAATGTCAGAGAGAGTAATATTAGAAGCACTATGTGACACATAGCCACTGGTAACACTGCTGGTGGTAGGGCTCCGAGAAACGTCTTTATCCAAAGAATGAGAACAACCAAAATCAGCTTTAGAATGTATCCAGTCCCTGCTGTCCAGACTAGCATTGTAGACACTGAAGTCGGCAAACTCCTCCGGCACGTAAGGCTTGAAATCATCAAAACCAGAGGAGAGCATTACTTTTTTGGTTGATCCATCAAATTCAAGGTCATCTTCGTCGGAATCCTGGAAGAATAATTGGCAAAATCATTAAAATGTTTTTTTCCAAATTCATTTTTCCACCTAATTGTAGAATAAAAAAGTAATATCGACTTAGTGCCATTTCTATGAACAACTCTCGAGCTCATCAGTGCTATACGGTTTTATATATATCTTTTATAGTTATATAGTATCATTGTGTAATATTTCTTACCCATACCAGTTGTCCTAAACTCCAGATAAATAAAACACGGAAATGTACATACACATGGCATACAGACATACTTCATTCTTTCACTTATACTGTGGGAATAGTAGTTTCGGCCTGTGTATACAGTGCGGATGGTAACAAGTAGTCATTATGTATTAAGATATCATGGAAGGTGTTTGATAAAGTCCTATAAATTACTCTGGACAGAGCGACTATACTGAATTCTCCTCCTGTTGGCCTTGTGTACGGTACTGGCACTTCTCAGACCTAAAGGTAAGAGAGCAGCAGGTGAACTTAGTAGTGGATCGGTAAGCTTTATTACTAGAAATGACTACATATTCCATGATTAGTCCTGTTATTTGGTTATGTAGCTCCTGATGTAAACTTAGAATTCACATTCTACCTGCTTAGTTAACACATTTTAGTGCTAAAACACATATTACAGTGTTTGAGTGATATACCTTTTAATCCTCATTTTAAAAAAAAACGACTATTTTTATCTTAAGATGTAATGGAATTCAGATAAAAAGCTCCATGATAACATGTGCATGATGAACACTGGGGGACTACAAGGAGTAGAAACTTTAAGGAAACTGTCAGAAGATTTTTTGCTGTTTTTTCTAAGAGCAATATATTGCTGGGGCAGCAGCTGATTTCAGGGATGTGTCACTCGCTCAGCAAATAATGTAGATTCAATACAATCAGTGTTTTATCAGCAAGAAATTATCACTGCCGGACTAGGTGGTGCATGTAAGATAGTCTAGCTAAGCTGTGGAACCCCGCCCCCACCACTGATTGGCAGAATGCTGATGATGCACAGTGTATACAGGAATCTGCCAATCAGGTGTGTGGGCGGGGTTATACACAGCTCAGCATTCTGACCACTGCTCCATCTACAACAGAGGAAACAGGGATTCTACCAAAACTGCAACAAGCATCCCGGTAAGTGATACATCGCTAGAATCCCCCTACATCATGCTGCTCTCAGATTACATACCAAAAACCTAATGACAGATTCCCTTTAGCAGCAGCTTTATTTTCACACACTGCAGATAACAAGAAGGAAAATAATAAGCAGAAATAAAAATATAATAAACAACAGAATGTCGGAGAAGGGGAAATTACTTTTCCTTACTGTCACTGATTTATAAGAATAGTCAAAAAATGTTTTTTGATGGGGCGATGTCTTCTAAGTATAAGGGTAGTGAGTAGGGCGGGGACAGTAGCACATAATCTGGGCAGCATTATATAACGGCATGTTACATAATGACAAGCTGAATGTGTTTAAACAGCATGGAGTGGAGATACTAAATGTAATCAAGCTGAACTAATGACATGAAGCACATCCTCCCAGCCGCAGATCTGTCTGCTAATTGGATTACATAATCATTCCGGTGTGGAAGCATTTAATGAACACAATTTACCATCGCAGGCAATATCCGGGACACAGCTGACGCCAAGTCTAGCGACAAACAGTGGCACAGGCATTTCTGATACAATAACGCAACACACCAAAAGCTAAAATAAGAACTTACAATGGCATCTTGATGAACATTACTGGTTTCTACTGGCATGCAGATGGTGTTAGGTCCAGAAGGCACAGCAGTGCCAGTGTTACTGGTCAGTGGTGAAGACATGCTCTGCAAAGGTTAAGACACACAACACATCACATAGACCACAAAACATCACGGGAAGCAAATAACGCTGGTGAACAAGACATGCAATGGAACAGGAATCCATGAAGACTGTACATGCTGCGTGTAGGACACATAACAGTGATGTAACAAAGCCACGGATCATGCTTCATTAGGGAAGGAGCAATTGTCAGCACTTGGGGAGAAAAAAAAGAAAACGCATAGCTTTTGCTTTCATATTTTTTGGATTATGTAGCTGGGATTAATTACACTTTTGACACGGACGTTGTACATTTCCAGAATTCTCTGGACATTTTGTAAAGTGCTAATGACTGGATTTAAAAAAAAAAAAAAAAAAAAAAAAAAGATATCACTACAGAAAGTGAAATTTTGACAAAGTTCGATATAGAAACAAAAAAATCCGTTTCAGGGAAAAAAGACATGAGTGGTAACTACAACTACACCAGAGAACATGTACTACATAAATGGTGTGATAGTGGAGAATGCGGAGTGCCCCATATCTATGTACTACATAAATGGCGTGATAGTGGCAAATGCTGAGTGCCCCACATCTATGTACTACATAAATGGCGTGATAGTGGCAAATGCTGAGTGCCCCACGTCTATGTAAATGCTTAAGCCTGTCCAGCCGCTCCTCTGATAAAATTCTGGGGTCACTCTGTATGTTGGCACTTATGGATCCGCACACTGTCAGGATTCTCCAGTATTGACAGCGGGAGGTCACATGACCACAAGTATGCACTTTGCTTACTTCCCAATTAAACGAGCTCGGCCTCACTCATTTCACTTGTACGGAGAAAGGCCGAGCTCGTCTAATCGGTGTGTAAGGATTCAGAGGTCAGATACAGCAACTACAGACTTATCGGAAGACCAGACAGCCCCTTCAACACAGAAAACACGGCGAAGGCTACTTTCACACTTGCGCCGGTACGCGGCCGTCGCTAAGCGTCGGCGTGACGTACCTTGTGAAAATTCGGCACAACGTGGGCAGCGGATGCAGTTTTTCAACACATCCGCTGTCTATTCTAAGTCCTGGGGAGGAGGGGGCGGAGTTCCGGCCGTGCATGCGCGGTAGGAAATGGCGGATGCGATGTACAAAAAAAGTTACATTGAACGTTTTTTTGTGACGACGGTCCGCCAAAACACGACGGACGTGACATATGGCTATACGTCGCGATCCGTCGCCAATACAAGTCTATGGGAAAAAAAACGCACATGCGGGCACATTTGCAGGATGCGTTTTTTTTTTCCCAAAACGACGCATTGCGATGGATCTAAAACGACACAAGTGTGAAAGTAGCCTAACTGGAGTCGTAGTAGACAAGTATTATGCTCCTGCATCATTTTGATATGTTTGTCGCAATTTTCTCCATTTCAACTAACTCTACAATCACACTTTCATCTTGACATGTTTGTCTTTTCTGGTTTTAGTAAAAAACAAAGGATATTCATAAAAAAAAACTTCTGCTGCTGAACTGATCAACTGAAAGAAGAGGAACGGTCTATTTCTTTATCTGTCAGGTTTAGAATGGAAGTAAAAATTCTGTGTGATAACTTTCATTTCTGTCTTAAGAATGGACACATAACGGAACCAGACAGACCATGGGGTGCCTCTACCTTTGTTTCCATCAGTTATGCAATGGCTCCATTATTAAGACTAAGTCCATGTTCACATGTTCAGTATTTTACCTCAGTATTTGTAGGCCAAAACCAGGAGTGGGTGATAAATACAGAAGTGGTGCATATGTTTCTATTAGACTTTTCGTCTGACTGTTTCACTCCCGATTTTGGCTTCTAAACACTGATGTAAAATACTCACCACATACTGAATGTGTGAACGCGGCCTAATTCGGTTTCTTCTCAAAAACTGGACAGGCGAATGGAATGTCCAAAGACAAGTGTGACTGTAGTTCATAAATGCATGCGTCTTTTCACACAACACAAATCTTCCGCCTTGTGTGAAGAATTGATCAGGATGTCTAAACTGGATGACACATTCTCAAAAGTACGTCACCCATCACACAGCTGACACCACCAGGGAAAGCTGCAGCCAGGCCTAGATTCCGTCATCTCTGTCCTGCATCCATGAGAAAGACTCTAGTGACAAGAGATGAGGAGGTGGGAACCCAGTGAACATGGGACTACGTTACCACCCAGCAACGCACCACAAGACGCCATTTAGCTCAGGCCCTATACCTATGTACATACTCTTCCCTACATAGAAACTGCAGCCATTGCAAACATGTAGGACACTCAAAGGTGATGCCAGCAGCATACTAAGAGGTCTGTACCTGATCACAAAACCTGGCCCTCATAGTCCACTACGGAGTGCTGCCCTGCGTTACACAACCTTCCAAAAAGGGGAGAGTGTTTGTCTGTCATTCCACTCGCAGATCATTCCTTTCCTACTAATACTATACTCAGATAATGCCGACTTTCCCTCTTTATTATAATAGTCTTTTTTTAAGCTTTTATTTCCTAAATTCTGACTTTTACTTTATATATTAGTATAATTTGAATGATTTGGTGTTTTTGCCTGTGCCATTTTTATAGTCTTCATTCATTTAGTGGAAAAGCAGTGATGTTCGTGATTGTTGGTTAGGAAAATACTGATACTGCAAAAACAACATAAAATATCAACATATTATAAAAATGTTGTGCATTTATAAAATATACTTCGTAAATCACCTTTAAATTGTAAGTCATATAACGAACAATGTAGTTCTACTAAGCCAGGTGCCCCCATGGTCCGATAGCTGCTCCAAGTTCCTGAGACAGGACATCATATTCTGTATTGTCATGTCACTATGTGAAGAAAGCAAGGCTGAGCAGAGCCCCCCTGTATGTCACCGAGGAGGTAGCAAACAGGACTGACTGAGCCACCAAAGGAAGCAATCAGTCAACACCAATTTCACACTGCTCTAGTCACACGCCAACACAAGAAACGTTGTCCTACATCGACACAGAACTGGAAACCATGCAGCAGAGACCGGCAATGGAGCAGAGGCCGGCACTGGAGCAGAGACCGGCAGTGGAGCAGAGGCCGGCAGTGGAGCAGAGGCCGGCAATGGAGCAGAGGGTGGCAATGGAGCAGAGGGCGGCAGTGGAGCAGACGGCGGCAATGGAGCAGAGACCGGCAATGGAGCAGAGACCGGCAATGGAGCAGAGACCGGCAATGGAGCAGAGACCGGCAGTGGAGCAGAGACCGGCAGTGGAGCAGAGACCGGCAGTGGAGCAGAGGGCGGCAATGGAGCAGAGGGCGGCAATGGAGCAGAGGGCGGCAATGGAGCAGAGGGCGGCAATGGAGCAGAGGCCGGCAATGGAGCAGAGGCCGGCAATGGAGCAGAGGCCGGCAATGGAGCAGAGGCCGGCAATGGAGCAGAGGCCGGCAATGGAGCAGAGGCCGGCAATGGAGCAGAGGCCGGCAATGGAGCAGAGGCCGGCAATGGAGCAGAGGCCGGCAATGGAGCTGAGACCGGCAAAGGAGCTGAGACCGGCAAAGGAGCTGAGACCGGCAAAGGAGCTGAGACAGGCAAAGGAGCTGAGACCGGCAAAGGAGCTGAGACCGGCAAAGGAGCTGAGACCGGCAAAGGAGCTGAGACCGGCAAAGGAGCTGAGACCGGCAAAGGAGCTGAGACCGGCAAAGGAGCTGAGACCGGCAATGGAGCAGAGGCCGGCAATGGAGCAGAGGCCGGCAATGGAGCAGAGGCCGGCAATGGAGCAGAGGCCGGCAATGGAGCAGAGGCCGGCAATGGAGCAGAGGCCGGCAATGGAGCAGAGGCCGGCAATGGAGCAGAGGCCGGCAATGGAGCAGAGGCCGGCAATGGAGCAGAGGCCGGCAATGGAGCAGAGGCCGGCAATGGAGCAGAGGCCGGCAATGGAGCAGAGGCCGGCAATGGAGCAGAGGCCGGCAATGGAGCAGAGGCCGGCAATGGAGCAGAGACCGGCAATGGAGCAGAGACCGGCAATGGAGCAGAGACCGGCAATGGAGCAGAGGCCGGCAATGGAGCAGAGGCCGGCAATGGAGCAGAGGCCGGCAATGGAGCAGAGACCGGCAATGGAGCAGAGACCGGCAATGGAGCAGAGACCGGCAATGGAGCAGAGAACGGCAATGGAGCAGAGAACGGCAATGGAGCAGAGACCGTAAATGGAGCAGCCGGGCTAATAGAACTGTAAAAATAAGACTGTGTTCTGTGTATACCTCTTGACTAAGTAATGGCTGGGTTTCAATAGGAATCTTTCTTTTGTGCTCTTCTCTCACAGGCATTAACGGCTTGAAAAATTTTGGTGGGTGAGGAGAAAATGTTTTGAATGGACTTGATATTAAGGCCTGGGGGCTTTCAGGTGTGCCACCTAAAAAAAAAAAAAGACGATAAATATTCTACTTACTGATAGATCTCTTAATTTCCTGCCTTTTTAAAGTATAACACACTATGTTTGGTCACTATTCTCTTTTCAGGTTTGCAGTGTTCTGGTTTCCAAGCTCATTAATCTGACAGTAATTATACAAGAATGAATATTACCGCCCCCACTGTCTCTTCTTCTCGGCGATTCATTGAGCTGACTTCCATAGCCAGATACATCTTTGTAGCTGGAGGAGTATTCAGAGACATCCAGCTGGTTTTCCAACCATCCCTTGCGAAGACATAAGAAAATCAAAGCCTCCAAATATAAAGCTAGGACAATACAGGTAAATCACTAAACGTTGCCATGGAGATAGCAGAACTCGCGCAGTGCTTACAAGCTCATTTCTATTGAGCTTGTAAGCACTGATTTGGAGCTGGACAGGGTCACTGTAGCGAGCAGTTACATCCTAATCCTGGCCAGCTTCAATGCCATGTTGAGGAGATAGAAAGCAGAATTGGTCGATCTCCAAAAAGGGGAACAAGCAGTTATCAAAAGAAAAGTGCAAATATCTAAAAAATGGCTGAAATTTTAAATAAGCAGTAAATTGCAAAAGTGCTTGTTTTTGCGCATACTATCCAACAATATCCATTTATGAAGCTGGAATAATCATTTAAAAACAAAAACTGTGAAACATAAATGTTTTCAAAGAGGACAAACCTCGCCGGCCATTATGGTAGATATACTCTTGGATATGGTCAGAACTAAGCAATACCTTTAGACATAGGTAATTTGGGCACTTAGTGCTGCAGCACTTTTGAAGCTTTTTGTATCCAGGTGCTATTTTTGAGACTATGTTAATGTCTAGTAGATATATACTTTTAATGGTAAAAACATATAATAATGTACGATAATCTTATTTTTCTTTATTACGCCAGTCATTGATCACCGTAAGTGACATATTTGGAACAATTAAGACGATTCTAAATATTTAATTCTTATTTTAGTCTTTTTTAGTTCCCTCTTGTTTATTCTACTTTTCTTCTATTATTTTTTGTTATTAGTTTTGATTACCAGATTCATTATTAGTTAAAACTTTTTTCACATCTTCTAGAATGAAAATTGTATTCAATAATTAATTCAATGTTATATAATGTTTATGCTTTCATTGCAATGTACTGGTATATGACTAAATGGCAGTGCAGACATTATGCCCAATGTATAACATGGACCGTCATTGATACAGCACAGCCGAAAAGGATCTGGCAAATAATGACCCAAATCTCCAGCTCTATATATTGGTAGAGGAATACTACATTTTCATCTAAAAGGAAATGGTCACCTCTTAGCAAGATTTATTCATTTCTCCTATATGAAATGCATTCCTCATATTATTGAAAATATATCAACTAATTCAAAAATGTACCTTGTCATCTTCATCACAACCTGATAAATCCAAGCGACTAGATGATGACTAGAAATGAGAAAGAAAAGTAAAATAGTTCCCTGTTCTAATGAATAAAAACTGCAGTTGTCATAGTAATTAGTGATGAGTGAGCGTGCTCGGATAAGGCGTCATGAGCGCACCCTCTTGCGCCAATAGAGTATCTTCGACGTGCTTGAATACTATGTTCGAGTCCCTTAACTTAACAAACAGAGAATCCCTGAATGTGTTCCAGCTGTCGGACCACCGTGAGACATGAAGCCGCGGGAACTTGCGTACACCAAAGATTCTCTATTAGCACAGGAGCATGCTCAGATAACACTTTATATCAGAGCACGCTTGCTCATCACTAATAGTAATACATACATATAATTATTAATTTAAATTAAAACAAATCTTGTTCTAGTTACACAATATTGAGGGGACTTTAATATCTTCTTACAAAACGTAGTCCTTTTTGTTAAGGTCTCTGCCTACTCTTTAGCGCCATTTTAGAAAGTACATACAGTATATACATATCTCTCTATATATATCTGTATCGTATATATTGTATGAGAACATTTGTGTGCCTACTGTAATATTCTACTGATGTAATAATTCGTATTATGTAAATATGTAATAATATTTCTTGGCCTCTCGTTCCCCTTTTTCAGCATGGAGGCTTTCGGTAAATTTCCACAAGCCTCAGTTCCTTGTACGATTTTCTCAGCAGTAGTACAAGGTATATGTGGAGCGGAGGGGGTGCATCTGACGGTTTTCCTATCAGGGTCCCGGTTAAATAGTGTAAGAGACAGAAGGAGAGGGAGCGGAGTGCGGCTTATCACAGTGTCCGTATTCGCACATATGGGAAGATATGCCCAGACAGAAGGCGCAAACTGATGGAAAACAACAATCCTTTCCACCACTAATGTTACTAATATTCATTGTCATAACATTCATAGCCATAAGCACATGACAGGGCTCTGCACAATATATCCCACACCATATAAGAAAAGAATATTCACTCCTATTAAAGGGGTTGTTCACCACTAAACCAAACCCTTTAAGTGCCATGGATAACATAAAAAAAACACACAGTTCCCTTCTGCGATATCAGCGCTGTGATTACTGGCAGTCATGTCACACAGCAGGTAGTCGGAACAGTTCCGTTTGCCAGTAGTACGGAGGCTGCGGACGATCAGTGACCACTGATTGCCTGCAGCGGTCACATGACATTATCAGGCGACAATTGGGAATTGCAGCACCGCCATCACAGGAATGACACCACCTTTCCATATCACCTCTCCGTACATGGGTAATATATTTTGCGGTCATACACTGTCGTGGGTCATATCATACCATTTTTAATGAATCATACTCACATTATTCATATTGGGGGTGCTGAGGCTCCTGCGAATGTGCTTCGTTTTATTAGAAATGGCTTCCTTCACTGTAACCGCCTGGAAGCAGGGAGTATAAAGACACATTAATATATATTAATGTATAACACTATATTGTTTACGAGATGGGTTCAAGCACAGTAATCTATTCAGCGGTTCACAATATGGCAATTTTGATGGGTGTGGATGGCACTTGCATAGGCAGAAAGCTACCAATCAGTATTGGGGGCAGGTTATAAAGAATTCATGAATATGGAGGTCTACATGGCAGCAGGTTTGCTAGTACTCCAGTGAATATCTTACTGATAAATCAGTGCTTTTAGCAAAATAACAGCAAACAGCCCAGTAAGTGACACATCTTTGGAATCAGGGTCTCTGCCTCTACAGATTGGCAAAGTGGCAAAAACCTGCTGATATTCACTTTAAAACCTTTGTATACAACCACATTATCTCAATGCTGTATAGAGGGGGAATACGACACACAGACGGGTACTTGGGGCCTTAAAGAGGTTGTCCACTACTTAGGATAGGTCATCAATGTCCCACTGGTTGGGGTCCGACACCCGGCACCCCTGCCAGTCATCTGTTCTCGGTGTTGATAATGGTCGCTGGCCAGAACTACTCAATTAGGGACCTGCTCTGTCTTATGATAACGGCGGCAGGGTACTACACATCCGCGTCCTATTGATTAGAAGACGGAGCAGCAAATCACTCGAGTAGTTCTGGGCAGCCGTGGGTCTGATGAAGGCTCCCATGGCGGTCATCTTGGCCCTTCTATAAAGTCCAGCTTACAGCTTATAGTATAAATGTTCAAGCATTGGCAGGTTCAAGTTCCTAAAAAATCAGAATCAAATCAGTATTCTGGATACTGATGCTAAATACGTCCTACCCGTGGGGTAGCATATTGATTTCATTCCACATTATTAAATATCATGCAGTTTTATAGATTTTTATTATTGTATTTATTTCTTGGGAATTATATATAAGTTATATCTGTTCCTGATGACCCAATGATGTGACTGAACGCGTGTGCAGAGGGTTTGTCCTCCAGCGGGGTTTTTATTTTAAACTATTGAGTTCTTTCATTTACCGTATATACTCGAGTATAAGCCGAGATTTTCAGCCCATTTTTTTGGGCTGAAAGTCCCCCTCTCAGCTTATACTCGAGTCATACCCGGGGGTCGGCAGGGGAGAGGGAGCGGGGACTGTGTAGTTATACTTACCTGCTCCGGTGCGGTCCCTGCAGTCCCTGCTTCTTCCAGAGCTGCATCTTCTTCCTGTATTGAGCAGTCACATGGTACCGCTCATTACAGAAATTAATATGCGGCTCCACCTCCGATAGAGGTGGAGTCGCATATTCATGACTGAAAATGAGCGGTAACTGTGACCGCTCAATACAGGAAGAAGATGCAGCGCTGGAAGAAGCAGGGACTGCAGGGACCGCGCCGGGAGCAGGTAAGTATACCGGGAGGGGAGCGCTGTGCGATATTTACCTGCTCCTCGCTCCGGTGCTGCTCCATCTCTAGCGTCCCCTGGCAGTGACGCTCAGGTTAGAGGGCGTGGTGACGTAGTCAGTGCGCACCCTCTGCTGAGCGTCAGTGCTGGAGACGGAGCCGCACGAGGAGCAAGTAAATATTGAAAGCATCGGCGTCCTGAGAAGAGAGGTGAGTATGTGATTTTTTTTTTTATTGCAGCAGCAGCATTATATATTGGACAGCTTTATATGGAGCATCTATGGGGCCATAATGAACGGTATAGAGCATTATATATGGCACAGCTTTATATGGAGCATCTATGGGGCCATAAAGAACGGTGCAGAGCATTATATGTGGCACAGCTTTATATGGAGCATCTATGGGGCCATAATGAACGGTGCAGAGCATTATATGTGGTACAGCTTTATATGGAGCATCTATGGGGCCATAATGAAAGGTGCAGAGCATTATATGTGGTACAGCTTTATATGGAGCATCTATGGGGCCATAATGAACGGTGCAGAGCATTCTATATGGCACAGCTTTATATGGAGCATCTATGGGGCCATAATGAACGGTATAGAGCATTATATATGGCACAGCTTTATATGGAGCATCTATGGGGCCATAATGAACGGTATAGAGCATTATATATGGCACAGCTTTATATGGAGCATCTATGGGGCCATAATGAACGGTGCAGAGCATTCTATATGGCACAGCTTTATATGGAGCATCTATGGGGCCATAATGAACGGTATAGAGCATTATATATGGCACAGCTTTATATGGAGCATCTATGGGGCCATAAAGAACGGTGCAGAGCATTATATGTGGCACAGCTTTATATGGAGCATCTATGGGGCCATAATGAACGGTGCAGAGCATTATATGTGGTACAGCTTTATATGGAGCATCTATGGGGCAATAATGAACAGTATGGAGCATCTATTTTTATTTTTGAAATTCACCGGTAGCTGCTGCATTTCCTACCCTAGGCTTATACTCGAGTCAATAAGTTTTCCCAGTTTTTTGTGGCAAACTTAGGGGGGTCAGCTTATACTCGGGTCGGCTTATACTCGAGTATATACGGTAGGTTATAAGTAAGAGGCGTCTGCCTCGAAACGCATCAAAAACCATGGACTAAAATAAGGGGACTTTTTCCCTTTTCGCACACCATCCTTTTATGGAAAATAATTTGAATAAAATTGAATATTTTTCAGATATTTTGGACTTTCTCACGTAACGGTGGATTTGGATTCCTTGCACTCATTGAGGCAGGGTAGCAGGAAACCTTCTTCTATACTATCACCATAATTGCACTGACCTGAACAATCATGTTGCAAGTTCATTTTTACCGTACATTAAACGCCATGAACACAAAATGTAAAAAATAGTAGAACATTTCACAGCAGTTTAATATTTTCTCCATATTTCTGTACGATATAGTAAAGTGAATAGTGTCATTGAAAAAGCCCGATTAATAATACTAACAAAGAAAAACTAAACACCACAAAAATAGATACCGTATATACTCGAGTATATACTCCATATAAAGCTGTGCCACATATAATGCTCCATACATTTCATTATGGCCCCATAGATGCTCCATATAAAACTGTGCCATATAGAATTCTCTGCACCGTTCATTATGGCCCCCATAGATGCTCCATATAAAGCTGTGCCATATAGAATGCTCTGCACCGTTCATTATGGCCCCATAGATGCTCCATATAAAGCTGTGCCATATAGAATGCTCTGCACCGTTCATTATGGCCCCATAGATGCTCCATATAAAGCTGTGCCATATATGCTCTGCACCGTTCATTATGGCCCCATAGATGCTCCATATAAAGCTGTGCAATATATAATGCTGCTGCTGCTGCAATAAAAAAAAAATGACATACTCACCTCTCTTGCTGCCCGCAGCTCCTCAGCATCCCGTCTCAGCGTCTCTCCGCACTGACTGTTCAGGCAGAGGGCGGCGCGCAGATTAGTACGTCATCGCGCCCTCTGACCTGAACAGTCAGTGCAGAGGACGGGAAGACAGAGCGGCACCCGGCGGGTGGAACGTGGACAGGTAAATATGTAATACTCACCTGCTCCCGGTGTCCCTGGCTCCTTATCCCGGACAGATGGTCTCCGGGTGCCGCAGCCTCTTCCTCTGTCAGCGGTCACTGGCACCGCTCATTACAGGAATGAATATGCAGCTCCACCCCTATGGGAGTGGAGTCCATATTCATAACCTTAATGAGCGGTACCACGTGACCGCTGAACAGAGAAAGAGCTGCGGCACCCGAAGACCATGGGACAGGCAGGGACAGCGACAGAAGCCCCAAGACTAGGTGAGTATGCGACAGTCCTCTCTCCCCCTCACCCGCTGACCCTGACTCGAGTATAAGCCGAGAGGGGCAATTTCAGCCCAAAAATTTGGGCTGAAAATATCGGCTAATACTCGAGTATATACGGTACATTGTTTATAAGCACTCCTAATATTTCCGTACTGACTTTTGCTTAACATCTGTCTGCTGTGCCAAAAAGCACCGTAAAACATACGTAGCTGCAATAGAGCGGTAAGACTCTGGTTTGTGCCACAGGAATCAGAGGACACGTCCCTTTAAACACTGGGTGAGAGCACAAAGTGAATCTTTACAACCAAAGTAAGCACAAAAGAGTACAAAGTGTCAAAAAATCTATCAAGATCAACTTTAAGAGATGTTTAGTCTGAGGGTCGGTTCACGCGTTCATCTGAACAGCCCATCTGAATATCACTGGTCCCAGTGCTCTCCGCGTGCTGTCCAATTCCTGCCGGACAGCCGGTGACCAACAATACGCTAGTGTGAACCGACCCTTCCTGTGACCTAAGCCACACGGTCTAAATCTTTATACAGAGGAGAAGAGCCCAATTGTGGAAGCGAAATATCTGCATCTGGAAAATTCTGAAAACATTTAAAAAAATAAAATAAAAAATGTCCAACGTCTACTTGCCTGCCGTAATCGCTCCAGACTCAGGATGTTCTCCACCTGCAGGACGCCACGGGTATACTTTTCAATGTACGTTTCCCCATCAGATGTTGCCTCGTATTCGCTCCGTGCTGCCATCAGAGCTAGGGTTTCTCGGTCTTCAGCCTCTTCTGTTGCCTGATGGTCAAAAACCAAAGACATATGCAGGATTATGCTAAACGTTTTCCCTTATAAACTTATCTTGTTTCTATCCAAGCATTTTCCAGCTATTCTAACCCACACATAGGCAGTCAGAAATAACCTTTGGGATGTTGGACACTATTTCATAGCTAACTCCGCTGCTGTACAGAATATTCTTCGTGGACATCCTTCGCTTTAAGCTTTGGGTAAAGCTCTGCAAGAAAAAAAAAAAAGAAAGAATATGGTTCCTGATTTACACACCGTTATGTCTCGAAGCCCTGCAATGTCCTGTGGTTACCCAGCTCACTAGCGTCTACATTACTCCACAAAACCGCGCTATTTCCCCCGACAGCTGCGTTTCTACTCATACACAGGCAGATAAATATATCGGAGTCTACTAGATATCTGCTTTGGGAACCAAGTTTCTCTTTTGTATAAAAAAACGTGAAAGCCCAAAATAGTGATTATTTGTGATTGACATTGTCAAGGGCTTGGCCGCAGTTTTTATGGTTTACTTAAATACTTTCATTTAACACTAAAAGTCATTTTTTTGCCATTGGGTTTCAGTAAAAATGTGGCATTGTTTGGTTTTTAGGTCTCGTAAATCAGTTGACAGGAGCTAAAAAAAAACCCAAACTGGTAAGATAATTAGAAATTCTTATATTGGACAGGTGCACATTATCTTTTTAATGAAACCCAATTACAAGAAGATGTTTAGCTAAAAACACATCCATTTACCCTCTTTTCTATCTGGCAGTTACCTGTTTATTGTATACATTAACTGCAATTCTTTTGCGGAGAACCAGCTCCATAGCAGCGGGGTGACTCAGCTGTACTGTGATCTTCACAATGAGATAAATGCGCTCATTCTGGGGAGTTGTTCGGTTTAAGTGCACCGAGTCATGGATTGCAGAGTCCCAAGAAGCAATGGCAGAAACCTGAAAATTACACAACAATACTCGGAATTCTGTCATAGTAAAGTCTCAGACACCGACCATTCCCTTAACCCCTTCATGACCGTGGGATTTTTCGTTTTTCTGTGTTCGTTTTTCACTCCCCTCCTTCCCAGAGCCATAACTTTTTATTTTTCCGTCAATTTGGCCATGTGAGGGCTTATTTTTTGCGGGGCGAGTTGTACTTTTGAACAACATCATTGGTTTTAGCATGTCGTGTACTAGAAAACGGGAAAAAAAATTCCAAGTGCTGTGAAATTGCAAAAAAAGTGCAGTCCCACACTTGTTTTTTGTTTGGCTTTTTTGCTAGGTTCACTAAATGCTAAAACTGACCTGCCATTATGATTCTCCAGGTCAGTACGAGTTCATAGACACCTAACATGACTAGGTTATTTTTTATCTAAGTGGTGAAAGAAATTTCCAAACTTTGCTAAAAAAAAAAAAAAAAAAAAAATTGCGCCATTTTCCGATACTTGTAGCGTCTCCATTTTTCGTGATCTGGGGTCGGTTGAGGGCTTATTTTTTGCATGCTGAGATCACGTTTTTAATGATAGCATTTCGGTGCAGATACGTTCTTTTGATCGCCCGTTATTGCATTTTAATGCAATGTCGCGGCGACCAAAAAAACGTAATTCTGGTGCTTCGAATTTTTTTCCCGCTACGCTGTTTAGCGATCAGGTTAATGCTTTTTTTTTTTGATAGATCGGGTGATTCTGAGCGCGGCGATACCAAATATGTGTAGATTTGATTTTTTTTTTTATTGATTTATTTTGATTGGGGCGAAAGGGGGGCGATTTAAACTTTTATTTTTATTTTTTTACATTTTTTTCAACTTTTTTTTTTTTTTACTTTTGCCATGCTTCAATAGCCTCCATGGGAGGCTAGAAGCTGGCATAGCCTGATCGGCTCTGCTACATAGCAGCGATCTGCTGATCGCTGCTATGTAGCAGAAATGCAGGTGTGCTGTGAGCGCCGACCACAGGGTGGCGCTCACAGCCACCGGCGATCAGTAACCATAGAGGTCTCAAGGACCTCTATGGTTACAATGGAGACGCATCACCGACCCCCAATCATGTGACGGGGGTCGGCGATGACGTCATTTCCGGCTGCCCGGCCGGAAGCGGTAGTTAAATGCCGCTGTCTGCGTTTGACAGCGGCATTTAACTAGTTAATAGGTGCGGGCAGATCGCGATTCTGCCCGCGCCTATTACGGGCACATGTCAGCTGTTCAAAACAGCTGACATGTCCCGGCTTTGGTGCGGGCTCACTGCGGAGCCCTGCATCAAAGCAGGGGATCTGACCTTGGACGTACTATCCCGTCCAAGGTCAGAAAGGGGTTAAAGGGGGTTTCCCACAAATAAAGTAGATTTTAGTCAATAGATCTTGTAATAATAATAAGTTCCACAATTGGACATGTTTAAATAAAATGTTCCTGTGCCGAGATAATCTTATACATATGCTCCTGCTGTGTACAGTGTAATGGCTGTGTCTGACCATACAGGGACATGGTCCGATCATATCACATCTCCCGGGGAGGAAGGAAGCAGAAGAGTATACAGACAGGACAGCATGGGATCACAGCTGTATTGTCCCTTACTTTGATGCCGGATCCCAATCCCCAATTTAAGTAGTTGTAACCATGCATACGTAAGCTACTGCAATGTCCTGAACATGAGATAAGCGACATAGCTTATCAGAAGAACTATACTACATTTGTAATTGGAGGAATTTGCTAATATTATTACTACTACACCTACTATTGAGACAGGATCTTGGAAATGGGAATGCCTCTTTAAAGCCATTAAGGCAAATGTATTTCCAAGTATTTCAGTGAAGGGCATGAAATCCCTTTAATCTCAACCCACAAACCCTACTACATAAATATACTACCAAAACCGGACTACAACAATACATTATATCAATGACACATTGGCTTAACCCCTTAGTGACAGAACCAATTTGGTACTTACTGACCAAGCCAATTTTTACAATTCTGACCACTGTCACTTTATGAGGTTATAGCTCTGGAAAGCTTCCATGTATCCCGCTGATTCGGAGACTGTTTTTGTGACATTGTGCTACAAGTTAGTGGTAAACTTTCTTTGATATAACTTGCGTTTATTTATGAAAAAAATGGAAATTTGGCAAAAATTTTGAAAATTTTGTAAGTTTCAAAATTTTAAATTTTTATACACTTAAATCAGAGTCATTTTGCACAAAATAGTTAATAAATAACATTTCCCACATGTCTACTTTACATCAGCACAATGTTGGAAACATTTTTTTTGTTAGGACGTTATAAGGGTTAAAAGCTGACCAGCGATTTCTCATTTTTCCAACAAAATTTACAAAACCATTTTTTTAGGGACCACATCACATTTGAAGTGAGTTTGGGGGGGGGTCAATATAACAGAAAATACCTAAAAGTGACACAATTCTAAAAACTGCACCCCTCAAGGTGCGCAAAACCACATTCAAGAAGATTATTAACCCTTCAGGCACTTCACGAGAACTAAAGCAATGTGGAAGGGAAAAATGAACATTTTACTTTTTTCACCAAAAAATTACTTTGGAACCAAATTTTTTTTTTTCAGAAGGGTATCAGGAGAAAATGGACCAACAAATTTGTTGTGCAATTTCTCCTGGGTACACAGACATCCCGTATGTGGGGGAAAGCCACTGTTTGGGCGCATGGCAGGGCTCAGAAGGGTGGGAGCACAGTTTGACTTTTTGAACGCAAAATTGGCTGGATTCAATGGTGAGTGCCATGTCGCATTTGGCGACCCCTGATGTACCTAAACAGTGGAACCCCCCAATTCTAACTCCAACACTAACACACCCCTAACCGTAATCCCAACACTAACCCCAACACACCCCTAACCCCAGCCAAAGCCTAACCCTAGCCCCAACCCTAACCCAAATGGAAAAAAAGTTCTGAGAACTTTCTCACGCAGCAGTGATGCCGTAAGGGAGATCACCGAAGTTGATCAGCTGATGAATTCTGGTGACTTCTCACACAGCAGATCAATGATACATTGCAGGAGGATACCTCCTGTCAGTGAGTCGCCAGCGTTCGGGTAGATGTAACTGTTCTACACTCGAACTCGCCGTGCGACACTCGGGATTACGTGGACTACGGTGGACAGGTGAGTATATGGTGGTTTATTATTTTTTTTTTTTTTTTTATAAGACGTGTATTGGGGATTAGGCATTAGATGAGTATATGTTGATTTTTTATTTTACATTTTTCTAGGAGACGAGGGCATCAGGGATTTGGTGTTAGGGGAGTATAATGTGTTTTTTATTTTTATTTGAATATGTATGTAATTATTTTACATGTTGTGATTTTTTTTGTTTTGTTCTTTTTCAAGTGTGAGTACAGGCGCCGGCTGAGGAGAGACTACGTCTCCCATCAGCAGCTCCTGCCATCACTGTTCTCGGTGACAGCAGACGTAGGCTGATGGGAGGAGTAGTCTCATCAGCCTGCGCCTGCTGACCTGTGGTAAGTGTTTTACCGCGGCTCACAGTATCTCTGTGGGGTCATTACCGCTGATAAAAACCACTGGTGTTTCCCACGCAGTCCCACAGATGACAGTGTGGTAAACACCTTAGGAAAACGGTAAAATCGCAAACAGAAACAAAGCAAATCCGCAAACATTTTTATACCTGCATTTTTGCTGCAGATTTGACTGACTCAATTGAAGTCAATGTGTGGGAAACACTGCAGAAACGCACAAAGAATTGACATGCTGCTGAAGAAAAAAAAAAAAAAAAAAAAATCACACTGCAAATACTCAAAGGAAATTTACTGATCATCTGCACAACACTTCAGGATTGTCATTGAATTAGCTTGCATAAGGTTTCCATAGTATTTTTGGCCAATTTCTGCACGGAAAAAAACACTATGAAAATGCATCAAAAACGCACAATGTGCACATAGCCTCAGGAGGGCTGGGTAATTCAGATATTAAAATATGCAAGAATTCATCCAAAGACAGAGAAAAAGCTCATGAGTCCAAGAGTGTTCAATCCCCAATCACCCAACCTATCTGACAGCTGCAGCTTGTACTGAGCAGTATGAGTTCTCAGAAGGCAGGAGGTACATTGAGGAGTTCTCAGTCAGGCTAGGTGGAAGTAGACCGAGTTTAAAGCCATATACAGCCATTCTAAAACTGATTTTCAAAGTAAGCAGAACAATCTCACCCGATCTAAGAGATCTATTTAATAACATAAGCAGATTGTATGGTGAAATCTGGTGACAGATCTGCTATAAGCCAAAGAGACTATAAATATTTTTATAAACCAGTAGTGATGCTTTAGTGAAGTATAAGGTCCTGACATGTTCCCACCATTAACAATTAATAAATAGATTTATGAAAATGGCTGAACTCAGTACAAAAAACACAATCCAGAAATCAGAATTACGGTACCTAATTACTTAGTAAGAGCACTACTCCTGGAAAGAGCAACCTACAAGCTGAGTCTTGCCCCCACAAACACCTTATAGTAAGTATAATAACCTCTTGTACTTTTTATCTCCCCCACCTCGTTGTAGATTGTAAGCTCTCACGAGCAGGGTCGTTTTATTGTGCTTTAATTATTTTATTGTTAACGTTGTTACTTATGACTTGTGTTTGAAACTGTTAAACTGTAAAGCGCTGTGGAATATGTTGGCGCTATATAAATAAAGATTATTATTATTATAGTAGACACAGATATTACAGTACAGTTCTACTTATTTACACAAAAATCTCAAATTCTCAAAAGTGCCCAACGAAATGTATACTTTACCTCTTCATCGCTGTGCTTGATAATTGGCAGGTAGTAAAACTGGCTCCCATGCTCCTTTGGTAATATAGAATTTACACCTGCTGCATGTGAGCCCACGAGCTGCTCATTGGCACTCAAGTCATCAGCTTCAACAAGTCAGAAGGCACAGAATTAAAAACACTTCTTTAAAGAAGGTAGAAGGAAACCATGACATCAAGGGTACAAGTTAATAAAATAAATATTCTAGATTTTTAAATGAGCCATAGCAAATTACTTTTGCAACAGACCCTAGCAGAGTATTAACATGTTCCACTGAGATATAATGAGTTCAGGATTGTCCACTACCATGATATATATACAGGAGCTCTCCTTGGGATAGATCATCAATATCTGATCAAATGTGGGAGGCAGGGTTTGTCACCAGACACCCCCCACCAATAAGCTGTTGCTGGAACAGCTCCATCACACCTGGGTACTGCAGATCAGCTCCTGTTAAAAAAAAAATGGAAGCGGATCAGTCGTACCTAGGAGCAACCACTAACCCTTTCCTTGAGGGTATGTTCACACGTTCAGGATTTCCATCCTTTTTTTTTCAGGACAGTTTTTTTAAAAAACTGCAGCTCTTGGCAGAAAACGCAGGTCCTTTTTTTGTCCTTTTTTGATGCGTTTTTTGATGCGTTTTTTATCCTTTTTTTATGCAGTTTTCTATGCAGAGACTGTGTGTTTCCTAGGAAGCTTTTTAGGGCTAAAATGGCTGAAAATACCCTAACCCTACCCCTAACCCTAACCCTACCCCTAACCCTATTCTAACCTTAGTGAAAAAAATTCTTAATTTTTTTATTGTCCCTACCAATGGGGGTGACAAAGTGGGGGGGGGTGTCATTTACTATTTTTTTATTTTGATCACTGAGATAGGTTATATCTCAGTGATCAAAATGCACTTTGGAGCGAATCTGCCGGCCGGCAGATTCGGCGGGCGCACTGCGCATGCGCCCGCCATTTTGCAAGATGGCGGCGCCCAGGGAGAAGACGGCCGGACGGACACCGGGACGCCGGGTAAGTATAAGGGGGGGAGATTAGGGCACGGGGGGGGCATCGGAGCACTGGGGGGGGCATCGGAGCACGGGGGGGGGGGGGCATCGGAGCACGGGGGGGCGGGATCGGAGCACGGGGGGGCAGCCACACTCCGCCCACGCACTTCCGCCCGCTCCCCCGCACTTCCTGCTGCAGCGGTTCTGCACATCAAATCGCAGTAAAACCCGCAGATATATTTTTGATCTGCGGGTTTTACTGCGATTTTGACCTCACAATGGAGGTCTATGGGTGCAGAACCGCTGCGGTTCAGGAAAAAGAAGTGAGATGCTCCTTCTTTTTTGCCGCAGCTATTCTGCGCGGCTTTTTAAACGAAATTACGGATCATGTGCACAGCAGTGACTGTTTTCCATAGGGTTACATTGTTATGTACCCTGCATGGAAAACAGCTGCGGAACCGCAGCGGCAAAATCGCTGCGGTTCCGCAGTAAAAAACGCACTGTGTGAACATGGCCTCAGTGTTGTGCTCTGTACGCGGAGCTGGACACTCCCTGGTGGGGGTGTCGGAACCAGACCAATCCGATATTACTGACCTATCTTAATGATAGTTTGTCAACATCACAGTGGAGGACAGCCCCCTTTAAGTTTTATTTTTTATTACTGTATAAAATAGAGAAACATGGCAAAAACTATGTTGGCATTGTTAATAAAGACTGATACCTGGACAGATGTGAAATCGGAGCCAAGCATCACAGTTGTGGTCAAGGGTGCCACTTGCAACAAGATTAGTAAATCTAGAATCCCAAGTTCGTTCATTAAAGAGAATTTGTCTGTATGATCATGCATGGTGCCCCAGATCAATGTTGGTCTTGCCCCTGACATCCTTATAAACATCTTTGGTCTTGCCCATGTTGTAGAGGTTAGAGTCTTTGGACAGGAGTCTTTTATAAAGGTGACTAGATAAGACAGCTGTCTTTAATGAAGGTAATGAGTTGATTAGGGGCGTCTAACTGGTCTGTAGGAGCCAGAACTCTTAATGGTTGGTAGGGGATCAAATACTTATTTCTCACTGCACAATGCAAATCAATGTATATAATTTATAGAATGTGATTTTCTGGATTTTATTTTTGATATTCTATCGCTCAATGTTAAAATTAACCTACCCTTAAAATTATAGACTGTTCATGTCTTTGTCAGTGGACAAACTTACAAAATCAGCAAGGGATCAAATACTTATGTCCCCCCCTATATATGAGCATGCAGGTCACAGTGAGCTGAATTATTGGTGATTCGATCGCTTATAAGAGGTATTAACATTTTTTTATATGTAAATGAGCTGCTAAAATCTAATGGCCGGACACTGATCTGCCTCCAGGGCTTATTTTTACTAAAAGGGGGAGTTCACCAGAGTGACGTGTAATGGCCACTTACTGCTGAGCTGTATGTGATTTATATCTGACAAATCTTCCTCTCAGCTTCAGCCCTGGAGACAGATTTCATGCAGATTTGTGTCTGATACATGGCCCGGAACAACTCATTTACATATAAGAAAATTTTTTCTGGATTTCTCTAGAATAAGACATCAGATCGCAGACATCAAGGTATCATTTTATTCAGCTTCCTATGACCTACATACCCATATAGACGGATTGGAAGGGTTGAACCTACTGACAGATTCCCTTTAAGATTTTCCTATTTCCTAAAGGAATATAGACAATGCAACAGTGAAGGGAAAAAAAAAACTTAAGGAGGAGGCATCAGAATACTTTTATCTCACCGTTAAGATCCAGGAAGAGGACTGGAATATGTGCCTCCATTCCAGCTGGTGGAGTCCTGCACAGATGACAAAAGCAATCATGGTATGTAAAAAGCATCTAATACATAAACAAAATAAAAATGTGCAGGAAACATACATAGTTTAAAAAAAGTTTTCAGACATAAAACACACACACGATTTGGTTGTCCCAGTAGTGAGTACCCAACCCCACCTGTTATCTTTAATTCCCTTTTTCAGCTCCCCTGCCGCCATCCTGGTGGCCTGTTTCCCTCTGTGTCTCTAGACTACATTTAACATTAGGCAGTGCTTCCCTGCCTGACTTGTGTCCACCATACAGTTGACACATTCCCGTCCTCACTGCCCTCCCTCTCCAACTACAAAGCACCATCCTGAGACTTCTATACAATCTCAAGATGGATAAATCGCTGCCCACAGTTTCTACCTCCTAAAAAAAACACCCACCATTTACTACAGACTTTCCTGTAGTGAATATTGTAAAAGGTGACAACACTGGCACCGAACAGGCTCGGTGTACTATTGTGGTGTAATGAATCCTATTCTGTATTCATTTATTCGAATTTAATGTAGCAGCCTGGAGCATCCAGCACCATTCCATGCCAAAATCACTAGTTTATAAGATCTCTATCCTTCTCTGTAGAAGCCGCTCTGTCTCTATGGCTTCTGCTCTTCTTCCCTTGTGCACATCCCCAATCACTCAAAACTTGCCAAGGATCACAGGCCATGCCCTCACGACATCACTACTAAAAGCACTGCAGCCAGAAGTAAGGAGCTGGAGCGCACAACTTCATGTGTCCTGGACCCCTTGAAGCGTTGTTACGCGAAACGGCCGTCATCCACTCTGCCTCCCCCTGCATGCCTCTGTAACCTGCACATCATGTCTTAGTCCTAATCCCAAGGTATGGAATAAAGGACTTTTTCACATGCATTCGAAGTGGTGAGTGCAGCATCTTTTTTCTTCAATATTGCACATTTAAGCTCTTTATACAGAGCACCAAACACCGTTCAATCGGCCGCTGTAGCTCTACATGGGATGTCTATTCAGCCTGCCAGTGAATTTTTTATATGTTGTCTGGTGACGATACTTTTCTCTTTGCACTTTCATATAAAATTATTATTATGACTGTACAGATGATCAGTGGAGTGAAAAACATTGAAGACAAATCATAAAAGTAAAGGAATGTGGTTAGAGAACACTACTTATTTTCGCTTGCAACCATTTGGAGATGATATATCAAAAGTTGTCCATTGCAATCTGCCAAATAAATAATGATAGCTGATAACACACAAACATTTGGTAAAATAACAAAACTTAATTTGAAAACATACCAGTTTGCTGGGGCTCCGGGAATGCCACTTCCTGGCGCTGGTACTAGAACGGCATTCCTCTCTTCTGTTAGTCCTACCCACTGCTCGACCAGCCGTGCTTCCCTCTCAATATCATCCTCAGTCTTTTCTGCAAGAAACACATTTATTTATGCAAAGGAGGACCATTCGCAACACTCGGGTCAGGAGACGTCTGAATGCCCCCTAAAAATGATCAACCTTTCATGTGTCAAACCTATTTGGCTTTTTAACTTTTTGTACAGCATGTTTTATCAAAGATTGTTAATGTTATCAAATCAATGGTGCTTTGCTTAAAATACACAGAATTTTATTAAAGGGTTGTTTAGAATATTTGTTTATGTAGTTCCTGAGCCTGTTTCCAAAATATTTCTCCCTCTTTCTTCTATGTAAATCTAGTCTTGTTATTCAAGGGGGTGTGATCCCCTGAAAATGCCTACAGAGAAGAGTTTATGGCTACCTCGCCCCTTGTCTAACAAGAATACATTTACACACAGAGAGAAGTGAGTCATACCTCACGAATGGGAAAAAACAGGACCACAAAAAAATACAAAAACATGAAAAATTCAGAGGAATAGCACCATTTAGACCAGATAAAACAATTAAATATTAAAGTCAATTAAACAGGTCCTCAATCTAAAGTCCTCAATAATGTGATTTTCAAAATATTATCTCTTATTTATCAAAAGATCTATATCTATACTGTGGAAGCCAGTAGATAGACAAATATTTAGACGTGAGAGTCCTCAGTGGTTGATACCTTTTAATAGCTAACTGAAAAGATGGTAAATTGCAAGCTTTCGAGACTACGCAGGTCTCTTCATCAGGCAAAGACTAATGCAAAATCTGAAGAATCACATACTTATACACAACACAGCGAGAAAGAAGGCAATAGATAAGACAAGTGACGTGATAGACATAGATATTGGGACAGTTCATAGATAAGGAAGTCTTAATGTTTTACAATCCTCTGAATGGGTCTGGTTCTGTGTTCTGACCCCAGAAGGTCTGAATAGCAAATTCCTTAAGTGATGTAAAAAGACATAAATCCATGTGACACATTCATTCCTGCACTGAGTGTGTCAAAGGTCATCATGAGTTTATACTAAATGCATTTGTACTAAATGTCCAACTGGGGGTCTGTATGTGGGGGAGACAGGGCAAAAAACTTAGAACAAGAATGAATTCTCATCGTCACACAATAAGAGAAAAAAGAATGGACCTACCGGTAACAAAACATTTTTGTATCCCAGGACATAGCATCATGGACATGAAATTACTTGTTTTAAAAGGTAATTTCAAATCTCAGAAAGACAGAAGAGTCTGAGTATAAACTCATGACGACCTTTGACACACTCAGTGCAGGAATGAATGTGTCACATGGATGTATGTCTTTTTTACATCAATTAAGGAATTTGCTCTTCAGACCTTCTGGGGTCATCACATCACAGAACAAGACCCATTTAGAGGACCATAAAACATTAAGACTTCCTTATCTATGAACTGTTCCAGTATCTATGCCTATCCCTCTCACATGATAATTCTGCTTCACATCTATTGCCTTCATTCTTTCTGTGCTGTGTTGTGTAAAAGTATGTGATTCTTCAGATTTTGCATTAGTCTTTGCCTGATGAAGAGACCTGCGTAGTCCAGAAAGCTTGCAATTTTTTACTATCTTTTCAGTTAGCCATTAAAAGTTATCAACCACTGAGGACTCTCAATTCTAAATATTTTTTTATCAAAAGATCAGAAGTTCAGTTATGTCCAGATCCAAATGAGGCATCATTCTCAATGTTCACAAACGGTGGCCAAACACATTCGACCTGGGTCGCCAAGCTCCTTTCTCTTTTTTTTTTTTTTTTTTACAGGGACTAGCAAATGATTTGGTCTATGTCACGTTGAAAAAAAAAAGATGATCTGGCATATTAAATTTCAGTATGTGAGATTGTTTGTTTTCAAAGGAGCCAAGTTGCTGTTAGACTACTCCCCACTGACCTAGATTGATAGGTCTCTGCCTATATGTGCATGTAGGTAGGAACCTGCCACTCTAAGGCAGTGGGCAGTCTGCGCGACTAGTGTACAGAGCCTGATACGATTCATACAGCCAGTGACTGATACATGCTGACCGTGGATAGGGCGCATGTATCAGTTGTCAGGTTCTCTTAAATATAACACCCAACATATATATATAGAAAAAAAAATTCTAAACATGTAAACCTTGCTTGTTGATGATTTTCTGAATATGCTCGTCCAGGTACTCTTTGCGTTTTATCAGTGCATCTGACCATCTCTCCCGGACACAATTCAAATCCTCCTCCTGTTTCAGAGATGCAAAATGTGGAAATATAAGTACAACACTGACTTCTAGGGCAGGCTGTCCATTTAACCTTCTGTCAAGAGAATTAAGAAGTGATACCATTAAACAGTTTTATGTTGCTTCTTTCCAAAAAACTATTTAAAAAAAAGATAGGAAAAGGTAACTAAAAAAAAAGTTTTAAAAGAAATTGACATCTAAAGTTATCAACTTGGATAGTTCTTGGTATTTAACTTGACACATTAAAGAAGTTGTCAAATACTTCGATAACTCCTTCTCATACCTCACGCTTGGCCCCGATAAAATAAAAAAGCTTAAACTCACTATGCCAACCCTATTCCCGTTCTGTTGTTGTGATACGTGACCCCGGTGCCCAAACAGCGCTGGTGTCACTTTCTCTGCCTTCTATCAAATTGAACCTAGGAAGAGGAAGTTGGGGCTGCAGCTGATCTCTCACTTCCTCTTCAATTCGACAGAAGGCGGGGACAGTGATGCCAGCGCTGTTTGGGCACTGGGGTCACGTATCACAACAGCACGGGAGCCCCGGGGAGAGCGAGTGACAACACCACGGGAACAGCACCAGCACAAGAGGTGAGTATAGACTTTATTATTTTATCGGGACCAAACATTTAGATCAAGTAGGAGTTGTTCCAGTAGTGGAAAACCCCTTTAATTTAGCTGTGACATCAGATGTGATTGATAATAAAATCCATGTAACAATGCAACATAAAACCAGTTTAATGGCCAAAGCCTGGAGTGATGTATAGCCGGCTATTTTCTTTAGGTATCAAAGGAAATCAAAATTAATACAATTCACCATTAGTTCTGCGCAGCAATGCTTGCGAAAGATTATCAGCAGGTCCATGTGTGAATTCCTGTTTCCATGCATATTAAACCCAACCATGCATCATGCCTTGTGCTCACTGGTGTGTGGTGAGGATGTAGTAAGCCATGTTAGTGCACTTGTGAATGAGCGTATTATTATTAGTCATGTTGTACATGTTACTAAATTAACTTCTTATCAATACAGGAGATTTCCAGAACTACGACAGATGTACGTAACTTAATACTTTTTTGGCTCCAGTTTTCCACAACTTGGAAATTTAGATAGTTGAACTATTGGAATTTCCAAGGTAGAATCGCCTAATATTCTGAAATTAAGCGAGGCCCGTAGATCATGATTTTGATTTGAGAGATAACCAAGTTATACACTCCTGGTGATGGATACAGTACACTGACAGTCTCAAAACCAGTTTAGAGTTCATTTTAATTTTCACTGGAATTTACTATTGAAAGAAAAAGTTAAAGGGGTTGTCAAGTGAAAAGGAATCCTCACTTATCCACTGGACAGGTGATATCTTATAGATCTGTGACTACTGGGACCCCACCTGATCGCCTTTTATCCCTGTTAGAAGTTACGGCCAGTGCACATGCACTCAACCGTTCACGCAGTCTAAGTAAATAATAAATGTCATATTGAAATTTTTATAAAGCACAAATTGTGTTGGTGAAAGAGTCCCCGGGATGGAGTCGTGGCCATGTATGTACACTGCTGCTCCATTCTCCATTAGAGTGCCCCCTTCTGATGATCAATGGCTATTCCAGAGGTCAGACCCCCACGATCTATCAGTTATCACACCTATCCTCCACTGGACTGAAGCTAGCCATACATTTTCAATAGATGTCAGCCGACAGCTTCTCCTAACAAACTCAAATCACACGTACATGCTCAATTTGGCAAAGAGTGCACGTTTTAAATGAAGAAAGGGATATAAATCGATGACAGACAATTTACATCCTTGAGAAGTATAACTGAGCATTCAAGTGTAAAGGAAAATCAAATACATAGCTGCCATCTAAATAAGTGTTTGGCCAACATCCATCCAAGGTGTATGGGCACTTGGAATCTTCTATCAGGGAACAGGACACTTTGGACTAGTTATATTCTGTTTGACCATAATAAACTGGCAGGTAATTATTTCACCTGTTATAAAAACACAAGCCTTTTCTTATGTGTGGGGCGGCTTTGTTGTGCATGCTCCTTCAGGTTCCTTCAGAAGTGCAAATACAACACCAATGACTGAGCCAAATATGGCGGTCAGGAAATATGATATAGATATTATTATGGTCATGTTTCCGTATGCCCTGCCACCTTCACAGAAAGCCTACTATGTGTCAGTATGTTAGACAGCATTATACATGATATCAAGTCTGGAAGCATTTTACGTGATGGTTCAGTGATGGAAATAAGGAGCGTTAAAGCTTGCCTGCCCCAGCTTAATAAGCCTTCCCCACCCTCGTCCCAAATTATCCTAACCCAGGCGCCACCAGATTTCCTCCCCCTTTCCATGTAGCGCAGAGCAGAACCGTATCCCGTGCCTCAGGGTCGGAAGCAGCCTCTTTAATAATACCTGGTAACTATCCATATCATCACCACCAACATCATCATCTTTCTGGTAGGAGAGAATACATGATGTAAACAGGACATGCATGGCTTTCATCACATCGTAAAAAAGTACTAGGAGCAGTAAGTAACTGAACACAAGGTTACATACACATCGCAAAACTATGCAGAAAGAGGGAAAATGCAGTTACAGCACATAGCCTATCTAACCAATGCAAATTCAACCATTACAGATGAACAGAGATATCAATTGCTAATAAAATGGATGGAACATTTCTACCTTCCTGTTAGGAATTATACTGTACAGAGACTTGAACCCAGTTATGTTAGCTCAGTGTTTTGCATTTTGTTTGTTTCTATCTCCTTATGTACACTGAGACTTCATTGGGCTATGACATAAGAAATGGTACTGAGCTGCTGTTCCACAATTCCTTTTTTTTAATACAGCTATTAGGGTTTAGGATGATCATGGTGTCCGACCTACATTCTGGGCTGACCATGCCTATATGGTAGCTTCTTTGCATTTTAGAGAAGGAGTGTGCCATTGCATACACTTCTCCTTGAAAAGTATTTAAGCCAACCTGGAGAAAGAAAACTCACAGTGGAATCCAGTCTCAGCCCCAGCGTTGCGGATCCAACAGTCTCCACTGGTCCTGAAGTAATGATGTCATGACCACCAATCACTTCAGGTCCAGCGGAGACTGTTGGGTCTGGAGTAGAAAGCGGACACCAGGAGTGAGTATGTCTTTTTTCTTTTTATTTCTTCAGACTGGCTTCCCCCTAACAAGTATATAAATATATATAAGATTCATTAGCTTACAAATCACAGGTTGTTTAATGATTTACTGGAAGAGATTAAGAGGGACTTCCCACATTATAGTAATTAAGGGCCAGTTTTCATGGTGACAGATTCCCTTTAAGGAGCATCTTAAACATCTTCAGTTTTTAAAAACTTTTGAAAGTCTAACAGATCATTTACTGACTAGTTACCTGGTAACTATCCAATCCTCTCTGTAGCTTGGTGGATCGGGCGGTGATGCAGCCAATTGAAACGGAGAGGATGGCTTCAACCATTAACGGTAAAGTACCAGAATTCTGCACAGGTTTCACAGTCACCTGGACTCTGCGAGAATGACCCTGAGATAAGAAATAATACTAATTATATAGACATACCAAAACAATAACGACATTGTAAAAGAATAATGAGGCAAAACCTAGGCAGGCCAACCTGTCTGAGCTGGAATACTCCACCAGTGTTCACATCCTTGGCCTGGTGCAGCTCCACCGACACGTATTCACCATTCTCATTTAGCTCATATATAGCTATCCACATTTCTATTCTTCGAGTCACCTCATTCCATCTGGATATAAAATGATTAAAAAAAAATTTGTTTCCCAGAAAAAACAAATAAAAACATGATGTGGGGGCTATGTGGTGCTATGCTTCTTCCATACAAACCTGTCTCGCAGTGTTCTAGATTTTGCATGAAGAGAATCAATCTCCCACAAAGATCTTCCATTTCCAGCGCATCTGTGACCCCAAACTTCAATGGCAAGCGCACCCTCAGCAATGAACTCCAAAAACTCTTCGGTTATATTGACCAAATAATCCTGGTGGAAAAATACATATATCAAGGTAAATTTATCATATAAGGTGTGGGCAATCAGACAGTCAAATTAAGTATTTACAATTTCACATCCTATTTACGTAAAGCACAAAAATTGATAATTACCTTTGAATGTGCAAATTTAACTGTAAACTGAGCTTCTTTATTTCTTGGTGAAGACATATCTGGATTGACCATTGGGGGCGCTACTGTGGGTTCAGGCTGGTCCCAGAAGGTGTATTGACAGAATACAAAGTTTGACAGGTTCAGTGGAAGGCCAGTAGCTTCTTTTATTTTAACCTACAACAAAGGTAAAAAAAAGACTATTCCAAATATAGAAAGGATGCCATACGCATTACATAAAGTCAGCTGAACTCTCTAATCTAGGCAGCACCGGCAGACATACAAATGTGTATAGGGAATGTGTTCTGCCTACTGATCAGACAGGTAGATTTCATCAAGCCTGACCCTTTGTCTCTCATGGGCTGCAGTCTAAAGGTACCGTCACATTAAGCGACGCTGCAGCGATCTAGACAACGATGCCGATCACTGCAGCGTCGCTGTTTGGTCGCTGGAGAGCTGTCACACAGACAGCTCTCCAGCGACCAATGATCCCGAAGTCCCCGGGTAACCAGGGTAAACATCGGGTTACTAAGCGCAGGGCCGCGCTTAGTAACCCGATGTTTACCCTGGTTACCATTGTAAAAGTTAAAAAAAAAAACACTACATACTTACATTCCTAAGTTAAAAAGACACAGTGAACACCTATTATAACCACAAATCTAACCCAAACAGGAATCCAATTCGTAATATGTCTCGTGGGGTTAGGGTGCACTGTGAAAGCTTCAGTGAATGACCACTGGGAAGAGAGGACCGAACCACCTGACCACCACAGGATAAGAAGTCACCAGAGAGTACCAAAACACTGGGATCAATAATATGCCTTTATTGAATATATTGGCAATTCATACATAAAAAATATATTAAAAAGTGAAATAAAATAAAAAAACAAAAAACGCAGGAACAATATTATATTAGAGGAAATAATATAAATAACTCCCCAGAGAGGGTGATAATGCCTTTACTCGCTGTGTTTCAAAGAAAGTGAATAGCAAAAAAATGTAAAAAAATTGTAATAAAAAAAGGTCTATAATAGACCAAAAAAGTGTATATATAAAAGTTAATTATATATAATCCATATATGATAATTGTATGAGATTAAATTTCAACAATAGACTAGTGAAAAAACTAGTGAAAACGGACACAGCAAAATAAAATATGTGTTTACTAAAAATATTATTGTTAAAAAAATGTGTGAAAACAGTGCAAAGGGATATAAATAAAATGTCCATAAACAACAATGGTGCTAACACAATGAAGCAGATAAAAAATAGGAGAATTATAGCAGCAAAAAGTAGGAGAGTTATAGCAGCATACTACATTCAAAGTGTCCAAGTGCAGATAACCAAAGTCATAAAGGTAATACTAACACAGCGAGGTAGATGTTTTTTATAAAAGAAGGGGGTTATATCAGCTCACTGCATATACATGTGCCCAAGTGCAACAGTCAATTGCGGGTTCATAACCATGCGGGCAAATTATTACCACAGATGTTTAAAATAATGGGGTTATATCAGCTCACTGCATAAACAGGTGCCCAAGTGCAATAGTCAATTACGGGTTAATAACCAAGCGGGCAAATCATTACCGCAGATAAGCTTTTCATAACTACCTGCAGGGAGAGACTGACGCGCGTTTCGGATACCTTTCCTTCGTCACTAGTTTTTTCACTAGTCTATTGTTGAAATTTAATCTCATACAATTATCATATATGGATTATATATAATTGACTTTTATATATACACTTTTTTGGTCTATTATAGACCTTTTTTTATTACAATTTTTTTAAATTTTTTTGCTATTCACTTTCTTTGAAACACAGCGAGTAAAGGCATTATCACCCTCTCTGGGGAGTTATTTATATTATTTCCTCTAGGAATTTCTGGGTACCATATAATATTGTTCCTGCATTTTTTGTTTTTTGTTTTATTTTATTTCACTTTTAAATATATTTTTTATGTATGAATTGCCAATATATTCAATAAAGGCATATTATTGATCCCAGTGTTTTGGTACTCTGGTGACTTCTTATCCTGTGGTGGTCAGGTGGTTCGATACTTACATTCCTGTCGCGTCCCTCAGCGTCAGCTTCCCTGCACTGTGTAAGCGCGCTGACCGGAAAGCAGAGCGGTGACGTCACCGCTGTGCTCTGCTTTACGGCCGGCCGGCGCTGACACTGGGGGACGCAGGGAAGCTGAGGAACGTGACAGGAATGTAAATATGTAGTGTTTTTTTTTTACTTTTACAATGGTAACCAGGGTAAACATCGGGTTACTAAGCGCGGCCCTGCGCTTAGTAACCCGATGTTTACCCTGGTTACCAGTTAAGACATCGCTGAATCGGAGCCACACACGCCGATTCAGCGATGTCAGCGGGTGATCCAGCGACGAAATAAAGTCCTGGACTTTCCCCAGCGACCAACGATCTCCCAGCAGGGGCCTGATCGTTGGTCGCTGTCACGCATAACGATTTTGTTAACGATATCGTTGCTACGTCACAAAAAGCAACGATATTGATAACGATATTGTTATGTGTGACGGTACCTTAAAGGAACACAGCTCCAGAGACCTGTGTCTCCACAGTGAAGCTGTATCATAAGCACACATATCTTCATGACTCAAGGAGAAGGGCTTTGACATCAAAATAAATAAATCTTTTCTGGAATATTTTTTTCAGCCTCAGTCCTTAGTAGTGCAGTCTGTCAGAGGAGGAGAAGATTTATTTCTTCTGAGGTCATAGTCCTTCCCCTCGACTCATGGAGGTATGTGTTCTTACAATACAGCTCTTCTTTTCAGGTTTCGGGAGCAATGTTTCTTCAGACTGCAGCCCATTTTGAAGTGACTGACTTATGTGATGGGCAACTTATTACATTCTTGAAGAACCCCTTTTAAGTTGTCTAGGAGCAGCTTACTAATCTCTCCAATACAGAACAAATTAACCCTTAGTCAAGTCTGCATGTGTATGGAAGGCCAGGAAGGATAGTTGTAGCCTGAAGTCAAGTTTTAGCCAGATTTTTTTTTTATTCACAGACAAAAACCTAAAATATTCTCAGAATCAAAAAAGCCTGAAGTTACCTAGAGTAGTTTGAATAGGGTCTCTATATAAAAGTATTCATAAATGTAACTGAAAAATACTATGCCCAAAAATATCCCACCTGCTACACCCTTACACCGTTCCTTTTTTTGTGAACATGTGAACACTCAATCCATCTCGAATAACATACTCACTCGACATGTCAGCCTTTTGGGCCGGTAGATTATTTCTCCACTGTTATCTATGATTTCAAAACTACCGCTCTCACTAGAATTCTCAGACGAGTCGTCACCAACTAAACACTCAGGAACAACACCAGTAACCCGCATCACCTCAATATGAAGTCGTCCTGCGACCTATACACAGGCAGAAGAGAAGACCAAACAGTTTATGCTTATTCTTAATTTAAATACATCTTCAACTTAAAAGTTATGAAAAATACATGGCAGCATGGTACACTTGACTCTGTATATAGTCTTTCCAATACTCCAGTTTGCAAGATGATATTTTCATGAGGAATCACACATACAGTCCAGTTTCCCTAGACTAACACTAACTATGTTTATCCTCTTCCATGAGCTACTAGATTAAGGACTGGGGAAAAAAACATAAAAAAGCAAACTTAAAAGAGTGAAGTACTGAGGACTTTTTATTTCAGACGCACACGGCATTATTAAATTTACAAACAATATGATTTAAAATAGCATAAAAAATTCTCATACTGTCATTGACAGACAGGGCAAGTTCAACACCCTTACAGCTCAACTAAAGTTTCGCCTTACTGAACTTCTTCCAGGGCATGAAGATGAATAAGACAATATTTGAGTTGGGCTGGTAGGAGTCGAACTCTGACATTTTAAGGATTTTATATACTTTTTTTAAAAGAGCATTGTTTTTGAGTATAATAAAGCCATGTGTTTCAAATATTGAAAAATCCTTTACTATTAAAAAAGTTTCTTTCCTCCTCTTTTTTTTCCCTATTACCCTGCTTTCTTCCTCTGAATTATTTTGAGAACCCTGCTATTAGAAGTAGAAATTAAGAATATAGACAACACATTTTGAATGAAAATAGAGGAGCAAGAGAAACCAACTACAAACTAATGTGTGTATACAAATGCACAGAGCATGGAAACAAACAAGAAGAATTAGAGCTGCTAACACGAGAGATATGATGTCATAGGCATCACTGAACCCTGGTGGGATGATGCACACGATTGGAATACAAACCTTGAAGGCTACAACTTATTTATTAGAAAGAGGCGTAACAACTGGGAAAGAGGTGTTGCATTGTAAGTTACGAAAGCATACATCTCCACAGAGATCCAAGATTCAAAGAATGGTAGCTCTGCAGAAACTGCTTGGATAAGAATACAAGGAGAGAAGATCAGAAAGGACACTATTGTAGGTGTTTACTATAAGGCCACCCGGACAGACTGAAGATATGGATGAACTCTTTTTATACCAGATGTCTTTGTTCTCAAAAAAGGACAACATAAAGATCATGGGAGTTTTTAAGTTTCCAGATATTTGGTGGGAAGGCAAAAGTAATGGGTCCAGAAAATTCTTCTCTTCTCTTGCTGACCACTTTATTTTTCAAAAGGTAGAAGAGAGAACAAGAGGATGTGCCATGTTGGAACTAATCCTTACCACCTGGTGAGGAAATGGTTGAGAAAGTAAAGGTGGCTTGTAATTTAGTAGGTAGCGATCATGCTATCCTCAAATTTTCAATTACAAGAGGAAGAAGACGTGTGAGGACTCAGACGTAAGGCTGTGTGCACACGTTGCTTATTTTTCGCTATAAAAACTCTATAAAACCGCAAAAAAAACCAGCATACATTATGCATCCCATCATTTACAATGAATTCCGCAGTTTTAGTGAACATGATGCGCTTTTTTCCACGAAAAAAACGCATTGCGGTAAAAAATGCAGCATGTTCATTAATTTTGCTGATTTTTTTTGCGGATTTCCCACTATATAATGCATTGGGAAATGTCTGGAAAAATCCGCAAAAAAAATGCACCAAAAACATGCAAAAAAACGCATGCAGATTTCTTGCAGAAAATTTCAGGTTTTTCTCAGGAAATTTTTGCAAGAAATCCTGAACGTGTGCACATAGCCTTAAGGTTGGACTTCAGAAAGAGAGATTTTAACGGACTCAGAAAGAGGGTAGGAACAGTCCAATGGCTGGATGTTCTAAAGGACAGCAATGTCCATGAAGAATGGGAGATTTTGCTGAATGAAATTCTCACTGCACAATCCATAACAATCCTGAAAAGAAGGAAGTGACCTGGATGGATTACCACAGAACTTAAACACTTGAGAAAAAGGAAAAAAAAGAAATGTATATGAAATGGAAGAAGGGGGTATATCTAAACAAGATTATAATGCTGCCTGCAGGGAATGCAGGGCAAGCGTTAGAAGAGTTAAAGCCAGTAATAAAGTGAAGCTTGCAAGGAAGACCAAACACTAATAAAAAAAGGATTTGGGCGTATGTCAAAAGAAAAGTCAAAGGATGATAAACGATTTTTTCCAGGATGAAAAGGGTGAAATGGTCAAAAATTATGTTGAAGATTGAACTTTGAAATTCCTGTTCTGCAACTGTGTTCTCAAAGAAAGCAAATGTACCATCAATTGATCTTCACGGTGCTATCGAAGGAATAAAAGAATCCACATTATCTATAACCAGAGAGATGGCGAGGGAACACTTAGCTAATTAAAATGAATTTAAATTTCCTGGTCCAGATAAATTACATCCTAGGGAATTTCAGAACCACTAGAATCTTTGAAAAATCCTGGAGAACACAGAAGATTGGAGAAGAGCAAATGTTGTCCCTATCTTCCAATAATGAAAGAAGATAGAGCCAGGAAATTTCAGGCCAGTGAGCCTTACTTCTATACCATGAAAAAAGATCTTTGAACAAATTATTAAACAGCATGTATGCAAGTACTTGGATAAGAATACAGTAATTAACCAGAGCCAGCATGGGTTTGTAGCAAACAAGTCAAGACAAATTAATCTAATTTCCTTCTATGATGGAGCTACTAACTGGGTAAATCAGGGAAATACGGTAGATATAGTATATATCAGCTTCTGCAAAGCATTTGCTAAAGTATCTCATACAAGGCAATGGCTAGGTGGATTCATAACAGACTTAGTGATCGTACTCAAAGAGTGGTAAAAAATGGTTGCACATCCAATTGGAAGAGTGTTTCAAGTGGAGTACCACAGAGCTCTGTCTTGGCCACAGTGTCGTTCAACATTTTTATAAATGATCTAGATAGGGGAACTGAAAGTAAATTAATCAAGTTTGCTGATGGTGCAAAGCTAGGAGGGATAGCTAACACTAGAGAAGTGTTGTGAATTCTGTTCTTGGGCTCCCTCCGGTGGTTATGAGTGGTAGTGCTGCTGTCTTTGGATCGCAGCATCAGGTGTATCCATTTTTTTGCAATTTGGGCTGGGCTATTTAGTCCTGCTTTATCCTTTAGTCAGTGCCAGTTGTCCATTGTTTTTGGAGGATTCACATCCATACCTGGTCTCTCCTGTTTTGCTGTTCATTTCAACAAAGATAAGTTCTGGCTTTGTTTTTGCTGTCCACCTGCTGTGGACCTTATAGTTCTGTGCATTTTCATGTTTTGTCTTGTCCAGCTTTGTCTGTGAAGGATTTTTTGCAGCCAAGCTGTGTCTCTGGAGATGCAGATATACCCTCCATGTCTTTAGTCAGATGTGGTGATTTGTATTTTCTGTGGTGGATATTTTCTAGTGTTTTAATACTGACCGCATAGTACTCTGTCCTATTCTTTCTTTTTAGCTAGCATGGCCTCCTATGCTAAATCCTGATTTCATGTCTGCGTATGTTATTTCCCTCTCCTCTCACAGTCAATATTTGTGGGGGGCTGTCTATCCTTTGGGGATTTTCTCTGAGGCAAGATAGTTTTCCCGTTTCTGTCTTTAGGGGAAGTTAGTTCTTAGGCTGTGTCGAGGGGTCTAGGGAGTGTTAGGTACTCCCCTGTTATGAGAGGCAATTCAGTATCACAATGGACACGGAGGTCAGAGCACACACAGTGACCTGACAATAACCCAAAATAATAGAACGAGCTCTGAGACGTGGGAACTCTGCAGACCGCAATCCCTGATCCTCTCCAAACACAACTAGAGGCAGCCGTGGATTGCGCCTAACGCTACCTATGCAACTCGGCACAGCCTGAGAAACTAACAAGCCTGAAGATAGAAAAAATAAGCCTACCTTGCCTCAGAGAAATACCCCAAAGGAAAAGGCAGTCCCCCACATATAATGACTGTGAGTAAGATGAAAAGACAAACGAAGGGATGAAATAGATTCAGCAAAGTGAGGCCCGATATTCTAGACAGAACGAGGATAGGAAAGATAACTTTGCGGTCTACACAAAACCCTAAAGAAAACCACGCAAAGGGGCAAAAAGACCCTCCGTACCGAACTAACGGCACGGAGGTACACCCTTTGCGTCCCAGAGCTTCCAGCAAAACAAATAGACAAGCTGGACAGAAAAAATAGCAACAAATAGCAAAGAAGCACTTAGCTATGCAGAGCAGCAGGCCACAGGAATGATCCAGAGAAACACAAGTCCAACACTGGAACATTGACAGGAAGCATGAATCAAAGCATTAGGTGGGGTTAAGTAGAGAAGCACCTAACGACCTCACCAGATCACCTGAGGGAGGAAACTCAGAAGCAACAGTACCAGTTTCCTCCACAAACGGAAGCTCCCAGAGAGAATCAGCCGAAGTACCACTTGTGACCACAGGAGGGAGCTCTGCCACAGAATTCACAACACTCCCCACGGCTACTTCTAGTTGTGCTGCTAAGTTCAGGGTTTGCGGTCATTACAGGTACCACCTTCTCCAGAGTACGTCTCATGCTGCTCCTAGGCCACCAGATCATAACAGTACAACTGGCCAACAATGAGTTAACCCCTTAAGCCCCGAGGGTGGTTTGCACGTTAATGACCGGGCCAATTTTTACAATTCTGACCACTGTCCCTTTATGAGGTTATAACTCTGGAACGCTTCAACGGATCTTGGCGATTCTGACATTGTTTTCTCGTGACATATTGTACTTCATTTTAGTAGTAACATTTATTCGATATAACTTGCGTTTATTTGTGAAAAAAACGGAAATTTGGCGAAAATTTTGAAAATTTCGCAATTTTCCAACTTTAAATTTTTATGCCCTTAAATCACAGAGATATGTCACGCAAAATACTTAATAAGTAACATTTCCCACATGTCTCCTTTACATCAGCACAATTTTGGAACCAAAATTTTTTTTTGTTAGGGAGTTATAAGGGTTCAAAGTTGACCAGCAATTTCTCATTTTTACAACACCATTTTTTTTTTAGGGACCACATCTCATTTGATGTCATTTTGAGGGGTCTATATGATAGAAAATACCCAAGTGTGACACCATTCTAAAAACTGCACCCCTCAAGGTGCTCAAAACCACATTCAAGAAGTTTATTAACCCTTCAGGGGTTTCACAGGAATTTTTGGAATGTTTAAATAAAAATGAATATTTAACTTTTTTTCACACAAAATTTATTTCAGCTCCAATTTGTTTTATTTTACCAAGGGTAACAGGATAAAATGGATGCCAAACATTGTTGTACAATCTGTACTGAGTACGCTGATACCCCATATGTGGGGGTAAACCACTGTTTGGGCGCATGGCAGAGCTCGGAAGGGAAGGAGCGCCATTTGACTTTTAAATGCAAAATTGACAGGAATTGAGATGGGACACCATGTTGCGTTTGGAGAGCCACTGATGTGCCTAAACATTGAAACCCCCCACAAGTGACACCATTTTGGAAAGTAGACACCCTAAGGAACTTATCTAGATGTGTGGTGACCACTTTGACCCACCAATTGCTTCACAGAAGTTTATAATGCAGAGCCGTAAAAATAAAAAATCATATTTTTTCACAAAAATGATCTTTTCGCCCCCAATTTTTTATTTTCCCAAGAGTAAGAGAAGAAATTGAACCTCAAAAATTGTTGGCCAATTTGTCCTGAGTACGCTGATACCCCGTATATGGGTGTAAACCATTGTTTGGGCGTATGGCAGAGCTCGGAAGGGAAGGAGCGCCATTTTACTTTTCAATGCAAAATTGACTGGAATTGAGATGGGATGCCATGTTGCGTTTGGAGAGCCCCTGATGTGCCTAAACATTGAAATCCCCACAAGTGACACCATTTTGGAAAGTAGACCCCTTAAGGAACTTATCTAGAGGTGTGGTGAGCACTTTGACCCAACAAGTGCTTCACAGAAGTTTATAATGCAGAGCCGTAAAAATAAAAAATCATATTTTTTCACAAAAATAATCTTTTCGCCACCAATTTTTTATTTTCCCAAGGGTAAGAGAAGAAATTAGACCACAAAAGTTGTTGTGCAATTTGTCCTGAGTGCGACGATACCCCAAATGTGGGGGTAAACCACTGTTTGGGCGCATGGCAGAGCTCGGAAGGAAAGGAGCGCCATTTGACTTTTCAATGCAAAATTGACTGGAATTGAGATGGGACGCCATGTTGCGTTTGGAGAGCCCCTGATGTGCCTAAACATTGGAACCCCTCACAAGTGACACCATTTTGAAAAGTAGACCCCTTAAGGAACTTATCTAGATGTGTGGTGAGCACTTTCACCCAACAAGTGCTTCACAGAAGTTTATAATGCAGAGCCGTAAAAATAAAAAATCTTATTTTTTCACAAAAATGATCTTTTCGCCCCCAATTTTTTATTTTCCCAAGGGTAAGAGAAGAAATTAGACCACAAAAGTTGTTGTGCAATTTGTCCTGAGTGCGACGATACCCCATATGTGGGGGTAAACCACTTTTTGGGTGCATAGCAGAGCTCGGAAGGGAAGGAGCGCCATTTGACTTTTCAATGCAAAATTGACTGGAATTAAGATGGGACGCCATGTTGGTTTGGAGAGCCCCTGATGTGCCTAAACATTAAAAACCCCCACAAGTGACACCATTTTGGAAACTAGACCCTCTAAGGAACTTATCTAGATGTGTTTTGAGAGCTTTGAACCCCCAAGTGTTTCACTACAGTTTATAATGCAGAGCCGTTAAAATAAATTTATTTTTTTTTCGCTAAAATTTTTTAGCCCCCAGTTTTGTATTTTCACAAGGGTAACATAATAAATTGGACCCCAAAAGTTGTTGTCCAATTTGTCCTGAGTACGCTGATACCCCATATGTGGGGGGGAACCACTGTTTGGGCGCATGGCAGAGCTCGGAAGGGAAGGAGCGCCATTTGGAATGCAGACTTAGATGGATTGGTCTGCAGGAGTCACGTTGCATTTGCAGAGCCCCTGATGTACCCAAACAGTACAACCCCCCCACAAGTGACCCCATATTAGAAACTAGACCTCCCATGGAACTTATCTAGATGTGTTGTGAGAACTTTGAACCCCTAAGTGTTTCACTACAGTTTATAACGCAGACCCGTGAAAATAAAAATTCTTTTTTTTTTCACAAAAATGATTTTTTAGCCCCCAGCTTTGTATTTTTACAAGGGTAACAGAATAAATTGGACCCCAAAAGTTGTTGTTCAATTTGTCCTGAGTACGCTGATACCCCATATGTGGGGGGGAACCACTGTTTGGGCTCATGGCAGAGCTCGGAAGGGAAGGAGCGCCATTTGGAATGCAGACTTAGATGGATTGGTCTGCAGGCGTCACGTTGCATTTGCAGAGCCCCTGATGTACCCAAACAGTAGAAACCACCCACAAGTGACCCCATATTGGAAACTAGACCTCCCATGGAACTTATCTAGATGTGTTGTGAAAACTTTGAACCCCCAAGTGTTTCACTACAGTTTACAACGCAGAGCCGTGAAAATAAAAATCCTTTTTTTTCCCACAAAAATGATTTTTAGCCCCCCAAATTTTTATTTTCCCAAGGATAACAAGAGAACTTGGACCCAAAAAGTTGTTGTCCAATTTGTCTCGAGTACGCTGATACCCCATATGTTGGGGTAAACCCCTGTTTGGGCGCACGGGAGAGCTCGGAAGTGAAGGAGCACTGTTTTACTTTTTCAATGCAGAATTGGCTGGAATTGAGATCGGACGCCATGTCGCGTTTGGAGAGCCCCTGATGTGTCTAAACAGTGGAAACCCCCCAATTATAAATGAAACCCTAATCCAAACGCACCACTAACCCTAATCCCAACTGTAACCCTAACCACACACCTAACCCAGACACACCCCTAATTCTAATCCCAACCCTAATCCCAACCGTAAATGTAATCCAAACCCTAACCCTAGCCCCAACCCTAGCCCTAACCCTAACCCTAACCGGAAAATGGAAATAAATACATTTTTTTTAATTTTATTATTTTTCCCTAAGGCTAGGTTCACATTGCGTTAGGGAAATCCGTTTAGCACTAGCGGATTGCGCTAACACAATGTCTTTTTAGGTGTCGTGTTTAGTGGTCGCGTTAACGTCCCCGCTCTGGAAGATCGGGGATCGGACCTCGGGCGCGCCGCGGATGCTGCAAGCAGCGTCTGAGGCGCGCCACAAAAGAATGGCACCTTGCTAGCGCGAGCCGAAAATGGCACGCTCTAGCGATGCGCTACACCTGAAAATCACATTGCTGTCAATGGTTGTGCTAACGGACCCGTTGCACGGCGTTAATTGTGACATTTTCGCCGTGCAACGCTGTCCGTTAGCGTTAACCCATTAACGCAATGTGAACCTAGCCTAACTAAGGGGGTGATGAAGGGGGGTTTGATTTACTTTTATAGCGAGTTTTTTAGCGGATTTTTATGATTGGCAGCCGTCACACACTAAAAGACGCTTTTTATAGCAAAAAAGTTTTTGCGTCTCCACATTTTGAGACCTATAATTTTTCCATATTTTGGTCCACAGAGTCATGTGAGGTCTTGTTTTTTGCGGGATGAGTTGACGTTTTTATCGGTTACATTTTCGGACACGTGACAGTTTTTGATCGCTTTTTATTCCGATTTTTTTGTGAGGCAGAATGACCAAAAACCAGCTATTCATGAATTTCTTTTGGGGGAGGCGTTTATACCGTTCCGCGTTTGGTAAAATTGATGAAGCAGTTTTATTCTTCGGGTCAGTACGATTACAGCGACACCTCATTTATATCATTTTTTTTATGTTTTGGCGCTTTTATACGATAAAAGCTATTTTATAGAAAAAATAATTATTTTGGCATCGCTTTATTCAGAGGACTATAACTTTTTTATTTTTTTGGTTATGATGCTATATGGCGGCTCGTTTTTTGCGGGACAAGATGACGTTTTCAGAGGTAACATGGTTATTTATATCCGTCTTTTTGATCGCGTGTTATTCCACTCTTTGTTCAGCGTTATGATAATAAAGCGTTGTTTTTTGGCTCGTTTTTTTTTTTTTTTCTTACGGTGTTCACTGAAGGGGTTAACTAGTGGGCCAGTTTTATAGGTCGGGTCGTTACGGACGCGGCGATACTAAATATGTGTACTTTTATTGTTTTTTTGTTTTTTTTTTATGTAAAGAAATGTATTTATGGGAATAATATTTTTTTTTTTCTGCTTTATTTAGGAATTTTTTTTTTTTTTTTTACAAGTGTGGAAATTTTTTTTTTTACTTTTTCACTTTGTCCCAGGGGGGGACATCACAGATCACCGATCTGACAGTGTGCACAGCACTCTATCAGATCGGTGATCTGACATACAGCCGGGCAGGATTAGAGCTGCAGCTGCAGCCTGATCCTGACCCGGAAGTGCTCCCTGCAGGACCCGGATGCAGCCCGGCGGCCATTTTGGATCCGGGGACTGCAGGGAGAAGACGCTCGGTACACGGTGAGCACATCACCGTGTACCGATCGTCTCAGGGAAGCCCGCAGGGAGCCCCCTCCCTGCGCGATGCTTCCCTGCACCGCCGGCACACCGCGATCATCTTTGATCGCGGTGTGCCGGGGGTTAATGTGCCGGGAGCGGTCCGTGACCGCTCCTGGCACATAGTGCCGGATGTCAGCTGCGATAGGCAGCTGACACCCGGCCGCGATCGGCCGCGCTCCCCCCGTGAGCGCGGCCGATCGCATATGACGTACTATCCCGTCCATGGGAATTAAGTCCCAGGTCACCTGGACGGGATAGTACGTCATATGGGATTAAGGGGTTAATTGCATCTCAGAAGAAGGGAGGAAAGGTTTTGAGCCATTTTTTTTCCCCTAGCCTGTTTTGTCTTTTCCTCCCTCTTAATCTCTGAGTGGCTACGGAACCTAGTAATAACATGAATGTTCAGGAGTTAGTTTCTCGGGCTTTGCTAATTTTTATTGTCGTTTCATTGCCAACTTCTCCAGTGTGGTTAAACCTCTGACCGATTTGACGAAGAAAGGTGCTGATGTGACGAATTGGTCCTCTGCGGCTGTTTCTGCCTTTCAGGAGCTTAAACGCCGATTTACTTCTGCCCCTGTGTTGCGTCAGCCGGATGTTTCTCTTCCATTTCAGGTTGAGGTTGACGCGTCTGAGATTGGGGCAGGGGCCGTTTTGTCTCAGAGGAATTCTGATGGTTCCTTGATGAAACCGTGTGCCTTCTTTTCTCGGAAGTTTTCACCTGCGGAACGCAATTATGATGTCGGCAATCGGGAGTTGTTGGCTATGAAGTGGGCATTTGAGGAGTGGCGACATTGGCTTGAGGGGGCCAAGCACCGTATTGTGGTCCTGACAGATCATAAGAATCTGATTTACCTCGAGTCTGCCAAACGACTGAATCCTAGACAGGCTCGATGGTCCCTGTTTTTCTCCCGTTTTGATTTTGTGGTCTCGTACCTTCCTGGTACTAAGAATGTTAAGGCGGATGCCCTCTCTAGGAGTTTTTTTTCCTGATTCCCCTGGGGTTCTTGAGCCGGTCAACATTCTGAAGGAAGGGGTGATTCTTTCTGCCATCTCCCCTGATTTACGACGGGTTCTTCAGGAATTTCAGGCTAATAAACCTGACCGCTGTCCAGTGGGGAAACTGTTTGTTCCTGATAGATGGACTAGTAAAGTGATTTCTGAGGTTCATTGTTCTGTGTTGGCTGGCCATCCTGGGATTTTTGGTACCAGAGATTTGGTTAGTAGGTCCTTTTGGTGGCCTTCTTTGTCGCGGGATGTGCGTTCTTTTGTGCAGTCCTGTGGGATTTGTGCGCGGGCTAAGCCTTGCTGTTCCCGCGCTAGTGGGTTGCTTCTGCCTTTGCCGGTCGCTGAGAGACCTTGGACGCATATTTCTATGGATTTTATTTCAGATCTTCCGGTTTCCCAGAGGATGTCGGTTATCTGGGTGGTTTGTGACCGGTTTTCTAAGATGGTTCATTTGGTACCTTTGCCTAAATTGCCTTCCTCTTCTGATTTGGTTCCGTTGTTTTTTCAGCATGTGGTTAGTTTGCATGGCATTCCGGAGAATATTGTGTCCGATAGAGGTTCCCAGTTTGTTTCTAGGTTTTGGCGGGCCTTTTGTGCTAGGCTGGGCATTGATTTGTCTTTTTCTTCCGCATTTCATCCTCAGACAAATGGCCAAACAGAGCGAACTAATCAGACTTTGGAAACTTATTTGAGATGCTTTGTGTCTGCCGATCAGGATGATTGGGTGGCTTTCTTGCCATTGGCCGAGTTTGCCCTTAATAATCGGGCTAGTTCTGCTACCTTGGTTTCGCCTTTTTTTTGTAATTTTGGTTTTCATCCTCGTTTTTCTTCAGGGCAGGTTGAGCCTTCTGATTGTCCTGGTGTGGATTCTGTGGTTGACAGGCTGCAGCAGATTTGGGCTCATGTGGTGGACAATTTGGTTTTGTCTCAGGAGGAGGCTCAGCGTTTTGCTAACCGTCGTCGGTGTGTTGGTTCCCGGCTTCGGGTTGGGGATTTGGTCTGGTTGTCTTCACGTCATGTTCCTATGAAGGTTTCTTCCCCTAAATTCAAGCCTCGGTTTATTGGTCCTTATAGGATTTCTGAGATTATCAATCCAGTGTCTTTTCATTTGGCCCTTCCAGCCTCTTTTTCCATCCATAATGTGTTCCATAGATCTTTGTTGCGGAAGTATGTGGTGCCCGTTGTTCCCTCTGTTGATCCTCCGGCCTCGGTGTTGATTGATGGGGAGTTGGAGTATGTGGTTGAGAAGATTTTGGATTCTCGTTTTTCGAGGCGGAAGCTTCAGTATCTGGTCAAATGGAAGGGTTATGGCCAGGAGGATAATTCTTGGGTTGTTGCCTCCGATGTTCATGCTGACGATTTGGTTCGTGCCTTTCATTTGGCTCGTCCTGATCGGCCTGGGGGCTCTGGTGAGGGTTCGGTGACCCCTCCTCAAGGGGGGGTACTGTTGTGAATTCTGCTCTCGGGCTCCCTCCGGTGGTTATGAGTGGTAGTGCTGCTGTCTTTGGTTCGCAGCATTTATCAGGTGTATCCATTTTTTGCAATTTGGGCTGGGCTATTTAGTCCTGCTTTATCCTTTAGTCAGTGCCAGTTGTCCATTGTTTTTGGAGGATTCACATCCATACCTGGTCTCTCCTGTTTTGCTGTTCATTTCAACAAAGATAAGTTCTGGCTTTGTTTTTGCAAGCACAAAGAGAAAAAAAGAGAAGACCAAAAAATGGTATGCACACCCAAAAAGTACAAAGGTCAAATATATAAACTTTAATTACACCTCAAAAAAACAACAAACACAGAATAAAACCATTTAAAATAGGCCTAGATATAGGACCAATGAGCCCCACCCCTATACAATGGTACAAAATATAACATAGTGAAGCATAGTAATACAAAAGACAATAGCATAAATAATGTACCAAACTATGTAAATATCGATATATAGCGTCCCTTGTACAAAATATAAAGTACAGCAAAAAAGACTGACAGAAAAATGGCTGAAGATCTAATTGATCCAATGGAACGGCTGAAAACAAGGTAATGATACACAGTATACTGCAGACATGGTTAAATCCAATAAATTACAATAGTGTGCACACATAAGTGGTACCATAACAATGTTGACCATGGGGCGCCCATGATAATACACAGACTGGCTATAAACATGCCCCCTATCCTAAGAAAGAAGATAGTAGTAACCTAAAAATGAATATGAAACACCCCCACGTTAAATGAATAGCTAGGAGTGAAACACAGACCAGATATAAACATAGGGCAATCAGCCCATAAGGTCAGTCAAAAAACAGCCAATAATACCGAAAAAGGTGAGAGAGATAGCACCAGTACTGAAGGTTCAGGTCAGTGGCGCGTAGTCAGAAGGACACAGGACCAAGTAAGGGGTGAGGCAAAAGCCCCACGCGTATCTCTGCTGGCCGCAGCTTCGTCAGGGGAAGTAGAGTCGTCAGCATGGGTTTGTAGCAAACAAGTCATGACAAATTAATCTAATTTCCTTCTATGATGGAGCTACTAACTGGGTAAATCAGGGAAATACGGTAGATATAGTATACTAGATTGTGGCCCGATTCTAACGCATCGGGTATTCTAGAATATGCATGTCCCCGCAGTATATGGACAATGATGATTCCAGAATTCGCGGCAGACTGTGCCCGTCGCTGATTGGTCGAGGCAACCTTTATGACATCGTCGCCATGGCAACCATTATGACATCTACGTCGATACTGTGCCCGTCGCTGAATCAGAAAAACATGGGATTTCTACATCCTTTATGACATCATCGTCGCTGTGCCAGTTGCGGATTGGTCGAGGCCTAGACCAATCAGAGACGCGGGATTTCTACGTCGATACTGTGCCGGTCGCTGATTGGTCGAGGCCTAGCGGCCTCGACCAATCAGAGACGCGGGATTTCCAGGACAGACAGACAGAAAGACAGACAGACAGACGGAAAAACCCTTAGACAATTATATATATAGATATCAGCTTCTGCAAAGCATTTGCTAAAGTATCTCATACAAGGCAATGGCTAGGTGGATTCATAACTGACTTAGTGATCGTACTCAAAGAGTGGTAAAAAATGGTTGCACATCCAATTGGAAGAGTGTTTCAAGTGGAGTACCACAAAGCTCTGTCTTGGCCACAGTGTTGTTCAACATTTTTATAAATGATCTAGATAGGGGAACTGAAAGTAAATTAATCAAGTTTGCTGATGGTGCAAAGCTAGGAGGGATAGCTAACACTAGAGAAGTGTTGTGAATTCTGTTCTTGGGCTCCCTCCGGTGGTTATGAGTGGTAGTGCTGCTGTCTTTGGATCGCAGCATTTATCAGGTGTATCCATTTTTTGCAATTTGGGCTGGGCTATTTAGTCCTGCTTTATCCTTTAGTCAGTGCCAGTTGACCATTGTTTTTGGAGGATTCACATCCATACCTGGTCTCTCCTGTTTTACTGTTCATTTCAACAAAGATAAGTTCTGGCTTTGTTTTTGCTGTCCACCTGCTGTGGACCTTATAGTTCTGTGCATTTTCATGTTTTGTCTTGTCCAGCTTTGTCTGTGAAGGATTTTTTGCAGCCAAGCTGTGTCTCTGGAGATGCAGATATACCCTCCATGTCTTTAGTCAGATGTGGTGATTTGTATTTTCTGTGGTGGATATTTTCTAGTGTTTTAATACTGACCGCATAGTACTCTGTCCTATTCTTTCTTTTTAGCTAGCATGGCCTCCTATGCTAAATCCTGATTTCATGTCTGCGTATGTTATTTCCCTCTCCTCTCACAGTCAATATTTGTGGGGGGCTGTCTATCCTTTGGGGATTTTCTCTGAGGCAAGATAGTTTTCCCGTTTCTGTCTTTAGGGGAAGTTAGTTCTTAGGCTGTGTCGAGGGGTCTAGGGAGTGTTAGGTACTCCCCACGGCTACTTCTAGTTGTGCTGCTAAGTTCAGGGTTTGCGGTCAGTACAGGTACCACCTTCTCCAGAGTACGTCTCATGCTGCTCCTAGGCCACCAGATCATAACAGAGAAGACAGAGAACAGATTCAGAAGGCTATAGATAAGCTTGAACAATAGGCAGTGACTAATACAATGGTATTTAACAGGGAGAAATGCAAGATTCTACATCTGGACAAGAAAAATGAAAATTACATCTAGAGAATAGGAAGAGTAGACCTAAGCAACAGCAAGTGAGAAAAAAACTTTAGTATACTAATAGATCACAGACAGCACATGAGTCAAGAGTGTAATGCAGTACCAAAAAAGGCAAACGCAGTTCTGGGATGTATTAAGAGAAGCATAGAGTCTAGATCACGTAAAGTAATTAACCCCCTCTACTCATGATCTGGAATACTGTGTCCAGTTCTTGGCACCACATTTAAAAAAAGAAAAAAAAAACTGGAGCAAGATCAGAGAAAAGCTAACCAGGATGATGAGCGGACTGCAACGTTTATCCTATGAGAAATATATAAAGGACCTAGGAATGTTTAGCTTGCAAAACAGCAGGCTAAGAAGAGACTTAACTGTTTACAAATATCTGAAGGGATATCACAGTATAGAGGGATCATCATTATCCTTCTCATTTACACAGGGAAACACAAGAAACAATGGAATGAAACTGAAAGGAAGAAGATACAGATTAGATCTTAGAAAAAACTATTTGACAATGAGGGCGATCATGGAGTGGAACAGGCTGTCACGAGAGGTGGTGAGTTCTCCTTCAATGGAAGTCTTCAAACCGAGGCTGGACAGACATCTGTCTGAGATGGTTTAGTGATGACCCTGAATACCATTTCCAACTCTAACATTGTATGATTCTATGATTTAGCAGCTGGCAGAATAGATGAAATAGTGTGTGTTCTTAAGGACGATTGACTTGTATTGTTTTGTATGTGGTTCCTCAAGAGGATAACATCCCCCAAACTGGGGTTCTGGAAAGACTGAGTATAGAGCCTATTGGCCTGTACTGTCCTGTGCCGTATGTTTTAAATTACTTTTGATATCTTGAGGGTTTGATCAGCCAATAATGCACACGCAGCATTTGAGACAGTATGCAATTGACAACAGAATGTCTCAAGTGATTTTTTTTTATATATGCACACATCCTTAATATAACAGCTATATAGAGAATCTAAAAGATCTTATGGACAGAGTCACTATTATTTCTCCATAGTCGCAAGGCCAAAAGTCAATGTAATGGTGTATCACATATTGTGAATGAAGATAAAAATAAGTAAGCCACATAACATACGATTCTCAACTTATATTCTATGTTTAAAAACTGGTGCAACAAAGTGTTCTTTAAGACTGTGCAGTGAAAACAATACATTAAGGCTCTTACCTCCCCTTGCTGGCTAATGATAGGCACTGCATACTGAAGTCTAACATCATAAAAGAGACATTCTAGAAATATATTTGCCACACCAATAAGGTTGTGATTTTCTTGTGCTTCATAAAATGGGTCTCCTTTCTTATAAATAATCATTTTATTCTGTAACAAATCAGAAGAAAAACATTTAAATAATACAATGTGGATATTGTTATTGTAGAAAGAGAAATTAAGCACCGTACTATTTTTTTCACTGCATTCTTTCTCCGGACAAGCTCTCAGAACCCAAAGACCATACAACTTGAATAACTAATTATTTTCTATTTTAAGTCATTATTAAAATTCTTCTGGAAAGAGCCATCATCTCCCTAGCAATACAGAACGGAAGTATAGGCTTACAGAATTGCATATGTATTCTGGAAGTCTATACGCTAATGATGGTGCTCAGAAAAGCAGCCACTGGCAATTGTAGTAACATATTAGAAAATTTCTGTAAAAGCAATTTATGGAAGTTCAATGTGCATTTTAAATGTGGGAGACAGACAAATCTGTAACGGTTATAAAAAAAATAAATAAATTGACTAATTAAAGAGTGTGTCCAGCAAAAAAAAAAAAAAATCCCCATGAGCTGGGATCTGTAAGAAATTTGAAAATAACGGATACTCGTCAATTATCAGCGAATCACAGACCGCAGCGGTCTTGCAGCTGGTGGGATGGTGACATCTCCACTTACTGTGCCAGTGTATGCCACCGTGTGGCTTGCAGTGGATCTGGGTAGATGGCAGTAGGTATCAGCTAATTTAACAATTTTCAGATCAAAGCTCAAGGGGAACTTTTCCATTGGCCCAGATAACCCCAATAATAGACAAAATCTAAATATTTAAAGGGGGAGATAAATTGATAACACTGCCCCTGCTGTATCCCATCTTGTGCCCGACCAAGTAGAGGCGATTTAGCAGTTTGTCGTTACGTGCTACTTATATTGAACTAACCCATAGATAGAGGGAGGGAGGGAGGGTAAAGGAACATTTTGAACTTATGTCGCTGGCAGGGGCTACTCTAGCCTTCTTCTGCCTTTTCCTGTCATCTATGTACCGGTATGTCCATTATAAGCAGTATGGGCCGACCAGCAGCTAGATCACCTCTACATGGTCAGGCACAAAGGCTTACACAGGACGCAGAATTATCAGTTTATCTTTGCACAGAAACATCATTTTAAATCACATTCACTTGTGAAAAATGCTTAATCTTCCATTACACAGGTCTGCAAAAAAAATTATTCTCAGGTGCCAAGGTTTTTTTTAATGGATTTGAGGTTGCAAAATTTAAAAAAAATCCCATGACTTTTGCTGAATTGGTTCTAGTTTTTGAGCAAATTAATCCATGAAAATAATGAATTTCCCCAAATGCGACCTGTCTGTGATAACATATGCAATGGCTTTTGATCTTTCTGACTCTACAACAGTGTCTTAGGTAACGAAATTTGCCATATAATTATTTTATATTTCAATTTGTAGGCTTACAAAGCTATAAAAGTGACTTTTTGCAGCTAGAATTCTACTGTAATTAATAATCAATTAACTATTAACCCCTTTCTCACCTCGGACGGGATAGTACGTCAGAGGTCAGAAGCCCCTCTTTGATGCGGGCTCCGGCGGTGAGCCCGCATCAAAGCCGGGACATGTCAGCTGTTTTGAACAGCTGACATGTGCCCATAATAGGCGCGGGCAGAATCGCGATCTGCCCGCGCCTATTAACTAGTTAAATGCCGCTGTCAAACGCAGACAGCGGCATTCAACTACCGCATCCGGCCGGGCGGCCGGAAATGACGGCATCGCCGACCCCCGTCACATGATCGGGGGTCGGCAATGCTTCAGTATTGTAACCATAGAGGTCCTTGAGACTTCTATGGTTACTGATCCCCGGCAGCTGTGAGCGCCACCCTGTGGTCGGCGCTCACAGCACACCTGATTTTCTGCTACATAGCAGCGAACAGCAGATCGCTGCTATGTAGCAGAGCCGATCGTGTTGTGCCTGCTTCTAGCCTCCCATGGAGGCTATTGAAGCATGGCAAAAGTTAAAAAAAAGTTGAAAAAAATGTGAAAAAAAGAAAAAAAAATGTAAAAGTTTAAGTTCTGGACTGGACCAAAGGAACCCAGTAGATGTAGTGTATATGGACTTTTCAAAAGCTTTTGATACGGTGCCACACAAAAGGTTGATACATAAAGTGAGAGTAATGGGGATAGGGGAAAATATGTGTAAGTGGGTTGAGAGCTGGCTCAGGGATAGGAAACAAAGGGTGGTTATTAATGGAGCACACTCGGACTGGGTAGCGGTTAGTAGTGGGGTACCACAGGGGTCAGTATTGGGCCCTCTTCTTTTTAACATTTATTAACCTTGTAGGGGGCATTCAGAGTAGAATTTCAATATTTGCAGATGACACTAAACTCTGCAGGGTAATCAATACAGAGGAGGACAATTTTATATTACAGGATGATTTATGTAAACTAGAAGCTTGGGCTGATACATGGCAAATGAGCTTTAATGGGGATAAATGTAAGGTTATGCACTTGGGTAGAAGTAATAAGATGTATAATTATGTGCTTAATTCTAAAACTCTGGGCAAAACCGTCAATGAAAAAGACCTGGGTGTATGGGTGGATGACAAACTCATATTTAGTGGCCAGTGTCAGGCAGCTGCTACAAAGGCAAATAAAATAATGGGATGCATTAAAAGAGGCATAGATGCTCATGAGGAGAACATAATTTTACCTCTATACAAGTCACTAGTTCGACCACACTTAGAATACTGTGCACAGTTCTGGTCTCTGGTGTATAAGAAAGACATAGCTGAACTAGAGCGGGTGCAGAGAAGAGCGACCAAGGTTATTAGAGGACTGGGGGGTCTGCAATACCAAGATAGGTTATTACACTTGGGGCTATTTAGTTTGGAAAAACGAAGACTAAGGGGTGATCTTATGTTAATGTATAAATATATGAGGGGACAGTACAAAGACCTTTCTGATGATCTTTTTAATCATAGACCTGAAACAGAGACAAGGGGGCATCCTCTACGTTTGGAGGAAAAAAGGTTTAAGCACAATAACAAACGCAGATTCTTTACTGTAAGAGCAGTGAGACTATGGAACTCTCTGCCATATGATGTTGTAATGAGTGATTCATTACTTAAATTTAAGAGGGGACTGGATACATTTCTGGAAAAGTATAATGTTACAGGGTATATACACTAGATTCCTTGATAGGGCGTTGATCCAGGGAACTAGTCTGATTGCCGTATGTGGAGTCGGGAAGGAATTTTTTTCCCCAAGGTGGAGCTTACTCTTTGCCACATGGTTTTTTTTGCCTTCCTCTGGATCAACATGTTAGGGCAAGTTAGGTTAGGCTAGGGGTTGAACTAGATGGACTTAAAGTCTTCCTTCAACCTTAATAACTATGTAACTATGTAATAAATCACCCTCCTTTCGCCCCAATCAAAATAAATCAATAAAAAAAAATCAAATCTACACATATTTGGTATCGACGCGTTCAGAATCGCCCGATCTATCAATTAAAAATAAGCATTAACCTGATCGTTAAACAGCGTAGCGAGAAAAAAAATTCGAAACGCCAGAATTACGTTTTTTTTGGTCGCTGCGACATTGCATTAAAATGCAATAATGGGCAATCAAAAGAACGTATCTGCACCACAATGCAATCATTAAAAATGTGATCTCAGCACGCAAAAAATAAGCCATCAACCGACACCAGATCATGAAAAATGGAGACGCTACGAGCATCGGAAAATGGCACAATTTGTTTTTTTTGTTGTTTTTTTGTTTTTTTAGCAAAGTTTGGAATTTTTTTTCACCTCTTAGGTAAAAAATAACCTAGTCATGTTAGGTGTCTATGAACTCGTACTGACCTGGAGAATTATAATGTCTGGTCAGTTTTAGCATTTAGTGAACCTAGCAAAAAAGCCAAACAAAAAACAAGTGTGAGACTGCACTTTTTTTTTTGCAATTTTACCGCACTTGGAATTTTTTTCCCGCTTTCTAGTACACGACATGCTAAAACCAATGATGTCGTTCAAAAGTACAACTCGTCCCGCAAAAAATAAGCCCTCACATGGCCAAATTGACGGAAAAATAAAAAAGTTATGGCTCTGGGAAGGAGGGGAGTGAAAAACGAACGCGGAAAAACTAAAAATCCCAAGGTCATGAAGGGGTTAAATATTTCAGAAACTGGAGCCAATCTGGCAAGACTGAAGTCATATTCCTAATCAGCACCATAAACTTAATATAAAATCGTTCAGACATTGTCGGCACCAAAAATCACTGTATACCAGTGTTATTAATGGATTAAACAGGAATTTTGCTGGTGGAACAACCTCTTTAAGGGCTTGCTCACATTCTGCATTTTGCAGCATTTTTTAGCATGTTTTTCAAGGGTAAAAAAGCTGCACTAGAAAAGAGAATCATGTGCTTGCTGCTTATTTTTTCCTTTCGGAATGTTACCAAAGTTTTTTTCTAACCTGCAGTGTGTCAATTTTTTCTGCGTTTTTGAACCATTGAAATGAAAATACGAGCATTTTTGAAGGGGTCGAGTTTCCTATTAAATTGAATTAGTGAAAAACTGCAAAAGAGCTGAAAGAATTGACATGCTGCAGATTTTAAAAAAATGCTTTGATGGTTCAAATCCGAAAAAAAATAAGAAGGATGTGCATGAGATTTCAGGTTACACTCCATAGCTGAAACTTCCTCCACTTGCTATTTGCACCTTTATCTAAAGACACATGCCTTAAAATTCTACATGACCATGTTCTCAGGCAGCATCAGACTTGTTTTACCTGTAGTCTAAGGGGGAGAGCTTTTTTTTTCTTGTGGATAATATAAAATTGGTAGAAGGATACTAGTAGGACATGCAATACTCCACTGGGAAGTGTAATATGCAAATATCCTCTTGCCACATGACCTAGAATTAGGATGCTTACACATTGCATTTAGGCACTTGTTCAGTGGCCCCATCGAGGCTTATGTCCGAGCCTCCACAAAATGGGATTTGCGCGCATGCGCAGAAGGGGCCATAGATTATAATGGTGCCGACAGAGCAAACTTGCGCTCTGCCGTCTGCTACATCTGAGTGTCCGCCTACAGTAAGCATACACGCTTCAAAATGCCCAGCATAGCACACGTTCGCTTTATCGGCACCATTATAGTCTATTACACCGTCGATGCATACGTCGAATTCCGTATTGCAGGGGGTTCAGATGGGTACTTAAAAGCAAAGCGGAAGCACCCTAAGAAGCCAAACCAGACACTCCATTTGCAGACACCTGTTTCATGATATTTGCCTCTCACTAGTGCATTGCTAGAGTCATGTGACAAGACTCATTAAAGAGTCAATACTGACTTTTAGAATGGTTACCCCTGAGAGGAGGCACTAAAGTTCTAGTCCTCTTCCTCCATGAGACAGATATTTGCATATTTAATTTGCCAGAGGAGCATTGCATGGCTTATAAGTTTCATTATACTAGTTTTGCACTCTCCACAAAAACAAACATTACCCGTTCTAACACTTGTCAGAGGCCTCTTGCTTTCTTAAAATCAGACCTCTTGCTTTGCACTTATAAGAGGCAAACACCCACAAATACATGTCTGCAAATGGAGTGTCTGGTTTGGATTTTTATCCTAAATCAGGTGACTAGGCTCATTAAGGGGTCGATATTACGTCTTACAATTGTTGACTCCAATAGGTGGCATTAGAAATTACAGTCATTACGAGATCACCCACATACAGAACACACAAAGTCTGAAGTCCGTGTCACATGACCGCGGATCGCCTATGGGTTGGCATGACAACCTGGGGTCTGCAGGAGACCCCTGTGGTTGTCATTGCCGGAATGCTATGAGCACCGCCCAGCAGTCGCACTCATAGCAAGGGAGCATTTCTGCTATACACAGGTGATCTGATTGTCGCCTGTGTGTAGCAGAGGTGATCGGATGATATCAGCTTCTAGTCTCCCATGGAGACTATTGAAGCATGCAAAAAGTAAAAAAAAAATATTTTTTAAATATTAAAAATAATAATAAAAAAATATATATAAAAGTTCAAATCACCCCCATTCGCCCCATTCAAAACAAATCAATTAAAAAAAATTAAAAATACACATATTGTATCGCCGTGCTCAGAATTGTCTGATCTATCAAGACGCAAACTTTGAATTTTTTTCCCACCACATACCGTATATACTCGAGTATAAGCCGACCAGAGTATAAGCCGAGACCCCTAATTTTGTCACAAAAAACTGGGAAATTACTCGAGTATAAGCCTAGGGTGGAAAATGCAGCAGCTAGCGGTAAATTTCAAAAATAAAAATAGATACCAATAAAAGTAAAATTAATTGAGATATCAGTAGGTGAAGTGTTTTTGAATATCCATACAGTTCATGATGGGCCCATTAAGATGCTCCATATTAAAATATGCCCCATATAATGCTGCACAAAGGTTAATAATGGCCCCATAAGATGCTCCAGACACATTTGCCCCATACAGTGCTGCATAAAGGTTAATAAGGGCCCCATAGAGATATTTGCCCCATATAATGCTGCACAAATGTTGATTATGGCCCCATAAGATGCTCCATAGAGATATTTGCCCCATATAATGCTGCACAAATGCTGATTATGGCCCCATAAGATGCTCCATAGAGATATTTGCCCCATAAGCTGTTGCTGCGATTAAAAAAAAAATTACACACTCGCCCCTCGTCGCTCAGGCCCATGGAACTTGCAATATTCACCTGTCCTCGTTCCATCGCCGGGCTCCGTCTTCAGCGTCCTCTGCACTGACGTTCAGGCAGAGGGCTAGCACTAACCACGTCATCGCGCCCTCTGACCTGAGCGTCACAGCAGAGGACGCGGAAGACTGAGCCAGGCGGTGGAATGAGGACAGGTGAATATCTCGCAATGCTGCTCTCCCTCCCCATTATACTCACCTGCTCCTGGCACAGTCCCTAGCAGCTTCCCTGATGGTCTTCTCCGGGCGGTGACAGCTTCTTCCAGCGTTGAGCGGTCACCGGTACCGCTCATTACAGTAATGAATATGCGGCTCCACCCCTATGGGAGTGGAGTCGCGTCCATATTCATTACTGTAATGAGCGGTACCATGTGACCGCCCAAGGCTGGAAGAAGCTGTCAGTGCCCAAAGACCATCGGAGATGCAGGGACCACACCAGGGCAGGTGAGTATGTCACAGCCGCCGCTCGCCCTCCCCCGCCGATACCCCTGGGACAATGACTTGAGTATAAGCCGAGAGGGGCACTTTCAGCCTAAATAAATGGGCTGAAAATAATGGCTTATACTCGAGTATATACGGTAAATAAAAAAAAAAAAACTTATATATCTTTGTATCTACGAACTCGTAATGACTTGGAGAATCATAATGGCAGGTCAGATTTCGCATTTGATGAACATGGTAAAAAAAAAATCCAAAAAACAGCCGTGGAATTACACTCTTTTTTGCAATTTCACTGCACTTGGAATTTTTCCCCGTTTTCGAGTACACAATATGGTAAAACCAATGGTGTCGTTCAAAAGTATAATTTGTCTCGCAAAAAACAAGCCTCACAAGGCCATATTGCCCGAAAAATAAAAAAGTTATGGTTCTGGGAAGAAGGGGAGTGAAAAACAGAAACACAAAATGAAAAAGGGCTGCGGCGTGAAGGGGTTAATATCGTAGATCTGTGAGGCATGAGAATTATGGAAATAACAGCCTGTGCACTGTAAACCTCTCAAGATTAGTAGCACTCAAGTAGTAAAAGTATTGCAAAAAAAATAGTCACCTCGGTTGGCTTCTCTTTCCATTCTTGATAAGAATCCCTCATATCGATGAGTTTATTCTCCAGCTTCTCAATAGACCAGACTTGAGTGCCTTTACATTTTCGTCTCACTTGGATGGCGGGTTCACTCACTATTGCTCCTCGCTGAGGAAAAAAAAATGGATACAAAAATTAGCAAAGAGATTATACAATGAGGCTGAACATGTAAATTATGGGTACGCGGTGCTAAGCAAAGGAAGGCTGAGCCAATATGCATCGATTTCACTGTTGTGATATCTGGCATTTACAACACACATCCGATTGTTGGGAAAGAAGCAACAAATTGCTCATAATAAAAAGAATAAAATATAATATATTGGGAAATAATATGGAATTGTACTAACCTTACGGTTGGCACTGAGGTTAACGGCTGGAATTTGGAGAGTGACCTGATAGTCAGTGCATTTACTCATCTCTTCTGCCAAGTAGTTTGCTTCTCTCACCAAGGTATTAGCCTTGACTATCTGCTCCCTGAGCTTGGACAGACTCCGTCTGAACAACTCGTCCCTGCAGTGAAGATAACATTGAAACATCATACTCCAATAAGCAATTACTTTCTTTAGAGATTCACCATTCCTTTTCTAAGACTTTTTTGTTTGCTTTTTAAACCCCCAAACTGAAAAAAGTCCAGGTGATGCAAATTTCCCAGCTTTATGTTCAGCCTCCTATAACTTTGAGCCAAAACACAGCAGCCATGGGTTCTTCTAAACAGCTGCCTAGTACTCTGAAAATTAAAATGATGGAGGCCCACAAAGCAGAAAAAGGCTATAAGAATATATCAAAGCATTTTCAAGTTGCCCTTTCCTCAATTCAAAATGTATTAAGAAATGGCAATTACCAGGAACAGTGGAGTTCAAGATAAAGTCTGGAAGATCAACCTAAATTTCAGTGAAAGCTGCTCGCAGGATTGATTGCTAGAGAGGCCAATCAGAACCAAAGCTTGACTACAAAAGACCTTTAGAAAGATTTGGCAGACTCTGGAGTTGTGGTACATTGTTCTACTATTCAGAGATACAGTACTTGCACAAATATGGAGTTCATGGAAGTCATCTGAAGAAAACCTCTCCTGCATCCTCACCATAAAATTCAGAGTCAGAAGTATGCAAAAGAACATCTAAACAAGCATGATGCATTTTTGTTATGATCTGGTGGTTTAGGAGCAACATGGAACGAGCTCTGAAGGAAGTGGTATCTGTACTGACCGCAGTCCCTAAGCTCAACACAACACTAGAAGTAGCCGTGGGATGCTCCTAACTCTCCCTAGGCATCTCGTCACAGCCTAAGAGCTAACTACCCCTAAAGATAGAAGCAGGAAAGCTATCTTGCCTCAGAGAAAATCCCCAAAGGATAGATTAGCCCCCCACAAATAATGACTGAGTGGAGAGGGAAAAGACATACACAGAATGAAACCAGGATGAGCATAGGAGGCCAGTCTAGCTAGATAGATAGGACAGGATGGAATACTGTGCGGTCAGTATAAAACACTACAAAAATCCACGCAGAGATTACAAAAATCTCCACACCTGACTAAAGGTGTGGAGGGTAAATCTGCTTCCCAGAGCTTCCAGCAACACCGAGATAATTCATACTGATAAGCTGGACAAACATAGAAAGCACAGAACGGATAAGTCCACAATCTGTGGACAGAAAAGAGCAAGCAAGAACTTAGCTTTGCTGAACTGGTCAGGCTAACAGGGAAATCCAAAGAGATGTGAATCCAACAAGGAACCATTTACAAGTGGCACTGGCTGAAGGAAAGAGCCAGGCATAAATAGCCGAGCAGAAAAGACAATCAGTAGAAGCAGCTGCTGACAGCTAAATCCAAGGAGCAGTGATACCACTTGAAACCACAAGAGGGAGTCCAAGAGCAGAACTCACAAAAGTGCCACTTACAACACCGGAGGTAGCCCAAGAGCAGAATTCACAACACATTTTGCAAACAAGTCCCGTGGAACAATGAGGTTAAAATAGAACTCTTTGGCCACAATGATCACAGGTAGGGTTGAGCGAAACGGATCGTTCATTTTCAAAAGTCGCCGACTTTTGGCAAAGTCGGGTTTCATGAAACCCGACCCCTGTGTGGGGTCAGCCATGCGGTACGCGACTTTCGCGCCAAAGTCGCGTTTCGTATGACGCGCTTGGCGCCATTTTTTTCAGCCAATGAAGGGGCGTGGGCAGAGTGATGACATAGGCGTCCACGCCCCTAAGACCTATCGCCATGTTGTCGCTTGTGCGCTGTAGCGATTTGCAATGTGTAACACAGTTCAGGGACGGACGGAGGGGAGAGAGAGAGGGGGAGAGAGGGGGAGAGAGGGGGAGAGAGGGGGAGAGAGGGGGAGAGAGGGGGAGAGAGGGGGAGAGAGAGAGAGAGAGAGAGAGAGAGAGAGAGAGAGAGAGAGAAAAAAAAAAAAATCCCATTGGCTTTGCATTGGGTTTCGTGTTTCGGTCGATCCTCGACTTTTCGCCATAATCGGCCGATTTCACTCGACTCGACTTTTGAGATAGTCGGGTTTCGCGAAACCCGGCTCGACCCTAAAAAAGTCAAGGTCGCTCAACCCTAATCACAGGTATGTGTGGAGAAAAAAGTGCATAGAATTTAAGGAAAAAAACATCTTGTCAACCATTAAGCATGGGGTAGATCAATCGTGGGGTCGTGTTGCAGCCAATGGTATAGGGAACATCTCACGGGTAAAGGAAAGAATGGATTGAACAAATTTCAACAAACTCTTGATGTGAACATAACACCATCTGTACAAAAGTTGAATCTGGAAAGAGGATGGCTTCTGCACGTGGATAATGGTCCTAAACACACATCAAAATCCACAACAGACTACCTCAAAAGGTGCAATTTGAAGGATTTACAATGGCCCTCACAGTCCTTCAATTTGATCATCATTGAAAATCTGTGGCTAGACCTCAAAATAGTAGTGCATTCAAGACTACCCAAGAATCTCACAGAAATGGAGTCTAAGGGGTATCGTTTCTCCTTATGGAGAGTGACATACCATCTCTGGCTTGTCAAGGTAAGGAGGCTTATTCGCCGTGCAATGCCGTTCTCATGCTTCGCACTGACGAGGGCCAACAGCCCGAAACACCGTGTCTGCTAATTGAGATATTGATTTGGCTTTTATCCTAAGTCATATTGCACGACTCGTTAAAGGGTTGATTGTGACTTGTAGGATCGCTACTTCCAACAGGTGGCGCTATAGAGTTTAAGTCCTCTTTTTCTCTGAAGAGGCAATTTGCATACACAGAAATGGAAGAATTTTCCAAGAAAGAATACGTAGATGAAAAACCCTAAAACAAGAATTGAAAGACTCTTGGCTGGCTACAAAAAGCATTTACAAGCTTTGCATTTTATTTGATCCAAATCTGAATATTTTTTTTTACCTCATATCTTAGGATATTTATTTTTCTTTGGTGCTTTTTAAAGTGCTACTTTAGTGAATTAAGAATTTTAAGTTTTAAATTGTTATCTTCATAAGTTAATTTCTTATAGATTTGTAAAATTTTGAAAGCCTGAAATTTGGTCTTGTTTGACCTTACATTGTTTATCATATCTCGGGTTAAAGTTAAGATGAACAGATGGGAGAGGCACCGTGTTGTTCAGAATTGTACAGGCTTTAATTTGGCATGTTACAAGACTATGTTTGTTGATATTTTGTTTTTGAAGAATTAAATTCTAAATTTTCAAAACAAAAAAGGCAAAAAAGCACGACCACACAGCTGCTTAAAGAGGATCAGAAACTGACTGCGGTCCATCCACTTATTAACGTGAGCCTGATGCCACAGTAGAGGTGCTCGTAAGAAAAAAGTATACCAAAAAGAAATATGTAAAAGATTTTACATAGGGAATATCATACGCCAACTATGTGTCCCTTTCAGGGAGCACTTCAGATCTATCCGGATGGGTAAGGGTGTGCCTAGGTTGATCGAGCACATCAGAGATGCACATCTAGGTGATCCGGAGGTCCTCAGTTTTGCGGGGGTGGAGAGGGTGGTCTTACCTGCACAAGGGGGTGATTTACATAAGTTGTTGTTAAGAAAGGAAGCCAGGTGGATCACGCGCACGCGCGCGATGGGTCCAGCTGGCTTGAACGACAGGATTGACATGTCCATCTTCCTGTAGTTCCCCCCGGGAGTAGTTTCCTACTCATGCGTTGATAGACTACCACCTTACCTGTGTGAGCACAACCCTGTGATAGGAGTATGTAAGAGGTCTGTCTGAGAAATCATAGATAGGTGCGTTCAGCACGCTGAGCATGGAGTGGGTGAGTTCTCCCTTAAATTGATGTATTTTTACCGGATCCTTGTGGTGTGCAGGAAGCTTGTACAAGGCGGGGTATATATTCCGGGTTTGTCCCCGGATTTTATGTATTTTAATGTATTTTATGTTTGGCACATGTGTATTTCGTCTGGAGGGGCCGGAAGTAAGGGGCGTGGGCAAGGAGGGAGGGAGGGAGATTTCTTTCCCACTTACCTATTTATATCCACGTCACTCCCCTGCACCTCAGACCCGTTGAAGCGCTGACGTAGGCGCGAAACGGCCGTCGTCACATCCTGCTCACCTCCTTTCATGTTTCACCATCCCAGGCCGTGAACAAGACGGTTTTGTTTTAATGCTTCAATAAAGAATTTGAACCACACCTGGACCGGTGAGTGTTCCCGTATTGCTCTTCATATTTCTTATAAATTCTAAATTTTGATGGGCTTGTTTTGGGATAACTATGTTACTGTATATACTAGAGTATAAGCCGACCCGAGTATAAGCCGACCCCCCTAATTTTGCAACAAAAAACTGGGAAAACTTAATGACTCAAGTATAAGCCTAGGGCGGGAAATGCAGCAGCTACCGGTAAATGTCAAAAATAAAAATAGATACCAATAAAAGTAAAATGTAAAATTAATTGAGACATCAGTAGGTTAAGTGTTTTTGAATATCCATATTGAATCAGGAGCCCCATATAATGCTCTATACAGTTCATGATGGGCTCCATAAGATGCTCCATATTAAAATATGCCCCATATAATGCTCCATACAGTTTATGATGGGCCCCATAAGATGCTCCATACAGACATTTCCCCCATATAATGCTGCACAAATGCTGATTATGACCCCATAAGATGCTCCATAGACACATTTGCCCCATATAATGCTGCACAAATGCTGATTATGGCCCCATAAGATGCTCCGTAGAGACATTTGTCCCATATAATGCTGCACAAATGCTGATTATGGCCCCATAAGATCCTCCATAGACATATTTGCCCCATATAATGCTGCACAAATGCTGATTATAGCCCCATAAGATGCTCCATAGACACATTTGCCCCGTATAATGCTGCACAAATGCTGATTATGGCCCCATAAGATGCTCCATAGACACATTTGCATCGTATAATGCTCCACAAATGCGTATAGAGATATTTGCCCCATATAACGCTGCACATGGCCCTATAAGATGCTCCATAGAGATATTTGCCCCATATAACGCTGCACATGGCCCCATAAGATGCTCCATAGAGATATTTGCCCCATACAATGCTGCAAAAATGTTGATTATGGCCCCATAAGATGCTCCATAGACTATTATACCCCATATGCTGTTGCTCAGGCCCCCGGCACTTGCTATATTCACCTGTCCGCATTCCACCAATGTGGACACCGCTGTGTCTTCCGCGTCCTCTCCACTGACTGTTCAGGCAGAGGGCGAAGCGTACACTAATCGCGTCATCGCACCCTCTGACCTGAGCGTCAATGCAGAGGACGTGGAAGGTGGAGCGGCGCCGACGGTGGAACGTGGGACAGGTGATTATCGCGCAATGCCCCCATTATACTCACCTGCTCCTGGTGCGGTCCCCTGCAGGTCCCTGGTTCTCCGGGCGCTGACAGATTCTTCCTGTATTGAGCGGTCACATGATACCACTCATTACAGTAATGAATATGCGGCTCCACCCCTATGGGAGTGGAGTCGGGTCCATATTCATTACTGTTATGAGCGGTACCACGTGACCGCTCAATACAGGAAAAAGCTGTCAGAAACCGAAGAAGCAGGGACGTGCAGGGACCGCGCCAGGAGCAGGTGAGTATTATTAGACAGCTGCCGCTCCCCCTCCCCTGCCGACCCCTGGGAATGATACTTATACTCGAGTATATACGATATGTCTTGCATTGGTGACCTGTGTTCATGCTTTTGTGGTGGAAGCAAAGCTGAACTTTGGAATACTGAAAAACGCAGCAAAAACACTGCAAAACCTGCTTTTTGTAAGCAGCTTGTTTAATGCCAAGAGAGCAGATTTTGTCTGCAGAAAAACACACAGCAAAAATGCAACATGTGAACATAGCCTTAAACCTTTAAATTACTCATTGCACACATTCTAAAAATGATCCACCAAATGAAGTTAGTGACAGAATCAAGCAATCAGGATTATGGATGCAGCTAATTACAGGGAAATTCTTGGGGAAAACCTGCTGAAGTCAGGAAGAGAACTGCAAGATGAGAGAAGATGTATTTTCCAGCCAGATGACCACATAGTCCCTGCTCCAAAGGAATCCCTTAAAGAGGCCCTCTCACAAGTAATCTTAAACTGGCCACATCATGGAATAGAGTTGAGTAGAAAGTACCGTATTTTTCGGACCATAGGACGCACTTTTTCCCAAAAATTTTTTTGGGTAAAATGGGGGTGCATCTTATGGTCGGAATATACTTACAAATCCTGTGGTGGTGGTCCCGATGCAGCCTACCTTTCCGGTGCTCTGCGGTGCAGCACTGGCAGAGCTCTGTAGTGTGGCGGCGGGTCTCTGCCGGCACTTCGTCAAAGCCCGGAGACCCCCGCAGCTCCGTTGCTGCGATGCGGTGGCCTCCGGGAAAACGGCCGCCGGGGGCGGCGCATGCTTTATTTTCAGATCTCGGCAACGAGATGGCATACCCCAAAGTACTTGCTGCAGTAATTGAAGTGAAAGGTGGTCCAACAAAGTATTGACTCAGGGGGCTGATTACAAATGCAGGTCACAATTTTCAAATGTATATTTTAAAATATTTAGAAAACCATGTATCATTTGCTTTACACTTCACAAATACTTGCTACTTTGTGCTAGTATATCACATAAAATCCCAATAAATACATTTAAGTTTGTGGTTGTTAGATGAAAAATATGGAAAAGTTCACGGGGCATGAATACTTTTTCAAGACATGGTGCATCGTTTCAAGGACATTGGCTCATTATACATCTTTAGGAGAAAGTTCTAACCTCTCTTCCGCCCATATGCTCATTTTCTGCTGTGCTGTCTGAGACGTGTAGGAGAGACGCTCATTGCTGTGCTGGTGTTGTCTTTCAGGAGAAAGCTGCTGTCGCAGCTGCTCAAGTTCTCGTTCATACATGAGCCGCTGCTCTTCAAGGGCATTCCTCTTCTCCTCTAAATACTGCTTCTCAAGGACTTGAACAACATTGTGGACAGGATCTGCAGAGTAAATCTACATTAGGCTCAGAATACAAATGGCCAACAGTAGTTACAAACAATTGCAAGTGCAGTAACAAGCAGCAAACATTATCTCACATATCAGATACAGCACAGTCTGCAATGTGGTCTGACATAAAATACACATCTTCCAACCAAAGTCCCTTTTGTGGCCCAAATTATCAGAAAATAATTTATTGTTTAAATCAGGTTTTTGTGTTACATGCATTTAAAAATTTAATATTTTTCATATCACTATTTTATTTATATTTAAAGAATATTCTTGCAATATTCATACTTCCGATCTATTCAGCAAGAGTTTTCAGCAAGACTGCTTATTGGCGGAGGCGAGATGACTGATAACTAGTGATGAGCGAGTATACTCGTTACTTGAGATTTCTCGAGCATGCTTGGGTGTCCTCCGAGTATTTGTTAGTGCTCGGAGATTTAGTTTTCCTTGCCGCAGCTGAATGATTTACATCTGTTAGCCAGCTTGATTACATGTGGGGATTCCATAGCAAACAGGCAATCCCCACATGTACTTATGCTGGCTAGCAGCTGTAAATCATGCAGCTGCGTCAACAAAAACTAAATCTCCGAGCACTAACAAATACTCGGAGACCCCCGGAGCGTGCTCGGAAAATCTCGAGCAACGAGTATACTAGCTCATCACTACTGATAACACGTCTATACACCGTTGATATCACAGGATCCATCAATTATAATAGGCCATGCTACAGCTGACTTTCCTTCCCTTCAGTGAGCTTTGCACACGCTCATTAGTTGCTTAAATTCAAAACAGGATCTTGATATTTTGATTGAGGCCAACGATCATGTCTGCTTACCGGAAACAACAGGAAATTTAGGGCATAAAAAAGCCTCAGGGATCAATGTGAAAACTGAAATGTTTATATTTTTTATACAGATAGTAAAAGAGTAAAAAAAAATGCAACATTTAAACAAAAAGTACATTTAAGAAAGGATTTTACACCAATTTTTTTATCTAAATGGACACAGTGCAATAGTGACTGCAGAGCAGAATAAAAAATTTTGTTTTGCTCGTTTGTTGTTTTTTTAATTCCACCTCTCTGTTGTGGAGATATTGGCAATCAAAGTAAAAGGCACACAATAAGTTATGTCTCCATAGGTTCAAGTGGGCTTTGTTTCAGAGTTTTCTCTTTGGGCATGTACTTACTTCTTTCCCCTGTTTTATGCTGACTAATCAAGTAGGCAGCAACACTCACGAGAAAGAACACGCTCTCATCATAGCTTGGAACAAGCTACTCCTGTGTGGGACATAGAATGACGGTGATCTCACTGAAGAGCAAATACACGCTGCTGTGAGCACAGCAGAACAGAGTATCATTACTGACATCTTTGAGCTTCCATTTCCTGGCTGTCAGTGCTGCTAGCTCAGATGAACTGCAGCTACCCACGCACAATAAGAGGACAGTTGATAGAAGGGTTTGTACTGTGATACCGCAAAACTCAGCTGTACTGCTTCTCCTCCAACACGGACTGCCAGGAGTAGAAAGCTCAATGTGTCAGTAATGACACTCAGGTCTGCTATGCTCACAGTAACTTGTAATCGCTCTGCATTGAGATCAATTTTTCTGTCATTATATGTCTCACAGAGGAGAAGCCTGTACTAAGTTATTTCCACTGAGTGTTGCTATATGCTTATGGTTGGGCAATGTCATACAGTCAGAAGAAGTACAAGATCCTAGTGACCTAGTGAAAACCTTAACGTCAATGAACTCATGAGGTGCAAAATACTTTTGACTTCTAATATTTCCACAACATTAAAAGAAAAAAGGAAAAAAATTATTTACTCTGTTCTGCAGCACTATTACATCATGGGGGGCAGTTCAACAGGAAAAATTTGGTGATAAGTCCTTAACGCAAAAAACGGATTTATAAATAGGTCATTTTCTGATTTAAAAAAAAATCCTTTTGAAAGAATCCAGTGACTGTCAATAGCTGGTATTTTTTCTTGGTACTCAATGGAAGGATGAACAGAAAATAACTGGCTGATTAATGTTCTCACAGTGGCATGTAAAAGTTTGAACACTCCTGATCAAAATTACTGTTATTGTGAACAGTTAAGCAAGCTAAAGATGAAATGATCACTAAAAAGACTAAAGTTGAAGATGACACATTTCCTCACAATAGATATTCATCTTTTACATCTTAAAAATTACAAAAAGGAAAATGGGTTGATGCAAAAGTTTTGGCACCCTTGGAGATTTGTGTGCTCAGATAACTTTGACCAAGGTTTTAGATCGTAATTAAACTGTTAAGGTTATGGCTTGTTCACCATCATCTTTAGTAAAGCCCAGGTGATGCAAGTTTCCCAGCTTTATAAAAATCCAGCCTCCTCTAACCTTGTGCTAAAAACCATCAGCCATGGGTTCTTCTAGGTAGCTGCCTAGTACTCTTAAAATAAAAATGGTGGAGGCCTACAAAGCAGAAGAAGGCTATAAGAAGGTTGCAAAAGCATTTTCAAGTTGTCCTTTCCTCAGTTCGAACTGTAATTAAGAAATGGCAGTTAACAGGAACAGTGGAGGTCAAGATAAGGTCTGGAAAGACCAAGCTCAATTTCAGTGAGAGCTGCTCATCGGATTCCTACAGGGTCAAATCAGAACCCCCTCTTGACGCTTCAAAATGATTTAGCAGACTGGAGTTGCAGTACATTGTTCTACAGTTCACAAACACCTGCACAAATATAGCCTTTATGGAAGAAAACCTTTCTTGGGTCCTCACCATAAAATTCAGCGTCACAAGTATGCAAAAGAACATCTAAACAATCCTGATGCCTTTTTGGAAACAAGTCATTGGAACGATTAGGTTAAAATAGAACTTTATAGCCACAATGATCAAAGATATGTGTGGAGATAAAAGGGCACAAAATTGGATCAATCATGCTTTGGGGTTGTGTTGCAGTTAGTGTTGAGCGAATATACTCGTTACTCGAGATTTCTCGAGCACGCTCGGGGGTCCTCCGAGTATTTTTTAGTGCTCGGAGATTTCGTTTTTCTTGCCGCAGCTGAATGATTTACATATGTTAGCCAGCATAAGTACATGTGGGGATTCCCTAGCAACCAGGCAACCCCCACATGTACTTATGCTGGATAACAGATGTAAATCATTCAGCTGAGGTGATGAAAAACTAAATCTCTGAGAACTAAAAAATACTCTGAGGACCCCTGAGCATGCTCGAGAAATGTCGAGTAACGAGTATATTCGCTCATCACTAGTTGCAGTCAATGGCACGGGGAACATTTCATGGAGAGAGGGAAAAATGGATTCAACGAAATTTCAATAAATTCTTAACAAACATAACACCATCTGTAAAAAAAAGCTGAAGTTGAAAAGAGGATGGCTTCTTCTACAAATGGATAATGATCCTAAGCACACGTCAAAATCCATAACTGACAACCTCAAAAGGCGCAAGCTGAAGGTTTTACAACGGCCCTTACAGTCCCCTTATCTTAACATCATTGATAATTTGTGGCTAGACTTCAAAATAGAAGCACACACAAGACGACCCAAGAATTTCACAGAACTGGAAGAATTTTCCAAGGAAGAATGGATGAAAATCCCTGAAACAAGAATTGAAAGACTCTTGGCTGGCTACAAAAAGCTTTTATAAGCTGTAATACTTTTAAAAGGGGTGCTACTAGGTATTAGCCATGCAGGGTGCCCAAACTTTTGCATCAGCCCATTTTCCTTTTTGTCATTTTTAAAATGTAAAACATGACTTTTTCACCTAAAATACAAAGAAAATTTGTAATCTTTAACTCTAGGCCTTTTAGAGATTATTTCATCTTCAACTTGCTTTACTGTTCACAATGACAGTAATTTTGACCAGGGGTGTCCACACTTTTATGTATGTTCTATCACCAAAGACTGGATAGCACATGTGTCAAAATATGGCTTCCGGGCCAAATCTGGCCCGAAGGGTAAGTATATTTGGCTGGCCAAGTCCCCCGCCGGATATTGCTCTTTCAGCCAGCATTGCACTCTCAACTATATAGGCATCCTAGATGGCGACACAGTTGGAAGCAACGATGGAGGAGGGAGCATCAGCTGATGCTCCCTCTCCCATCAGTCCTCCTCTCTGTGTGGTGTCTCAGCACAGTGGGCGCGATTCGTCATTACAAAGAGCCCGCCGTACCGAGATGTGCAGAGGACCTCAAAACACCATGAAGAGACCGCGCGCAGCGGGGAAACGGGCACAGGTATTTATTTTTTTATTGTGGGGTCTATTATACTGTATAGAGCACTATGTATGCCTATTATACTATATTGAGCACTATGTGGGGTGCACTATACTGTATGGAGCACTATGTGGGGCAAATTATACTATATTGAGCGCTATGCGGGGTGCATTATACTGTATGGAGCACTATGTGGGGTTGCATTATACTGTATTGAGTGCTATGTGGGGTGCATTATACTATTATGGAACACTTTAAAGGGCCATTATACTCTATGGAGAACTATGTGGAGCCATTATATTGTATGGAAGGCAATGCAGGGCCCCATTTTACTGTATGGAGCTCTTTTTGAGGCCATTATAATGTATGGAGGGATGTGTGGGGATTAAACGTGGAGAATCATAATGCAATGGGGTCACTTTTTTCCCAGAGAAAGGGGGGAGGGTCACCATACCGTTCATGTGGTGTGGAGAAGTTCACTGTGGGAGTATCATACTGTGTTTAGGGGCACTTTTGTTTGAATCATACTTTATTATCTGTATTATTCAAGTTTTTTTTATCCTTTGTTATTACACATTTAAATTGGACCATATGCTTTTTACTGCTCTTACATAACATAGTATTACAATATTTTATTCTAAGATGTATTAATTCAAATGTGCTTTGTTCGTGAGACAAGTTTGTTTCCATATGAAAAAGTTCATTGTTATATTGGATAAGGAAAAACGTCCTCAATTGTAGTCATTTTTTGGCTCACGTGTTTGTCCAAGCTTTAAATTGTGGCCCTATGTGTATTTAAGTTGGACATCCCTGGAGTTCTGCAGCATTAAGGTTGAAACTTCACAAATAAACAGCACTATGCTTTCAAAGATGGCTAAAAGTCACAATGCAACTTGGATGTATCTTTTAATCTGCAAAGCAAATGCCAAATGAATATTTTGTACCCTTGAAACAAAACCATGGAACTAAAAGCTCAGGGATCATGCAAACTTCATAGCATCTTATGAAAGTTAATCACGCATTGTTAACTAAAGCAAATGTCTAAAGCTCCTGAAACATTATGTTATCCCGTTCTCTAAAGCAAGGGGACATGGCTGCTTTTATTGCTACATGTAAGCAATGCAAAATCTCTCAGCTTTGGCTAACAGAGGTAGGTCTCAAGAGGAAGGCTGTCTAATATTTAAAAAGGCATGCGAGCAAAGGTTGTTTAACTAAGATAAACTTTCCCAGACTTCTGTTAGTAGGATGGGTATTTAACGTGTAAAATAAGCAGCCCCATGCAAGAACAACTCCGTACTGGACCTTTGTTCCAAGCATAGTGCAAACACTGGATAACCTCGTTCCACCAGACAGAAGGAAAGATCTTGAAGAACGATACCCACATAGTAGATGTCCAGAAATACTCCCATGTAAATGGCTCCTCGACTTCTTCCTCAGCATAAGCTTACACCAAGGACATGAATATATCAATTACCATGCTAATACAGGCACTTTTTTATATTTTGGGTTGAACAATGTACATTTCAAAGTTTATTATTTATTACTAGTGATGAGCGAATATACTCGTTACTCGAGATTTCCCAAGCACGCTCGGGTGTCCTCCGAGTACTTTTTAGTGCTCGGAGATTTCATTTTCATCGCCTCAGCTGAATTATTTACAGCTTTTAGCCAGCATAAGTACTTGTGGGGGTTGCCTAGCTGCTAGGGAATCCCCACATGTAATCAAGCTGGCTAAGAGATGTAAATCATCCAGCTGCGGCGAAAAAACTATATCTCCGAGCACTAAAAAATACTCGGAGGACACCCGAGTGTGCTCGGGAAATCTCGAGTAACAAGTACAGTATATTCGCTCATCACTATTTATTACGGATATGGTAAAACGGTCTACACAGTAAGGGAGGATGTAGTGTATAAGTGAAGTGAAATAATATAGTACAGTGGGGCAAAAAAGTATTTAGTCAGTCAGCAATAGTGCAAGTTCCACCACTTAAAAAGATGAGAGGCGTCTGTAATTTACATCATAGGTAGACCTCAACTATGGGAGACAAACTGAGAAAAAAAAATCCAGAAAATCACATTGTCTGTTTTTTTAACATTTTATTTGCATATTATGGTGGAAAATAAGTATTTGGTCAGAAACAAACAATCAAGATTTCTGGCTCTCACAGACCTGTAACTTCTTCTTTAAGAGTCTCCTCTTTCCTCCACTCATTGCCTGTAGTAATGGTACCTGTTTAACTGGTTATCAGTATAAAAAGACACCTGTGCACACCCTCAAACAGTCTGACTCCAAACTCCACTATGGTGAAGACCAAAGAGCTGTCAAAGGACACCAGAAACAAAATTGTAGCCCTGTACCAGGCTGGGAAGACTGAATCTGCAGTAGCCAACCAGCTTGGAGTGAAGAAATCAACAGTGGGAGCAATAATTAGAAAATGGAAGACATACAAGACCACTGATAATCTCCCTCGATCTGGGGCTCCATGCAAAATCCCACCCCGTGGGGTCAGAATGATCACAAGAACGGTGAGCAAAAATCCCAGAACCACGCGGGGGGACCTAGTGAATGAACTGCAGAGAGCTGGGACCAATGTAACAAGGCCTACCATAAGTAACACACTACGCCACCATGGACTCAGATCCTGCAGTGCCAGACGTGTCCCACTGCTTAAGCCAGTACATGTCCGGGTCCGTCTGAAGTTTGCTAGAGAGCATTTGGATGATCCAGAGGAGTTTTGGGAGAATGTCCTATGGTCTGATGAAACCAAACTGGAACTGTTTGGTAGAAACACAACTTGTCGTGTTTGGAGGAAAAAGAATACTGAGTTGCATCCATCAAACACCATACCTACTGTAAAGCATGGTGGTGGAAACATCATGCTTTGGGGCTGTTTCTCTGCAAAGGGGCCAGGACGACTGATCCGGGTACATGAAAGAATGAATGGGGCCATGTATCGTGAGATTTTGAGTGCAAACCTCCTTCCATCAGCAAGGGCATTGAAGATGAAACGTGGCTGGGTCTTTCAACATGACAATGATCCAAAGCACACTGCCAGGGCAACGAAGGAGTGGCTTCGTAAAAAGCATTTCAAGGTCCTGGAGTGGCCTAGCCAGTCTCCAGATCTCAACCCTATAGAAAACCTTTGGAAGGAGTTGAAAGTCCGTGTTGCCAAGCGAAAAGCCAAAAACATCACTGCTCTAGAGGAGATCTGCATGGAGGAATGGGCCAACATACCAACAACAGTGTGTGGCAACCTTGTGAAGACTTACAGAAAACGTTTGACCTCTGTCATTGCCAACAAAGGATATATTACAAAGTATTGAGATGAAATTTTGTTTCTGACCAAATACTTATTTTCCACCATAATATGCAAATAAAATGTTAAAAATCAGACAATGTGATTTTCTGGATTTTTTTTTCTCAGTTTGTCTCCCATAGTTGAGGTCTACCTATGATGTAAATTACAGACGCCTCTCATCTTTTTAAGTGGTGGAACTTGCACTATTGCTAACTGACTAAATACTTTTTTGCCCCACTGTATGTGACAACGCTTCTTTTACAGTTTTACCTTTTCACATTAATATCATTGCATCTAATTATTACATAATAATCTAACATATTTTAGGCTTACATTTCTCCCAAGTTCTGGGTTTCCAGTGAATAAAAACATTTTCTTTTACATTCTGAGGCTGAAAACAGTCTTATATCAGTCCTAATACTAGACAGTTGCAGTGTAAAAATTTGTTTCAGCCTAGGTCAGTAGTGGTCTGCATACTACTCGTTGGGGTCTTCAGATGCACTAATCTGCACAGAGAGATGGCTGCAAATAAGTGGTCGCTCTCCATTATCGGGGAATATTTACCAATGCTGTCCTGTTAGACAGTGCAAACTCAGATTAGATGGTCTTAAAATGCATCAGATAAATCCAATGCATCTGTAGACTCTAGTCTAAAGGTACCGTCACACTAAGCGACGCTGCAGCGATACCGACAACGATCCGGATCGCTGCAGCGTCGCTGTTTGGTCGCTGGAGAGCTGTCACACAGACAGCTCTCCAGCGACCAACGATGCCGGTAACCAGGGTAAACATCGGGTTACTAAGCGCAGGGCCGCGCTTAGTAACCCGATGTTTACCCTGGTTACCATCGTTAAAGTAAAAAAACAAACACTACATACTTACCTACCGCTGTCTGTCCTCGGTGCTCTGCTTCTCTGCTCTGGCTGTGAGCACAGCGGCCGGAAAGCAGAGCGGTGACGTCACCGCTCTGCTTTCCGGCTGCCCGTATGTAGTGTTTGTTTTTTTACTTTAACGATGGTAACCAGGGTAAACATCGGGTTACTAAGCGCGGCCCTGCGCTTAGTAACCCGATGTTTACCCTGGTTACCAGCGAAGACATCGCTGAATCGGTGTCACACACACCGATTCAGCGATGTCAGCGGGAGAGCCAGCGACGAAATAAAGTTCTGGCCTTTCTTCCCCGACCAGGGACCTCATACACATTAGACTAAAATCGCCTGGACCCACAGATATCGAAAGCTGATGTGTCATCTGGCAGCTTTCTCAAAGAGAACACGGGAGTGCTTGGCCGAACGAGCGCTCAGGTACAGTGGGGCAAAAAAGTATTTAGTCAGTCAGCAATAGTGCAAGTTCCACCACTTAAAAAGATGAGAGGCGTCTGTAATTTACATCATAGGTAGACCTCAACTATGGGAGACAAACTGAGAAAAAAAAATCCAGAAAATCACATTGTCTGTTTTTTTAACATTTTATTTGCATATTATGGTGGAAAATAAGTATTTGGTCAGAAACAAAATTTCATCTCAATACTTTGTAATATATCCTTTGTTAGCAATGACAGAGGTCAAACGTTTTCTGTAAGTCTTCACAAGGTTGCCACACACTGTTGTTGGTATGTTGGCCCATTCCTCCATGCAGATCTCCTCTAGAGCAGTGATGTTTTTGGCTTTTCGCTTGGCAACACGGACTTTCAACTCCCTCCAAAGGTTTTCTATAGGGTTGAGATCTGGAGACTGGCTAGGCCACTCCAGGACCTTGAAATGCTTCTTACGAAGCCACTCCTTCGTTGCCCTGGCAGTGTGCTTTGGATCATTGTCATGTTGAAAGACCCAGCCACGTTTCATCTTCAATGCCCTTGCTGATGGTAGGAGGTTTGCACTCAAAATCTCACGATACATGGCCCCATTCATTCTTTCATGTACCCGGATCAGTCGTCCTGGCCCCTTTGCAGAGAAACAGCCCCAAAGCATGATGTTTCCACCACCATGCTTTACAGTAGGTATGGTGCTTGATGGATGCAACTCAGTATTCTTTTTCCTCCAAACACGACAAGTTGTGTTTCTACCAAACAGTTCCAGTTTGGTTTCATCAGACCATAGGACATTCTCCCAAAACTCCTCTGGATCATCCAAATGCTCTCTAGCAAACTTCAGACGGGCCCGGACATGTACTGTCTTAAGCAGTGGGACACGTCTGGCACTGCAGGATCTGAGTCCATGGTGGCGTAGTGTGTTACTTATGGTAGGCCTTGTTACATTGGTCCCAGCTCTCTGCAGTTCATTTACTAGGTCCCCCCGCGTGGTTCTGGGATTTTTGCTCACCGTTCTTGTGATCATTCTGACCCCACGGGGTGGGATTTTGCGTGGAGCCCCAGATCGAGGGAGATTATCAGCGGTCTTATATGTCTTCCATTTTCTAATTATTGCTCCCACTGTTGATTTCTTAACTCCAAGCTGGTTGGCTATTGCAGATTCAGTCTTCCCAGCCTGGTGCAGGGCTACAATTTTGTTTCTGGTGTCCTTTGACAGCTCTTTGGTCTTCACCATAGTGGAGTTTGAAGTCAGACTGTTTGAGGGTGTGCACAGGTGTCTTTTTATACTGATAACAAGTTTAAACAGGTGCCATTACTACAGGTAATGAGTGGAGGAAAGAGGAGACTCTTAAAGAAGAAGTTACAGGTCTGTGAGAGCCAGAAATCTTGATTGTTTGTTTCTGACCAAATACTTATTTTCCACCATAATATGCAAATAAAATGTTAAAAAAACAGACAATGTGATTTTCTGGATTTTTTTTTCTCAGTTTGTCTCCCATAGTTGAGGTCTACCTATGATGTAAATTACAGACGCCTCATCTTTTTAAGTGGTGGAACTTGCACTATTGCTGACTGACTAAATACTTTTTTGCCCCACTGTATATGGGAGTGTTGTCTGAGATGGAGGATTGCATTATCATCGACTTAGGGTACAGTGGCATTTTGATCGCTACGACGGCACGATTTGTGACGTTCCAGCGATATATCCGAGACGTTCCAGCGATCTCGCTGTGTCTGACACGCTCCTGCGATCAGGGACCCCGCTGAGAATCGTACGTCGTAGCAGATCGTTTGAAACTTTCTTTCGTCGTCTAGTGTCCCGCTGTGGCGGCATGATCGCATGGTGTAACAAAGGTGTGCACGATATTGTATACGATGTGCGCATAGTAACCAATGGCTTCTACATCGCACATACGTCATGAAATTATCGCTCCAGCGTCGTACATTGCAAAGTGTGACAGCAGTCTACGACGCTGGAGCGATATTGTTACGATGCTGGAGCGTCACGGATCGTGCCGTCGTAGCGATCAAAATGCCACTGTGTGACGGTACCCTAAGACTACGTGTACACTTATGTACAAGGGTTTTGCGGATGACTGCGTACTTCCTCCCGGAAGCTCCACCCACTTCCACTTAGGTCCGCCTACTTCTGCATGCTTCCTACGTACCTATCTTTAACATTAGGTACACAGGACATGCGGATGTATGCGGATGCGTTGTTTTGACGTGCCAGCCGACCGCATGGAAACGCAATTTGTTGCGTCCCCATGCAGTCGGCAGGTGCGTCAAAACAACGCATACGCATGTCCTGCGTACCCAATGTTAATGACAGGTACGCAGAACGCATGCAGAAGTAGGCGGATCTAAACAGAAGTGGGTGGAGCTTCAGGGAGGAAGTACACAGTTGTCCACAAAGCCCCGGTACACAAGTGTGCACGTAGCCTAAAGCATCGCTTGTCCGACAGCCATCTTATGTGTAAGTAGTTGGCTCACTTTGTGCCAAAGTTTTACACTTATTCTTGACCCACAATATATCATGTTAAATCACACTCCATGCCCCTTTTCAAATAAGCGACACGCTCTTGTTGGACAAGGCACAGAAAGTGTATAAAACACATAATAAATATGGTGATGTCATGAGAAGCAGCTTCGTGGCGCAAATTGCGTAAAAATTCTAGCAGATTAAACATTTTATGGTATATCTTCCCTATGCTACATACAGAAGCGATTAGGTAACCATAGCCGTCTCTCAATAGCAAACAGACACATGACAGCACTGAGAATCCTCAGAACCAAGCTATGGTGGCCTACCTGGACACACTACTGTGCGTTACACAGAAAGGTAAAGCTCAGAACCTAAGGCAGTATTTGTATTGTACACAGCTGCCATGAGGCAGGGAGAGACCACATATGTACAGCTGCCATCAGCCCATCACTGGTCTACATCATCTTCTGTAAACCAGCAGCTGCATAGATCTCCCCTGGGCCCCAGGAGCTACTCTCATACAGTTAGGAACAAGAAAAGAACCAATTTTTCCTCAGTATCTCAAATCGGATTTCTATCCATTTTTGGTCTGTGTGTCCGTTTTTCAGCATCTATATCTCAAGAGTTTCTTGTATGCAAAGAAAAGAAATGATGGCTTTCAAAGCTTCTCCTAACATCTAGCCATTGAAAAGCTAACAGAAGAAGGAAGTTAGATGACATCTGTGTGTGGTTTTGGAAAGGGGAGGATTTCTGCCAAATGGGTGACACTCATCCACATATCAGACCGAAGTAAATCATTTCTGCATTTTTTTTTTTTAATATGACCCAACGGGTAAATGCACATCAATAAACGTAAGTGCGAAGGAGGTCTAACAATCAGGTACTTGAGAAGTTTTCTGCCCTAGATTTTGTCACTTGATAAATCTGTACAAGGCAGGACAATGTCCATTGCATCGCAAAGAGTAAAATCTGCAGAGAACATCTGCAAGAAAATCCATAACAGAATATAGAAAACAACATTCTTCCAGATTATTTTTTCAGCTAGAAAACCTCACCACAAGCTGTTGTATTGAATAGAAATTGCAAGACATGCACGTTGATTTTTTATGTGTTTTACCATAAGTTTCTTTATAGGATAAAAATGCAAGAAAAACAACAAGTGTTAACAAAAATAAAGCCTTGAGAAAAAAACTTAAATAAAATAAGTGTGACTGCTAAGGGTGAGGCCACATGGTGAAGAAGGCCAAGCGGACAATGGTTGCATAATGTTTCATAATTGCCCACTTCAGATTGGCAGAGTTTCCGCCGTGCAGCGAGCTCCTACGGTGTAAACATGGCCCTGTGCCGTTTTCCGCCACCCATGCCTATTTACTTACCATTGCTATTCAAAGCCTTCATTATAACCTCCATCTGTGCAAATTCATAATTATAGTCAGGTTCCGAGGACGCTTCGCTGGTAGCATCAAGATCAATGTCAGTGCAGATTGTCTCTTTCTCAAACTCTCTCAGCCAATCTTTCCTTTTTCTCTTTGGCAGGTTGAGCCTAGTCAAACATTATTAGATTCAGTGAATGTCGAGAGTACTGAAGACTGTAACGAGGGCTGAGGGGTGTCAAGAAATACCTGAAGAAGTGGTTGTTTCCCCAGAGGATTCTGTCTCCATGCCACAAAGCGGTTTGAGAGCAGACCTGAACCCCATTTACACACGTCCTGGGAAAAAATTGGGACAAGTCAAATCAAAATTCATGAGAAAATTTTACATCAGGTCAGAGGGTAGCACAAGTTAGCGGACCTTGGAATATTAGTCCACTCTAGATGATTACTAGTGATGAGCGAGTGTACTCGTTGCTCGGGTTTTCCTGAGCACGTTCGGGTGGTCTCCGAGTATTTATGACTGCTCAGAGATTAAGTTTTCATCACCTCAGCAGCATGATTTTCAGCTATTAGCCAGTTTGATTACATGTTGGGATTACCTAGCAAGCAGGCAACCCCCACATGTACTCAGCCTGGCTAATAGCTGTAAATCATTCAGCTGCCGTGATGAAAACTAAATCTCCGAACACTAACAAATACTCGGAGGTCACCCGAGCGTGCTCAGGAAAACTCGAGCATTGAGTTACACTCGCTCATCACTAATGATTACACTAAACCTTCTCTTGTTTTAGAATTTCACTCAGTATGTGACAGATACTGATCAGAGGGAACCTGCAATGCCACATAACTAGTGTTCGGTATAAAAAAATACAGACACAATGTAATAAACTCACAGTTTCAGCCAATGACCGAATCTATATATATAATTGTGTAAGGTCCACTTCCGTCTGTCTGTCTGTCACGGAAATCCCGCGTCGCTGATTGGTCACGGCCGGCTGGGCGCGACCAATCAGCGACAGGCACAGTCCGGTCGCAAATTTGCCCCTCCCTACTCCTCTCCAGTCAGTGCCCCTCCATACTCCCGTCCAGTCAGCGCCCACATAGCATTTTAGCAGTCTGTTAACACTGCCATTAACCCTGTAAATGTAACCAACTCTTTACTGTTGATGCTGCCTATGCAGCATCAATAGTAAAAACATATAATGTTAAAAGTAATAAAAAAAACAAAAACATTATATTCTCACCTTCCGGCGTCAACGGCAGCCTTTCCCGCTCCTCGCGACGCTCCGGTCCCAAGGATGCATTGCGGCAATGACCCCAGATGACATAGCGGTCTCGCGAGACTGCTACATCATCACGGGTTATTGCCGCAAGGCATTACTGGGAACGGAGCGTCGCGATGAGCATTGCTAAAGGCCTGGGCTGGATCCGGGGGCCACCGGAAGGCGAGTATATAACTATTTTTTATTTTAATTCTTTTTTTTTTTTTTTTTTAACAGGGATATGGTGCCCACATTGCTATATACTACGTGGGCTGTGTTATATATTACGTGGGCTGTGCTATATACTACCTGGCTGTGTTATATACTGCGTGGGCTGTGTTATATACTGCATGGGAAGGTTATATACTACGTGGCTGTGCTATATACTACGTGGCTGTGCAATATACTAAGTGGCTGTGCAATATACTACGTGGCTGTGCAATATACTACGTGGCTGTGCAATATACTACGTGGGCTGTGCTATATACTGCGTGGGCTGTGCTATATACTGCGTGGGCTGTGCTATATACTACGTGGCTGTGCTATATACTACGTGGCTGTGCTATATACTACGTGGCTGTGCTAAATACTACGTGGCTGTGCTAAATACTACGTGGCTGTGCTATATACTATGTAGCTGTGCTGTATACACTATGTGGCTGTGCTATATACTACATGGGTTGTGCTACATGCTACGTGGGCTGTGAGACTCTTTCGCCCGGGGCCCTCAAAAACCTGAAGCCGGCCCTGGCTTCACTGATTGGTCACGCCCAGCCGGCCGAAACCTGTGTATTCATTGCATTATTCTGAAATCTTCAAAAATAAACTACATACATATTCTAGAATACCCGATGCATTAGTATCCGGCCACCATCTAGTTATAAATAAATATATTTCTAATTTGAGAGAGATGTGGGCATGCTTTGTAACCAGCGCAGAGGTCATTATGCAGAGAGGTGGAGGAGCTGAACTACAACCAAACTAATGTTATGATCTGCTATATACCTTCCCAGGATCAAAACATTTATATTTTGTCACCAACATAACAAAATGAGGGAATATTTTTTCTCAGGACAGGTGGTAGTCTTCAATACAGCCGTTTCAACTGCTTGAAGCTTTGAGCACTTTAGTATGGCAGTGTATTATCATATTAGCTATCTCCTATAATGCCCTGACATGACAACCCATCGGCACAGTGTAATCGAGCTTTTGGAGGGCAAAGAGCAATGGGGTGACAGATTGGGGACCCCCTTTGTTCTATCCACCAGGAGGTCAGGGTCCACAGGTTTTCAAGGTGTAAATTGTGTTAATTGGAGCTACCTCCAACAGTGAGAGTTACAAGTTATATCAGCTGTGTAGTAATGCTGGCACCCACAATAAAATCCGAGCCCACTCCATAAGTGGCACCATTGACATGTAACATAAATCTGCTTCACACGTGAGAATCAGAGTAGATTCATGCTGCCCAAACAACGAGAAGCAGAAATCAGACACTGTCTGCTCTCCTGTAGCCATGTATGTTTTACCATGAAATGTTGAGGAGTTTCAGAGAAAACATACTATGCGTCTCGAATGACTAGACCAAGCCAGGACCTCAGTAGCATCACCCTGCTCCATTCCCCATGACTGACATGTCTCTCCTTAGGTTTATGTATAGCAAGACACCTGTCAGTCAAGTGGATCGGGGCAGGGAGAAGCCCCTGGACACAGACCTTGGACTAGTCATCCTTAACTCAGGATTTTTCTGACAGCATTTGAGCAGCAAGAATCTACTGACAGGTTGTTCCCTTCAAGAAATAAAACAAAAAAAGAATAATCACCTTTTCATATTACTTGGACTGCGGAGAAAGGTTATTTACATAAAATAGTGAAATGTTCATCCAAGATGGCCACAGCAAGCAATTGGTACATAGACTAGCACTCTACATATCACATGCCCCCCCCCGTATCCAACTCCAGGGCCCCACTTTTCAGCTACAGGCAAATGTGACATTATCTTCCATCACAAATGTATATAACAAAGACATGGGTAGATTGGTAAATGAATAAGATGCTGCCTGTGTTTGTACATAGTGATTCACATATATAGTGCCAAGGGCTGCTCATATATGACGGTGGTGGTCCACTTCTGCACAGGGGCCCACCGGAGGATTCTCCTGTGGACCAGTCCAAGCCTGGATAAAAAGTTAGATGAACAGATAGAGCCTCCTTTTATCATTAAATGTTGCCTCTTCCATTTTTATGTAACTGTGGAACATTAAGCATTAGGTTGAGCAATTGCTGAGCGCCCAGAGGAAGTGTTGGAAGGTGGCAGTGGCATCAGTTACATGTCCAGAAATGGTCTCGCTATTATAGTCTGCCAAATGAAATGATGGAGGCATCCAAAGAGCTTTATACTTCCTCCCATTTCCGACTCATTCCTGTCATGTGTGTCACTCCTTCCATCTGCCACCCAGCTCCTCTAGGCTTCTCTTACAGGCAATCACCCTGCCATCTGGCTCACGCCCTGGCTGGCACGGTTCAGCTCCCAGCCATGGCTATTGTGTTGGCTCAGATGTCAGACATGTTATTGCAAGACGTGAGTGAGACGCTGAGACGGGAATGACGTCCACTGCCCTTTTATTCATGGGAAACTCTTAGCCATTCTACAATGCCTGAAATTCCACAATTGTAAAAGAACATTGGAAATAGGACATAGCGAGCACAGCTTAGCACTAACATGTGAGGGGGGTTTTCACTCCAAATTCAATGAAAGCATTCTATTAAGGATATAAAAACATAGAATGTAATTATTCCATCTATAAATCAGACGGAGAAATGTTTTTTTATCCTTTTTCCACATTGGACCAGGATAGAGCTGTGCTCATTTTCCCACTATTTCCATGTTAAGAAAGGCTAGTTGTAGCTGGATGGCATTTCAGAACCTGGGACCTCACCTTGTAGGTCTGCGCAGGAGTGAAGGAACTCCAGGTATAATGGCAATGTATGCACCATCCAAGATGGTGAGAATGCAGTAGGATTATTAATTTCAGCAGAACGCACACATAGCAGACATGTGTAATGGGAACTCTTCTCTATGAGTTGTATTTTCCAATGTAACGATCCAATAAGATATTTCAGTCGGCACTAACCAGCAGATCAAAATCCTAAATGGTCATTTATGCTTAGAATAAACATGGCACCCACTCTTCCAGTCCTGGCCGCCAGAGAAAGGAAAAGATGGGGAGGCGAGCTCTTGTTTGTGAATTCTCTTTTGTATCTTCACGTGAAATAGTGAGGTGTTTATAACCGCACCATCAGCGTGCCCCCATAAATGAAGTCACCAAACTCTTGCCAGGCAGGGAAATGCTAGAGGGATCCATCCACCATGTGCACCCCTCTCCCCAGGACAAGAATCAGTTCAGAAAAAAAGCATTAAACTAAAAATATATTTTCTGCAAAGGGAACCTGGCAGAAACGTCTAGCCCACCTCCAAACCATTTATAGGACTATTTAGCCCTTTAAGGCTAAGTTCCCACAATGGGTTTTTTATGCTGATTTTCTGAAGCATTTCTAAACTTAATACCCAATTTATGTTACGTTGGAGTTTTTGTTCAGGGCATTTTTCAGTGCAATGTTGTTGTTTTTTTAAGTGTTTCAATGTGTTTTTAATAAAGTTTTTGATACTTCCTGGTATTTGGCTTTGACAAAACTTTATTGATAATAATAATTTGAGCTTCTACAGCGCCAACGTATTCTGCAGCACTTTGACACAGTCATATGCAGATTAAATGAGTTTTTAGTGCGTTTCCGCATGTACATTTTACCAATGCAATTCTATGGGGAAAATCTGCACATAAAACTCAGCATGCCTGTAAGAGAAATTGACTTGTCACGGATTTCAAAAAAACTCCGCAGGTTTACACTGCATAAAAAGAAAAATAAAGAAGAAGCACTCTGACGTAATTACGCATCCATGTGACTTGTAATTTTAAGTGCCACAGCATTTTGTAAATTGTTTGGGAAAAGCATATGTGGGGGGGTAGCAGTTTCAAACAGGTTGTCTTTAAAAGGAGAGCCAATTTGGCTTTCATCCTAAAGGCCCCGTCACACACAGCGACGCTGCAGCGATACCGACAACGATCCGGATCGCTGCAGCGTCGCCGTTTGGTCGCTGGAGAGCTGTCACACAGACCGCTCTCCAGCGACCAACGATGCCGGTAACCAGGGTAAACATCGGGTTACTAAGCGCAGGGCCGCGCTTAGTAACCCGATGTTTACCCTGGTTACCATCGTTAAAGTAAAAAAAAACAAACGCTACATTACTCACCTACCGCTGTCTGTCCTCGGCGCTGGGCTTCTCTGCTCTGGCTGTGAGCACAGCGGCCGGAAAGCAGAGCGGTGACGTCACCGCTCTGCTTTCCGGCTGCCCGCCGCTCACAGCCAGTGCAGAGAAGCCCAGCGCCGGGGACAGACAGCGGTAGGTAAGTATGTAGCGTTTGATTTTTTTACTTTAACGATGGTAACCAGGGTAAACATCGGGTTACTAAGCGCGGCCCTGCGCTTAGTAACCCGATGTTTACCCTGGTTACCAGCGAAGACATCGCTGAATCGGCGTCACACACGCTGATTCAGCGATGTCAGCGGGACCTCAACGATCAAAAAATGGCCCAGGCCATTCCAACACGACCAGCGATCTCACAGCAGGGGCCTGATCGCTGCTACGTGTCACACATAGCGAGATCGCTACTGAGATCGCTGTTGCGTCACAAAACTTGTGACTCAGCAGCGATCTCGCTAGCGATCTCGCTATGTGTGACGGGGCCTTAAGGGGTGGATCAAGCAGTATAAATTACCAGACAGGTTCCCTTTAAACAATGCAGCACATAGAATGTCTCCCATCACACAGCAGTCAATAACATGCCTCCAGCCACCACTAGGGGGAGCTTAGTACGTTAAATATTTATTCTGCTTCCATCCTCACCCAAGCAGGGAGCCAGCTTCACCCGCTGTGCTGGGACACCTCCATTATTTTGGCAGAGTATATAAAAATGGGGGTAACCGAGTGACCATGTGACTAAATTATAGTCTCACTGATTCCATCTATTGGAACAATTGCTGGACCAGGAAATCAAAAAGACATCAGACACATCACTGATTGCCGTAGGGCGACGCTATAAAGCGATAAAAGAGTCTGAGCTGTGCTTCACCGTCATAAAGGATATACACTAAATATATATGTCCAGTCGGCAAACAATTGTGTCGTCCTATTAATCATTAAACAAGTATTTACTCGGATTTCTCGGCAGGCTCAGTGAGCTCTCCGTAGCCATTATCATACAGATAAATCAGGCTGGCGCCTTGTAAAGAAAAGAAGTGTATGGTACAATCACTCATCTGGCCAATGGGGTCACATTTAACAATCCCCCAAGGACAATGGCCCACTCAATTATCAGCATTAACAATCACGCTGCCATGTTACTCTGCGGCTGCACACAGCATGGCGAGGTGATGATCTTACCCTGCGGTTTTTAATAACCCCAGCTGGCTAATGCCTGGAGCACAGGAGGACCCAGATCCATTAGGCAGCTGACGCCTGCTATTATTGGGGAGGTTTGGGGAATTAACACAGGAGTAAAATACCTGTAACATTAATCAGAACATTAACTACGTACATACAGCCACCCCCGAGGGTGACAATAACAATCGTACACAAACGGAATAATAAGGAGCTGGGAAATAATGAATACAGCTGAGCAAGCGTCTACGGCGGCCATAACGACAAAATGCAGTGCTGGAAACTTCCCAGGTAATTGTTCTATAACAGTATGTTCCAGCAGCGCACTTCATATCAAAATTAATCAAATCAATGGGTTCAAATCTCTTAAAACATTGACAAAAATTTTTAAAAAATACGTTAAGATGCTTTTTTTTTTTGCTTCTTTATTTTTAATTTTGATGCTTTTGTTTAATGCCTTAAAAAAAAAAGAAAAACACACATATATCCACACTGTGGTTTATAGGATTGTGTATTTCTTTTACCTGGTGTCTCACCATTACATGTCCACATTGGACAGTGCCAGGAGTTCAAAACTTTTTCTGAATCTTGGACACGTTTAGCACAACGCATTAGAAGACAAAAGGGAAGGAGGGAGATGAAGCTGCAGATTACATATATGGTATACAGGCCCTGATTCACCAAGACTGGTAGTTCTCACTGGAGTCAGACTCACTGCACGCCTCTTAATGAAATGGGAGCATCTGAGGAGTGGCTTATGCATCTGAGCGCCTCGCCCGCCACAAATATTAATCCAGTCAGAAGTAAGATTTGAGGCATAAAAACAGAACAGCTCATCATGAATTAGATGAGCTGCGGCGCGATGTGACAGCTCCGCCCATTTTGGTGGAACTTGGTGTACACTTTTTGCCTAACTCAATGTTGCACAAAAATGTAGCGCCTTTTCATACCAATTTTCCAAAATTCTGGCAAAATTGCTTTGATGAATCTGGGCCTTGGTGTTTCAGTGAGATCAGTTCAGGAGGAGACAGAAGGGAATCAGCTTGCGTAGGACAGCTGATTTGCTTTGAGGAGAGTTTTTTGCCAGCAGATATAGCTTCACTCAGTATTCTAAGGAGGAATGCACACTATGCACAAAGGTGGCCCTTCCTAGATCTAAATAGGAAAGGATTCTTTACAGTTAGAGCACTCAGACTGTAGAATGCCCGGCCAACAGAGGAAGTAATGGCATATACTATAACAGCATTTAAAAATGTGGTTGGTGCTTTTCACATAAAAAATGAACTTGTGGGTTATAAATAATGTAGTGATAAAGTATAATTAGCTGAAAAAGATTGACCTGGATGCACCTATGTGTCTTTGTAACCACAAACCGTGAAAATGCATTTACAAAAACCGGCAGTGGAGTAAAAAAAAACTGCAATATACAGGGTAGGGCTGAATTATAGCTCTGTTGTATATGAAATCGGCTGCCAATAGGTGCAGGACAACCCAACGTATTATACCTCTGTTCGCATGCCTTGGATTTTTATTAGCACACAGGTTCATTCTGATGGATTCTACAGGAACCATACAGGGAAACAAATGGTGGTCGATGGGATCTGTATATACAGAAGTGCTCTATTCGAGGATAATAATAATGGTGCAGCCATGGTAGTAAGGAGGTGTGTAGGATGGAGCAAACATTTACTACTGGACAATGAGGCTCGTGACTAGACATTGCTTCAAAATTCCAGAGGTCGCTTGTTTGGCTTACCGAGCATTTTCTTTTGGTGTAAGAGTAATTTCCCCATCAGAAGCTACATCTATTAGGCAATGCTCAGCCTGAATCCCAATACCGAAGAGCTGTATGTCCTGAGATGTGTCCGCACCCACTCTGTTGTGGTCCTGTCGAAAATTGCAAATGGAGATTATACAATACAGATATACTGTACAATATAATACGCGCACACATAAAGAAGCACTGTCATGAAACTTTTTATTGCCTAAACCTGTGCAAATGTATATAGTGTTGAGTGTGTTAATATACTCACTCATCGATCACAGTCAGTTCCGGTTTCCAGCTCTGGTCCTCTTCTGGGTCACATGACTACTATTCTGATTTGCGAGGTCACATTGGGATCCATGTATGAGCTGGAAGTCACTTTTAACAATGTAAGTCTATGGAACTTCATTCTTGTGCTCCATAGACTTACAATGTGCAACTTCCGGCTCACACATAGAGAACAGTGTGCAGGGAATGGGATTCCAGCTCACTAATCTTGCACAGAGGTACACGGGCACATGAGCTTGTCAGATATTAATGGGGAAAGGATATCCTGCACTCCGTCAGTGGTCTAAATTCTTCCAGTTTATTTTGGAATATAAATGTAGACAGAACAGCTCAGTCAGCAAAACCAAGACGTTTTAACCAGAAGGTCTTAATTATGGTTTTTTGATCCTCCGATCGAAACGTGTTGGTTTTGCTGACTGAGCGGTCCTATCTAAACTTACATTTGCGGCCAAAAGTATTGACACCCCTGCAATTCTGTCAGATAATACTCAGTTTCTTCCTAAAAATGATTGCAAACACAAATTCTTTGTTTTATTATCTTCATTTAATTTGTCTTAAATGAAAAAACACAAAAAGAATTGTCCTAAAGCCAAATTGGATATAATTCCACACCAAACATAAAAAGGGGGTGGACAAAAGTATTGGCACTGTTTGAAAAATCATGTGATGCTTCTCTAATTTGTGTAATTAACAGCACCTGTAACTTACCTGTGGCACCTAACAGGTGTTGGCAATAACTAAATCACACTTGCAGCCAGTTGACATGGATTAAAGTTGACTCAACCTCTGTCCTGTGTCCTTGTGTGTACCACATTGAGCATGGAGAAAAGAAAGAAGACCAAAGAACTGACTGAGGACTTGAGAAACCAAATTGTGAGGAAGCATGAGCAATCTCAAGGCTACAAGTCCATCTCCAAAGACCTGAATGTTCCTGTGTCTACCGTGCGCAGTGTCATCAAGAAGTTTAAAGCCCATGGCACCCTAGATGTGGACGGAAAAGAAAAATCGACAAGAGATTTCAACGCAAGATTGTGCGGATGTTGGATAAAGAACCTCGACTAACATCCAAACAAGTTCAAGCTGCCCTGCAGTCCGAGGGTACAACAGTGTCAACCCGTACTATCCGTCGGCGTCTGAATGAAAAGGGACTGTATGGTAGGAGACCCAGGAAGACCCCACTTCTTACCCCGAGACATAAAAAAGCCAGGCTGGAGATTGCCAAAACTTACCTGAAAAAGCCTAAAACGTTTTGGAAGAATGTTCTCTGGTCAGATGAGACAAAAGTAGAGCTTTTTGGGCAAAGGCATCAACATAGAGTTTACAGGAGAAAAAAAAGAGGCATTCAAAGAAAAGAACACGGTCCCTACAGTCAAACATGGCGGAGATTCCCTGATGTTTTGGGGTTGCTTTGCTGCCTCTGGCACTGGACTGCTTGACCGTGTGCATGGCTTTGTGAAGTCTGAAGACTACCAACAAATTTTGCAGCATAATGTAGGGCCCAGTGTGAGAAAACTGTGTCTCCCTCAGACGTCATGGGTCTTCCAGCAGGACAATGACACAAAACACACTTCAAAAAGCTCTAGAAAATGATTTGAGAGAAAGCACTGGAGACTTCTAAGGCGGCCAGCAATGAGTCCAGACCTGAATCCCATAGAACACCTGTGGAGAGCTCTAAAAATGGCAGTTTGGAGAAGGCACCCTTCAAATATCAGGGACCTGGAGCAGTTTGCCAAAGAAGAATGGTCTAAAATTCAAGCAGAGCATTGTAAGAAACTCATTGATGGTTACCGGAAGTGGTTAGTCGCAGTGATTTTGGCTAAAGGTTGTGCAACCAAGTATTAGGCTGAGGGTGCCAATTCTTTTGTCTGGCCCAGTTTTGGAGTTTTGTGTGAAATGATCAATGTTTTGCTTTTTGCTTCATTCTCTTTTGTGTTTTTTCTTTTAAGACAAATTAAATGAAGATAATAATACCAAAGAATTAGTGATTGCAATCATTTTCAGGAAGAAACTGAGTATTATCTGACAGAATTGCAGGGGTGTCAATACTTTTAGCCACAACTGTATGATCCAGAAATAAACTTGAAGATTTTAGTCCACTTTTGGTGTGACAGATATCCTTTCACCATAGACCCCAGTGTGATCCAGAAACTTAGAATAGAGGTCATGTGACCCAGAAGACGACCAGAGCGGCACTGGAAGCTGGAGAAGACCACAATCAGTGAGAATATTAACGCACTTACCCAACACTACATAGACGGTTACACAGGTTTAGGCGATAAAAAGTTTCATAGGACTTCTTGTTTAACTTGATCATTATGGCTTTTACAGTACCAACAATGCATTGCAGCTTTTATAGCAAACTGGCAAAAGACAGATGATTGCTAGTGCTGCACACACTGTGCGCAGTGAGGATTCGCTAGTTTCTGAGCCGGGAACAGTAGTGTCGTATGCGTTATGCATACTCCCAGGCTGAGCCTGTCTAGTGGACGTGAGCTAGTGACGCAGCCGTCTAGTGGGGGCGAGCTAGTGACGCAGCCGTCTAGTGGGCGCGAGCTAGTGACGCAGCCACCTAGAGGGCGCGAGCTAGAGACGCAGCCATCTAGTGGGCGCGAGCTAGTGACGCAGCCGTCTAGTGGGCGCGAGCTAGTGACGCAGCCATCTAGTGGGCGTGGCCTTGTTCAATACAAGTTTATGGAGAGAGGCCAAGCCCACTGTATTGGCTCTGGTCTGGAGTATGCATAACACATACATCACCGCCGTTCCCGGTTCAGTAACCGGCAAATCCTTTAAGTACACAGTGTATCCTGGGGGGATTCATAAGTCTGCAGTCACACAGCATAATTGCAGACTTATCATTTTAGACCAGACAACCCCTTTAATTAATTTGTGACTGACAGCTTCCATTTCTGTATCCGCACAGCAGCTGTAGTCCATAGGAATAGGTTGAATTTGCATTGAAATTTTATGAGACTTTCATGCAACTGTCAACAAATGAAATAAAAAATGAAGAGCTGATTACGTTTGCTGTAAATCTCACAATGATTAGTTACAGAAGCTAACGTAAGTTGTGCACAGATAACATTGGAAATCTTGTGTGAGAAAAAGTCTGTTAGCCCAAGCATAAAAAGAAAAAATATCTGATTAATTTGAGAAGTGTCAACCAGTGTAGCCGGGCACAGAACCAACAGTTTTGATAACAGTTGTAATTTTGTAGTTACAAAGTCGGTGGTAAAAAGGCTGGAGGACAGGACAAATATTAACAGCTCCAGATACAACGTTGGGTAAATATACTTTGCTGTCCAAAAGATCACATTTGGTGTATACTCTATACCCCTGCTCTACATTTCATAGTAGGTACGGGAGACACAAATGTTCAGGGAAAGGGGTATTCCAGACTCCTTGTACATTTACTGCATATCCACATACAACAACAGTAAGAAAAGAATAAAACTAACAAAAAACATATCTAGTATTGCTTTACATACAGTACAGACCAAAAGTTTGGACACACCTTCTCATTTAAAGATTTTTCTGTATTTTCATGACTATGAAAATTGTAAATTCACACTGAAGGCATCAAAACTATGAATTAACACATGTGGAATTATATACTTAACAAAAAAAGTGTGAAACAACTGAAAATATGTCTTATATTCTAGGTTCTTCAAAGTAGCCACCTTTTGCTTTGATGACTGCTTTACACACTTTTGGCATTCTCTTGATGAGCTTCAAGAGGTAATCACCGGAAATGGTCATCCAACAATCTTGTACTTGTTGGCCCTTTTGCCTTCACTCTGCGGTCCAGCTCACCCCAAACCATCTCGATTGGGTTCAGGTCTGGTGATTGTGGAGGTCAGGTGATCTGGCGTAGCACCCGAACACTCTCCTTCTTGGTCAAATAGCCATTACACAGCCTGGAGGTGTGCTTGGGGTCATTGTTCTGTTGAAAAATAAATGATGGTCCAACTAAACGCAAATTGGATGGAATAGCATGTCGCTGCAAGATGCTGTGGTAGCCATGCTGGTTCAGTATGCCTTCAATTTTGAATAAATCCCCAACAGTGTCACCAGCAAAGCACCCCCACACCATCACACCTCCTCTTCCAAGCTTCACAGTGGGAACCAGGCATGCAGAGTCCATCCGTTCACCTTTTCTGCATCGCAAAAAGACACGGTGGTTGGAACCAAAGATCTCAAATTTGGACTCATCAGACCAAAGCACAGATTTCCACTGGTCTAATGTCCATTCCTTGTGTTCTTTAGCCCAAACAAGTCTCTTCTGCTTGTTGCCTGTCCTTAGCAGTGGTTTCCTAGCAGCTATTTTACCATGAAGGCGTGCTGCACAAAGTCTCCTCTTAACAGTTGTTGTAGAGATGTGTCTGCTGCTATAACTCTGTGTGGCATTGACCTGGTCTATAATCTGAGCTGCTGTTAACCTGCGATTTCTGAGGCTGGTAAATCGGATAAACTTATCCTCAGAAGCAGACGCGACTCTTGGTCTTCCTTTCCTGGTGCGATCCTCATGTGAGCCAGTTTCTTTGTAGAGCTTGATGGTATTTGCAACTGCACTTGGGGACACTTTCAAAGTTTTCCCAATTTTTCGGACTGACTGACCTTCATTTCTTAAAGTAATGATGGCCACTCGTTTTTCTTTACTTAGCTGCTTTTTTCTTGTCATAATACAAATTCTAACAGTCTATTCAGTAGGACTATCAGCTGTGTATCCACCAGACTTCTGCTCAACACAACTGATGGTCCCAACCCCATATATAAGGCAAGAAATCCCACTTATTAAACCTGACAGGACACACCTGTGAAGTGAAAACCATTTCCTGTGACTACCTCTTGAAGCTCATCAAGAGAATGCCAAGAGTGTGCAAAGCAGTCATCAAAGCAAAAGGTGGCTACTTTGAAGAACCTAGAATATAAGACATATTTTCAGTTGGTTCACACTTTTTTGTTAAGTATATAATTCCACATGTATTAATTCATAGTTTTGATGCCTTCAGTGTGAATTTATAATTTTCATAGTTATGAAAATACAGAAAAATCTTTAAATGAGAAGGTGTGTCCAAACTTTTGCTCTGTACTGTATTTACAGGGAACGTGACATGTCCCCAAAACGCTGTTAAACTGCAGTTTATGAACGTTCTAGTGCTGTCTGGACGCCTTACTGAAAGCCAGGCAACTGGGAGAAAATTAACTCTATTCCTCACACCGGCTTTCAGTGATAAAGGTGGTGCCCGCCTCGGCTACAGTCAGTCATCGCTCACAGAATTGTGATCGGCTGCTGTATGCACACCCCGACACTTTGACTGCTTACTGTGCACAGATAGACGGCAGAGTGAGGCATCAATCGAACTGTCAGGGAATACATACCGCTGCTCACTGAGCACTGAGCAGTAAATGTAGCGACTCCAGGCCTCTATGACTGAAAGCCGGCGGCACTTGGGACGAATAAAGTTAATTTTGGCAGCTGCACTTTGAGCAAGTCGACAGCATTGTAACATTATTAATCTGCAGATTAAACCTGTGTCTGCAGGTTAAAAGCGTTTGGGAACAGTTTTTCTTCAACTTATTCGATTCTTTATCAGACATGTTCAAGGTTGTTTAGGAGAAATCTGTTTAACCCTTCCTGCTGAAGCCAGTTTGGGCTTTTATGCTATACCAATTTTGTGTTGCTTCTTTATTTTCTCATTCCAAGAGCCAACAATTTGTTTTTCCATTGATGTAACCATATGAGGGATTGTTTTTCCAGATGAGATCTATTTGTAAACGGCATTACATGATATTGGGGTATATATCACAAAACACAATTTATAGTTCGGTATAATTGTCATTGCATATTTAATTCAGTTGCTCGATAGAATAATGACAATACTGAATTTACAATTTATGTTTTACTACTTTTGTAGAAAAAATTACTTAAAATAAAAATCATTTTCAGATTTGTATACTCTTAACTTTTTATGTATGTTGTAGTTTTTACTGGTACTATTTTTAGGCACTTTCTTTTTCTATTGCAAACATGAAGAAAAAAAAACCCATTCAATCAGAAAAGTATTTTTATGTAATTTTTGACACCGTAAAAAATTCACCATGCAGTATAATTAACACATTATCATTTGCTTTGCAACTCTATATAAGATTTAGGCGATAACCAAGTTATGTAATTTTTTTTTAAAGTATGAGTACTTTTGTACAAATCACTTTTTTTAAAAATATTTATTTTTTCATTGTCTTAAAAAAAAAAAAAAAGATAGGTATGATTTTAGTTTAAGTGCTGTATAAGGCACATTTTTTTGCAAAACACATTAGTTTGTATTAGTATAATTTTAACCAAAGGCACTTAATGGAAAGCATTCCAGTCAATAGTATCATATCAAGAGTCCAAGTACTGGATTAATAATCAAATAATAATGCCACTGGATAGGACCATACCGGATAAACTGCATATTCAATAAGAACAGAAACAATCCAGAGAAATGCAGTCTTAAGTCCAAATTATAGAAATATACAAAAACTTTATTTAATCATAACAAGTGTAAAACAGCAAACATTGGGAGATCCCCCCGTGCCATCCGCAGCACGTACAATCGGACGGGAAAAGGAGCACACATATCTCATACACAATAAATCATAGCAGCGTTAACATATGGTATATATCAGGATGATTAATTGGGTATCAGTAATGGACTGCAATGACAGCCTGAAGTAACTATGATGAAAGTATATACATACCAATGATTCAGTAGCAGGGATATCTGTGCACCAAACGCCCGTCCCCCCGACGCGCGTTTCGGCAAATGCCTTCCTCGGCTTCAACAGTATTACATTATAGCTAAGGAATGATTCATTCTATAACATGTTTTATTATCTTGATTTACTTTAGTGATCATTTCCATAAAATCAGACAGGTTTTTATTAACCACCCTAATTTATAAAAGGAAAAAAAAGCTTCCTAAAAGTATAATGAAGCGACTGACAATTACGTGAAAGGTGACACTGACAATGGCGAGAAAAATATACAGTCAGCAAAATTCCCATACGGTTCCTCATAATCCCATAGTTGCAAAAACACTCACAAAAGCATCTCATAGTTAAAAAAATGAAGGCGTGGCACCAGCAGGTGTCGATAAAACCAAGAAATTCAAGGCTACGCTCCCACAATCAGCTTTTTATGCTGCAGATTTTCTGCTGCCTTTCATCCCCTATTAGGCAAATTAGAGTGCTTCCGTTTTTGCGTGCATTTTTTTTTTACATGTTTTTATTGCAGTTTTATCACTGCATTGTTTTCTCTTGTTGATAGGTCATGTTTTACCAAAGCTGCTTTGTTTTTGACATTTCCTGGTATTTGGCTTTGATAAAACTTTATTGATACAGTCATGTGCGATTACATGTTTCTGACGCATTTCTGCCGCTGAATGACACTGAAAACACATTAATTACTTGAGGATTTTCCGCATCTAAACGCAAGTATACAGGAAAAATCTGCACATCTGCACAAGGGAAACTGGCATGTTGCGGATTTGAAACAGTTTACGCTCAGTAAAAAAGAAGAACCATGGGTATGGGATTTCTATAACTCCCCATTAAACTAAAGTGAAAAATCACTGATGAGCAGACGCTTAACTGTGCAAAATCGGGTAATGTGAACCCACCTTTAGTTATCATCTTACCTTTAGATAATAGACTAACAGTTCGTTGAGTGCAGGGTCGGCATTGAGATTTACCAAGTAACATTTGTCATCACCAACTTTAATACCAGATGACTGGAGAGAAATGCCCATGCTCTCCAGCTGCTTCTGCCTCTCCTGGGTGAAGAGAAATGACAAGTGAACCATGGAGATGTATACTGAATATATTCTTCATCAGGCGAATATACTTTGATCAAATTTCAAATAACACTGCTAGAAAATGAATGTAATTTGATCATAAATTATGTTGTTTTGTCAATTCCATTTCTCTGGTTTATTACATAAATCCAAGCATAAAGTTTATACCCCTTTTGGGTGCTGATTGACACACCACATCATCCGTGTGAGTACGTGTTTTTTTACTGACCCATAGACTTGTATCGGCTCTTTTAATCCGTTACACCAGATAAAAAAACGGACATGTCTATGCAGGGACATACGGACAGTGAAAAAACAAGGAAATTTAAACAGCCCCAGAAATAAAAAATGGGTATGTGTTCTGTCAGTGAAAAACTGATACAACACAGACGTGTGAATGAGGTCTAAAGTGAATTTCCATTGAAAAGCGATCCATGATGGCTTCTTCGCACCCGCTGCCCTAAAGTGACAGGTTTCTTCTAATAAGTGCTCCAAGGAAGAGACCCGTCACAGGCAGCGGGCGAGGAGAAGCCACCAGGGTCCCACCTGTCTGACTAGTCCTTTGTGCAGCTCGATCCCTGGCAACTATTAACCCCTTCACCCCGAAGCCTGTTTTGACCCTCTTGACCAGGCCAATTTTTACAATTCCGACCACTGTCTTTTTATGAGGTTATAACTCTGGAACGCTTCAACAAATCCCGGTGATTCTGCGACTGTTTTCTCGTGACATATTGTACTTCATGTTAGTTGTAAAATTTCTTCAATATGACTTGCATTTATTTATGAAATAAATGTAAATTTGGCAAAAATGTTGAAAATTTTTGCCCTTAACTCAGAGTCATATCGCACAACATAGTTATTAAATAACATTTCCCACATGTCTACTTTACATCAGCACAATTTTGGAAACAATGTTTTTTGTTAGTAAGTTTTAAGGGTTAAAAGTTGACCAGCGATTTCTAATTTTTCCAATAAAATTTACAAAACCATTTTTTTAGGGACCACCACACATTTGAAGTGAGTTTGGGGGTCAATATGACAGAAAATACCCAAAAGTGACACCATCCTAAAAACTGCAACCCTCAAGGTGCGCAAAACCACGTTCAAGAAGTTTATTAACCCTTCAGGTGCTTCAGAACTAAAGCAATGTGGAAGGAAAAAAATTAACATTTTACTTTTTTCACAAAAAATTTACTTTGGAACCAAACTTTTTTATTTTCACAAGATTTGTTGTGCAATTTCTCCTGAGTACGCCGATACCCAGCATGTGGGGGAAAGCCATTGTTTGGGCGCATGGCAGGCTCAGGAGGGAACACTGTTTGACTTTTTGAACGTAAAATTGGCTGGAATCAATGTTGGGTGCCATGTCACGTTTGGAGACCCCCTGATGTTCCTAAACAGTGGAAACTCCTCAAATTCTAACTCCAACCCTAACATAGCCCTAACCCTAATCCCAACCCTAACCCCAACACCACAACCCTAACCCCAACACTAACCCTAGCCCCAACCCTAACCATAGCTCTAGCCCTAGTCCCAACCCAAACCCCATCCTTAACACTAGCCCAATCCGAACCCTAGCTCTAACCCCAATCCTAACCCAAATGGAAAAAAATATTATATTATTTTTACCCTTCGGGGGTGATAAAGGGTGGTTTGATTTGCTATTTTTTTTATTTTGATCGCTGTAATAGCGTCTATCACAGGGATCAAAATGAAACAATTGGAAAAATCTCGTATTGTTGCCGGCTGGCAGATCTCGGCGGGCGTACTGCGCATGTGCCTGCCATTTTCTTCCAGGAAGAAGACACCGAGGTCCGGGGGACACAGCTGGAGGAACTGGAGGATGCGAGGTGGCTCAGGGGACCCCATTTCTATCTTCTCTGCTGTGGTAGATCATATCAGAGGAGAGAGAAATAAACAGGAAATCGGACTTTATTTTTTTTGCGGTTGCCATTATTCCGTTAATAATGGAAATTGCAACACTGGGGATGGTAAAAACCAACCCGAATTATGTTCTCCGGGGTCTCAGCTACCCCCGGTAGCCGAGACCCCAGAGATTTTCCGATGCTAGGCGGTGCTATAACCTTATTTCTCAGCGCCAGTAAAAAGCGGTAGTTAAGAAATTAAAGAATATGGCATTTTGGTAGTTCCAAATGAATAAATTAACATGGTTTGCTAATCAGTATATTCAATGATCAACTTTAATTTCTCTGGGTCCTCTCTCCATAGTGCCCGGTTAGGGTGATACTTCCATTGATTGTGACACCCACCTCTTATACTGCCTTTTTATTGTTTATACACTGCATCTTTCAGAATTGGATTATGTACCCAATAAAAACCTTACACTCTGAGTCAAAATGCTTCACTAGTATATTAAAAAATCTAATCTGAAAATAAATCTGTGGTCGGTGAAAAATAATCCTAAAAGACTTAATTTCGGTTAAACAGATATTTTTAGCTATACTATGGTTAACACAAGTACCTGAGCAATAGCTTCCGTCTTCCTCAACTTCTCTTCCCAGGTGATTGTTAGCTCTCGGATTAATTTTTCAGATTCTTCTAATTTTTCCTTTAGTTCAGGTGCCTTCATGGACTGTGCATGGAAAATATCAAGCAGCCATACATATTTAATTAGACTACTGAGAATTTAATCGAGCCATCTGTTTCCTAACACTTATATCTGCTGCATATTAAAAACGGCAAAGAATAAAGCGCAGACTTGTTTTGTAAAAAAAATAAAAATCATGAAAATACAAATATGGACATATCCTTCATGACACATTGTGAACATGAATCATAAGGGAGCACACAACAATAACATAAATAATTTATTTAATGATCGCATCACAGAATCTGCTTGTATTGTTCCTATATGAAACTCCTATAGTATACGTGAAATAATGGATGTCAATGATGGTAGGCTGACGGCAGCCTTGAGATCAGAATACTCTTTGGTGGCTAATACCAGCTTTATTTATTAAGAATAGGGACTACATGTATGAGTAAGGAGTGGCATTCATTCACACACAATGGATGCCCATTAACAAGCATAAATCAAAATGTGAATATAATGGAATACTCCCTTAAATATTTTGAATGTTCAAACTAACAAGGTCACTAAAAAACAAATCTCAGATCTACTCTTGTAAGGAACCAATTACTTCTTAACGTCAATGCATTTTGTTCATTTCTACATTAGATATCCCAGAGGAGTTCTGAGATAAATCTAAATCCATTAGTTGAGGACAAAGAAGGAACATATACTGTATGAAATAAATTAATAAATTTCTTTTTTTGGGGGGGAAAGGTAAGCTACTCACTTCGGCCTGTGATAGCTGCTCCTTCAGTTTCTCCACTTCTTCACGCAGCTCTCTAATAACTCTCGCGTTGGGATCTTCGTTGACCACAGCATGGTTGACTATTCTTTTGGCCCGATCAGCATACCTTAAGGTTGAAAGGGTCTCTTCGTAGTTGTCAGCTGCTGGGCTGATTGTAGCAATCATAGCAGTTTTGCTATTTCCACCCAAATTGTCCTTAATTTCAAATAATATAGTTATTCAGAGGAGTTGGACGCTCATCAAAATGTCAAAAATGTTTCTATTCACACTCCAAAATATACAGATTATCTCCACCAGCCATACAGAGGCATGTGTATATCGCATTTTTCGGAGCACAACTTAAAGGGGTTATCCACTACTCGGACAACCCCTTCTCAAATCACTAGGTTTCCCCCTTATAATATAATAACCGCTATATTCCGCTCCAGTGCGGATGTCCTGGGGCTCCTGTCACATTGCTATGTCAAGGAAGCCCTGCAGCCAATCAGCGTTCGCTTCACTCTTCCCTCTTTTGATCAAATTAAACATCTGGTGAAAGGGAGGGGGCGGTCACATCTCTGACTTTGTCCGGAAGTCAGTTATGTCCATAGAAGGGGAGAGTGAAGTGACCGCTGATAGGCTGCAGGGCTTGTGTAACATAATGTTACATGAGCCCTGGGAGAGCCAGTGCCTACATTGCTAGAACAGAGCCCACACCAGAGGTGTATATAGCTATTATTTTATAAGGGCGAAACACAGTGACTGAGAATGGTTTGTCAGAGTACTGGACAAACCCTATAAAAATTTAAAGTAAAAATTATCTTCTGATACCAACATTGGAGATCTGAAATCACCGACTCAACCAAAGTGATTATCTTATATGCATCTAAAACTATAATAAGAGTTTACATAGTTGTGGATCTACAGCTATTCTTCCCCATATATAAATGCATGCTTGGCTAGTCTGAGTGTACATGTGTTCTCAAGAAGAAAAAGGGGAGTAAATGCTGCTAACGACAAATCAACAATAGGAACTAAAGGATTGAGAATGTTGAAATCCAACCTGCCAACATTTGGAGTATGGGTAGAGTTGGGACATCTCCACACAAGGACAATAGGGCAGCTCTATTAAAAACAGCAGGTTCGGCTAATGTGAATTGCCAAATTAAAACATGTCAGAAGATAATTTTGACTGGATTTTCTCTTTAAGAGCATCTAATTTAAAAAAAATCATCTATCTAAAAATATGTGTTAAATTGTAAAATGTGTGGGGTTGCTACCTTAAGCAGCCAAGTGAGCACAGAATCTCTGTAAGGAACAAACTTGCTCTTTCCTTTCCCAGCAGCTTGATCAGCCAACGATGAGATCACCAACCCCAAAGTTGTCAAGGACCTTAGTAGAAAGATGGAAAAAGAAGAAAAAAGTTAGATTCAAATTGTACCAGTATGTAATTATACAAAAACAGAATGAAGAATGCTTACAAATAAAAAAAAGGAGGCCATATTCCTATTTCACCCAGGTTTCAGTACTACAACCCAAGCACAAGGGAAGGTGACCTACACAGTGGAAAATATCTGTACATAGACCACAATCTTTTCAGTTTTACCCTAGAAGGTGAAATATTTGTCTATGTGAACCCCCTACAGATTAACTAGTACCTATCCACCACAGTTTACACCTGAATAATAGCTTCCAATGATGTCCACCTGGAGGCACAGGGTGAGCCTGATGGGCGCCTTCCGGGAAGGGTCATGTCATATGGACGCTCATTTACACTAACGCCCGCTCATAATGAGGAGAAAAGTTCCACGGATTGCTTCTCTATGGTAACATTATAGTTTCCGGATGTATATCTTTATTTATCTATGTAAACAACACACATAAAGGAGAACTGCGAATCGGCCATATACTCACTACAGAATACGTAGACTAACTACAAAAATATGTATATTCTTGATTTAATATCTAAAACAAAATAAAAGTATAGATCATACAGTGCAAAATGGCATCATGGTGTAATATGCTAGAAACAAAGCATATAAGCAATAGAGTACATAAAAAAAGGTTAAGATAATTGCATATTCATAGCTTGCTGCAAATATGTCCGCCACAATGTGCATTTTGAAAATCAAGATCCGACGTGCGTTTCGGCTGACAGCCAAAGCGCGTAATGGCGAGTGTTATTTCACCAGGAGAGGACAAATTCTAGGCATGCAATTATCTTTACACTTGTGAAGTATATTCTTTTAAAACATTATTATTGCGGAGCCCCTAAGTATTCACTCACTATTATGATGCCGACAGAGTTACTTTGGACATTGTTTGGCCTCTGAACTGGTCTTTTTCAGACATGCACAAATAGGTAGCACACCATGTTATTGTGAATTCCTGGAAAAATATGAATATTGCAGGGGCGAAGGCCAGATAATGTGACTCTGCTAGACTCATAATAGTGAATGGATCTGTCATGGTTTCCGTCAAAATTCCATTTCTTAGGAATTTTGAAAAATGTGTGCATCTAACTCCTAACCCTATTCAAGCTGAATGTGATTTGCAGCCATTTGAAGAAGTCAAGAGGCACAATTAAAGGTCAGATAATGTGTCAGGTTGACCTCTCCTGGTTTAGATAATGGAATATTGACCTGTAAGAACCAGCATCCAATTTCTTAACTTTTCATTATCCCTTTAAACATAATATGATGTGAAATATCATCTTCAGCAGAAAAAAAGATTTAGTAATGAAAATGGCATCTGCCGATTACATAGTGTTATCGGGTATTAGTGAAAACAATGGAAAGGCTCCTTACTTGTTGATGTTACTTCCTTCCTTGAGACGTTCTCCAGCAGCACCGGTTTTGGACACTCTTTCGCTACCAGCCAGGTCTACAAGGCTGACCTTACTGACACGTTCTCCTGAGTTCTAATTTGGAAAAATGAGAAGCATCAGCATCATCTCTGCAAATATATGTTGGGGAAAAGACAATTATTTGCAATATATTAATCCAGAAAGTCTGATGATCCTACACTTGTTCCCTACCAGAAAACTGTAATATAATGTGAAATTTCACAAGAAACTGTTAAAGTTCACATCTTGAGATTCCAAAATGTGCCAGGTTAAGCACCACTGATTCAGACGATGCTACATTTATGAATGTCGTTTTGACCTTTATGAATCAGTGCCAAAATTTCTAAAGTTCCTATGGCATTTCACAAGACCTGAAAACACAAGGCTGAGCTGGGAAAATCAATTAGAAAGTTCCTTTCATAAAGTGATAGAAGCAGATTTTGAATTAAGCGGACATTTATCACATATTGTTGGGTCCAAACCAATCACCAGAACTGAAGTCCTGTGCTCCCGCCATGACCACATTGAAAAGAACGTCTAATGAAGCGCCGGTCAGGCAGAGTGGGTGTCATGCCTTTCCAAGTCTACATTACCAACTAGGAGTACGTTCATGTTGGTAAGGCCACCATTTTACTTCCGATGGATGCTGGGGCCGCCGTTGTCCTTGGTTAGCAGAAGAGATGTTCTAATGTGCCACCTACTGTGACTCGCCATAAAACAGGTCATTAAATTCTACTTTTAATATCCCCTGTGGTCGCACCACAGAGCAACTCTGTCTGGAGGTTTTCCCACAGATTACACCTGGTTACTGGGAGTCCGAGCATGGAAACACTCTGTCTACAGCAGAGAATCCCTTTAAACGTAACTCAAAAAATAAATAACAAATACGTAGATAAATTAATTCAGATACTTACACCAGACTGATGGTCAAACAAGGTCTGCGTTAAAATAATGTTAAACACAGCATGTGATCGGCTGCTTTCTTCATTCATGTTTGTTGCAGCAACAGTGCGAGATTTATTTCCTTCGGACATTAAAGATTCAATATCCTAAAAAATTAAGAAACACAGGATTGAGTAAAGGGTTTTTCGCCACATCATTGGCCACAGTACATTTTTTAACAGAGGGTTTTTTTTAACCTAAAAGCACATTCATATAGTTCTACATCGCACATTTCACTTTCATAATTTGACAACCAATGGTCAATAACACATTTCGATTTGTTTTTCCTCCTGGAAATCTAATATATAAAGGTGGGTGTGTGTGTGTGTATGTGTATGTGTGTGTGTGTGTGTGTGTGTGTGTGTGTGTGTGTGTGTGTGTGTGTGTGTGTGTGTGTGTGTGTGTGTGTGTGTGTGTGTGTGTGTGTGTGTGTGTGTGTGTGTGTCCGGGATTGGCATCTGCACCGTCACAGCTACAGCCACAAAATTTTGCACAGTCACACGTCTGGACCCTGAGAGCGTCACAGGCTATGTTGTGAGGCAAAATTTTAACCCAGCGCGTTCTAATTCACCAAACAATTTTGCCCCTATCTATATAATGTGGAAAAAGTGAAAGGAAAAGTGTTGGAAGCAAATTGACAGCTGCCAGATGTGAACAAGGGGGACTTAAAGAGTGAGAGCGATGGCGCCAAAGAGTATATACCGTACAGTTGCTAAGGTGGGGCCCCGACATGGGATACTCCCCACACACGGGGATATGAACACACACACAAAATGTGCCACACACTATCACGTGCTTGAACACATATACCACCCTCAGCACACATTTCACCACACATACACCAACCTCGCCACATAAAAGTCGAACCACAAAAGTCGACACTCAAAACTCGCCACGCGCAAAATTCGCCACATGCAAAACTAGGCTCACGCAAAACTCGCCACACGTGCAAAACTCACCTCATGGAAAACTCCCCACACGCAAATCTTGCACATACGGAAAAATTGCCACATGCACAAAAGTTGCAACACGTGCAAAAGTTGCCTCACTCAAAACTTGCACATACTCAAAATGCACCACACATAAAACTCACCAAGCGCAAAACTCGCCATGCGCAAAACTTGCTGCACACAACTTGCTACACTAACCTGTCACTTGCAACTCGACACAAAAAGTTGCTACACGCATGTCGCCACACGCAACTCAACTCACAGAACTTGACACATGAAACTCGCCCTAAAACACACACAAGTCTGGTATTATCCTTCAAAAATAAAAATCTTCAAAAATAAAATTTTTTACATTAATATGGATCCCAGGGCCTGAAGGAGAGTCTCCTCCGGCGTATAAGACGACCCCAGACTTTTGAGACAATTTTCAGGGGTTAAAAAGTCGTCTTATACGCCAGAAAATACGGTGTGTGTGTATATATATATATATATATATATATATATATATATATATATATATATATATATATATATATATATATATATGTATGTGTATATATATATATATATATATATATATGTGTGTATGTGTATATATATATATATATATATATATATATATATATACATACTGTATGTATAAATATTTATATATAAATATTTATTTTTATATGTAGCTTTGTCGCTGTAAAAGGAGGGGGCCCAGACACGTTTCTTGCACAGGGGCCCCATGCTGTCAGTGTCTGCCCCTAACTAGGATGTTGTTGTTGGCAGTAAGAAAATAGTTAAAAAGGCTATCACTTGGCTATGATCTCTGCCTCATAACACCATTACTCATGCTACAAACATTACAACATTAGTTTAATTGCCCTTGAAAAAACATGAGAATCTCCTAACCAGATGTCAATACTACCACTGGCCTGAGCAGAGAGCTGTGCTGTTTGTCTGTATAACAATTAATCAGTTTAGGAGTAATCCACTTAAAACAGGATATTTTGCTGTGACAAACAGTTTACAATTACCATAATTGACCAGCAGATTAGGAGCACAGTAGATAGGTGCAAGGATCTGCTGAAGGAGTCACAAACACCAAGTCTGGCATAAAGTTACAGAATAAGTATCCATAGTGGCTGATGAGTGAGATGGATTGGAAACGTCTATTACTTACCACATCGACACTTTGGGCCACGACTCATCCAAGTGTTGAAAATTGATGACTTAGCGGTTTCCCACCAGTTTCTGCTAGATCTGCCAAAATGGGCAGAGCACAGGTGGGAAAATAGGGATTTTTGTGTGTACTCACCGTAAAATCCTTTTCTCCGAGCCACTCATTGGGGGACACAGGACCATGGGTTATGCTGCTGTCACTAGGAGGCTGACACTAAGCTGAGACAAAAAAAGGTTAGCTCCTCCCCTGCAGTATACACCCTCATACTGGCTTCCAGAGACCCAGTTCAGTGCAAAAGCAGTAGGATAATAACAACAATATATCAAGTAACATTAGAGTATAACATGTCAACAAAACAGTCAAAAACTAAAAAAGGTAACGAGCCGTAAGGCTACCAGGGTGGGTGCTGTGTCCCCCAATGAGTGGCTCGGAGAAAAGGATTTTACGGTGAGTACACACAAAAATCCCTATTTCTCCTTCACCTCATTGGGGGACACAGGACCATGGGACGTCCCAAAGCAGTCCCTGGGAGGGAAACAATACAACCAAATAACTCCGTGTACCATCTGACTAGAGATGCGCAACGGCCGCTTGCAGGATACGCCTGCCAAGGGCCGCGTCCGCAGAGGAGTGAATGTGAACATTGTAGTGCTTTGAGAAAGTATGCAGGCTGGACCACGTTGCGGTCTTGCAAACCTGCTCCGCTGTTGCCTGGTGCCGGATGGCCCAGGAAGCACCCATCGACCAAGTGGAGTGTGCTCTAATCCCCGCTGGGATAGGGCTGCCCCTGACCCGATAGGATTCCTGGATAGCAGATCGAATCCATCTGGCTATCGTGGCTTTAGACGCAGCCAAACCCTTTCTGTGACCCTCCGGGAGCACAAAAAGGGCGTCCGATTTTCTGAAATGAGCCGTTCTGGAAATGTACCTCCTGAGGGCCCGTACCACGTCCAGGGTATGGAGAGCCTTCTCAACCCTATGTTTGGGCTGCGGACAAAAGGAGGGAAGAATGATGTCCTCGTTAAGATGAAAAGATGAGACCACCTTCGGAAGAAAAGCCGGGGAAAAACGTAGGACTACTTTGTCCTGATGAAAGGCAAGGAAAGGAGCCCGGCAGGATAAAGCGGCCAACTCTGAAACCCTTCTGATGGACGTCACGGCTACCAGGAAGGCAACCTTCCAGGAGAGGACAGAGAGCGGAACGTCTTGAAGGGGTTCGAACGGAGGTTCCTGAAGAACCCCCAGGACCAAGTTGAGATCCCAGGTCTCTAACGGCATCCTGTAGGGGGGAACCACATGGGAGACTCCCCGAATGAAGGTCTTGACCTGAAGGTTGGCGGCGATCCTGCGCTGGAACAGCACGGATAACGCTGAGATCTGGCCTTTGAGGGAACTCAGTGCCAAGCCGGAGTCAAAACCGGACTGAAGGAAATTCAAGATGCAAGGGATAGAGAAAACGAGCGGAGGGTGACCTCGGAGCCTGCACCATGAGAAGAAAGTTTTTCAGACGCGGTGGTAAATGGAGGCGGAAGACGCCTTGCGAGCACTTAACATGGTGGGAATGACCTGCTGAGAGAAACCGGCTCGAGTTAGAATCCAGGTTTCAACAGCCACGCCGTTAAACGTAGGGCCCCTGAGCTCTGGTGGCAGATCGGTCCTTGGCGAAGCAGGTCTGGGCGGTCTGGTAACCGCCAGGGAACGTCGGCTACGAGCTGAACGAGTTCCGCGTACCAAGCGCGGCGTGGCCAGTCTGGGGCGACCAGAATGACCGGAACTCCCTCCGTCTTGATCTTTCAGATCACCTTCGGCAGTAAGGGAAGGGGAGGAAACACGTATGGGAGTTGAAACTGATGCCACGGTGAAATCAGCGCGTCCACTCCTATGGCCTGGGGATCCCGAGAACGCGCAATGAAGTTGTGGACCTTGGCGTTCAATCTGGACGCCATCAGATCCACGTCCGGGGTCCCCCAGCGAAGACAGATCTGTCGAAAAACCTCTGGGTGGAGTTCACACTCCCCCGAGGCAAGGCCCTGGCGGCTCAGAAAGTCCGCCGCCCAGTTCTCGACTCCCGGAATGTGCACCGCAGAAATGGTGGAATGGTTGGTTTCGGCCCAACGAAGGATGTGAGAGACTTCCTGCATCGCCGCCCTGCTGCGAGTACCCCCCTGGTGGTTGATGTAAGCCACCGCCGTGACGTTGTCCGATTGGACTCGTATTGGGTGACCCGCGAGCAGGGTGTGAAGGCGACTCAGGGCAAGTCTGATCGCACGAATCTCCAGGATGTTGATGGGGAGTCTCGATTCCCGAACTGTCCAACGGCCCTGGGCAGAGTGGTGAAGAAACACCGCCCCCCAGCCGAGGAGACTGGCGTCGGTAGTTACCACTAACCAGCGGATCAGGAGAAAGGACTTCCCCTGGAGAAGAGATGGACCCAGGGTCCACCATACGAGTGATTGTCTGACCCGCGGGGACAGCGGGCAAGGACGGTCGAGAGATGGGAGACTCCTGTCCCAGTTGTCCAGCAGAGCCTGTTGCAAGGGGCGGAGATGGAGTTGAGCGAAAGGAACCGCTTCGAATGCTGCAACCATCTTTCCCAGGATCTTCATGGCGAACCGAATGGTTCGCGGGCGAGGATGGCAGAGCGTTCGGGCTCCCTGCTGAAGCGCTTGGGCCTTGGACCGAGGAAGCAAGACCAGACCCCTTGAAGTGTCCAGGATCATTCCCAGAAAGGAGATCCGACGGGCAGGAACGGGAGAGGACTTGTCCAAGTTGATCAACCAGCCCAGGCGCGAAAGAGAATCCAGGGTAATGTGGACGCTTGCCTCGCAGGCCTGAAAGGATGGACCCTTTATGAGGAGATCGTCTAAGTAAGGTAACACGACGACTCCTCGAGAATGAAGAATGGCCATGACCGCCGCCATGACCTTGGTGAATACCCTGGGCGCCGTGGCAAGACCGAAGGGTAAGGCCGTGAACTGGAAATGGTCCTCTAGAACGGCAAAGCGGAGGAACCTCTGATGTGGCGGGAATATCGGAATGTGAAGATAGGCATCCTTGATGTCTATCGATGCCAAGAATTCCCCTCTTTCCATCGAAGAGATGACCGACCTGAGCGATTCCATCCTGAAGTGCCGTACTTTTACGCACTTGTTCAGGAGCTTCAGATCCAAAATGGGGCGCACTTTTCCGTCCTCCTTTGGCACGACGAAGAGGTTTGAGTACAAACCTTTGAACCTCTCGTGTTCCGGAACCGGAACAATGACCCCGCTCTGGCGGAGGGAGTGAATGGCGCAAAGGAGGACGAGAGGGAAAAAACCGAGTTGGAGGAGGAGCGGAGAACTCTATTTTGTAGCCAGACAATACCAGATCCCTGACCCATTCGTCGAGAACGACAGAGAGCCAGGCTTGCTGAAAAAGGAGTAGACGTCCGCCTACTCTGGTGGTATCGACTGGCGCCGTTCCCGAGTCATTGAGACGGGAATCTGGGGGGTCTAGAACCTCTGGTTCTGGACTGCCTCGGCTTTCCTCGCCAGGATGGATTCGGCCTGAAGGAGGGACGAGCGTCTCTGTCTGCGCGAGCGGATCGGTCCGATCTGGAAAAACCGGTAGGATTGGACCAGGCTGGACTGGTACGAAAGGGCCGAAAGCGAAAGTAAGGCTGGCGCTGGAAGGCCGCCTTGGGCCTCTGTTGGGGAAGGAACTTGCTCTTTCCCCCTGTGGCGTCGGAAATAAGCTGGTCAAGCTTTTCACCGAAAAGGCGCCCGCTCTGAAAAGGGAGCCACTCTCTGAGCCAAATAGCCCTTCTGATAGAGATGGCGTTTGAAGCCGCCGATGCTGCGCAATTCGCTGCATCGAGAGATGCGTACATCACGTAATCACTGGCCATGGCTATCTGTTTAGCCAGGTCCGCCATCTCAGACGGGAGATCCTGTTCATGAATGGATTTCGCTAGAGCATCCGCCCAGGAAACCAGTGCCTTGGCCACCCAAGCCGCGGCGAAGGAGGGGGATAGGGAAGAACCTGAGGCTTCGTACACTGAGCGAGCTAGAGAGTCTAGCTGGCGTTCAGTGGGACTCTTAATTGAAGCGCCGTCCGGAACGGAAAGAAGCGTTTTAGAAGCAAGGCGCGAGACCGGAGGATCTACTATAGGGGGATCCGTCCAGTCTTTCACGAGATCTGCTGAAAAGGGATACTTCGATACCAGGTCCTTCTTTCCCGTGAAACGCTTATCCGGATGCTCCCTGTGTCGCCTGACTATATCCAGAAAATCTGGGTGAGAGGCAAAAGTCTTATGAGAACGCTTGGTTCTGGTAAAAGAGACTGCGTGTTCCGGAGCGGAATTAGAGTCATCGTCCACCTTAAGTGCGTGATTGACTGCTACAATGACAGTGAGGGAAACCAAGATGGCCGCCGAGATCAGGAGAGAGATCTCGGAGGCGGCGAGAAGCGCCAGGACCGGGGGGCGGCGAGCCTATCGGCAGCGTCCTGCGGCTAGGCCGAAGCCAGGGACTAAATTTGCGGCTTCGGCCCGGCGCGCGGCCGCAAAGTGCCGAAAATAAGGGGCCCAGAGCAAACGATGTGCCGCTACTTAGGAGGAGCCCTCCGGACCGCAGAACCGGCGACCCCCCCATGAGACACTTACCCCGATGAGGTGAGGAGTGCCTAGGATGAAATGGCAGGGACGGTGCAGGGGTTGGGAAGCCTCCATCCACCAGCCCCAGACAGGGGGGTGGAGAGGAACCGTCCACCACCTGAATCACGCGTAGACAGTGGTGATGCAGTGTGGTCTGCACGGACGCCACGGGAATAGAGCCTCTGTACAGCCGAGGGAGAACCTGGTGGACAGGGCAGATGTCCGGCAATAAAAAGGCCTGGCTGCAGAAGAGGATACTGGAGGTAAACAACACCAGTGCTCGTCTGTACAACGTGGGGAGATCGGCGCCCGGGAAAGGGACCGTCGCCCAAAAAAGGTCAGCTCAGGCAGTGGCTCGCAAGTCGCAGGAGAGGATACGGTGAGGTGAAACTCCCGTGCTCGCCTGTTGTTGGTTCGGGGGAGATCGGACCATGAAAGAATCCGTTGCCCCCTTCGTCCGGGTAGAATTAAAAAAGTGTGCCTCCTACGGACACTAAGCTTGAACTGGGTCTCTGGAAGCCAGTATGAGGGTGTATACTGCAGGGGAGGAGCTAACCTTTTTTTTGTCTCAGCTTAGTGTCAGCCTCCTAGTGACAGCAGTATAACCCATGGTCCTGTGTCCCCCAATGAGGCGAAGGAGAAAAACAAGGCAAATCCCGACTGGCAAGTTCTTTAAATCTTAGGCCAGCTTGGTGGCGTAACGTTCATCAGAAATGTACTCCAATTAATGGCTGTGGAGGCATTTCTGGTGAGGTGCACGACAGTTGTGAGATGCACCTACGGTAATTCACTAAGTGGCATGTGTCTCCATGCGCATCTTACTCCAGCACGCCCATCATTAAGAATTGTGTACGACATGCCAGCCTTAATGATTCGGTCCTTATTAAAAAAGCAAAGAAGTATTGGGGTGTGAAATGGTATTAAAATACAGTTAGGGCCAGAAATATTTGGACAGTGACACAATTTTCGCGAGTTGGGCTCTGCATGCCACCACATTGGATTTGAAATGAAACCTCTACAACAGAATTCAAGTGCAGATTGTAACGTTTAATTTGAAGGGTTGAACAAAAATATCTGATAGAAAATGTAGGAATTGTACACATTTCTTTACAAACACTCCACATTTTAGGAGGTCAAAAGTAATTGGACAAATAAACATAACCCAAACAAAATATTTTTATTTTCAATATTTTGTTGCAAATCCTTTGGAGGCAATCACTGCCTTAAGTCTGGAACCCATGGACATCACCAAACGCTGGGTTTCCTCCTTCTTAATGCTTTGCCAGGCCTTTACAGGCGCAGCCTTCAGGTCTTGCTTATTTGTGGGTCTTTCCGTCTTAAGTCTGGATTTGAGCAAGTGAAATGCATGCTCAATTGGGTTTAGATCTGGAGATTGACTTGGCCATTGCAGAATGTTCCACTTTTTGGCACTCATGAACTCCTGGGTAGCTTTGGCTGTATGCTTGGGGTCATTGTCCATCTGTACTATGAAGCGCCGTCCAATCAACTTTGCAGCATTTGGCTGAATCTGGGCTGAAAGTATATCCCGGTACACTTCAGAATTCATCCGGCTACTCTTGTCTGCTCTTATGTCATCAATAAACACAAGTGACCCAGTGCCATTGAAAGCCATGCATGCCCATGCCATCACGTTGCCTCCACCATGTTTTACAGAGGATGTGGTGTGCCTTGGATCATGTGCCGTTCCCTTTCTTCTCCAAACTTTTTTCTTCCCATCATTCTGGTACAGGTTGATCTTTGTCTCATCTGTCCATAGAATACTTTTCCAGAACTGAGCTGGCTTCTTGAGGTGTTTTTCTGCAAATTTAACTCTGGCCTGTCTATTTTTGGTATTGATGAATGGTTTGCATCTAGATGTGAACCCTTTGTATTTACTGTCATGGAGTTTTCTCTTTACTGTTGACTTAGAGACAGATACACCTACTTCACTGAGAGTGTTCTGGACTTCAGTTGATGTTGTGAACGGGTTCTTCTTCACCAAATTAAGTATGCGGCGATCATCCACCACTGTTGTTATCCGTGGACGCCCAGGCCTTTTTGAGTTCCCAAGCTCACCAGTCAATTCCTTTTTTCTCAGAATGTACCCAACTGTTGATTTTGCTACTCCAAGCATGTCTGCTATCTCTCTGATGGATTTTTTCTTTTTTTTTCAGCCTCAGGATGTTCTGCTTCACCTCAATTGAGAGTTCCTTTGACCGCATGTTGTCTGCTCACAGCAACAGCTTCCAAATGCAAAACCACACACCTGGAATCCACCCCTGACCTTTTAACTACTTCATTGATTACAGGTTAACGAGGGAGACGCCTTCAGAGTTAATTGCAGCCCTTAGAGTCCATTGTCCAATTACTTTTGGTCCCTTGAAAAAGAGGACGCTATGCATTACAGAGCTATGATTCCTAAACCCTTTCTCCGATTTGGATGTGGAAACTATCATATTGCAGCTGGGAGTGTGCACTTTCAGCCCATATTATATATATAATTGTATTTCTGAACATGTTTTTGTAAACAGCTAAAATAACAAAACTTGTGTCTCTGTCCAAATATTTCTGGCCCTAACTGTAGATATGTTAACAATGGCAGCTCACAGGGAAATGAGGAAAACTGTCGTATTGTAATAATTGGAGAATATGTAATATTACCTCAAATTTAGTTACAGCTAATTGAGACAAACCATCAACATATGGTCCCAAGACCTTGTGCTCCCTGACTTTAAGGGATTGTCGGTTTCTAGAAAAGACAAAAAACAAACACACAGTTAAATATATACAGCTTCATTAGAAGCAGACTGTATAAGTCCCTTAAAAACATTCAACTCTTGACAGCAGTAAAATAGCCTGATAAAATTATGTAAGGTGCAGAAAAGTGTACAAAGGACCTTAGTGGGACTAAGAGCAAGTCTATGAGACTATACTTAGACAGCCCATGTGTGCAAGATGAAATGACCGTCGATCAGCTTTCATCCAGACAATCGGCGGTGATTAATAGCCTGTTTGGACAAGCTGACCATACTTTCATGCTCACAGAATTATTGGTAACTAGTGGTGAGCGAACGTGCTTCGATATTATGTTAGAATATTGGCGGCTGCATGTCTCACTGCTGTTCGACAGCTGCAACACATACATGGATTGCCTAACAAACAGGTTAACCATGCATGTGCTGCAGCTGTCAAACAGCAGTGAGACATGCAGCCGCGGGGACGGGAACATAGTATTCAAGCACGCCGAAGATACTCTATTAGCGCACGAGTGTGCTCGGATAGCACCTTATCTGAGCACTTTTGCTCATCACTATTGGTAACACAACGGCTCCAGGAACATAGACAGTCATTGTCAGACAGTCAGTTGGCGCCACTAGTTAGGGTCCTGAATTGATTAAACTGGGGTTGCCTAGTGATAGACAACCCTTTTAAGGCCTACATATTCATTAAAATTGGTGTATGTGTTTTTGGGGTCTGCTTTCTTCCCCTTGTTATTTTTTTATTCTCATATCCCTGCAACTATGTAAGCAAAAGAGTGTCCCACTGCAACATAGTGATGATGGGGCTTTTGGTTCATGATATCACATTATTGAATGCCGAGAGGAGGTTTGCTCACCCAAACAACCCTCCATCACATTGGGGTGTGACACTACGTGAGTCCATGTAATACATGTTAGGAACAGTTTGACTCTCCATGAAAAAGAGGGTTATGCTTTCAGGAGACATTACTCCAAGTCAAGGTTATCATTAAAATACTATCAAATGGGGTGAACGTGGGGATGCATGTAACATTATGTGTTAATAGTACAATAAATGTAGAATAAACTGTGTGGTACAATATCAGACAAGCTGCCACAATGAATGTAACACATGGGGGCCAATGTCTGCTTTCTAACATCCACATTGTAAAGGCCCAATTCACATTAGATCAAAGTCATCCGAACTCACTTACGGTACTTTGTTGAATTGACCAACCATCTAATGTGTATGGGGCCTTTTAGGACCCTCCCCCAAAACACCAGAATATAATAAGGCTCAGGCAGTTTTAAATCAATGGCCCGATCCCCTTGTTCTGCAGGCAGAGGATTCTGGTGGCAGCTTACTCTGCTCTCCCCATAGAGAACACAGCCGAGCTTTCCTGCAGATGGTGGAATCAGGAGAGATAATTGTCAGTTTTGGACCATGTATGAAATTAGCTCATCAAAAACGGATATGCCAGTCATTATGCTTACACCACAGAGTTTACAATAATGAAAAAGTAAAGCTGTACGGCCCTCGATAGCATTCACTATGCCTATCCTAGCCATCTTTACAGTTCTCCATTGGCACCTGTATTCGTCTCCTCATTCATTTTTAGAATTAGAATAGGGAGAAACCTAATAAGATTATAATCTGAAATCCACACATACTGTAGATAAATGATCTTCAAAAGCTGATTAAAGATGGTGCTTCAACAAATTATGAATTTCCAACATTATGTATAGTTCATGCTTCCATAAATCACTGTGCTGACTAGGTTACCATCTGTCATTCTGCGCTGCCCTCGAAATATCTGGACTCAGACAGACTTGTCTGCTCACATGTAGCTTTTATATCAGAGAGAGAGGAGCAGTATATTGGGTGATGTCGGGACAGGCAAGTGTTAAGTAAGAAGACTATGTAGTCATCACCAGCCCCATATCAGGAAAATTGGGTCCCATTATCCCTGCTTGGCACTGAAAAAAACAAAATGAGTTAAGGTACCTTCACACTCAGCGACGCTGCAGCGATACCGACAACGATGTCGATCGCTGCAGAATCGCTGTTTGGTCGCTGGAGAGCTGTCACACAGACAGCTCTCCAGCGACCAATGATGCAAAGCGTGACGTTGCAACGATATCGTTAACGATATCGTTATGTGTGACGGTACCTTTACTCTAAAGGGTAAGTCACACATAACGATATCGTTAACGATATCGTTGCAACGTCACGCTTTTGGTGACGTAGCAACGATCCCGCTAACGATCTCGTTATGTGTGACAGCGACTAACGATCAGGCCCCTGCTGGGAGATCGTTGGTCGTTGGGGAATGATCAGGACCATTTTTTGGTCGCTGATCACCCACTGTCATTGCTGGATCGGCGTGTGTGACGCTGATCCAACGATGTGTTCACTTGTAACCAGGGTAAATAGGGCCGCGCTTAGTAACCCGATATTTACCCTGGTTACCATTGTAAAAGTTAAAAAAAAAAAAAAAAAAAACAGTACATACTCACATTCTGATGTCTGTCATGTCCCCAGGGTTAAAACTGCTTTCGGCAGGAACGCTGCTAATGCACGCGCTGCTGCTGAGAGCTTCCCTGCACAGTGTCAGCGCCGGCCGTAAAGCAGAGCACAGCGGTGACGTCACCGCTGTTAACTGCCGGCGCTGACACAGTCAGGGGACGTGACAGACATCAGAATGTGAGTATGTAGTGTTTTTTTTTTTTTTACTTTTACAATGGTAACCAGGGTAAATATCGGGTTACTAAGCGCGGCCCTGCACTTGATAACCTGATGTTTACCCTGGTTACCCGGGTGCTGCAGGGGGACTTCGGCATCGTTGAAGACAGTTTCAACGATGCCGAAGTCGTTCCCCTGATCGTTGGTCGCTGGAGAGAGCTGTCTGTGTGACCGCTCCCCAGCGACCACACAACGACTTACCAACGATCACGGCCAGGTCGTATCGCTGGTCGTGATCGTTGGTAAGTCGTTTAGTGTGACTAAACCCTAATGATAAACTACTGTATTGTAAAATATTCCTGAAAAGACAAGGAAATATGAATTTAAAATAGCCCCGGGGATCAGTGTGAAATGTTGTAAATTTGTAATTTTGGTTTTCCATACATATCGTGGTATGAAAAAAAAAATGGCAACATTTTCACCAAACCAGATCTAATAGTTTGCACTGAAGAGGGGCAGTACTCTGAAACACATTGTCTACAAATTGAGATTCTGGTTTTGGCTTCTATCTTAACCCCTTCATGACCTTGGGATTTTTCGTTTTTCCGTGTTCGTTTTTCACTCCCCTCCTTCCCAGAGCCATAACTTTTTTATTATTTATTATTTTTGTTACCAGTGAAGACATCGCTGAATTGGCGTCACACACGCCGATTCAGCGATGTCTGCAGGGAGTCCAGCGACGAAATAAAGTTCTGGACTTTCTGCAGCGACCAACGACATCACAGCAGGATCCAGATCGCTGCTGCCTTTCAAACTGAACGATATCGCTAGCCAGGACGCTGCAATGTCACGGATCGCTAGCGATATCGTTCATTGTGAAGGTACCTTTAGAGGTGGATGTCTCAACATTCGACTATTGTATTTTACAGATAAGCTATCCTATTACGTAAATCAGGTTTTTGTGTTCCATGTACTTTAAACAAAAATGGCAAGTTTTTTTTTTTTCACATCATGATCTTTATTAAAAAATAATAAATAATAATAGTATTCTTGCAATTTTCACATTGGCAATGGGGCTTTTTTGGAGTCATACTTCTTGTTCTTTCAGAAGAGCTTACATGTGTTTTCTTATCAGCAGAGACAGGATTATATTGACAGGTGATGCCTCTATACACAGCTGATAACACAGGATCCACCGATCACTGCTCTCCCTCCTTTGATCACTGCAAAATACAGGGTTGGGATCCAACCATTGTGGCTATGTACATACAGTTATATGAAAAGGTTTGGGCACCCCTATTAATCTTAAGCTTAATGTTTTATAAAAATAGTTTTTTTTGCAACAGCTATTTCAGTTTCATATATCTAATAACTGTTGGACACAGTAATGTTTCTGCCTTGAAATGAGGTTTATTGTACTAACAGAAAATGTGCAATCTGCGTTCAAACATAATTTGACAGGTGCATAAGTATGGGCACCCCACCAGAAAAGTGACATTAATATTTAGTAGATCCTCCTTTTGCAAAAATAACAGCCTCTAGTCGCTTCCTGTAGCTTTTAATGAGTTCCTGGATCCTGGATGAAGGTATTTTTGACCATTCCTCTTTACAAAACAATTCCAGTTCAGTTAAGTTTGATGGTCGCCGAGCATGGACAGCCCTCTTCAAATGATCCCACAGATGTTCAATGATATTCAGGTCTGGGGACTGGGATGGCCATTCCAGAACAGTGTAATTGTTCCTCTGCACGAATGCCTGAGTAGATTTGGAGCGGTGTTTTGGATCATTGAAACAGAAAAAGCTGTTGCAAAAAAACAATCGTCACCACAACGATATACCAGAGGATCTTCAATAAATGAATACAATATAAAAGCAATGTCCAACTAAAGGTGAAACAAAGATGTACATGTAAGAGCACTTACCCTTTAGGGTCTAAAAGATCTCTAACCTTCTCGTTGTAAATTTCCATATAGGATACCTCCACTTTGAAAGTCTGAGAGTCATTTTCTTCCTCTGCCGCCCTCAGGAATAAGGCACAGCAGAGCCGTGGAATCAATCCAGGCTGGTCCGCCGTGCCCATCATAGAGAAAGACTTTCCTGAACCTGGAGCAAGGTACAAAATCAACATATGACATTAGACCAGATAGCATAAGAAGACGAATAAGAATTCTTTCTAACATCTGCTTTTAGATATTAAGCATGGATATATTATCATACTGATATTGTTACTTTATTAACTTATGTCTTTAAATTGAACATACATTTACTCTCGTACCTGTTTGCCCATATGCAAAAATGCATGCGTTGTATCCCTGAAAGGCATTATCAAGAATTCCCTCCCCAAGGCACTTAAAAACCACTTCCTGACCTGCAAAATAATACAGTAAAATGATTATGTGCACAAATGTCTCTTTTCATTACAGATACTCTAGTTTTTGTGCTTTGAAAGACTCGTAGAATAAAAAAAGGCCAAGGAACAACAGAGCTTTAGTCCTCCTGTACATTTGCCAAGTGCAGTCAATCAGCGAGTGTCATTACTTCCTTCCCTCTTCCGACAGCTGAGCCGGGAGAGTGACTGGCATACATAATAGAGCCGGGCTGCCCATGTGCGGCTGCATGCATCACTGACAAGCCAGCAAGCTGATGCCCACCTTTACCCGATATCGGACTTTCTAATCCAAAAGTCGTCACTGACTCTGACCCAAGATAGTGTATTTTACTCATTTGTCATTTATTGGGACCTTTACTACACAGAGAAGTCCTTTTCTGCATGAATATAAGATTATCATATATTATTCATTTAGGAATATATATAATTAACATATGTCGGGATAAAGAAAAGGGTAGGGCATATTGAATGTTACATGACCAATCGCTGAAGAATTCACCTCTGAGATAAATCATGCTTCATCAGCCAAGTAATCCACATCCAGCTGCCGGCAGGAGAAACTTGGCCACTAGATTCCTGCTACATTTCATCATGGTTAAAGGGACTGTGTCGCCAAGTTATTTCTATTCCATCCTAGAGCAGCATAATGTAATGGCAGACAGCCTGCTTCCAGGGACGTGTCACCTACTAAGCGGAGCTTGTAGTGTCAAACAATCATTGTTTTATCAGCAGGAGATTATTACTGCCTGACTAGGTGTCATACAAACCATTCCAGCTAATCTATGTAACCCCATATCCCAAAATACTTGGCAGCTGGTTGACAATGCACGGTATACACAAGAAGCTGTTTGTGGGGGTGATGGCGGACATACACACAGCTCAGACACCTGCCAATTCTACATCAGAGAAAAGAAAGATTTGTTTTAAGATTACAGCGGGCTAATCCGCTAGGGCAGTGCTTCACAATTCATTTCCTAGGCACTGCGCCACCGGTTCATTGCATATGCCCAGGAAGTCAGTGTTGCAGATTTCTGCTCAGTCAGTGGCGCTGATGAGCTCTTCCACTCATACGGAGCTGCTATGGGGACCCCATGTGCAATTTGTGCATGAGGTCTGAAGGACAACAGAAATGATTGGCTTTTATGCTACAAATTGTTTTGTTTTTTTTCGGCTTCCACATATATTTCTGCAAGCACTCTATGTGACTGCAAATTGCCCATTCCTGACAGTGTGTAATATGCACACAGTCAGGATTTTGCTTCTTTCACAACTTGAGTGGCCGCCATTTAACCAGTGGTGGTGCTTTAGGTTGCGAAATGTGAATTGCAAATTTATACCATTTGACCAAGCATAAAATGAGGATGACTTATTTCCAGGAGGAAACCAAAGACTCAACCACTGCCTGAGAGACACGCTGACCAGAAACCCCCCACACACGCTCATTACGGGCCTCACAGAGCTCAGATCAGAGCAAGTACAGCTGCGGCACCTCTGTCCAATTCTTCTTCTAGCTGGCCTCAAGGGGATACTACAAGTAACTGATCTCTGCCTTCTATCAGAAAATGGGACGTACACGGTCCCACATCCATCTCTTACCAAGCTATAGTATATGCATACGCTATTAGATTGCTCCGATTGATTAACGAGCTAATACACCGTACGTTCAGATGAAGTATGTCCTCCAAGCTGAGCATTCCTCCAAGACCACGTGAGTGTGCATATAATATACACATATAAATACACACACATACTCATTTAAAAAAGTGTTAGCTCTTCATATTTTAGTTAATCCTGGCAGAAAAGGGTGAATGATTGTGTTGTACCTGCATATTTCTCTGTGTTTTTCTCATCCATTGACCAGAAACAGTGATCAAAAGCAAATACCTATAAGTAGGAGAAAATGACCATATTAGATGAGGAAAAATATACATCTTTGTACCATATTCGCCAGTAGATAGAAAAATATTAACATTTGAGAGTCCTCAGTGGTTGATACCTTTTAATGACTATGGAAACAAATTGCAAGCTTTCCAGACTACTCAGGTCTACTCTTCAGGTAGGATGGAGAAACCCCAGTACTCTCGAAAGCTTTCGGTTTGTTACCATCTATTCAGTTAGCCATTAAAAGGTCTTAACCACTGAGGACTCTCAAATTGTAATATTTTTCACGTTCGATTAGTTGTTTTTTTTTTTTTTTTTACAATACCTAAACATGTCATCAATCATTAAATCCTACTGATGTCACTGGCATTAAGCATAGTCTCAGGATATATTTAAGCACACCTAGGGCAACCAACGACATTATTTACAACAGATAAGGAGACCTTTACAATCCGCAATATAACAAGGAAAAAAAAGTTTTTAGCTAAATAGTACTGTACACTAAACAATTAAGCAGATGCAAAGATTACATGAGATGTTTCCTGATTTGACCGTTTTTGACAGAGGAGCTAACAGACGAGTGAGAAGAGCCTAATCTAGCTGTACACATTAATCCATATTTCTGCTCGTGTGCCATTTGCATTGCTTCTTACTGATATGAAGCGAGTTATTTCATTAATAGCGCTAGAATAAAATGATAGAAAGCAGTGGAATTGTACTTATGTGGCATGATCATGCAGGTTGAATAACGAGAAGACTAAATTGTTATCTCCCGCTCTCCGAGACTGTAAATGCCTCAGGAAGCAACCTCTAAATTTGTGATGATCGGGCCCCATCCCCTCCCTTCTTCTTTCAGTGACGGCTGTTGCGTCCACTTAAAAGACCGCTACAATGTGACTCAAAAGCACAGGGGCGTGGTTGTGGGCTAGCCAGTGCAAACAACTTGGGACATTTTCAAGAAAGAGACCACCCACTGGGAACTTGTGATACAAGAGTAATTAGGCTACATGGCACTCTGTGTCCATGCACCATGGGGGTCTGATGGCCAGGACCACCATCTTGAAATTAATAGGATGCGCTGCTAGTTAAGCACAGGAGCTCCTTCACAGAATTTGCTGCATACAGTTGCTCCGGGATGCCTGCCGTACAGGATGCTGAAACGCAGTACCGTTACATTGAATGAGGTGGTTTTGCCATTACCAGTACAAAAAATGAATGGGTGTTCCAGTTTCAAGAAGAAATGGCAAAAGTCATCGTCATAATGTTATGGCATATCCTTTCGTACACCATAGCATTAAGTGATGGGAATATCCCTTCGGTCATTACCTTATGTTTCTTTAAGAAGCAAAATACATTTCAAGATGCAAATATTCTCTTTTTTGTGATCGCCGAGAAGGTGACAGTCATAAAACAATTATTACAATTTAACCTCATGTTTTATGTGTAGAACCCGCTTAAAAAATATTTCTTATAGTGATTGACCATTACCCCTTCTTAAAAATACTACGTTGCCTAATGTCAAATAAAAATACCTTCACTCTCTTCTGACACAGATGCCAATCCAGCGACATCGGCGTCAGCTTTCCCGATGGTCACGTGACATTGTTATGCCATGAGACCTGCAGGTGATGTCACACGGACCCCGGGAAGGCCCAAAATCGACATCACTGTACATGAGGTCAAACAGTAAAAGGTGTTTGTATTTTACACTAGCTGAAGAGCCCGACATTGCCCGGTCATAGTAACTACGTAACTTGAAACAAATTATAATGATTATATCGCACATAAAAACAGTTCACATCATATATTCAACACTACTGATTTGCAACAGAAATTAACTAAGTTATTACCCAAATATTGACAGTATTTTAGAAACTTTTTTTTAGCAATATTAACCCCTTAAAGACTACCGATACGACTTAACGGCAGCAGTTAAGGATCCTTATTCCTCCTGCACCTCATGCTCCTTTTTACACACCACCTTTTTTTCCTACACCACACACTCCTTCTTTATACCCAGTATTTTTCTGCAGCACAGCTTTTCTCCCTTATAGTTGCCTCCTCCGGCAGCACCTCACGCTCCTCTTCCATATACAATTGGAAACACTTGACCCCGAGAGAAATTGCACTAACTGCAATAAAACATATCGTATACACAGCCTACGTCTTCTGCAGCACCACACTTTTCTCCTTTAGACCTCGTTCACACGTTATTTGGTCAGTATTTTTACCTCAGTATTTGTAAGCTAAAACTAGGAGTAAAACAATCAGAAGACAAGTTTATTAGAAACACGTCACCACTTCTGTATTTTTCTCCCACTTTTGGTTTTGGCTTATTAATACTCAGGTAAAATACTGACCAAATACTGAACGTGTGAATGTGGCCTTATACACAGCCTCCACCTGCGGCGCCTCACTCTTCTCTATACACAGTCTCACACTGCAGCACCTCACTTCTCTCATTTTCCCATCACACCTCTCATTCGCCCCCTCACACCTCATTTCCCCCCTCGCACCTGTCATTTTGACCTCACACCTGTCATTTTCCGATCCCTCCACTATTTTCCCCTCACTCCACTATTTTCCCCTCACACGAGCACAGCAACTTCCTGTTATGAGCACAATGGTCTAATCCATGAGACTCCTCCCTTTCCCTTGATGTCATGCCTCACAGGCGCAAATAAATTCTAGACACGATGGAGTTAGATGTGGCCTGTGTCTGCCGCGCACTGATACTCTGAAGGCAGCGGCCCTGATTGTAGCTCGCAGCGGCTGGGACGTCGCAGCCTGTGAGTTTTGCAGGGTGGCTTTCGAGGTGAATGTGTCTCCACCTGTGTGCGCTAACAACATGGGCCGTGTGTAGGGGCTTTGCGTGTGGAGTGAGTGTGGCTATGCAGAGTGGGCGGGGCTATGTGGAGTGGAGTGGCGTGGCTTGATTCATACACAAACACACACATACATACACTCAGCTTTCTATGTATATAGATTGGGGAATATATTATTAAAGAAACAGTTGTCCTGGTAATGGACAACTCCTTTAAAAAAATTAAAAAAAACACCCTGCCAGGGAATTGCATGCTCCTCGGCCAGCTGCACTCTGATTTAGAAGTAACAAAAAGCTGGTTGGAAACCTCATTTGGACGCTGTAATAGTGGACATACTGAACAATACACTTTCCCAGAAACGGAAGTAGAATAATGCTGGCAAAACCTGAAAAAAAAAAGAGCCATTAAACATGTTGTGACGCAGTCATCATTTTTGGCTTTCACTTTACTTTTTTGTTTTGTTTTGTGATATTTGTTGCCTTTTTTGGCTCCAAATTCCCTAAAGTAGCACACACACTTCATGGAATTTGTGCCAAATCAAAAGGGCTCTTTTTCTTGCAACTTCTAAGCACAAAAAAAGCAATTTTTTTTATTTATTTTTTTTTAAAGTTAGAAATTTTACTACATTTTAAAAAGTCGCATTTGATGAATCAGTAAAGCCACAATGATGTAATAATCTGAAAACTAAGTAAACAATTGACAAGGTGCAAATCGTTTGATGAATTTGTCGCAAATCAAAACATCACTAACAAACTTATTCACGCCAAAAAAAATGACAAAAATGCAATGATAAATTGGGCCCACAAGGTTCATAGTGGATATGCTCTAAGAAAAAGCCAGAAAATATTCCTCATCTCTCCATAAATCGTTTACGAGATAAAGAGGTTGTCCACTACGTAGACAACCCCTTCTGAATCCCTATGTTTGTCCCCAGTGAACTAATCTCATGTTCTGTCATGCAGCCCCTGCAATCAATCAGCGCTGGCTTCACTCTCCTAAGGACATATGAAGACATTCAGAGGAAGGGAGAGCTGCGGCCGCCCTCTCATTTTCTTTGTATAACTGTAAAAGAGGAAAGTGAAGCAAGCGCTGCCACTGATTGATCGCAAGGATTACATGACAAAGTCATGCAAGCTGCGGGAAAGCCAGTGCAGACTCAGCTGGAATGGCACTGGCAGGGAGTATAAGTGTTATTATTTTACTGGGGGGGAACATAGGGATTGAAAAGGCATTGTCTAAGTAGTGAACAACCCCATTAAATGCAATCTGTCAGCAGGATTCCCACGCCATAGTATTTATTTGCATATTTAGCTCTTTCACATACAAGTCCCGCAATACCCTTACATGGCCAGCCCAGTCATTTGTTCCTGAGAAATTAGTGTTTCAATCGGTATGCAAATTAGGCATAGATCTGAAACCTCTGTCACTCCAGCTCTATTCCCTGCCAACCACCGCCTACTTGACTGCCCGCCTCTATGCTGTATGGTATGACCTCAGGCAAAGGAGTCATCAATCAAGTAGGAGGCGGAGGTGCTGGACAGAGAAGAGCTGAAGTGACAGAGTAATGCAGGAAAGGACTGGCCATGTAACAGTATTGCTGGACTGGTCTTTAAAAGACCTACATGCCCATATAAATTTAGCTAGGGAAGGGGAGGATGAAATCCTGCTGATAGATTCCCTTTAAAACTCATACAAAACAGTATTAAAAGCAGTTTTCGGAAGAAAAAAAAAACAACCCAAGGTTTGGGGAAGGGGAGAAAGAAAACAAAACCGGTTGCAATAGAGATACATAAAAGATATGTAACCCTACAGTGATCTGTGTAACAAGACAAGCTGTCCTCTCTGGTTTTACTTATCAAGCTGCAGGAGTTTCTCACCAACAAACACTACAAAGTCACACATCTAAAGCTGAATCCCAATATAAGGCACTTGGAAATGGCAGAATGTGTTACAGTGAAGGACTTGGACGTTTTCCAAAGATCTTTTGATTAACATTTCAGTCTTTTTAGAAGAGGAAACCATTTTTTTTTTTTTTTACTGAATGAACAGCCTTACATGAAAAAAAAATCCCATAATATGACCTGAGACATGCAGTGACAGAGACACACAAAAATTCCATTGTTCTAGAACTGGGCACTGACTGAGCCAGTAGATGAGTGTCTCCAACAAAGCACAACAAGAACAGAGGTCACTGGAGATCATCTTTCTATATGTCTGCTTTCATCCATCACAATCTCAGAAGCCGGGATAATGTAACAGTATGGCCATGGTGAAATCATACTAGCCAACTCCTGGGGAGACTCCCAGACCTGCTTAACCCCTGCAAGAGCAAACAAGTAGTCTGCTGAGACAAATTAGCGCCAGGAGAAGAGGATTGTTTATGGGGCCATTCTGACGTTGTTTAGAATGAAGCTCTCAAGAACGTTTTCTAGCAGCTTAAACGAAGACTACGGTTCGCTGTGCATGACTACAGTGGTGCTTGAAAGTTTGTGAACCTTCTTTTAAAGGTTGTGAAAGTTTTTAGAATTGTCCATATTTATGCACAAATTTGACATAAAACTACATCAGATTTCCACACAAGTTCTAAAAGTAGGTAAAGAGAACCAAATCAAATAAATGAGTCAAAAATACTAAAGTTTATCAGGGAAACGATCCAATATCACATCTGAGAGTGGCAAAAAAACGTCAACCTTTGCTGTCAGTATCTGGTGTGATCCCCTTGTGCAGCAATTACTGCATCTAAAAGTTTCTGGTAATTGTTGATTAGTCCTACACATTGGGTTTGAGGAATTTTAGCCCAATTCTTCCTACAAAACAGCTGCTACTGTGTTAGTGTTATGTTGGTGGGCTTTCACTTGTGAACGACTTACCTTAGGTCCTTCCACAACATTTGTAAAGGTTTAATACAAGGACTGGCTTGCTTATTCCAAAACTTTATTGTATTTTAACCATTCTGTTGTAGAACTACTTGCGTGCTTTGGGTCGTTGTCTTGCTGTATGACCCACATTCTTTTGAGAATCAGCTCTTGGACGTAAGCCCTAACATTTTCCTTTGGAATTTTCTGGTGTAGTTCAGAATGCATTATTCCACAAATAATGGCCCAGATTGAGCAAAACAGGACCAAACCATGAAACGGTTTCCCGGACGGTATCAGGTTTTTAAGCTGTAATGCAACTTTTCTTCTTTCTCCAAACATAAGGCTTAACATTGATCTTTGTTCCTTTAGACATCTGGTTTGTTCAAGAGTTCTTTAACAAACTACATATGGGGAACAATGTTCTTTTTGTAGGGCAGTGGCTTTATCCTTGCAATCCTGTTACGCACACCATTGTTGTTCAGTGTCCTCCTGATGATGGACTCATGGACATCATGATTAGCTAATTCAGAAGGCCTTTAATTGCTTAAACTTTACCTTGGGCTTGTCTTTGTGACCTTGAAGACCATTAAACAGGATGCTCTTGGAGTGATTTTTGTTGGTCAACCAATACTGGGAATTGTAAGAATGGCCTTCAATCTCCTCTATTTGTACACAAGCTATCTTACTATGGATTGGTTGAGTCTAAACTCTTTAGAGATGGTTTTATAAACTTTTCCAGCCTGATGAGCAACAACAACTCTTCTTCTGAGATCCTCAGAAATCTGCTTTGTTTGTGCCTCGATAAACTTCCATAATTGTGTTGTGAAGATCAGACTTTGATAGATTCGTGTTCTTTAAAAGAAAAAGTCCACCCGCTGTTTTCAATCAATGGCATGTTAATAAGGTCTAATTTTAGTTTCAAGTGATTGGTTAATCCTAAATTCAGATACTTTTGACACTCATGATTCCGAATGATTTTCTGAATTAAAAAAAAACACAAAGTTTAATATTTTGACTCAATTGTTTTCTTTATCCTCTTTTAAGACTTCTGTGAAAATCTGAGGCAGTTTTAGGTCAAATTTATACAGAAATATGGAAAATTCTGAAGCGTTAAAAAACTTAAGCACCACTGTGCTTTTCCCTCTGTGAATGGAGTCTCTTTTCAGGTTCTCCTAGGCATTTATTTGCAATTGTATCTGTGACCGCTACAGTTAGACTATTAGGACACTTGACCCTCTGGTTATGGATTCCGGACTAGAAGTTTCAGCATTTGCTCGACAGATGGAAACATCATTTAGTACAGAAGTGATAATAACACATGAAAATGACTGCACCGCAATGTTGTTACTTGTTATGCTGTATCTGTTGTATAAGAAACATAACAAAAAAATGTATTACACAGCAATAATATGCAAATAGCGAGTGAAAGGCTGTAGGTGCCAATGTCCTATGTCTTAATACAAGCTAGCAGCAGCCAATGGAAATCTGACAATCTTCTTGTAAAAGTGGACCTTTCACCAAATTTTTCATGTTGACCTGGTCACAGGACATAATAGTGGCTGCAAAGCAGAATAAGTTGTTTTTTTTTTTTTTTTTAATTTCGCCTCTACGCTGCATAGATATTAGCGATCAAAATATGTGCCACTTAAGCACATCAGAGAGATTTCAGTGGAGGTGAGTACTGTTCCCGTTTCTGATGCAGACTAATCAAAAGAAGGTAGTAACATACTGGAGAAAGAAGCAAATTGTCACTTCAGAGAAGAAGAGGACTAGAACTCTAGTGCCACTTATAGGAAGTAGCAATTCTAAACGTCAATGTTGACCCTTTATCAAGCCTTGTTACATGACTTAACCCCTATCTGACCTCGGACGGGATAGTATGTCCGAGGTCAGATCCCCTGCTTTGATGCAGGGCTCCGAGGTGAGCCCGCATCAAAGCCGGGACATGTCAGCTGTTTTGAACAGCTGACATGTGCCCGTAATAGGCGCGGGCAGAATCGCGATCTGCCCGCACCTATTAACTAGTTAAATGCCGCTGTCAAACGCAAACAGCGGCATTTAACTACCGCTTCCGGCCGGGCGGCCGGAAATGACGTCATCGCCGACCCCCGTCACATGATCGGATGTCGGCGATACATCTCCATTGTAACCATAGAGGTCCTTGAGACCTCTATGGTTACTGATCGCCGGTGGCTGTGAGCGCCACCCTGTGGTCGGCGCTCACAGCACACCTCCATTTCTGCTACATAGCAGCGATCAGCAGATCGCTGCTATGTAGCAGAGGCGATCGAGTTGTGCCTGCTTCTAGCCTCCCATGGAGGCTATTGAAGCATGGCAAAAGTAAAAAAAAAAAAAAGTTGAAAAAAATGTGAAAAAAATAAAAAAAAAATATAAAAGTTTAAATCACCCCCCTTTCGCCCCAATCAAAATAAATCAATAAAAAAAATATAAAATCTACGCATATTTGGTATCGCCGCGCTCAGAATCGCCCGATCTATCAACTAAAAAAAGCATTAACCTGATCGCTAAACAGCGTAGCGGGGGAAAAATTCAAAACGCCAGAATTACGTTTTTTTGGTCGCCGCGACATTGCATTAAAATGCAATAACGGGCGATCAAAAGAACGTATCTGCACCGAAATGCTATAATTAAAAACGTCATCTCGGCACGCAAAAAATAAGCCCTCAACCGACCCCAGATCACGAAAAATGGAGACACTACGGGTATTGGAAAATGGCGCAATTTTTTTTTTTTTAGCAAAGTTTGGATTTTTTTTTCACCACTTAGATAAAAAATAACCTAGTTATGTTAGGTGTCTATGAACTCGTACTGACCTGGAGAATCATAATGGCAGGTCAGTTTTAGCATTTAGTGAACCTAGCAAAAAAGCCAAACAAAAAACAAGTGTGGGATTGCACTTTTTTTGCAATTTCACCGCACTTGGAATTTTTTTCCCGTTTTCTAGTACACGACATGCTAAAACCAATGATGTTGTTCAAAAGTACAACTCGTCCCGCAAAAAATAAGCCCTCACATGGCCAAATTGACGGAAAAATAAAAAAGTTATGGCTCTGGGAAGGAGGGGAGTGAAAAAGGAACACGGAAAAACGAAAAATCCCAAGGTCATGAAGGGGTTAAGATAGAAGCCAAAACCAGAATCTCAATTTGTAGACAATGTGTTTCAGAGTACTGCCCCTCTTCAGTGCAAACTATTAGATCTGGTTTGGCGAAAATGTTGCCATTTTTTTTTCATACCACGATATGTATGGAAAACCAAAATTACAAATTTACAACATTTCACACTGATCCCCGGGGCTATTTTAAATTCATATTTCCTTGTCTTTTCAGGAATATTTTACAATACAGTAGTTTATCATTAGGGTTTAGTCACACTAAACGACTTACCAACGATCACGACCAGCGATACGACCTGGCCGTGATCGTTGGTAAGTCGTTGTGTGGTCGCTGGGGAGCTGTCACACAGACAGCTCTCTCCAGCGACCAACGATCAGGGGAACGACTTCGGCATCGTTGAAACTGTCTTCAACGATGCCGAAGTCCCCCTGCAGCACCCGGGTAACCAGGGCAAACATCAGGTTATTAAGTGCAGGGCCGCGCTTAGTAACCCGATATTTACCCTGGTTACCATTGTAAAAGTTAAAAAAAAAAAAAAAACACTACATACTCACATTCTGATGTCTGTCACGTCCCCTGACTGTCAGCACCGGCAGTTAACAGCGGTGACGTCACCGCTGTGCTCTGCTTTACGGCCGGCGCTGACACTGTGCAGGGAAGCTCTCAGCAGCAGCGCGTGCATTAGCAGCGTTCCTGCCGAAAGCAGTTTTAACCCTGGGGACATGACAGACATCAGAATGTGAGGATGTACTGTTTTTTTTAATTTTTTTTTTTCAACTTTTACAATGGTAACCAGGGTAAATATCGGGTTACTAAGCGCGGCCCTATTTACCCTGGTTACAAGTGAACACATCGCTGGATCAGCGTCACACACGCCGATCCAGCAATAACAGTGGGTGATCAGCGACCAAAAAATGGTCCTGATCATTCCCCAACGACCAACGATCTCCCAGCAGGGGCCTGATCGTTAGTCGCTGTCACACATAACGAGATCGTTAGCGGGATCGTTGCTACGTCACCAAAAGCGTGACGTTGCAACGATATCGTTAACGATATCGTTATGTGTGACTTACCCTTTAGAGTAAAGGTACCGTCACACATAACGATATCGTTAACGATATCGTTGCAACGTCACGCTTTTGGTGATGTAGCAACGATCCCGCTAACGATCTCGTTAGGTGTGACAGCGACCAACGATCAGGCCCCTGCTGGGAGATCGTTGGTCATTGGGGAATGATCAGGACCATTTTTTTGGTCGCTGATCACCCGCTGTCATCGCTGGATCGGCGTGTGTGACGCCGATCCAGCGATGTGTTCACTTGTAACCAGGGTAAATATCGGGTTACTAAGCGCAGGGCCGCGCTTAGTAACCCGATATTTACCCTGGTTACCATTGTAAAAGTTAAAAAAAAAAAAAAACAGCACATACTCACATTCTGATGTCTGTCACGTCCCCCGGCGTCCACAGGGTTAAAACTGCTTTCAGCAGGAGCGCTGCTAATGCATGCGCTCCGGCCTAGAGTTTCCCTGCACTGTGTCAGCGCCGGCCGTAAAGCAGAGCACAGCGGTGACGTCACCGCTATTCCTGCCGGCGCTGACACAGTCAGGGGACGTGACAGACATCAGAATGTGAGTATGTAGTTTTTTGGTTTTTTTTACTTTTACAATGGTAACCAGGGTAAATATCGGGTTACTAAGCTCGGCCCTGCACTTAGTAACCCGATGTTTACCCTGGTTACCCGGGTGCTGCAGGGGGACTTCGGCATCGTTGAAGACAGTTTCAACGATGCCGAAGTCGTTCCCCTGATCGTTGGTCGCTGGAGAGAGCTGTCTGTGTGACAGCTCCCCAGCGACCACACAACGACTTACCAACGATCACGGCCAGGTCGTATCGCTGGTCGTGATCGTTGGAAAGTTGTTCAGTGTGAAGGTACCATAAGGGTTACAATGACTGATAACACCTCTAAACGTAACACAGCTTACCCTGCTCCCCCTCCCATCATAATGAACTTTGCTCACACTTCTTTGTTGATTCACTACAAAAGATAGTGTCAGGGTCTGATCATTTGTTTGGAGGATAGGAGTGGTGTTGCACTGCTGAGGAGATATTCCCAATAAGGATCCAGAGAACATGATGTAGGAATAACAAAGCAATTTATTATTAACTAGATGGTGGCCCGATTCTAACGCATCGGGTATTCTAGAATATGCATGTCCACGTAGTATATTGCCCAGCCACGTAGTATATTGCCCAGCCACGTAGTATATTGCCCAGTCACGTAGTATAATGCCCAGCCACGTAGTATATTGCCCAGTCACGTAGTATGTTGCCCAGTCACGTAGTATGTTGCCCAGTCACGTAGTATGTTGCCCATTCACGTAGTATGTTGCCCAGTGACGTAGTATATTGCCCAGCCACATAGTATATAGCAGAGCCACGTAGTATATTTCCCAGTCACAAAGTATATTGCCCAGCCACGTAGTACGGTATATTGCCCAGTCACGTAGTATACTGTCCAGCCACGTAGTATATAGCAGAGCTACGTAGTATATTGCCCAGTCACATACTATATTGCCCAGCCACATAGTTTATTGCTTAGTCACGTAGTATATTGCCCAGCCACGTAGTATATTGCCCAACTACGGAGTATATTGTCCAGCCACATAGTATATTGGCCAGCCACATAGTATATTGCCCAGCCACGTAGTATATTGCCCAGCACAGAGCCACGTAGTATAGAGACTTTAAAAAAAAAATAAACATATACTCACCTTCCGAAGGCCCGTTGAAGTCCTGCTATGCTCACCATCCGCCGCCTTTCCCGCTCCTCGTCACGCTCCCGGGACCGCTCCATTGCAAGCGGCACCTTCTGGTCCCAGGGCTTGTGTGAGCAGGACCTATGATGACGTCGCGGTCACATGACCGTGATGTCACGGCAGGTCCTTGTTGCACACCAGCCCTGGGACCGGAAGCTACCGCTTGCAATGGAGCGGTCCCGGGAGCGTGGCGAGGAGCGAGAAAGGAGGCGGAGGGTGAGTATAGCAGGTTTTTTTTTTGTTTGTTTGTTTTTTTTAACATGACATTTTTACTATTGCTGCTGCATAGGCAGCATCAATAGTAAATAGTTGGGGACACACAGGGTTAATAGCAGCGGTAACTGAGTGCGTTACACCGCGGGCCGTTACCGCTGCCATTAACCCTGTGTGAGCGGTGAGTGGAGGGGGATTAGGGAGCGGGCGCCGGGCAGTGAGTGCAGGGGAGTAGGGGAGGAACTAATCGGACTGTGGCCGTCGCTGATTGGTCGCAGCAGCAATGACAGGCAGCTGCCGAGACCAATCAGCGAATGAATAACCGTGACAGAAGGACAGACAGACTGACGGAAGTGACCCTTAGACAATTATGTATATAGATATGTTTCAAAGATGGACTAACTTCTTCATCAGGGGAAGCAATGTAATAATCATAAACATTGTTACTGTGGTTCTCCTGATGAAAACGTTAGTCCAAATTTGAAACTGTCATGATTCCACTACTCACAGTGCCCTAATGAGGCTGTGAGTGACAGCTCAGCCACCCTATAGGATCAAGGGCATGCTGAGCTGACAGTATTGTTCGTACTGTGAATCACATCCCAGTCATCCAATTTGAGGCAGGGACGTGCTGGGCTGTCAGTATTGGGAATGACAGCCCAGCTGTCCAACCTGACCGGGTCTGTGGGGTCTCCTCCAGGTGTCACCTGTTCATGGTGATTTCCTGGCTATTCAGCTGGCTAGTAATGATCAGAACACTGCCAGATGTAGCTTTGCTCTATGTTCTGATTTTAGGATCTTTGTTACCAGACCTCGGATTTGCCTTTTGACTACTCGTTTCTACTACCACTTTTGCCTTTGAAGCACTCTGCCTCTGACTATCAGTTTGTCTTTTCCCTTTGCCTTTGAAGTATCCTCCAGGCTTTTGATCTTGGACTCCTTGACTTTCCCTCACAGCATGTCTGAGAGAAGGGAATCAGTGTCACAGGAATGCAGTAAAAATAAACTGGTTTGTTATTCCTATATCACATCCTTATTGGGAATATCTCCTCGGCAGTGCAGATCACCACTCCTATCCTCCAAACAAATGCTAACTTGGCAGATTTTCCTGTCCTTAGGGTGCTGCAACAGCTGTTTCTGTGGGTTTCGCAACCCCAAAAGGTGAGCAGTTACCTCTCCCTTCACCTGTACTTGGCTACTGGGTAAGGCCGGGTTCACATTAGCATTCGGGGGCTCTGCGGAGGGCTGCGTACTTCCTCCTTTAAGCCCCACCTACTTCCGCATGCGTCCTGTGTACCTATCTTTAACAATGGGTATGCAGGACATGCGGATGCGTTGCTTTCATGCACCCGCCGTCCACACAAAACGCAACTTGTTGCGTTCCCGTGCGGTCGGCAGGCACGTCATTTAATTTTTTTTTATTTTTAATTAAGATCATTTTTTCAGCAAGCTTTCTTTTTCGTGCAGTAATGTAACTACAAGAGTTGCAGTGGCCGCAGCTGTGACTGGGCCACTCGGTCCAGGGGCCCTACAACAACCGTTTCCCACCAGGCCATTCTTAGCATGGCACAAAAGATTAGGACCCTTGTGTGCCAACGGCCATAGGTATCATAAAAGCTGTACATTTTTAATTTCATTTATGCCAAGCACACCCGATCAAATCCAGCATGTCCTGGGAAGAAGGGGAGTGTTGAATGGTAACGCCTGGAATCACAGCCTCGGCAGACTGTTTTCTACCTGTCCTTGCTTGCTTGGGAAAAGGAAGAAAATCTCTTTTTGCTTCTTCCCTTATGTGGTTCCAGCCAGTTTAGCACAAAGGAACCTGGCAGCTATGGCCACATAAAGAAAAAAGAATGAAACATGATTAGGCATTGTATTGGGGGAGTTTGTGTAATAAATAAGTAGGCTCAGTAATAAATGTCTGTACCAGATGGGAGAAGAAAGAGGAAAGTCACTGACTAATAAGAGGAGACCTCAGCCATGAGTCCCCGGAATGATTGCCTTTGTGGACCAGAACTACATTCACTTGTATGGGCTAATATTTATTTTTATGGAACCACTTAGGAAGGAAAGGAATTTTAAAGTTTACTATGAGGACCCAGAACTTTGTAGTTATGCCCTGCATTAATGTACCACTGCAGATCTATGTAACGGCACAGTCCCTTCAATATTGAAATATTCAATAATATTTGTGAAGAATGAGACATATATAGTATGACTAATTTTTATTTCATAGCACAAAGTAAGGAAGGGACAACTTGAGCAATGTCTTGGCTGGTCTGGTCTCCGAGGACGTAGAGCATTTTCTACCACTGTTTGCCAAATCAATCTGAAAACTGAAAAATGAGTCACGATAGATGGTTTCTAACAGTGCAAAAGCAAGTGAGAGATGAGGAAGAAACAACGGGGGATGTTTAGGAAAGTCATGGTTAATTGCCTTCTGTTGAATCCATCTATAAAAAGCAGAAGCATGTGAGTGCCATAGTGGAGAGCATTCCAAGCACAACAGCTTAGAGGCCATTCATTCTCTATGTATAGCGCTTGTGTCCTACAGCGCTAAGCCCTACATTGACCTGTCTGGGCTTGTAGATGAATAAAGCTGAATTAAGCTTCAATATGGGGAAAGTCACAAAAGTAACACTTTATATAAAAAATTATATGTAAGAAACTAGGTAAAACATTAACTTTTATAATGCTTAACCCCTAATTGACAGAGTGAATTTTGTACTTTGTGACCAAGCCAATTTTTACAATTCTAACCAGTCACTTTATGAGGTTAATCCTCTGGAATGCTTCAGCGGATCCCACTGATTCGGAGACTTTTTTCGTGACATATTGTACTTCATGTTTGTGGTAAAATTTCTTCGATATGACTTATTTATGAAAAAACGGAAATTTGGCAAAAATTTTGCAATTTTCAAACTTTCAATTTCAGAGAGTGGTGTCACACAACATAGTTAATAAATAACATTTCCCACATGTCTACTTTACAGCAGCACAATGTTGGAAACATAATTTTTTGTTGTTAGAAAGTTACAAAGGTTAAAAGTTGACCAGCGATTTCTCATTTTTCCAACAAAAGACATTTTTTTAGGGACCACCTCACATTTTAAGGGAGTTTGGGGGCTCAATATAGCAGAAAATACTCAAAAGTAACACCATTCTAAAAAACTGCTCCCCTCAAGGTGCACAAAACCACATTCAAAAAGTTTATTAACCCTTTAGGTGCTTCACGAGAATTAAAGCAATGTCGAAGGAAAAAATGAACATTTTGCTTTTTCACAAAAAATTACTTTGAAGCCAAACTTTTTTTATTTTCACAATGGTATCAGGAGAAAATTGGCCACACAATTCTTTGTGCAATTTATCCTGAGTACACCGATACCCCATATATAGGGGAAAGCCATTGTTTTGGCACATGGCAGGGCTCAGAAGGGAGGGAGCACCGTTTGACTTTTTTGACGCAAAATTGGCTGGAATCAATGGTGAGCGCCATGTCATGTTTGGAGACCCTCTGATGTACCTAAACTGTGGAAACCCCCCAATTCTAACTTAAAAACCTAACACAGCTCTAACCCCAACACACCTCTAATCTCAACTATAACCCTAACCCCAACACCACCCTATGCCCAACACATCCTTAACTCCAACCCTAGCCCAACCTTAGCCCAACCCTAACTCAACCCCAACACTATCACTATCCCAACCCTAACCCCCACCCTAGCCCCAATCCTAACACAACCCTAGCACCAACCCTAACCCTAGCTCTAACCCCAACCCTAACCCTAGCTCTAATCTCAACCCTAACTGAGAAATAAATATACTTTTTTACTTTATTATTTTTACTTTATTAATTATTTTTATTTAAGGGGGTGATATAGGGAGGTTTGATTTACTATTTTCTATTTTGATCACTATGATAGACCCTATCACAGTGATCAAAACGAACCAATAGGAGAAATCTCCCATTGTTTCCGGGTGCTGGCAGGCAGATCTCGGCCGGCGCACTGCGCATGCGCCCGCCATCATCTTCCTGGCAGAAGATGCTGAGTGCAGGGGGACATCACCAGGGGATGCAAGAGGTACCGGGGGCTTGGGGGATCCCATTTCTCACTCCTGTGATGTGCTAGATCATAGAGGAGAGAGAAATAAATAGTTAATCTGACTTTTTTTTTTGCGGTCGCCGTTATTTGGAATAACGGCGATCGCAACACTGGTGACTGTATAAAACCGACCCAAATCATGTTCTCAAGAGAATTTCCGACGCAGGGGGGAGTTCTAACCTTATTTATCAGCGCCATTAATAAGAAGCACTGAGGAATAAGTACTCTTACCTGCTGCCATTAAAAGGTGTATCAGTGGTCGTTAAGGGGTTAAAACACAACTAAACATTTTACCTACCAAATCTTCCATGTTTCTATATAGTTAAATAACCGGGCCAAATTCTACATTTCTGACCAATGTCACTTTATGAGGTAAGAACTCTGGAACGCTTCAATGTATCCCACTGATTTTTATTGCGGCATATTGTACTTCATGGTATTGGTAAAATTTCTTCAATATGACTTGCGTTTATTTGCAAAAATAAAAAAAAACGGAAATTTTGATATTTTCAAACTTTTAAGTTTCATGCCCTTAAATCAGAGTTCGGTAACACAAAATAGTTAAACAACATTTCCCATTTGTCTACTTTACATGAGCCCAATTTTTGAAACAATGTTTTTTTACTAGGAAGTTATAAGAGTTAAAAGTTGACCAGTGATTTCTAATTTTTCAACAAAATTTACAAAACAATTTTTTTTTTAGGGACCACATTACATTTCAAGTGATTTTGAGGGGTCTATATGACAGAAAACATCCAACAGTGACACCATTCTAAAAATTGCATCCCTTGAAGTGCTCAAAACCACATTCATTAAGTTTATTAACCCTTCAGAAGCTTCTCAGGAATTTTTAGAATGTGGAAGGAAAAAATTAACATTTAACTTTTTTCACAAAAATTTTACTTTAGACCCCAAATTTTTATTTCCACAAGGGTAACAGGAGAAATAGCACAACAATTTTTGAGGTCCATTTTCTGGTGAGCATGTCAATACCCCATATATTGGGGTAAACCACTGTTTGGGAGCACGGCAGGGCTCAGAAGGGAAAGAGCACCATTTGACTTTGAATACAAAATTTGCTGGAATAATTAGCGTCATGTCGCGTTTGGATTGGAGAGCCCCTGATGTGCCTGAACAGTGGTGCTCTGCCTAAACAGCAAAAACACCCCCACAAGTGACCTGATTTTGGAAACTAGACCCTTTAAGGAATGTATTCAAATGTGTGGTGAGCACCTTGATCACCCAGGTGCTTTACATAAATTTATAACGTTGAGCAGTGAAAATTAAAAAAAAAAAAAAAAAAAAAAATCACATTTTTCACACAAAAATTTTATTTTAGCCCAAAAATGTTTATTTTTTCCAAGGGCAACAGTAGAAAATGGAATCTGGGGGAGCAGCATTTGCTAGATTTCTTTTGGTGGAAAGCAGGAGACATAACGCTTTTCCAGAGCCTTGGTGCTACCCGTAATGTGGAAGCCCCTATATTTCTGTTAACAGATGACGGACCTGAGTGGGGACTAGGTTTTTTTCTGAATTGATTTGAAGCTTTTGTTATGAACATTTTATATAACGTTTGGGGATCACATTTATTTTTTATTTTTACGGCGATCCTTGTGCGGTTTTAGTGATTACATGACTAGATATTGGGTCGGTGCGATTACAGCAATAGCAGATTTATACAGTTTTTTCTGTTTGGCTACTGTTACACACTAAAACACGCTTTTTTTGTTAAAACTACTTTTTGCATTGCCATATTTTGAAAGCTATCAGTTTCCATATTTCGGCCAACAGTCATGTTATGGCTTGTTGTTTGCCGGACGAGTTGACATTTTTATTGGTACCATTTTAGGGCACATGACATTTTTTAATCGCTTTCTATTCCAATTTTTGGAGGCAGAATGAACACACACCAGCAATTCAGGAAGTGTTTTGGGGGATTTTTCTTTATGCCGTTCCACGTGTGTTAAAATTGGTATGGCAGCTTTATTCTTCGGGTCAGTACGATTACAGCGATACCTCATTTATATAGTTTATGGTTTTGTGCTTTTACACAAAAAAAAACTATTTTACAGAAAAAATAATTATTTTTGCATCGCTTTATTCTGAGAGCTATAATTTTTTTATTTTTCTGCTGATGGAGCTGTATGACGGCTTGTTTTTTTCCGGGACAAGATTACGTTTTCAGCTGTACCATTTTTATTTACATCCATCTTTTTGATTGCATGTTATTGCTTCTTGTTCAGTGGTATGATAAAGCATTGTTTTTTAGCTTTTTTTTTTTTTAGTGTTCACTGAAGGGGTTAACTAGTCTGACAGTTTTAGAGAGCGGGTTGTTACGGACACGGCTATACCAAATAGGTGTACTTTTATTGTTTTGTTTTTTATTTACATAAATAAATGTAATTATTGGAAAAAAAGTCTTAAATGATTTAAAAAAATATATTTTTACACTATATATATATATATATATATATATATATATATATAATTTTTTTTTTTTTACTTTTTTGTCCCAGAATGGAACATTACTGTATTACATCAGATCTCTGATCTGACACTCTAAAAGGCAGGGAAGGAGGCATGCGCACCTGCATTCAGCAGGCACTCACAAGACACCTTCCCTGCAGGACCCCGCGGCCATCTTGGAGTCGAGGGTCTCCATTGAGATCATCAGGACAACACGATTGCATCGCATTGTCCTGATGGAAACGCGCAGGGAACAGATTCCCTGCGCGATGCTCCTCTATGCCGCTGTCACTGCTGATAGCGGAATCAGAGAGGTTAAATGCCCGCAATCGGTGCCAACACCGATCGTGGGCGTTGCTGCGAGGTATCAGCTCTCATACACAGCTGACACCCGCATGCGATCTCCGAGGCATTCAGTGTGAGGCCGCACGACCGCAGAACCGTACATATGCTGCTGTTTGCAGGAACGCAGTTAACGCAGAGCAGTATATGTACGGCACATGTCAAAAAGAGGTTAAAAAGTAACCGTCATGTTAATTTTTATTTCGTAAATCAACAGTGCACATGAAAATAAGCAATTTTGTAATATATGTTATCAGACAGATTTGCTTCTTTCTCTGCCAAAATTTCAAGTCATTATCAAAATTCTCAATTCTGAAGTAATGTGTGAAGACAGACTTCCCCATTATAGAGATAGATGGACACTGGCACTGATAAGATTCTCTCTGGATGGGAGGAGATAGAGGCAGAGCTCCTTCTGTCTACCTAGAAATAATAATAATTTTATTTCTATAGCACCAACATATTCCGCAGCACTTTACATTTTAGATGGGACTTGTACAGACAATAGACATTACAGAGGAATGAGGGCCCTGCTCGCAAGTTTACAATCTATGAGGAAATAGGGGAACAACTGCTTTCATTATCCTGACCAGCCATAATGTAAGAAATCGGGTGTTCATGTAATGCTGCATGAACTGGTTACCAACCAGTATGTGTAAAAGTACAGACACAGAGGGCTATTAAATGCATAAAGCGTGTGAGAACAGATGATACAAGGGTCCTGGTTATGAAGAAAATTTTGAATGGGCAATACAGGAATAGTAAAATAAATGTGTTGAGGCTATGGTAGGCCAGTCTTAAGAAATGTGCTTTTAGGGTACGCTTAAAATTGTGGATATTGGGGATTAATCGTATTATCTTGGGAAGTGCATTCCAAAAAAGTGGCGCAGCACGCAAGTAGTCTTGGAGACGGGAGTGGGAGGTTCTGATTATTGAGGATGTTAACCTTAAGTTATTAGCAGAATCGAGGGCACGGGTAGGGTGGTAGACTGAGCCAAGGGAGGAGATAAAGGGTGGTGCTGAATCGTGGAGCGCTTTGTGGGTGAGAGTTATAAGTTTATATTGAACTATGGAGTGGATGGGTAGCCAGTGTAATGACTGGCACAAGGCAGATGCATTGGTGTAACAGTTGGTAAGGAATATGATCCTGGCTGCAGCATTCAAGACAAATTGAAGAGGGGAGAGTTTGGTAAGAGGGAGACCGATTAGTAGAGAGTTACAATAAACCCGACGAGAATGAATAAGAGCAACAGTAAGAGTTTTTGTAGAGTCAAAAGTAAGAGACAGTTGAATTTTAGAAATGTTTTTGAGGTGTAAATAACAAGAGCGAGCCAGAGATCAAATGTGGGGGGTTAATGAAAGCTCTGAAATCAAGTATGACCCCAAGACAGCGGCCATGTTGCTGGGGAGTAATGGTAGAACCACACACGAAGATGGCAATGTCGGACATAGGTAGGTTAATGGAGGGATGAATCACAAGGAGTTCAGTTTTTGACAGGACAATATGTTGGAGACAGCGGTAAGAAAATCACTGGTGTTTTGTAATAATGAAGGTGTGATGTCAGGAGTAGAGGTGTATAATTGGGTGTCCTCAGCATAGAGATAATCTTTATTTTTTATATAGCGCTAACATATTCCGCAGCGCTTTACATTTTTTCACACATTATCATCGCTGTCCCCGATGGGGCTCACAATCTAAATTCCCTATCAGTATGTCTTTGGAATGTGGGAGGAAACCGGAGTACCCGGAGGAAACCCACGCAAACACGGAGAGAACATACAAACTCTTTGCAGATGTTGTCCTTGGATTCGAACCAGGACTCCAGCGTTGCAAGGCTGCAGTGCTAACCACTGCGCCACCGTGCCGCCCCAAATTACTGATTATCCAATAGGGGCAGTATTCAAAGAGAAGAGGAGGGGGCAGAGGACTGATCCTTGAGGAACCCCAACAGTAAGGAGAAGATGAGAGGAGGAGGAACCAGAAAAAAATACAGTGAAGGAGCGGTCAGAGAGGTAGGAGGAGAACCAGGAGAGGACGATGTCCTTGAGGCCGATGGAGCGGAGCATAGTAAGAAGGAACTTGTGATCCACAGTGTTGAATCTCATCAGTAGCCGCTGTCATCTATCTAAGTAATGATAAAGTCTGTCTTCACTGAATACAGATTTTACATAAGAATTGAGAATTTTAACAATGAATAATCAATTTTGGCAGAGAAAGGAGCAGATTCATATGATAAGATATATTACAAAATTGCTTATTTTCATGTGTACTAAGGATATAAGAAATAAAAAAACCTTAGCATTTAAATAGTGTCATACCCTAATGCCATGATACGGGCTCCTGCACACACAGACCTGTGTGTAACATGTGCCTATATCTCATGTTCACAACGGTAAATCTAAACACTCCAAAATCCATTAGTACTTGGGTGTTAGAAATTAAGTGGAATTTTGCATTGACTATACAAGGGCAGGGAAAGCTCCAGCTAATTATAGGTCACGAATATTTGCTCTCTGCGAGGAGAAAATCAGTTCTGTGGTCTTTGCCATCATGTCCGATAGTGAAGCAGCTGCTGAAAGAATTTGACTCATCCCACGAAATTCCAGGAGGATTTTAATGATATGTGCAGAACACACCAGCCATGTGCTCCTTCTTCTCTGCCCGATCTTCAGTGACTTATCAGATCGTTTACTCCCGACGAGATACAGAATTTTTTCTAAGTACACCTTTATCAGACGAATGGAGGTCGGACACAGCCATGTTCCCACTGCGCACAGTTGTACATTTGTCACATGTCCTATGAAATGCTTCTTGTATATGCCTAGTGTATCCATAGGGCACAAAAGGTTAGAAATACGCCAAAATCCTGTCCTTTAGGTACCACCTGACTGACACAGATTGGCACAGCTTTTTTCAAACTATACACACAAAAAAAAAAAGCATTCCACCAAAAAATCTATACCGAGTGGTATGTTGTTTTTGGAAATGGAACCAATACGCAAATCATCGCATAAGTCAGGTTAAATGTCTATCAAAAGATTTTTCTGATCTATACAGAAAAAAAAACAAAATGTGAATAGAGCCTTATTTCTAGTCTTATTACTTGGGAAATGGAGCACGTAGATTGATTATGATTTTTCAGGGCGGGATCATTAACATTACATTTCTAGCACACAAACCATCAGCTCTTACATGACTGTAAATGTTCATTTTCCACTGGGAATGAAAACCAACTTTTGAATGGAGGAAAGATTTCATAGTGAGTCACCGTATTTCATTTTTCTGTTATGTCCACAGAAACATACATTTTAATGTCTTGGGCCAAAGATTTATATCAAACCGTAATGACCTGATTAAAATGTCAAGGTTTATAATGTTCTGTACAATGAGGCCTTGGTTAAAGAAACAAGAGCTAGGGAGATGGAGATGAAATAATGGTCTGGCTCGTAGCATCATTAAAGGCTGTCACCAGAAAGGAGTAGTAACAACTTGGAATAATTCTAAAAATTAACTTTTATTGGGTAACGATTTAAAAAACTAAACCCACAGAAAAAACGAACAAAATATTTTTAAAATAAAGTGCACGTGTGCAAAAAGTGCGGTACCATAGAATAATAAAAGGTAGCGGATTACCACTAATGTACCCAAGAAAGAGTAAAGGACACAAAAAGACTTCAATCAAAGAGGCTTAGCCCCATCTCAAGACTCAACAGAACATATATGTGAGTTATTTGGGATCCATACTTATCAACACATGTACTGAAAAGAGGCTTCATCATTAAGCCCATCACATTTCATGTAAAAATATAAGTCTGGTATATAATTCAACAGAAACCAGGAAGGTTAGGCAGATTCATCAGGGGAGTGGGGCATCAAACCTATGCCCAGAGTGAGCACAGGATTTGTGCCCCACTCCCCTGATGAATTTGAGAAAACACGTGGGGAGAAGAGTTTTGTCTGGGTGAGACCAAGATGGGATCCAGTTGATTGCAATATCCCCTGGTCTATGGACAGAGAATGAGTCAGAAAGCTGGAATGAGTGAGATTGTTCCTAACTTCCTTGCGCTTTATTGAACTGACTATCTGCCTAACCTTCATGGTTTTTGTTGACTTGTATAAGAGGATATAAATCAGGTCCCCAAAAAACTGTTTCATCCCACGATTTATTTAGTAGCTTTGATACCCCTAGAGTGTATACAATTATGAATGATGAGACAGGGATTTGGAATTAAGGATTACAAATCCTGTCCTTGATAATTATTTATGTACACTCGTGTATATAAGGGAGCAACGTGGACCCCTGTGGTAGGGCATACCTACAGCCATATACTGTATTTGAAAAGTACAGCTCTCTAGGCTAAATTATGGACACATGGTTATAGGCCATTATACAGTGGTCGAATAAAACCTCTTTTCAGTACATGTGTTGATAAGTATGGATCCCAAATAACTCACATATATGTTCTGTTGAGTCTTGAGATGGGACTAAGCATCTTTGATTGAAGTCTTTTTGTGTCCTTTACTCTTTCTTGGGTACATTAGTGGTAATCCGCTACTCGGAAATCGGTATCTACAGGCTCACAGTGTTATAAAAAAAATAAGCAAATACTAATCTTTAAAATCCTGTGCTGTTCCAGCACAGTCACTGGTGATCCCCACTGCTTCTTGTCATCACTACTTAAGGCGACTTACCCATCACATGATGTCACTACAACGGCTAATCAGTATCTCATGCAGTAATGTCCCAGACTATACATTACGATGCACCCAGCGATGGTTGGCATGGTCATGTGATGCTGCATTGTACGGGAAGTCATCACAAAACAATGACAAGAAAGGATAAGTGGACCATAGGTATCAGCTGCAATACACTAAAGGTACCGTTACACTAAGCGACGCTGCAGCGATATAGACAACGAGCCGATCGTTGCAGCGTCGCTGTTTAGGTCGCTAGGAGACGTCAAACACGGCAACAGCAGAACGATGCAGGAGCGATCCAGTGACGTACTTATAGTTCTTGCTGGTTGTTAGCTCCATGATAAAACATTGCTGGCATCGTTGCTTTTGCTGTCAAACATGACGAATCACGCCGACCTGACGACCAAATAAAGTTCTGGACTTCTAGCTACGACCAGCGATGTCACAGCGGGATCCTTATCGCTGCGGCGTGTCAAACACAACGAGATCGCTATCCAGGACGCTGCAACGTCACGGATCGCTGTCGTTCTCGTTCTAAAGTTGCTCAGTGTGAAGGTACCTTTAGAGGGTATGCTCACACAGAATGAATACACAGAGGATTTCCTGTAGAGTACCACCAAGGAATAGTCCCATTCCAAGAGGCCGATTTTGGCTTTTCTATTCTGAACATATGGCAATTCTGTGGTCCAGGACAAAGCAGAATGTACAAAGTGCTCCTTAGTGTTCCAGATTTAAGATATTGGTGACCTGTCCATTACAACTATGGCAAAATCAGTAGGAGCCCTAAACCCCTGCAATCCCACTGATCAACTATCGACAGCTCTGGCAGCTACCATACAGAGATCGGAGATGAATGGTACAGCTCCATTCACTGGGCAGTGGCCATTCCCGGGTACTGAAGATCATCTCCTTTTTACTTCAATAGTAGTGTTAGGTTTGCCGAAAACAAACCTACGTCTAGAACATAAATATAATTAAAACAGAAGGTAAACCCCTTACCTTTGGTGGTTTTCTACAGAGAACATGAATTCCAGAAAACAAAGAAGATTGGGTGGATCATCAGAAACATGAAAGAGAAAAAAGAAAAAAAAATGCAAAATCAGCAAGAAGTCTAAATAATAGTCAGGATGCAGAAAACTGTTAGCCTTAGGAGCCATTTGCATTACTCCAAAATCCAACATGAACTTGCCAAAGGCTAGGCAACAGAACAGCAACTGAAGACAAATAGCTCGCGTTCATGTGATACATTAATACATAGAATATTCCATTTTGCTGCATAGCAAATAATCAAAAGAAAAACAACTGATTTATGTTGTGATCATACTCCTCAACCAAATTGTATCGAGTCACCACAATGACATTATGTGTCGGCAGACATCAGTAAAATCCCATAACAATATGGAGTCTGATGAAATATGAATTCAGAAGAAAAAAATAAGTTGGCAGATAATCATTAACGAGTGTTATGAATGAGATTTTCAGGATTATCTTGAATGTAAACAGGCTGCTGATCAGCCAATGGAACGGGTGCGACTATCGGTACAAGTTTCCCGAGCGGAGGTTGCATTGTGCTGTTCACCGGTTCATATAAATAGACCCTTAGCGTTTAGTTTCACATCCCTATAGCCGATCTTTCCCTTAATCCATATGAATAAAGCTCGGCCATTTCCAGGAGGCGTGAAGGGCTGCTCTGGCCATGTTTAGCACAGACGTTGCTGCTGGGACCAGTAGTCCACAACTGTTCCGAGATTCTTCGCGAACCTCCCCTTTCTCAAGCACCAAGCAAGGAAGAAAAGGTTGTTTGTATTGGCTATCTACTGGCTAACCCTGCTCCGTCATAGACAAATGTCATCCACATCTGGTCAATTAACTAATCACTATGTACGGCTCTATTCACACTTTGCTTTTTCCGACTAACAGGAATGTTTTTTGTTTCATATAATCCCCCTTCAAACCCGATGTATTGCAAATGAAGCACTTTATCATTCAGTCTCTTTAACGTCATTTATCCTTCACGTAGTATCTATAATATAACGCTGGGAGCGTCACTCTGTCCGAAGCCTCTATAGACTGCGCAAGCGCCGGCGCAGTCTGGGCCTCACAGAGCGACGCTCCCGGGAGATCGCGGTGTGCGTTCACACTGAACACACACCGCGATCTCCACCGCAGAAGCAGGGACCGCCAGGAGGGTGAGTATCGGCCTATATTCACCTGTCCCCGTTCCATCGCTGAGCGGCGCCATCTTCCCGGTCTTCGGTCTGTGGCCTTCAGTTCAGAGGGCGCGATGACGCGCTTAATGCGCACCGGCGCCGCCCTCTGACTGAACAGTCACAGCCAGGAGACCGGGAAGATGGCGGCGCTCAGCGATGGAACTCCGGACAGGTGAGTATAGTAAGTGCTGGGGGGGCCTGAGCTGGCGGCGATACCGGCACCTGACCCCCACAGCGCGCCGGTGTCCCCGCCTGCTCAGGCCCCCCAGCACTCGGCGCCGAGCGGGTCAGAGGCAGTATGGGGACGCAGGATGGAGCAGCACATAAGGATGGGGACGCAGGATGGAGCAGCACATAAGGATGGGGACGCAGGATGGAGCAGCACATAAGGATGGGGACGCAGGATGGAGCAGCACATAAGGATGGGGACGCAGGATGGAGCAGCACATAAGGATGGGGACGCAGGATGGAGCAGCACATAAGGATGGGGACGCAGGATGCAGCAGCACATAAGGATGGGGACGCAGGATGGAGCAGCACATAAGGATGGGGACGCAGGATGGAGCAGCACATAAGGATGGGGACGCAGGATGCAGCAGCACATAAGGATGGGGACGCAGGATGGAGCAGCACATAACAGTATGGGGACGCAGGATGGAGCAGGACATAAGGATGGGGACGCAGGATGGAGCAGCACATAAGGATGGGGACGCAGGATGGAGCAGCACATAAGGATGGGGACGCAGGATGGAGCAGCACATAAGGATGGGGACGCAGGATGGAGCAGCACATAAGGATAGGGACGCAGGATGGAGCAGCACATAACAGTATGGGGACGCAGGATGGAGCAGCACATAAGGATGGGGACGCAGGATGGAGCATGAACATAAGGATGGGGACGCAGGATGCAGCAGCACATAAGGATGGGGACGCAGGATGGAGCAGCACATAAGGATGGGGACGCAGGATGGAGCAGCACATAAGGATGGGGACGCAGGATGCAGCAGCACATAAGGATGGGGACGCAGGATGGAGCAGCACATAAGGATGGGGACGCAGGATGGAGCAGCACATAAGGATGGGGACGCAGGATGGAGCAGCACATAACAGTATGGGGACGCAGGATGCAGCAGCACATAAGGATGGGGACGCAGGATGGAGCAGCACATAACAGTATGGGGACGCAGGATGGAGCAGGACATAAGGATGGGGACGCAGGATGGAGCAGCACATAAGGATGGGGACGCAGGATGCAGCAGCACATAAGGATGGGGACGCAGGATGGAGCAGCACATAACAGTATGGGGACGCAGGATGGAGCAGGACATAAGGATGGGGACGCAGGATGGAGCAGCACATAAGGATGGGGACGCAGGATGGAGCAGCACATAAGGATGGGGACGCAGGATGGAGCAGCACATAAGGATGGGGACGCAGGATGGAGCAGCACATAAGGATGGGGACGCAGGATGGAGCAGCACATAAGGATGGGGACGCAGGATGGAGCAGCACATAACAGTATGGGGACGCAGGATGGAGCATGAACATAAGGATGGGGACGCAGGATGCAGCATGAACATAAGGATGAGGACGCAGGATGCAGCAGCACATAAGGATGGGGACGCAGGATGCAGCATGAACATAAGGATGGGGACGCAGGATGGGAGCAGCACATAAGGATGGGGACGCAGGATGCAGCAGCACATAAGGATGGGGACGCAGGATGCAGCATGAACATAAGGATGGGGACGCAGGATGCAGCATGAACATAAGGATGGGGACGCAGGATGCAGCAGCACATAAGGATGGGGACGCAGGATGGAGCAGCACATAAGGATGGGGACGCAGGATGCAGCAGCACATAAGGATGGGGACGCAGGATGCAGCAGCACATAAGGATGGGGACGCAGGATGCAGCAGCACATAAGGATGGGGACGCAGGATGCAGCATGAACATAAGGATGGGGACGCAGGATGCAGCAGCACATAAGGATGGGGACGCAGGATGGAGCAGCACATAAGGATGGGGACGCAGGATGGAGCAGCACATAAGGATGGGGACGCAGGATGGAGCAGCACATAACAGTATGGGGACGCAGGATGGAGCATGAACATAAGGATGGGGACGCAGGATGCAGCATGAACATAAGGATGAGGACGCAGGATGCAGCAGCACATAAGGATGGGGACGCAGGATGCAGCATGAACATAAGGATGGGGACGCAGGATGGGAGCAGCACATAAGGATGGGGACGCAGGATGCAGCAGCACATAAGGATGGGGACGCAGGATGCAGCAGCACATAAGGATGGGGACGCAGGATGGAGCAGCACATAAGGATGGGGACGCAGGATGCAGCAGCACATAAGGATGGGGACGCAGGATGGAGCAGCACATAAGGATGGGGACGCAGGATGGGAGCAGCACATAAGGATGGGGACGCAGGATGGAGCAGCACATAAGGATGGGGACGCAGGATGCAGCAGCACATAAGGATGGGGACGCAGGATGCAGCAGCACATAAGGATGGGGACGCAGGATGGAGCAGCGCATGACAGGATGGGGACGCATGATGGAGCAGCGCATGACAGGATGGGGACGCAGGATGGAGCAGCACATGACAGGATGGGGACGCAGGATGGGAGCAGCGCATCACAGGATGGGAGCAGCGCATCACAGGATGGGAGCAGCGCATCACAGGATGGGAGCAGCGCATCACAGGATGGGAGCAGCGCATCACAGGATGGGGACGCAGGATGGGAGCAGCGCATGACAGGATGGGGACGCAGGATGGAGCAGCACATGACAGGATGGGGACGCAGGATGGAGCAGCACATGACAGGATGGGGACGCAGGATGGAGCAGCACATGACAGGATGGGGACGCAGGATGGAGCAGCGCATGACAGGATGGGGACGCAGGATGGAGCAGCACATACCAGGATGGAGACAATATACCAATATAAATGCTCGCCACCCGGGCGTAGAACGGGTTCAATAGCTAGTTTGGATATAACATGAGTAGACAAAATAGGGTTCAGCTTGAGAACGACTGGGACCCCTTAAGCAGTCAGCTTAATATGGTTAGATATAAAATATCTGCAAGTTAACAAATAAAAAAATTTTATAGCTATTTTTGTCTGGCCATTATTGATAAGCAGCTCTCTACCAGCACTATCAATGTGGGAATGGGGGCAACTATGGTGGCATTAGTGCGATACTTTTAGAGATCATCGGTCAGCAGGTTTTTGCTACCCCATCTGAGAGCAACATAATGTACCCCAATTACAGAGCTGTATCAGTTACTGGGCTGCTTGATGCAGTTTTGATAAAATTGCGATCAGTTCTTTGAATATCCCAAGCACACCACTGATTTACAGAAAGCTGCCAATCAGTAGTGGGGGCAGGATTATACATGAATATGGAGGACTACAATGGAAAAGGCTTACTAGTCCTCTAATGATAATCTCGGTTTTATCAGCAAGAGATTTGTATCAAAACTACGGTAAGCAGCCCAGTAAGTGACACATCGCTGGACTCCGTCTCTACATTCTGTTGCTGGTGATATATTCCCTTTAAGAAACAGACAGTATTTATGGGTGGAGTTTATGTAGATAAACATCTTTCAGTGAAATTTATACCCAATGTAGGAAATTAGCCAATTATTAATTTTACTCTACTAGAACCGAAAAAAATCACCTCTCCCCTTTTCAACACCCACCGGATTTGGTGAGACTGTTCTTATTTATTAATTTTGTCTCTCAATTGCACCACTTGTTTATGCATTGATAACGGTGGTGTTATTGTCATAAATATTTTCTATATTTGCAAGCCAGGATTTTAGTGTCGTGGGGATGGAGTTCCATCCTTGGTGTACAAGGATTAATACCATTGACACAGTACCCTGGTCTAATTCGATTTTCTCTCTCTTGCCACTGCAGTGGGACTCTAATTTTTATTTAAGTACGTTCTTTTTTTCTCTGTTTTAATGCAATATTGACCAACAATAACAGAAATTCAACCACTTTTATATCGCCTATGGTGGCACATGTCTTGTTTATATTTTTAATTATTATATTAACCCCTTCATGACCCAGCCTATTTTGACCTTAATGACCTGGCCGTTTTTTGCAATTCTGACCAGTGTCCCTTTATGAGGTAATAACTCAGGAACGCTTCAACGGATCCTAGCGGTTCCGAGATTATTTTTTCGTGACATATTGGGCTTCATGTTAGTGGTAAATTTAGGTCAATAAATTCTGCGTTTATTTGTGATAAAAATGGAAATTTGGCGAAAATTTTGAAAATTTTGCAATTTTCACATTTTGAATTTTTATTCTGTTAAACCAGAGAGTTATGTGACACAAAATAGTTAATAAATACCATTTCCCACACGTCTACTTTACATCAGCACAATTTTGGAAACAAAATTTTTTGCTAGGAAGTTATAAGGGTTAAAATTTGACCAGCGATTTGTCATTTTTACAACGAAATTTACAAAACCATTTTTTTAGGGACCACCTCACATTTGAAGTCAGTTTGAGGCGTCTATATGGCTGAAAATACCCAAAAGTGACACCATTCTAAAAAAATGCACCCCTCAAGGTGCTCAAAACCACATTCAAGAAGTTTATTAACCCTTCAGGTGCTTCACAGCAGCAGAAGCAACATGGAAGGAAAAAATGAACATTTAACTTTTTAGTCACAAAAATGATCTTTTAGCAACAATTTTTTTATTTTCCCAATGGTAAATGGAGAAACTGAACCACGAAAGTTGTTGTCCAATTTGTCCTGAGTACGCTGATACCTCATATGTGGGGGTAAACCACTGTTTGGGCGCACGACAGGGCTTGGAAGGGAAGGAGCGCCATTTGACTTTTTGAATGAAAAATTGGCTGCACTCTTTAGCGGACACCATGTCACGTTTGGAGAGCCTCCGTGTGCCTAAAAATTGGAGCTCCCCCACAAGTGACCCCATTTTGGAAACTAGATGCCCCAAGGAACTTATCTAGATGCATAGTGAGAACTTTGAACCCCCAGGTGCTTCACAAATTGATCCGTAAAAATGAAAGTACTTTTTTTGTCACAAAAAAAATTATTTTAGCCTCAATTTTTTCATTTTCACATGGGCAACAGGATAAAATGGATCCTAAAATTTGTTGGGCAATTTCTCCCGAGTACGCCGATACCTCATATTTGACTTTTTGAATGGAAAATTAGCTCCAATTGTTAGCGGACACCATGTCGCGTTTGGAGAGCCCCTGTGTGCCTAAACATTGGAGCTCCCCCACAAGTGACCCCATTTTGGAAACTAGACCCCCCAAGAAACTTATCTAGATGCATATTGAGCACTTTAAACCCCCAGGTGCTTCACAGAAGTTTATAACGCAGAGCCATGAAAATAAAAAATAATTTTTCTTTCCTCAAAAATGATTTTTTAGCCTGGAATTTCCTATTTTGCCAAGGGTAATAGGATAAATTGGACCCCAAATGTTGTTGTCCAGTTAGTCCTGAGTACGCTGATACCCCCATATGTGGGGGTAAGCCACTGATTGGGCGCACGGCAGGGCTCGGAAGGGAAGGCACGCCATTTGGCTTTTTAAATGGAAAATTAGCTCCAATCATTAGCGGACACCATGTCACGTTTGGAGAGCCCCTGTGTGCCTAAACATTGGAGATCCCCCACAAATGACCCCATTTTGGAAACTAGACCCCCAAAGGAACTAATATAGATGTGTGGTGAGCACTTTGAACCCCCAAGTGCTTCACAGAAGTTTATAATGCAGAGCCGTGAAAATAATAAATACGTTTTCTTTCCTCAAAAATAATTATTTAGCCCAGAATTTTTTATTTTCCCAAGGGTTTCAGGAGAAATTGGACCCCAAAAGTTGTTGTCCAGTTTCTCCTAAGTACGCTGATACCCCATGTGTGGGGGTAAACCACTATTTGGGCACACGTGGGGGCTCAGAAGGGAAGTAGTGACTTTTTAAATGCAGACTTTGATGGAATGGTCTGCGGGCGTCACGTTGCGTTTGCAGAGCCCCTGGTGTGCCTAAACAGTAGAAACCCCCCACAAGTGACCCCATTTTAGAAACTAGACCCCCCAAGGAACTTATCTAGATATGTGGTGAGCACTTTGAACCCCCAAGTGCTTAACAGACGTTTACAACGCAGAGCCGTGAAAATAAAAAATCATTTTTCTTTCCTCAAAAATGATGTTTTAGCAAGCAATTTTTTATTTTCACAAGGGTAACAGGAGAAATTGGACCCCAATAATTGTTGCGCAGTTTGTCCTGAGTATGCTGGTACCCCATATGTGGGGGTAAACCACTGTTTGGGCGCACGTCGGGGCTCGGAAGTGAGGGAGCACCATTTGACTTTTTGAATACAAGATTGGCTGGAATCAATGGTGGCGCCATGTTGCGTTTGGAGACCCCTGATGTGCCTAAACAGTGGTAACCCCTCAATTCTAACTCCAACACTAACCCCAACACACCCCTAACCACAAGCCTAACCTCAACACACCCCTAACCCTAACCACAACCCTAATTCCAACCCTAACCCTAAGGCTATGTGCCCACGTTGCGGATTCGTGTGAGATTTTTCAGCACCATTTTTGAAAAATCCGTGGGTAAAAGGCACTGCGTTTTACCAGCGGATTTACCGCGGATTTCCAGTGTTTTTTGTGCGGATTTCACGTGCAGATTCCTATTGAGGAACAGGTGTAAAATGCTGCGGAATCCGCACAAAGAATTGACATGCTGCGGAAAATACAACACAGCGTTTCCGCGCGGTATTTTCCACACCATGGGCACAGCGGATTAGGTTTTCCATAGCTTTACTTGGTACTGTAAACCTGATGGAACACTGCTGCGAATCCGCAGCGGCCAATCCGCTGTGGATCCGCAGCCAAATCCACACCGTGTGCACATAGCCTAATTCTAAAGGTATGTGCACACACTGCGGAAAACGCTGCGAATCCGCAGCAGTTTCCCATGAGTTTACAGTTCAATGTAAACCTATGGGAAACAAAAATCGCTGTACACATGCTGCAGAAAAACTGCACGGAAACGCAGCGGTTTACATTCCGCAGCATGTCACTTCTTTCTGCGGATTCCGCAGCGGTTTTACAACTGCTCCAATAGAAAATCGCAGTTGTAAAACTGCAGTGAAATGTGCAGAAAAACCGCGGTAAATCCGCCATAAATCCGCAGCGGTTTAGCACTGCGGATTTATGAAATCCGCAGCGGAAAAATCCGCAGAGGACCAGAATATGTGTGCACATATCGAAACCCTAACCCTATTCTAACCTTAGTGGAAAAAAAAAATCTTTATTTTTTTATTGTCCCTACCTATGGGGGTGACAAAGGGGGGGGGGGGTCATTTACTATTTTTTTTATTTTGATCACTGAGATATAACCTATCTCAGTGATCAAAATGCACTTTGGAACAAATCTGCCGGCCGGCAGATTCGGCGGGCGCACTGCGCATGCGCCCGCCATTTTGGAAGATGGCAGCGCCCAGGGAGAAGACGCACGGACCCCGGGAGGATCGGTAAGTATGATGGAGTAGGGGGTAGCGCGGGGGGGGGATCGGAGCATGGGGGGTGGATCGGAGCGCAGGGGGGTGGATCGGAGCGCGGGGGTGGATCAGAGCGCGGGGGTTGGATCAGAGCACGGGGGGTGATTGGAGCACGAGGGGGGGCGGACAAGAGACTGGGGGGAGCGGAGCACAGGACGGAGGGGAGCCGGAGCAGTGTACTGGACAGATCGGTGGCTTGGGGGGGGCGATCGGTGGGGTGGGGGCACATCAGTGTTTCCAGCCATGGCCGATGATATTGCAGCATCGGCCATGGCTGGATTGTAATATTTCACCAGTTTTAATAGGTGAAATATTACAAATCGCTCTGATTGGCAGTTTCACTTTCAACAGCCAATCAGAGCGATCGTAGCCACGGGGGGGTGAAGCCACCCCCCTGGGCTAAACTACCACTCCCCCTGTCCCTGCAGATCGGGTGAAATGGGAGTTAACCTTTTCACCCGATCTGCAGGGACGCGATCTTTCCATGACGCCACATAGGCGTCATAGGTCGGATTGGCACCGACTTTCATGACGCCTACGTGGCGTCAAAGGTCGGGAAGGGGTTAAAAGTTATATTTTAATTCTCACTTATGCTGTATTTTGGTAAATAATTTTGGTGAGATCTGTACATAATTTGTATTGTTGGTATTTTCCATCACATCTTTAATCACCACCCCATTAGCCCTTAGAAAAATTAAAAACTTAGCTCTAAAACAACATTTTAGAGGTAAAATGTAATTTATTATATTTTCACCGCCCAATGGTATCAAATTGTGTTTCGGCACATGTGGTGTCAACATGCTCACTGCACCCCTAGATTAATTAACTGGTGGGTGCAGTTTGGAAAATGAGACCATCTATGGGGATTTCTGCCGTTCTCGCATCCCAGGGGCTCTGACAAAGTGACATGGCACCTTCAAACCATTCCAGCAAAATCTGAACTCCAATATGGCGCTTCTTGCATTCTAAGTTTTGCATTCCGCCTCAAAAGTACCGTAGTTTTCGTCCACATATAGGAGGTATCGGTGTACTCAGGGGAAATTGCACAACAAGTTTTGTGGTTCATTTTCTCCTGCTATCTTTATGAAAGTGACGAAAAATAGGGCTAAAACAACGTTTTTTGCGGGAATTTTTTTTCTCATTTTCACAGATCAATGTTGTAAAATTCTGTATCAAATGGCGCTCCTTCCCACCGAGCCCTGCCGTGTGCCCAAACAGTACTTTACACTCATATATGGGGTATTGGCGTACTGAGGAAAAATTTCACAACAATTCTTGCGGTCCATTTTCTCCTGTTAAACTTGTGAAAATGAAAAAAATTGTGGCTAAAAGAACATTTGAAGAAAAAAATTGCTTTTTTTGTTTTCACAGCTTAATGTTATAAATTTCTGTGAAGCACCTGGGAAATCAAGATGCTCACCACAAATCTAGATAAATTCCTTGAGGGGTCTAGTTTGTGGAGGGCTTCCACTGTTTAGGCACATCAGAGGCTCTCCAAACGTGACATGGCACCCGCAGAGCATTCTATCAAAGTCTGCATTCCAAAACGTCACTCCTTCCTTTCTGAGCCTCGACGTGCGTTGCATCGGCGTGCTCAGGAGAAATTGCACAACAATTTTTGGGGTCCATTTTCTCCTGTTAACCTTGTGAAAATGAAAAAAATGAGGCTAAAATAACATTTTTGAGGAAAAAAAATGTTCTTTTTTTTATTTTCACAGCTTAACATTATAAACTTCTGAGAAGCACCTGGGAGTTCAAGGTGCTCATCACACATCTTTATACATTCCATAAGGAGTCTATTTTCCAAAATGGCGTCACTTGTGGGGGTCCATTGTTTAGGCACATTAAGGGCTCTCCAAGCCGACATTGCATTCGCTAATAATTCCAGATAATTTTGCATTCTACAAGTCACACGGTGCGCTTTCCTTTCCGAGCCTTGCCATGCACCCAAACAGAAGTTTTCCCACACATATGGGGTATCGGTGTACTCAGGAGAAATTGCACAGCACATTTTGGAGTCCATTTTCTCTTGTTACCCTTGTGAAAATAAAAAAAAATGGATCTAAAGTATAAGTTTTGTGAAAAAAATGTTAAAATGTTCATTCTTTTCCTTCCACATTGCAAACGTTCCTGTGAAGTACCTGAAGGGTTGATAAACTTCTTCAATGTGATTTTGTGTACCTTGAAGGTGCAGTTTTTAGAATGGTGTCAATTTGGGGTATTTTGGTATTTTCTGTCATATAGGCTCCTCAATCTCACTTCAAATGTGATGTGGTCCCCCCCAAAAAAATGGTTCTGTAAATTTTGTTGGAAAAATTAGAAAATTGCTGGTCAACTGTAAACCCTTCTGGTTTCCGAATTTATTTTTAGGTTTTAAAAATTGTGCTGATGTAGAGCAGACAAGTAAGAAATGTTACTTATTAACTATTTTGGGCGAAATATCACTTTGGTTTAAGGGCATAAAAATTAAACGTTTGAAAATTGCAAAGTTGATAAAATTTTCACCAAATTTCTGTTTTTTTTTTTTTTTTTCACAAATAAATACAAGTCTTATCGAACAAATTGTACCACTACCATGAAGTACAAAGAGAAAACATTTTCAAAATCACTGGGATAAGGTGAAGTGTTCCAGAGTTATTAACACAAAGTGACACTGGTCAGAATTGTAAAATTTGGCCTCCTCATGAAGGTGAAAACAGGCTTGGGAGGTGAGGGGTTGACATTCAGAAAAATCACTTCCTAAATCTGAAAAAGAGCAACAGTAAAGGTCATCATAGCCCACCTTATCTATGTAATGTCCCTCTATACTTTTTTCTAATGATACATGGTATGTATTTACGGATAAAAAGCCACATTGTGCAGATATTGATTTTCTCTTTCCGCTAGCATATTTAATTCTCCTAGAAAAAGAAAAACAAGTGTGGCTGCCAAGAGGGACACAGCCATTGATCGGCATTTCAAGTGCATTAAAGAGGCCTGTAGCTTGTGATCTTAATTTCATAAAGCATTTGGGGTGTGGTAGCCATGACATGTAGAAATCAGGCAGGCATGTAATGTTCTGCTTTGCCTTTCAAATAAGCTAGTTTTTGCCAGACAATGATTTTCTTAAAGTTTACATTAGGCTTACAGTCTTTATGTCTGCTGAAGTAAAAGAAAAGGCTGTATGAAAGCAAGAGAAAAAGTGATAAATGGAAGCAGCTATAAATAGTCGGGGAGAAAATGCTGAGGTGGTGCTCCTCCAAAGTGATACATATCAGCTTCTCGTTTATTCAATGAGAAAAAAAAAATGGTGTGCGCACTTTGCGGAAAATCCGCTGCGGAAACGCTGCGGTTTAAAAGAAGTAGCATGTCACTTCTTTTTTGTGAATCTGCAGCGTTTTTGTACCCATTCCATTATAGAAAACTGCAGGGGTAAAAAAAAAAAAGCACAAAAAAACGGAGCAAAAAAACGCACAAAAAACGCTGCGGAACCGCACAAAAAACGCAACAAATCCGCAGCTGCATTTTCTGCCAGGAGAGGCAGAATCCGCACCAGAAATTCAGTGTTTGGTCAGTATGTCGGCTTTTACCATCAGGGTTTGGTCAGTGTGTCAGCTTTTACCATCAGTATTTGGTCAATGTGTCAGCTTTTACCATCAGTATTTGGTCAGTGTGTCAGCTTTTACCATCAGTATTTGGTCAGTGTGTCGGCTTTTACCATCAGTGCTTGGTCAGTGTGTCAGCTTTTACCATCAGTATTTGGTCAGTGTGTCAGCTTTTACCATCAGTGTTTGGTCAGTGTGTCAGCTTTTACCATCAGTGTTTGGTCAGTGTGTCAGCTTTTACTATCAGTATTTGGTCAGTGTGTCAGCTTTTACCATCAGTATTTGGTCAGTGTGTCAGCTTTTACCATCAGTGTTTGGTCAGTGTGTCAGCTTTTACCATCAGTGTTTGGTCAGTGTGTTAGCTTTTACCATCAGTATTTGGTCAGTGTGTCAGCTTTTACCATCAGTGTTTGTTCAGTGTGTTAGCTTTTACCATCAGTGTTTGGTCAGTGTGTCGGCTTTTACCATCAGTGTGTCGGCTTTTACCATCAGTGTGTCGGCTTTTACCATCAGTGTTTGGTCATTATGTCGGCTTTTACCATCAGTGTTTGGTCAGTGTGTCAGCTTTTACCATCAGTGTTTGGTCAGTGTGTCAGCTTTTACCATCAGTGTTTGGTTAGTGTGTTAGCTTTTACCATCAGTGTTTGGTCAGTGTGTCAGCTTTTACCATCAGTGTTTGGTCAGTGTGTCAGCTTTTACTATCAGTATTTGGTCAGTGTGTCAGCTTTTACCATCAGTATTTGGTCAGTGTGTCAGCTTTTACCATCAGTGTTTGGTCAGTGTGTCAGCTTTTACCATCAGTGTTTGGTCAGTGTGTTAGCTTTTACCATCAGTATTTGGTCAGTGTGTCAGCTTTTACCATCAGTGTTTGTTCAGTGTGTTAGCTTTTACCATCAGTGTTTGGTCAGTGTGTCGGCTTTTACCATCAGTGTGTCGGCTTTTACCATCAGTGTGTCGGCTTTTACCATCAGTGTTTGGTCATTATGTCGGCTTTTACCATCAGTGTTTGGTCAGTGTGTCAGCTTTTACCATCAGTGTTTGGTCAGTGTGTCAGCTTTTACCATCAGTGTTTGGTTAGTGTGTTAGCTTTTACCATCAGTGTTTGGTCAGTGTGTCAGCTTTTACGATCAGTGTTTGGTCATTATGTCGGCTTTACCATCAGTGTTTGGTCTTTATGTCGGCTTTACCATCAGTGTTTGTTCAGTGTATTAGCTTTTACCATCAGTGTTTGGTCAGTGTGTCGGCTTTTACCATCAGTGTGTCGGCTTTTACCATCAGTGTTTGGTCAGTATGTCAGCTTTTACCATCAGTGTTTGGTCATTATGTCGGCTTTTACCATCAGTGTTTGGTCAGTGTGTCAGCTTTTACCATCAGTGTTTGGTCAGTGTGTCAGCTTTTACTATCAGTATTTGGTCAGTGTGTCAGCTTTTACCATCAGTATTTGGTCAGTGTGTCAGCTTTTACCATCAGTGTTTGGTCAGTGTGTCAGCTTTTACCATTCGGCTGCGTGCAGGAGCTGGGCAGCATCGTAACACTGTTGAACTGCAGATTAATCACATATCTGCAGGCTAATAGCGTTATTTTTGGTGACCGGTTCCCTTTAAATTCAGTGGTCCCGTCATCAGATATACCTTAAAGGGATCCAGTCACCAGGTTTGTCCAGTATGAGATAAGAGCACCACCTTTCATCCCTGATAAACAGCATTCTATAATGTTGTATATATGCCCCCATTCCAGCCTGCAAAAAAGAAAAACACCTTTTATTATGCTCACCAATGGGGCGGTCAGGTCCCATGAGTGTCGCTGCTCTTGGTCCAGTGCCTCAGTTCTTCTTTCGATGACGTCCTCCTTCTGTGCTTCATGTGGACATCACGCTCCTGTGCAGGCGAACTTCTCCGCCTTAACCAGGGCAGAATAAAGTCCTGCAGTGCACATGCTTCGGGGTGCTTTGACCTATCCGGGCACATGAGCCCTGCAGTACTTTGCTTTGCTCTCGACAGGGCAGAGAAGTGCGCCTGCGCAGGAGTGCGATGCCGGGGAGATTGTGTGGATAAACTAGGACGCATCATCCACACGAACCAGAGCAGGAGGAGAGCATCAAAATAAAAAGGGAGAAACCAGACCAAAACCATCGAACTGGCCACCCCTTAGGAGAGTATAATAAAAGGTGTTTTTCTTATGTCACGGACTGCATTGGGGGCATATACTCAGCATATTAGAAAGCGGTGTATCAGGGCTGAAAGGTACTGGTCTCATCTCATATGGGACTATCAGAGTGACAGGTTCTCTTTAAACTGTTTTTTCAGGGCTATAAACAGAAACCCCAACATAGACTTCTGAGCAAAATTTCCATCAGTCTATATTCTATCTATGTTGATGGCTTTCAATGTGAAGAAGATTATACGACAAGGATTTATACCCTTACAGATTCGCACTGCATGTCTCCTCTACTTTCAAAAACCTTTGGCCGTGATTGAAATATTCTGAGTAAGAAAACGAAGCATTTGCTGCAACAGTCTGATTTCCAAACATGATGGGCGACTGCCAGATCCCCTCCGATATTGCATAAGGTCAGTCAATTCCAGTGTTTGCATTTGTAGTTAGAACATGGAAAAACTGATCTTGAGAGGCAATAAACAACGGAGAAGTGGATTTTTCAAGAAGTGACTATGTAGTAAATTTGCAGAGTTGAATACTCTATGGGTTGTGAGAGTGAGGAACGTTTTACTCAAAGTCTTAACAATTTAAGCCTTATCACATGCCAGGAGCTTTATTCCTTACCTATTAGCCCACTGAAATGAACAAGTAGGTAAAAGCAGAAGATAAAACTCAAGAGAAACTTCCTTCCTCATTCTATATATAGACACTTGAGTTCTCCCATTGTAATTACATATTAGAAATTCCTTCAGACTCCCAAATGATTAATTACTGCAATGGCTGTGTTTGCTCGGCATAGCTCAAAGCAGACCTAGAGACATCACTGGGAGGACATTACTCAATGTAGAGCAACACTTCAGATGGCATATACTCAGGGGCAGACATATTGCTGTGGCAGCTGCACTGGGGCCCGGAGGTGGAGGGTTGCCTGCCAGCACCAGCGACTATTTCAACTGGATGTACATCCTTGGACGTATATTCAAATGAAATGTATTGCCGTGCAGGGGACCCGTCAGCTCCCTTCGTTGCAATAAATGCAGCCGGCCACTCAGAGGCCAACATCTGACGTCTGTGTGCCCGTGACTGGGAGAACATGGCAGTGACGTCATGAGCCATGGCGGGGACGCCAAAGTAAGTTGTGTCAAGTAGAGAAGAGGACGTTGCGCAGCGTAGGAAGGAAGGTATGTAGGCATAATAGTTTATTTTTTTTGCCTGTGGTGGAGAAGAACATAACAGGGCACATGATCTCAGGAAGGTGAACAAGACAAGTACATTACCTCATGAAAGGGCCAAGATGGGGCACGTTACCCCCGGAAGAGGAACCGGATGGGACCCATTACCCAAGGAAGGGGAACCGGAAGGGACACCTTACCCCAATATGGGGCCCGTTTCCCCAAGAAGGGAACAGGATGGAGCACATTACCCCAGGAAGAGGAACAGGATGGGGCCCGTTACCCCAGGAAGGGGAAGAGGATGGCGCACGATTCCCTTGGCAAAACAGGATGGGACACGTTTCCCTTGGCAGAACAGGATGGGGCACATTACCCCAGGCAGGGGAATAGGATGGGACATGTTACCCCAGGCAGAGGAACAGGATGGGGCATGTTACCCCTGGAAAGGGCACATTACTCCAGGAAGGGGAACAGGATGGGGCACATTACTCCAGGAAGGGGCACATTAACCCAGGATGGGGCACATTACCCTAGGAAGGTACCCAGGATGGGTCACATTCTACCATGAAGGCACACATTACGCCAAGAAGGAGACCAGGATGGCGCACTTTATACCAAAAAGGGGCTCATTATCTAGGGAAGGGGACCAGGGTGGGGCTCATTATCAAAGTAAAGGGGAACAGAGTGGGGCAATTACACTAGGAAAGGGACCACATCTACATTAACAGCATTGAACAGAAGAAAGGTCATTGTGAAGAGACGAGTAACAGAGTCAGCTTCACAGTGCTAAATAAGTACAGGCGCACACTGAATCCATGGCATAGCCAAACGATTCAGTGCACCTTCGAATCTCTGCAGGTGGAAGTAGATGGAAAACATGTACGTTGGAAAGTGCACTGATCCATGCCATTGGCCATGCTAAAGGTGAAGCAAGTTATTGTGCCATTAGTGGCAAATATTTATTGAAAAAAATATTTTACAATATCTATTGGTCTGGACAGATACAAAATACATACTTCTACATAATTTCTGAAGCCTGGACGAGAAGAAGTTAATTTAAAAAGGATACACGACAGGCAATGAGTACTTTTGACAATTACTTTGGTCTGCCACAATTAAGTGATGAATAGCCATTACGGGGACAATTCATAAGCACTAACCTTGAAAGAAACCACAAAACAATGCTATATCAATCAAGATTGTGTATACTATTTGACCATCTCCACAATTGTATGCAGGAAAAAAAAATGATTGTGACAAACTATAGACACAGTTGCTTGTTCACATCATTTCCCAATCCATTGTAAGAGTCCACAGGCAAGAATTCCAGGGTGGAGTTCACCAATCAGTTGAGGATAGTTTATGTTATTAATGGAAAGTTAAGGAAGATGGTAATTGGGCATGGCAGGACTTTCAGTCACTTAGGACTGTAGATTTAAATCACAACTGATTAGAATGCAACTGTTCATGCCTAAGAGAAAGGTCATCTCAGCCGGATTAGAATGAACACACAATTATGTCTATATAGGACAGGAAAAAAAAGGTATTATTAGAATTAGATTTGCACCAAAAATAAAAAAACACTGAAAATGCAAGTTTCTCTTAGGGTATGTTCACACATTGCAGATTTCCCTGCGGATTTTTCTGCACTAAAAACCGCAGCTCTTGGCAGAAAACGCAGGTGCGTTTTTTGGTGCGTTTTTTGATGCGGTTTTTAGTGCGGTTTTTAATGCGGTTTTTAATGCAGTTTTCTCTGCAGATGGATGGTAATGAGGGGTTAATTGTAAGGTGGCATTAAGCCCGGTTAATAATGGAGAGGCGTCAATAAGACACCTATCCATTATTAATCCTAAAGGGTTAAAAAAAAACACTAGGAAAAAATATTTTAATGAAATAATGACACACACTTTTTGACAAAACCTTTATTATACGCTCAATCCATCCTGAAGACCCTCGACCTGAAAAAGAAAAAAAACAAAAAAAACAAATTCATACTCCCTGGCCCTGTCCGCAGAAATCTCATAACGAGGGTCCCACGACGATCTGCCATGGAGAACAGACACATCCGGAGATGTGTCTGCTCTCCACGGCAGCAGCAACACACTGACAGGAGCTCCGGCTCCTGTCGGTGTGTTACTGCGCATGAGCGAGCGAGTTTACCGGCGTTCATTGACCCCGGTACTCTCGCTGTACGGCAGTGCTGCGTGGGAAAGTTCACACGCAGCTGTACTGCCGTAAACCGAGAAGCCGGCGCCATTGAACTCCGGAACAGTATGCGATACACTGCTAGGAGCTTCGCTCCTGGCAGTGTATCGCCGGAGAGCAGGCGATCAGCGTGGGACACTCGGTATTGGATTCTGCGGAGTATAGATTTGGTTTAATTTTTTTGGATTTTTCCTTAGGGGACCGAGGGCTTCGCATACCAGTACGTGCTGTATGGTGAGTATATACTCTATGTTATATGTACTGTGTGTCATGTATGTTACGTTTATTGTATGTGTAGGTGTTTTGTGTTACTTACTATTGTGCTAAGTCGCCGGACACAGGGACAACTCTCCCATCCTAATACCGGATGGGAGTAGTAGTCCCATACGGCGACTTAGCACAATTGGGTGGCACTATCGACACACAGACACACAGACAGACGCACACACACACATATACATACACATCTCCATGGTGACAGCCACACTCCGCCCTCGCACTTCCGCCCACGCACTTCCGCCCGCTTCCCCGCACTTCCGGCTGCAGCGGTTTCTACACCCAAAATCGCAGAACACCCGCAGATATTTTTGCATCTGCGGGTTTTACTGCGGGTTTGACCTCACAATGGAGGTCTATGGGTGCAGAACCGCTGCAGTTCCGCACAAAGAAGTGACATGCTCCTTCTTTTTTTCCGCAGCAATTCCGCGCGTTTTTTTCCGGGATTTTCCGCAATGTGGGCACAGCGGTTTTTGTTTTCCATAGGGTAACATTGTACTGTACCCTGCATGGAAAACTGCTGCGGACCCGCAGCGGCAAAATCGCGGCGGTTCCGCGGTAAAAACCGCATAGTGTGAACATGGCCTTACAGTGCTATGCAAAAGTTAGGCAGCTGTGGAAAACACACTGTAAATGAAGAATATTTTTAAAAATAGAAAAGTTATTTATTTGTATCAATAAACAAAATGGGAAGTAAAATAACAAAAAGGAAATCTACATCAAAACTTTATCTGGTGTCACCACCCTTTGTTTAAAAGCAGCGTCAATTCTTCTAGGCCCACTTGCACACTGTTTCTGAAGGAACTTGGCAGAAAAGCAGTTCCAAACATCTTGGAGAACTTACCACAAATCTTCTGTTGATGTAGTCTTGTGTAAATCCTTCTGTCTCCATGTATTTTCACAGACTCGATGTTGAGATCAAAGCTCTGAAGGCCATATCATCACTTTCAGGACTACTTGTTTTTCTTTACATTGCAGATGGTACTTAGCAGAATAAATTTGGAGCCAATCAGACGCGTCCCTGATGGTAGTGCATGATGGATAACTACCGTACTAGTGATTAGCAAGCATACTTGAATGAGGTGTTATCCGAGCACGCTCGTGTAAATAGGGCTTCTTTGGTGTGCTTGAATACTATGTTCTAGTCCCCGCGGCTGCATGTCTCGCAGCGGTTTAACAGCTGTAACATATGCAGGAATTGCCTGTTTGTTAGGCAATCCCTGCATGTGTTGTGGCTGTTGAACTGACAAAACATGCAGCCGCAGGGACTCGAACATCGTATTCAAGCACGCCAAAGATACTCTACACGAGGGTGCTCGGAAAACCTTATCAGATCACGCTTGCTCCTCTCTACTATCTACCTATAGCATGGAGAAACCATTAATCCTGACCAATTCCCCAAATCCAATACTAAAATGCAGCCCAAGACTTGCAAGAAACCTCATTCTTCAATGTTGCCTGCAGACACTCGTTATTGTGCAGTTCTTAGCACCTTTATTGAACAATCTGCCTTCAGTGACAAATAATTTACATTTTGACTCCTCAGTCTAAAACACCAGTGGGCATCCCAGTTCCTAGGTTTTTCGGCACAAATGAGTTGCTTGGCTTTGTTTCCATGTTGAAAGTATAGCTTTTTGGCAACAATTCTTCCATAAACACAACATTGAGCCAGGCTACTCTGATGTAGATGGTGTAGTTCAGCCCCATTTGGTTGGTGCCAGTACTGAACTGATGGCACAGCTGGACTTCTTATTTTTGAAGGGAAGTATGATGCACATGTATCTGCTGCACCAAGTCTCCTTGGCTGAGCACTGCATCTACATTGCCCATTTCTTGATGCTTCTTTAAAAGAGCTTAACAGCACGTATTGAAACCTCAGTTGTTTTCTTTTAAATCTTTGCGTGGGATAAACCTAGCTGATGCAGATTAACTACCTTATCTTTTGTTGTTGTGCTCAGCCTTGCCATGGTGTATGACCTCACAAGTGGAGCACAATTTGGCTGTTCCTCCCTTTAAGCCTTCTACTGCCATGAATGTGTCACGCCAACCTGGGAGATCTGGGGGTAGAAGATCACTGCGTATTGTGAATCGCAAATCATCTATTTAGCCTGTGTGTTTGGATCCCATATTAAATTAATTTGGTTTGTTTTGGTGCTGAAGAGGTTAACAACCCATTATTTGCTGGTCAGAAACATGTATCTCCATTTCAGCTGCTTCTGATCCGGTCATTAAAACTTCCTATAACACTTGGCCAGACCTTCTCAGTCTTGCCAGTGAAAGCTCTGCTTCCTTGCTCTTAGGAGACACTGTATTGAATAGGAGTTTGTTGTTGCTATTGGAGATTTGGCTTCCTGTGCTCTGTGCTTAAGCGTAGTGTTTTGGAGTTGTTGTAGATGTGTTCTGTTGTACATGTGCATTTAACTCTGCTGTTCTGTTGGTCAAAAATGACCGACTTTGAACTTCAATATTCTTTAAAATATTCAAGATGCGGCTCTGAAACCCGTGGCCGACCGACCCATCCTCATTTAAGTCAATCAACCACAAGTTTCAGAACCGCATCTTGAACACCCCAAAAAATACCAAAGTTCAAAATAGGTCTCCCCAGACCGAACAGAACAGCAGGGTTAATACATGGTCACTGTTTCCCATTTAGTTTATTCCTCCCTGTCCCCATCCTCCTCCATATTGTTGGTTGGTGCTTTTGTATGATAGAGGGTTTCTTTTATCCCTGTTTTGTCTTGTGCGTCTTGTTCATATTACACTTCTGTCCCAGGCTCCATGGGGTGGGGGAGGGGAAAACCAAGGAATTAACGGGAGCATAGTGAGGTCAAAGACTCAGGCCTCACTACCATCAAGAGCACTACCGGGACCGGGATAGTTAAGGTCCCAGTTCGAGGGACAGTTTGAGTCCCCCCTCCAGTTCCTAAGACCGTCACAGCGTAACATCTACACAGCTGTTTCTGTTAATGACTTTGCTTCAACCTACATATGAAAAGGGTGATTATTTTCTCCTGGTTCGTATAATTGGTTACTCATACACCTGACTACAATCTTACAAAAAACCTGTCTTTGTACCTAGTAGAACTGATGCTGCTTTGAAGGCAAAAGGGTGGCCAAATATTTATTTTTTCACTTCTCTTCTGTTCATGAACTTTATTATTTATCAATTATCAAAATGAAAACTATTAAAGGGAAATTGTCACTCTTGGATGATTTTTATCGATTACTATGGCCATACAGGTAATTGAATGGTTAAACCAGACTTACCTGTATGCCTCATAGCTGTGGTTAAAGCATTAAGAAATTGATTTATAATCTTTTATGTTAATGATTTCTTCCAGGCTCCGGGGTATATGGTGCTAATGTGTGCAAACTGTAAAGCGCTGTGGAATATGTTAGCGCTATATAAAAATAAAGATTATTATTATAAGAAATCACTGCCTCCTCACTTCATTATACTATGACCCCACTCCCATCAGAGTCATACTGACCTGGTCGGCACTGTAATCTCGAGCATGGGCTGTGCGATCGCGCGGTTACGCGAACACTGTCCACCCTTGTATGGGCAGTGTCTGAATTTATCTTCTGCGCAGGTGCAGACGCAGAAGATTAATTCAGACACTGCCCATACAAGGCCAAACTGTGGCTACTGACCCACAGCAGAGGTCATGTCACATGCAAGAAAACAGCAGCACCTTCAATTCTACAATGGTGCAGCTGTGGTAGGGAAGAATAATTTAATTTTATTTTATACGGGGTCATGAATTAATTAAGCAGGGGCTGCTCAGTAGTGAAGAACCACTTTAATTAGCCAAGTACACTTGTTGTGTCTAGACAAAGAAACACTATACAATTAAAATTTTTACAGAGTCCTAACTGAAAAGATGGTAACAAATTGCAAGCTTTTGACACTACTCAGGTCTCTTCTTCAGGCATAGATTAATAGAAATTTTGAAGAATCACATATTTATGCACAACACAGCACAGAAAAAATGCCATAGATAAGACAGGTGACGTGAAGCAGAATTACCAATATGTGAGTGATAAACAGACGCAAGGCAGTGGCCCAAGAGGCAAGGCAGAGCGCTAGGCAGGTCAGACAGACCGAAAGACAGGAGAGCGCAGGGTAGCATGGAGCCTGGATCAAACGTGGAACACAACTGACAGTCAGGCACAGAACAGGAGGAGAGGCTACCTGATATAGTTAGAGTGCTGCAGGACTTCTGAGTCAGGGACCTCAGGGATCATAGAGAGGAGGAACGGAGCGACCGAAGACCAGCCTGCGGAGGTGCGCGTGCGTTGCTTGGGCTGCGAAGCGAAGTGCGCATGCGCATCCGACGAGAATCGGGAGTCGGCGACGAGACGGGAAGTGAGGAGGTCGGTTGGCGCACACACACTCCGGGAGCGCGCAGGGACGGGTAAGTACGCCGCGAGCCAGGGGAAGATGAAGCAGGGGCAGACGTGACACCTGTCCTAGATAAATAGGAGAGGTGCCTGGCAAGCGTGTGAAGCAGGAATCTCTGCTGCTGTGACCTGGAGGTAACCTATATCATGTGCTGTCAAGTGATCTCAAGGTCACAGCAGCCGTTCAGCATTCAAAAAGAGTGGACAGAAGTGTGAACATCCTTTTCTTAAGGTACCTTCACACATAACGATTTCGTTAACGATATCGTTGCAACGTCACGCTTTTTGTGATGTAGCAACGATCCCGCTAACGATCTCGTTATGTGTGACAGCGACCAACGATCAGGCCCCTGCTGGGAGATCGTTGGTCGCTGGGGAATGATTAGGACCTTTTTTTGGTCGCTGATCACCCGCTGTCATCGCTGGATCGGCGTGTGTGACGCCGATCCAGCGATGTGTTCACTTGCAACCAGGGTAAACATCTGGTTACTAAGTGCAGGGCCGCGCTTAGTAAGCCAATATTTACCCTGGTTACCATTGTAAAAGTAAAAAAAAAAAAAAAAAACACTACATACTCACATTCCGATGTCTGTCATGTCCCCCGCCGTCAGCTTCCCTGCACTGACTGTCAGCGCCGGCCGCAAAGCAGAACACAGCGGTGACGTCACCGCTGTGCTCTGCTTTCCGGCCGGCGCTGACACAGTCAGTGCGGGAAGCTGACGGCGGGGGACGTGACAGACATCGGAATGTGAGTATGTAGTGTTTTTTTTTTTTTTTTTTTTACTTTTACAATGGTAACCAGGATAAATATCGGGTTACTAAGCGCGGCCCTGCACTTAGTAACCCGATGTTTACCCTGGTTACCCGGGGACTTCAGCATCGTTGAAGACCGTTTCAACGATGCCGAAGTCATTCCCCTGATCGTTGGTCGCTGGAGAGAGCTGTCTGTGTGACAGCTCCCCAGCGACCACACAACGACTTACCAACGATCACGGCCAGGTCGTATCGCTGGTCGTGATCGTTGGTAAGTCGTTTAGTGTAACGGTACCTTTAGTCTTAGCCCACTGGTATCTCCAGTATTAGATAAGAATATCCACAGGGAGCACACTTCCTACACAAGAGAGGGGACAGACATATGCTCAGGCACCCATCCTATTGACATTCTAGTAATGCTTTCTCCAAGTGTACCAAGACAACGCTCATTTTAAGGGTATGTGCACACGTCAGGATTTCTTGCAGAAATTTTCCTGACAAAAACCGGACATTTCTGCCAGAAATCCGCATGCGTTTTTACAGTGATTTTCACGCGTTTTGACGCGATTTTGGTGCGTTTTTTGTGTGCTTTTTCCCAAATGAATAGAGATGCGGGAAAAACGCAGAAAATCCGCAAAAATAATGAACGTGCTCATTTTTTTACCGCAAAAAGTTTTTTTCACGGAAAAAACGCATCCATGTGCACAAAACATGCAAAATGCATTCTAAATGATAGAATGCATAATGTATGCGTTTTTAATGAGTTTTTATAGCATTTTTAGCGCAAAAAAACGCGAAAAAAACTGAACGTGTGCACATAGCTTCACTCTTTCGCGATTATTTCTCTAGACATAGACAGAGAGTGAATTTCTAGTTATAAATTAATTTATTTACTCACTGACTGTGGGGAACATAAGTAGGTTTTGCAAGGTTTCCCACCTACAAAGAATGTAGAGGTCTGCAACTTTTATCGTAGGTACACCAACTGTGAGAGAAAGAATCTAAAAATAAAAACCAGAAAATCACATTGTATGATTTTTAAATAATTAAATTGCGGAGAGAAAAAGGAAAGTCCGTACTATTCAACCTGTGTGTTTTAACTTGTCCTTAACACCTCTTTCACACATCAGTTTTTAGCCGTCAGGTGCAATTTGGCTAATTTTTGAAAAAACGGATCCGTTGCAAATTGTGAAAAACTGATTCAGCGGATCCATTTTTCTGCTGGATCCGATTTTTTTTTTAAATATATACTCGGATTTGGATTTCCTGCTGCGAGGAAGAGAAAGACAGAGAGACTTTTTCCAGAATGGAAAATGCATGATTTCTTGAAATAAAATGGAATCGGTCGCTGGATCCATCATTACACCTCACGTTTTATCAGTTTCTCTTCTAATCCATCGCTGTGCGTTTTTTCACCGCAGACAAAAAACGTTCCTCTGTACATTTTCTCCGACCGCAGGAAAACAAATTTTAGACGGATCCGGCAAAGAAACGGATAAAACGTGAGACCATCCGGTGCTAATGCAAGTCTACGAGAAAAAAAACGGATCCGTCGTCTACTTTTGCTGGATCTGTTTTTTTTCAAAATCCACCGGATTGTGCCTGACGGCAAAAACCTGATGCATGAAAGGGGCCTAAACCGAACTTTTCAGCTTTTCAGGCAATTAAATTGGCTGAAACACTGATGTCCAGCCTATGATCGTTGCAGTTAGGGCACCAATCATAGGCTGGAGCCTAGCAACGGCGGCGTCACCAGTACCAGCTCTGATTGTAATCGTCGATTGCACCAATCAAAGTGCAGAGACGCTTTCTGAACTCTCAGTGACCGCTCTGCGCTTCCATTCCAGCTTTCAGATGTAAGGAGAGCAGTAACTAAGACATCGTGTGCTGGGCCAAAAACCATTCCATCTAAAGTCTGCCTTCCAAGGGGTCCATTTTCTCTTGTTACGCTTGTCTAAATGAAACTTTTGGGGCTAAAAGATCATGTTTGTGGAAAAAATGTGATTTTTTTTTTGTTTGTTTTCATAGCTCAACGTTATAAATTTCTGTGAAGCACCTGGGGGGTCCAAGGTGCTGACCACATCCTAATATATACTTACCTTGTAATGTCTTCACATCCCGTTCCGTCCAGATGTGTCAGAATCCCAGAATTTCAAGCAGAAGCTCACCGACCGCCATATTGGGACACCCAAGTGATGGGTGTCTCAATATCGAAACTGCTGGTGGTACCAGCCTCTTGTGCGGTAGCACCAGCGGAACACCGTCGCACCACACACACACACTGTATACGCCGTACGCACCACACACTGTATACGTTGTACGCACTACATACACACACTGTATACGTCATACACGCCACACATACACTGTATATGCGGTACGCACTACACACACACACCGTATATGCTGTATGCACCACACACACACTGTATACGCCTTACGCGCCGCACACACACTGCATATGCCGTACGCACCACACACACACTGTATAAGCCGTACGCACCTCACACACACACACACTGTATAACCGTATGCAGCCTCTTGTGCGGTACCACCAGCAGAACACCGTCGCGAACACGCCGCCACTGGGATCAGCTGAATGATTCACTGACCGCCGCCTTCTTTGCGCAGTTTTATTGTGACCCCAGCTATCTGTCTGCACAAAGATGGCAGCAGTCTGATTTACTTTTCCTGCGCGAATTCCGCGCAGGCGCAGTGAATCAATCAGCGCATCCCGGCGGCAGATGCACGACGTATCTACAGGCAGAGGAAGCCGGTCACATTACAGGGATTTTCCTACGAAGGAAAGTTAATTTTAAAAATTGTCTGTGTCTGACAGTGTACCGAACATACCACAGCTCCTGGGCAAGGGAGGAAGCAAAAGACAATACTGACATTACAGCAGGGGATCACAGAGGATGTCTTTTGTCAGGTAAAATATTTCACTGACTTTTTTAAACAATACTTTACCTCACAAAATGTATCCTCTGCGATCTCATGCTGTAATGTCAGTATTGTCTTTCGCTTCCTCCCCTGCCCTGGAGCTGTGGTATGTTCTGTACACGGTCAGACACAGGTAAAAGAAAAGATGACCTGAGAGGAGAAGACAGCAGATGGGTGAGAGAAAGCGCACAGGGGTGAGAGAGACAGAGCACAGGGGGGAGACAGCTCAAACGCGACATAACAGGAGGGGAGAACACAGCACAGGAAGGAGAGACACAGCAGACAAGGGAGATATAGCACATGGGGTAGACAGGTCAAAGAAGAGAGCACAGACGGGAGAAGTCAGCACATGGGGAAAGAGAGAATGGATAGGTGGGTGAGCACATGGGGGGGAAGAGATTATCAATGCTGTAAAGCCTGCCCTCATCGTGACATTACCACCCTCCCGATGTGATAGCATCAGGTCTCCATCTAGTATCTAGATAAATTCCTTGTTAAGGCACATCAGGGGCTCTTCAAACACGACATGGCGTCCGCCATCAATTCCAGCTAATTTTCCGTTCAAAAAAGTCGAAAGGTGCTCTTCCCTTCATTTCGGCTGAGCTGCCCGAAACGCATAAGAAAATAGCAATTTTTGTAGTTTTCTTACCAACACTGCAACTTTTTAAAATATTCTACCCTAGCTTTCTGATGTAAGCACTTTGATGAATCGGAGGCTATATCTTTAGCTAAACCATATCCCCTCAACTTCTTACCAAACATGGAACATGGAAGGTATCAAGAGATAAAAAAAAAAAGGTGGGTCAGCTCACCAATCTGGATGATCAGGCTCAACCAGTGCAGGAAACCTTGCCCGGACAGGTCCAGCCTGGGAAAAAGGCATCTCGAGCCTCTAAAACTTCACATTTATTTAGAACAATTAAAAATGCCATACTTCGAGTACTGGATAAAGTAGGGGACCTATGCATTTGTGTGTTTTTAGGATGAAGTTTTAGGACCTCTTATCTGATGTAGAAGATGACTGTTTTCTCTTAAGGTACCTTCACACATAACGATTTCGTTAACGATATCGTTGCAACGTCGCGCTTTTTGTGACGTAGCAACGATCCCGCTAACGATCTCGTTATGTGTGACAACGACCAACGATCAGGCCCCTGATGGGAGATCGTTGGTCGTTGGGGAATGATCAGGACCTTTTTTTGGTCGCTGATCACCCACTGTCATCGTTGGATCGGCGTGTGTGACGCCGATCCAGCGATGTATTCACTTGTAACCAGGGTAAATATCGGGTTACTAAGCGCAGGGCCGCGCTTAGTAACCCGATATTTACCCTGGTTATCATTGTAAAAGTAAAAAAAAAAAAAACAGTACATACTCACATTCCGGTGTCTGTCACGTCCCCCTCCGTCACAGCGGTGACGTCACTGCTGTGCTCTGCTTTACGGCCGGCGCTGACAGTCAGTGCGGGTAGCTGACGGCGGGGGATGTGACAGACATCGGAATGAGAGTGTGTACTGTTTTTTGTTTTGTTTTTTAACTTTTACAATGGTAACCAGGGTAAATATCGGGTTACTAAGCGCGGCCCTGCACTTAGTAACCCGATGTTTACCCTTGTTACCCAGGGACTTCGGCATCGTTGAAGACAGTTTCAACAATGCCGAAGTCGTTCCCCTGATCGTTGGTCGCTGGAGAGAGCTGTCTGTGTGACAGCTCCCCAGCGACCACACAACGACTTACCAATGATCACGGCCAGGTCGTATCGCTGGTCGTGATCGTTGGTAAGTCGTTTAGTGTAACTGTAACTTTACTTGCCTTTTTTCCCCCGTTCCTAACAGGGTCGTTTGATTTGTTAACAGTTTACAGAAAATGTTGCAGATAAACATTTGCTAATACTCTTCTAGATTTTATGATCCTTGAATAATTGAAATTTGACCTTGCAGCTGTGAATCTGTCACAAATGCAGCTTATAAAAACGCAATAATCATTCTACAAACACTGGGAACGATAAGCGGACAGTCTGATTTTCCCCTCATACATACAAACCGAAATGGAGGTCGACCGTGCACAACCACAACACTCCACTCCATCTGATGGTTGAGCAACTTTATACACATCTGATTTGGCAATAATAAACGGTTCACCCCCAGAGTCATGTAAAATATTGTAGAAATGTATTATATAATACATAAATAACAGCAAAGAAACCACAATTTTTTAATTTTTTTTCTACTGAGGTTACAGAATGTGTGAAGAAACTAAAACAAAGTCGAAGTTCTACAGCTAGGCGGGGGTCCAGGAGGGGAATCCATAATCCGGATGAACAATAGGTCATATTTCCACACAATCATCATCTGTACCAACATCAGAACTTTCCAGCACAACTTGAGACGTGTTCTTTGAAGAGCATTATTGTTTCATTGAATCCAGTGACAGAAGATTCATGAAGAAACATGATCAGATTAATACGGAAACACTCATCAATACATCAATAGGGTTTCGAGGCATGAAAAAATTGTCCATGAGTGGAAAGGCTATAACATGTAGATGTCACAAATACCTGTCTCTAATGCTGCTGCTCCCTATTTATTTACTTCCTGCAGCCAATCACTGGCCTGAGGCCTCAGCAGTCAGGTGGCCATGCCAGCATCACCAATGCCGCTAGTGATTAGCTGCAGCGGTCATACAAGAATGGACTGCTCATCATTACAGCTGGGCCTGGAGGAAAGTACTAGAGAAATGGTGCTACAGTAAGGGAATAACTGGGCAAGTATGAATTACTTTATCATATACCAATTCTTCCCTACATTATTATATACCATTCACCCTACATTACCATTAAAGGGAATCTGTCAGCTGGTTTTTGCTATGTAATCTGAATTCAGGGATGTATCACTTATTAGGCTGTGTGCTGTTTACTTACAATGCAGGTTTTATCACCAGGAAATTATCACTTCCCGGACTACAGCTCACATGATGACTGCTAGACCAACTCCCCATCCTCTGATAAGCAGATTACTGTCAATAGACAATTACACAGAAAGCTGTTGTGTGGGCGGGGGATAGCTTTCTCAGCTCTGCTGCAGGTTATATCAAAAAACTTTTTACATTATGCTGCCCTGAGATGAAGTAACAAAAACCTGGTGACAGATTCCCTTTAATAATGTGGTAAAGCAAGCCATGTGTATAAAATCCCGAAAAAATATATGTTTGAAATCAGGCTGTTATTCATCCATCTGTGTTGTGCGCTCTGTACATGGAACAATCTCAGAGGTATTTATGAGGCTGTCGAGTTTGGGTCAGGAAAACCGCTACCAGTCCTTACAAATATGTGAGACACGTGTTAATTCAGCTTTCGACTTCTCAAAGAGATGATCTTTTAGAGAAGCTTAACTGCATTTTTCAGTATTAACTTGATTAATATTTTCATATAAATCTTAGTCTGCAAATCCCTGCGTACACGTTTACTACAAAGATTACATACACACCATGAAGATCGTGTCAGCCTTTATAACAGTGCAATCAGAACAAGAGGCTGAACAGAATTAGAACAAAGCTGGGTGGAGTGTCTCTAGAAGAGGTGTCACGTTGTTCCAGAATGGAAAAATCTGTGGGAAATTAAACTCCAACCCAAGAACAACAAGGAGTGTGGAAGGAGCGATGTCAGACACATAGCTGATGAGAAACCAAAAGCTGCCGGTCGCTCACATAGGTGCCATCACATTGTGGAGATGTGCCAGTATCATCCTATAAGCCTCTTTCATCGGTTCCCAATAACAGGCTTGTCAGATGTGTGCTCGCTTTAGAAACTGTACAAGGGAACCTGCAAAAAAAACCACCTGCAATTATAGTGGTGATCTGCAGGTAAACACCTTTTTAAAAGTGAATCTGTCGCCAGGATTTTTGCTACCTCATCGGAAAGCAGTGTAATGATGTAGGGCAGGGACCCCAATTCCAGTGATATATCACTTACTGGGCTGCTTTCTGCAGTTTCGATAAAAATCACCATTTTATCTGATGCCGATCTAGCAGTTCGCTGAATGCGGAGCTCTATATAACCCAACCCACACCAATGATTGGCAACTTTCTGTGTACCCTGTGCATAGGCAGAAAGCAAGGCTGTACAAAACTGATGATTATGTTGGACTATATGGCAGCAGGTTTACTAGTCCTCTAGTTATAATCTCCTGATTATCAAACAGAAATTTTATCAAAACTACAGTAAACAGCCCAATAAGTGTCACATCTCTGGAATAAGGGTCTCTGTCCTTACATTATGCAGCTCTCAGGGTGGCAACAACCTGGTGACAGATTGCCTCTAAACATATGTGGCAGTCTAAGTGAGCACAATCAGGGACAATATGACGTGTATTTCCCCTACAACTGAACTTTCAATTAGACTACTTTATTTCCCGACAAATATTTATGTAGTAGCTGTTACCACATTTGATCATTGTGCCAAGTAAGGGAGATACTTTGGATATTAAATCTGTACCAAGGGCCACCTACCTGTGTCAATACAATTTTATCACCTTATAGGCCCACCGCGCTGTTCTCTCAGCGAGTGCTTAAAGGGGATGTCTGGCCCAAATTGACAAGTCTACAGCCACTCTGTGCACAACTTATACATACCGTCCGGTCCCAGGTCAGAAGCCGGTGAATCCCTGCAGTGCACAGCGTACCCTGGGGGGATTCATAAGTGTGCAGTCACACAGAGTGTCTGCAGACTCACCGATTTGTACCGGACAACCCCTTTAAAGTATTTACTGACTTTCTTGCATGTATATTATTACAGTTAGGAGTTCTAATGATGTTGCCAACTCTTCTCTCTCCTTTATGACAAGTCTTGCTCAGTATATGTCCATTGCTATCGGCACACAGGCGTCTAACTGGTTAATGTGATGGATGATAGTTATTCAAATAGATTTTTGTGTGCTTAGTCAGATAGAAGAAACATCTTTGTCATTTCCATAGAGGCCTACCTTCAAAACAAACACAGTGGATGGGCTATGTCACACAGCCATTATCAGAGGGAAGCAATTGTTTCCTTAATGGCATGAATAAGTCTGGCACACTGAACCAACTGCGAGATTGGAACAAAGCATGAACCCATGTGGAAAAAAGGCTTGTTCCCATGAAGTCGGACACATAGTACGGCACTGCCATGGAGGGATGGCATTCTCTACCTATCCTTGTATCATGTAGTCATCACAGCCCTAGGGACTTTCACTTGCGGTGCATTCGTGTTAACTATTCCACATCATAGCTGCAGGCTGCTGCAAGAGACATGGAAGAGATTACTGGTAATTCACAGAAAATATATTTCAAGAACTTGCATTTCCAATCCAAATGGATTCATCTTAATTCACATAATTGGTGTGTCTTATAGGGAGCCAGTCATCGGTTCATTCTGTCCGAACAGCATGAATCAAAGCCCTACTGCACTATTATAGCCAGGAACGTTTTACAATGAAACATTCCAGTGTTTCAGTGGATGCATAGCTTAAAGATCTGGCCAGGGACCATAAGAATAGACGATACTTGTTCCGATCCACTTTCGGCTGGCGTCAGCTGATTGACAGGTCTCACCCATGATTCACATAGGAAGAGACCTGTCAATCATGTAGAGCAGTGTAGAGAGAAGCAAACAATACCCAGATGTGTGGGGATAAGCCAACTATGGCCCGATGTGCGGGTAGAAGCAAACTATGGCCCGGTGTGCGGGGATAAGCAAACTATGGCCCAATGTGCGGGGAGAAGCAAACTATGGCCCGATGTGTGGGGATAAGCCAACTATGGCCCGATGTGCGGGGAGAAGCAAACTATGGTCCGATGTGTGGGGATAAGCCAACTATGGCCCGGTGTGCGGGGATAAGCAAACTATGGCCCAATGTGCGGGGAGAAGCAAACTATGGCCCGATGTGTGGGGATAAGCAAACTATGGCCCAATGTGCGGGGAGAAGCAAACTATGGCCCGATGTGTGGGGATAAGCCAACTATGGCCCGATGTGCGGGTAGAAGCAAACTATGGCCCGATGTGTGGGGATAAGCCAACTATGGCCCGATGTGCGGGTAGAAGCAAACTATGGCCCGATGTGTGGGGATAAGCCAACTATGGCCCGATGTGCGGGTAGAAGCAAACTATGGCCCGATGTGCGGGGAGAAGCAAACTATGGCCCGGTGTGCAGGAAGAAGCAAACTACGGCCCGATGTGCGGGGAGAAGCCAACTATGGCCCGATGTGCGGGGAGAAGCAAACTATGGCCCGATGTGTGGGGAGAAGCACATTTACTCCACTTTAGGGACTGACAACAATGCATTCAAAATTGAAGAAAACCGTTTACAGGGGAAAAAATGCTAATTAAAACTTTTTTCCTGTATGACGACTTGTATATCAAGCAAAATGTAATTTTTTTTAAAGAAATGTGCTGCAGAACACTTTAGCACTATAGAAATTCAATAATTATTATTATAAAGGAGGGCCTCATATACATACTGTTCAAATTGTCATGTAGTGGTACTCGTAGACTCAAAGGCTATGCACTAAGTGCAAAACCTGCCAAAAAATTACAAGCAGGGTCATTTACACACCTTTGAAGACACCAACTGTAGTGCATCATTCAAATGTTGTGACCAAAGTGTTACTACGGTACTTCTACACTCATAAAAGCTCTGTACACAATGCAAAGCCTGTCAAAAATTACAAGCAGGGTCATCCATACATACAAGGCATTAACTGGAATGCCTCAAAAAAAAAAAAAAAAAATAAGTATAGTTACGACACTTCCACACTCAAAGGCTTTGCACACAGTGCAAAGCCGGGAAAAAAATTATAAGGAGGGTCATCCAGTCATCCATAGACCCTTGAAGGCTTCATTGAAATAAAGAAGATTAAAAACACTTTAGGCGCTGTTGTCATCTGGTGGTTTGCAAAAGTCGGGGTCAATCCAAGCTTTGCTAATTTTTATCTTAGTGCGCTTTCTGTTGACAGGTGAAAGCGCCTGTCTTATGACCCCCAGGCGGCACTAAAACTCAGACAAGATGCTAGTGGCAGGGCAGCACAACACTTCCAAGGCAAAGAAGCACAGCTCATGCTAAGTGTCCAGCTTTCAGACCCAATAGCTGAAGGTTGCAGAGGAATTAGGGAGTACACTGGTTTTGTTGGCCAGGTATTGCTTTTTCGTCCTTGTCAAAAATACCCGGTCATCAGGGTCTTGACGCTGGGAGGGTGTAATGAAATTAACCCAGGCCTTTAACAGTGTAGCCCTGCCCCTGCTGTACCTGGTATGTGTCTCCCTCGCCGCTCCTCCTTGGTTGGGCTTCTCAGCTTGCCCCTACCATTAGCGTTGTCTGATGGGAAATTCTTAACGTATTTTCCAAAATGGTCTTCTGGTATAGCACCATTTTAGGCTAGTTTCACACTAGCGTTCAGCAGGGCTGTGGACTTCCTCCGTGAAGCCTCGCCCACTGCCACGACTCTTCATTCAGCTCCGCCTACGGCTGCATGCGGCGTGTGTACCCTATCTTTAACATTGAGTACGCAGGCCATGCCGATGTATGCGGATGCAGCCGCATGTGTCGTTTTGACGGTGCAATGACCTGCGTCGAACGCCACAAATGTCAAACGTCTATGCCCACTCTTCAGTTATGTGCGAAGGCTGACTAGAATACCGACGGCATATAGAAGCTGGTATCCCATAACCGGCCTTTGCTGCTCACAAGCCTTGCCAGCATGTGCAGTGTGGAGTCTCAGAGCTTAGTTACGTCGCACACCAGTCGGTGAGCTGGCAATTGCATGCGCTGCTGCAACACTGCCAGAGTGGCGGCAGCTGTAGCTGACTTAAGGAAATGGGTGCCGACGTGACATACCTTGACTAGAAGCTCTGGCAAATCTGGGTAGGTTTTCAGTAACCACTGAGCTGAGCAAGTGGGCCAAGAATGATGTGTGTGAGCTTGCCAAGCTTTACAGCCGCCGCCAGGTTACGGCCATGCCTGGTTGTAGGTTTAGCGGCGAGAGACACAGATCTGTCTGTTCTGCTATTCATTTCAATAACTCTGCCATGGTGTGTGGTTTGTTTCCTAGACAAATTAGTTGCAGCAGAGTCTGTTGTCGCTTTGCTGAGACAATACTGCAGAGCTCCCAGCTGATGTGGACGACGTGCTCTGAGATAGCACATCGGAGATGGAGGATGAGCAGGAGGGTGTACAGAAACTGGTGTATGTTGGGAAGGAAACCATGATAGAAATGGGGCCAGCAATCCTCGGTGTCGGTAGCACATGTGCTGTGCCAGGGTGGGACCCGGCCACCATAATGTTCACCCAATGTCAGGGAAACGCAGAGTCCGTGACCACAAGCTCTTGTCCACTCATCGATAGTTGAGTGTACAATTCCAGTAACAGCGTCGGTAAGGTCATGGGTGGTGTTCCTGTACACGTGCTCCTGCTTGTTATGACTACACATTGTGTAATCACCTTTTTGTATTTTAATTGTTTTTAGAACTTTTGGGTTTGTGTGTATTAATAAAATTTGTTATATTTTCGAAGGTGATCCCTGCTTTTTGTATGTCTTCTTGCCTTGGTTGTTATTTGTCATGAGTGGTGTTCCTGTACATGTGCTGGTACAAGGCAGGGACGTCACACCCGGGAGATATAGTGGCGATTATGAATCGAGTACTGAGGGACCAAAATTGTGCACCTGTAGCAGGCAATTTTGTGGGTTTTTTTATTTCAAACCAACAAAATTTCACACAAAGCAGATTTTACAGTATACCGAACTTTTTGGACTATGAGACAATTATTTCCTCCTAAAATGTGGAGGAAAACGGGTGGTGCGTCTTATAGTCCAGATGTACAGGCTCTGGCTGTGGTGGGGAAGTGAGGGAGCGGCAGCAGCGAGTCTTAGAGGCAGGAGCCGACTGCTGAGGCCAACTCCTGTGGCTGTTGCTAAATAGAAATGAATATTCACTGCATTCCACACCCATGAGCGTGGAGGTCAATGAATATTCGTTCTTTTATAGCATCCTGGTATGATTGGCTCCCATTCCCGTCCTTGTATGCATAGTCCCATCCTTATCCTGGTATGATTGGCCCCAACCCCCATCCTGGTATGCATGGCCCCATCCGAAAAAAAAAAAATTACATTTAACTTCCCAGTGCTCCCTCGCAGCATCTTGTTCCGATGCCAGCAGCTGCTTTATGCTTTTGTAAGCAGAGCATGGCAGGGACGTCATGCGCTGCTTGCAAGCTGAAGAGCAGCTGCCGGAATGGAGTGTAATGGTTTGATTTTTTTTAAAATGTTTTTGGATGAGGTCATGCATACCAGGATGTGGGTGGGGGCCAATCATACCATGACGCTATTAAAGAGAAATGAATATTCTTTGCCCTCCACGCCCGTGGGCATGGAATGCTGTGAATATTAATCTCCTTCACTACCGGTACACGTGACCGCCGGCAGCTGCAGGAAGGCTCCGGCTGACACTGTGCTCGCTATTAAAGAGCAATGAATACTCACTGCTCTCCACGCACAGAGTCCTGGCACGCAGAGCAGTGAGTATTCTGGCAGCTGCCCTTTGGCTTGCAAGCAGCGAATGATGTTCCTACCATGCGCTGCTTCCAAACATAAAGAAGCTGCTGGCATCTAAACAAAATGCTGCGAGGGTGCGCAGAAAGGTAAGTGTAATGGTTTGGGGGGGGTTTAAGTTTTCGGATGGGGCCATGCATACTAGTAGGGATGTGGGTGCCAATCATACCAATAATGCCACTACCAAAATGGCTACTGCATTACAATGACTGGCAGGCAATCCCCGCATTCTTATTGGCTGTGTAACAGGCGCCAAACAAGTGGGGTGGGAAATCGAGCTTCAAATCCGAGCACCGGACGATGTTCGTTGAGTGCCCAGCACATCATAGCACCCAGATACCCGAGTGATAGAGTATCACCAAGCACGTTTGCTCATCCCTAATTGTCATATGGAACTCGGCATCTGCCCTCATTCCAATCAGACTGGGACAGATAAAATGGAGAAAATAAGAGTAGGTGAAAAAGAAAAAAAAATGACAAGAAATTCTACCTATGACAGTTGGTAAGACACCTGTTCTCGTCCCCTGTATGTCTCCAGAAAGTCTTCAGATGGCATGAATTCAAACAGGTGGAATTTTTTCCAATTTACTTCCCAGGAAGCTTACATTATAATTGCCTTAATCTGCTCAGCCTGCTGAAACCTGTTGCCCGTATTTTATACCATCAGAATGTCACATGAGTCAAGCTGCATGTGTTATATCCCTGGAAAAGAAGAACATGAGACGAAGAACAACAGATTGCCAGAAAGCATGTCGAGTCAAGAAAACCAGAACTTTGCTGAGTCAAACCTGAACCAATTGTTGTTGTTAACTTTCAGCCGCCAAAAACAAAACAGTGAAATTTGAAACACCTGAATGAAACACAAATTTACTCCGTGTATAGGCAACAAACAGAAGATCGAGATAAATGCAAGAAGCACAGTAAGGCTATGTGCACACGTAGAATGGTCCTCTGCGGATTTGATAAATCTGCAGGGCAAAAACGCTGCACTTTTGCTGCAGATTTATCGCAGATTTACAGCAGTTTTTGTGCGGTTTTCACTGCGGTTTTCTATTGGAGCAGCTGTAAAACCGCTGCGGAATCCGCAGAAAGAAGTAACATGCTGCGGAATGTAAACTGCTGCGTTTCCGCGCATTTTTTTTCCACAGCGTTTTCTGTTTCCCATAGGTTTACATTGTAATGTAAACTCATGGGAAACTGCTGCGGAAACGCTGCGGATCCGCAGCAAAATCTGCAGTGTGCACATAGCCTAAAAAGACAGCAGGGTATTAAATAAAGTAGTCAGGGTCATAATAAATAGATTTTCCGTGTTGATAGACTCTCATCTGTCATCAATGGTTACAAGTCGATAATGATTATTCACATGATATTAGAGATAAGCAAATCGATTTTCAGGACCCTAGCCCAGCAGCTACATCACTAGTCCATAGTCACAGGACAGGAACCCTGTGAACGAACGCCTCGCATCTGGAAGAATCCCACATTGCCTCTTCCGATTTATAGGCCGGTGCGATGCCATCCATGCAGCGTGACGATGCTGCACTAATCAGAGGAGATACCGGGATGCTGACAGGTCGGCAGTGGTTTGAGGATTCATGTACTGTGCTCAAAGACTACTGACATGATCCCTGAAGACACAAAAGAGAATAGTAAAACCAAAAACACTCAGTTTGAAAAAAATGTTGAAGTAATCAGCAAGTGCTAGTAAAAGATGTAAATAACAGGGTATTTGGTTGATACGTTTTTTGCAAAGTTTGGTGGAGCAGCTTTGTATACATTTTTTGCAAAAAACGTATCAACCAAATACCCTGTTATTTACATCTTTTACTAGCACTTGCTGATTACTTCAACATTTTTTTCAAACTGAGTGTTTTTGGTTTTACTATTCTCTTTTGTGTCTTCAGGTTTCTTGGTGGTGTGTGAACATGATCATACAGACTTGTTCACTGTGCAAGTAGCCCATGTGTTCCTGTTTCCATGACATGATCCCTGCAAGATACACTCCAATAGTTACCATCATCCCACTGTAACTTAAGTGACTTGTATTAAGTCATAATTAATTTATTCATGACTTGGAAATCGGAGATAGCACAGTTAATTTGACCAGGAAATCTCCTGTAGGCCAAGTGTATGTACAGAGCCACACCCAAGCTTCTACCATAACTAATGATTAAACAGAGAATCTCAAAAGTAAAATCACATGTAGTAAATAGATAGTGGCAGACAATGGGGATACCTGAGGGTGACAAAAAAAAATCAAGATCACCACCGCGTGAGTGTATAGGGTAAAGTAAAGACCCATTGGTGAGACTATAAAGAAAAACAACAAACCGAATATAGGAGTACTTAGCTGAACTGGAGCGGGTGCAGAGAAGAGCGACCAAGGTTATTAGAGGACTGGAGGGTCTGCAATACCAAGATAGGTTATTACACTTGGGGCTATTTAGTTTGGAAAAACGAAGGCTAAGGGGTGATCTTATTTTAATGTATAAATATATGAGGGGACAGTACAAAGACATTTCTGATGATCTTTTTAATCATAGACCTGAAACAGGGACAAGGGGGCATCCTCTACGTCTGGAGGAAAGAAGGTTTAGGCATAAAAACAGATGCGGATTCTTTACTGTAAGAGCAGTGAGACTATGGAACTCTCTGCCGTATGATGTTGTAATGAGTGATTCATTAATTAAGTTTAAGAGGGGACTGGATGCCTTTCTTGAAAAATATAATGTTACAGGGTATATACACTAGATTCCTTGATAGGGCATTGATCTAGGGAACTAGTCCGATTGCCGTATGTGGAGTCGGGAAGGAATTTTTTTCCCCAATGTGGAGCTTACTCTTTGCCACATGGGATTTTTTTTTTGCCTTCCTCTGGATCAACATGTTGGGGCATGTTAGGTTAGGCTATGGGTTGAACTAGATGGACTTAGGCTACGTTCACACTAGCGTTGTGCGCCGCTGCGTCGGCGACGCAACGCACAACGCACGCAAAAACGCGGAAAACGCACGCAAAAACGCTGCGTTTTGCGACGCATGCGTCGTTTTTTGCCGAAAATCAGACGCAAGAAAAATGCAGCTTGTTGCGTTTTCTTGGTCCGACGCTTGCGGCAAAAAAGCCGCATGCGTCGCACAACGCAACAAACAAAAACGCATGCGTCCCCCATGTTAAACATAGGGGCGCATGACGCGTGCGTCGCCCAACGCTAACCCGACGCACACTAGCATAACGCTAGTGTGAACGTTAGCTTAGTCTTCCTTCAACCTTAATAACTATGTTAGCATGTTACTTGATAAACAAATAGTATAACTTTATTAATTACAAAGAGATAAGGATAAACATTGCATAGGGGGTGGGGAAAAAATTGCCAGACGAAAAGAGGAGGTGAGACCCAGGAACAGTTACATTGTTTAAAATTAGATACAAGTACGGTACTTTTAATTATGACAGTAGAAATATAAATGCAATTTCAATCACAAGGCAAAAATAAATATGAAATCAAGTAATGAATATATATACACATACAAACACACACACACACAGCACAGACCAAACGCTGATTTCTCAGTAAGCCAAAAATGGACTGTGGACTCGTTTTTGAGCGATATATATATATATATATCTAGATATAGATATATATATACACACACACTAGTTTTTGTGTGGATGTGGATGAAATCCCGCTGACTTTCCCGTTAAATTGGGTAGCCACATAAGAGGTCATATTTTTCAGCGGTTCCAGTGTTCAGTTGTAGGAATGAAAGAAGTTTGCAGTTGGCTTGGTATCTAGCATCTGCAACCACACAGCTGCTGAACAGATTTCCTAACATTGTACTTAGTAACAGGTGAGCTGGGATGGGGGCAAGCAGCATTGCTTCAGGATTAGGGTGGGTAACATGCGCCTACCAATATTTCCACATCACATTTTCCCTTTCTGATTACTTATGGAATCTTTTTTTCAAAACAGCCTTGTTTTGTGTGTATAAAACATGCATGTACATGCGTAAAATGTCACCTCATACTACTTGAAAGGTTAGGAGGATGACAGAAATCCGGTGACACCCACATCATTAAATCATGTGCACAATGAACTTTGTGTTAAGGAATACCCAGGATGTACCTAGCAAGGCATATAAATTACCACATCACATTCAGTATCATTGAGGCTATGTGCACACGTAGGAAAAGTGGTGCAGAATTTTATGCACAAAATCCTCATCTCCTGGCAGAATCCGCAGCTGCGGATTTGCCATGGATTTTCTGCGGATTTTGTGCGGTTTTTATGCGGAATTGATGCCGATTTTGTGCGGATTTTCTGCGGTTTTTGCCAGTGCGGATTTTTAACATGGAGGGGCGCAGAAACGCTGCAGATCCGCACAAAATAAGTGACATGCACTTCTTTGAAATCCGCAGCAATTCTGCACTGATTTTTCCGCACAGCTATTTTTTTTATCCCATTGATTTACATTGTACTGTACATCACAGTGCGGATCTGCAGCGTTTCTGCGTGGAAAAATCCACTGCGGATCCGCAGAAAATCTGCATCGTGTGCACATAGCCTAATACACAGTACTACGAAATTACATTCTCCCTACAAAGAAGAAGAGTAGTTTATATCATTTCTTCAGTTTACAAAACTGGAAGGATATACTATAATTAAAGAAGTGGAAGAGCAATTACCAAATTAGGTGAGGAACAAAAGCAGGTTTTACAAGTACACAAAGTAATATAGCTAAATGTGTTTTATATATACAGTGGGTACGGGAAGTATTCAGAGCCCTTTAAATTTTTCACTCTGTTTCATTGCAGCCATATGGTAAATTCAAAAAAGTTCATTTTTTTTTCTCATTAACCCCTTCATGACCTTGGGATTTTTCATTTTTCCGTGTTCCTTTTTCACTCCCCTCCTTCCCAGAGCCATAACTTTTTTATTTTCCGTGAATTTGGCCATGTGAGGGCTTATTTTTTGCGGGACAAGTTGTTCTTTTGAACAACATCATTGGTTTTAGCATGTCGTATACTAGGAAACGGGAAAAAAATTCCAAGTGCAGTGAAATTGCAAAAAAGTGCAATCCCACACTTGTTTTTTGTTTGGCTTTTTTGCTAGGTTCACTAAATGCTAAAACTGACTTGACATTATGATTCTCCAGGTCAGTACGAGTTCATAGACACCTAACATGACTAGGTTATTTTTTATCTAAGTGGTGAAAAAAAATTCCAAACTTTGCTAAAAAAAAAAAAAAAAAAAAAATTGCGCCATTTTCCGATACTTGTAGCGTCTCCATTTTTCGTGATCTGGGGTCGGTTGAGGGCTTATTTTTTGCATCCCGAGATGACGTTTTTAATGATAGCATTTTGGTGCAGATTCGTTCTTTTGATCGCCCGTTATTGCATTTTAATGCAATGTTGCGGCGACCTAAAAAACGTAATTCTGGCGTTTCAAATTTTTTTCTCGCTACGCCGTTTAGCGATCAGGTTAATGCTTTTATTTAATTGATAGATCGGGCGATTCTGAGCGCGGCGATACCAAATATGTGTAGATTTGATTTTTTTTTTTTTATTGATTTATTTTGATTGGGGCGAAAGGGGGGTGATTTAAACTTTTATATTTTTTTTTATTTTTTTCACATTTTTTTTTAACTTTTTTTTTTTACTTTTGCCATGCTTTAATAGCCTCCATAGGAGGCTAGAAGCAGGCACAACGCGATCGGCTCTGCTACATAGCAGCGATCTGCTGATCGCTGCTATGTAGCAGAATTGCAGGTGTGCTGTGAGCGCCGACCACAGGGTGGCGCTCACAGCCACCGGCGTTCAGTAACCATAGAGGTCTCAAGGACCTCTATGGTTACAATGGAGACGCATCGCCGACCCCCGATCATGTGACGGGGGTCGGCGATGACGTCATTTCCGGCCGCCCAGCCGGATGCGGTAGTTAAATGCCGCTGTCTGCGATTGACAGCGGCATTTAACTAGTTAATAGGTGCGGGCAGATCACGATTCTGCCCGCACCTATTGCGGGCACATGTCAGCTGTTCAAAACAGCTGACATGTCCCAGCTTTGATGCGGGCTCACCGTGGAGCCCTGCATCAAAGCAGGGGATCTGACCTCGGACGTACTATCCCGTCCGAGGTCAGATAGGGGTTAATGTACACTCTGCACCCCATCTTGACTGAAAAAAAAGAAGTGTAGAAATTTTTGCAAATTTAATAAAAAAGACAAACTGAAATATCACATGGTCATAAGTATTCAGATCCTTTGCTCAGACACTCATATTTCAGTCACATGCTGTCCATTTCCTTGTGATCCTCCTTGAGATGGTTCTACGCCTTCATTGGAGGCCAGCTGTGTTTAATTAAATTGATAGGACTTGATTTGGAAAGGCACACACCTATCTATATAAGACCTCACAGCTCACAGTGCATGTCAGACCAAATGAGAATCATGAGGTCAAAGGAACTGGCCAAGGAGCTCAGAGGCAGAATTGTGGCAAGGCACAGATCTGGCCAAGGTTACAACAGAATTTCTGTAGTACTCAAGGTTCCTAAGAGCACAGTGGCCTCTATAATCCTTAAATGGAAGAAGTTTGGGACCACCACAAGTCTTCCTAGACCTGGCCGTCCAGCCAAACTGAGCAATCGAGGGAGAAGAGCCTTGGTGAAAGAGGTAAAGAAGAACCCCAAGATCACTGTGGCCGAGCTCCAGAGATGCAGTAGGGAAATAGGAGAAAGTTACACAAAGTCATCTATCACTGCAGCCCTTCACCAGTCGGGCCTTTAAGGCATGAGTGGCCCGACAGAAGCCTCTCCTCAGTGCAAGGCATATAAAAGCCCGGATAGAGTTTGGTCAAAAAAAAAAAAAACGAAGGACTCCCAGACTATGAGAAATAAGATTCTCTGGTCTGATGAGACAAAGATAGACCTTTTTGGTGATAATTCTAAGCAGTATGTGTGGAGAAAACCAGAAACTGCTCATCACCTGCTCAAGACAATCCCAACAGTAAAACATGATGGTGGCATCATCATGCTATGGGGGTGTTTTTCAGCTGCAGGGACATGACGTCTGGTTGTCATTTAAAGAAACATGAATGCGGCCAAGTACAGAGATATCCTGGATGAAAACCTCTTCCAGAGTGCTCTGGACCTCAAACTTGGCCAAAGGTTCACCTGCCAACAAGACAATAACCCTAAGCACACAGATAAAATAACAAAGGAGTGGCTTCAGAACAACTCTGTGACCATTCTTGACTGGCCCAGCCAGAGCCCTGACCTAAACCCAATTGAGCATCTCTGCAGAGACCTGAAAATGGCTGTCCACCAATGTTCACCATCCAACCTGACGGAACTGGAGAGGATCTGCAAGGAAGAATAGCAGAGGATCCCCAAATCCAGGTGTGAAAAACTTGTTGCATCATTCCCAAGAAGACTCATGGCCGTACTAGCTCAAAGGGGTGCTTCTACTCAATAGTGAGCAAAGGGTCTGAATATCTATGACCATGTGATATTTCAGTTTTTCTTATTTAATAAATTTGCAAAAATTACTACATTTCTGTTTTTTTCAGTTGAGATGAGGTGCAGAGGGTACATTAATGAGAAAATAATGAACTTTTTTCTGAATTTACCAAATGGCTGCAATGAAACAAGAGTGAAAAATTTAAAAGGGGTCTGAATACTTTCCGTATCCACTGTATATATATCTTTTTAGGACCCACAGGAATGGCTTGGACACTATAAAGCTCCTTTCACATAATGCTTATGATTCGCATCCAATGGGATGCATATAACTAATGACTGCAACTGATGACATGTAATGGCGTTCATCACCTTTTATTTTCAGTATGCTAGCGTACACCAACCAGACATATGGACACATAAGGCCCTGCAATGCTTGCACACTAGGAAAGAGACATAGAGAATCAGAAAAACTATACTACATTTCTAATTAGAGGTATTTGCTAATGCTAGCATTACATCTGCTACATATTGGGATAGGATCTTGGAGATGGGAATACCCTTTAAGTACTAGAGAAGATTATACCCTCTTCCTTGAGCTGGAGATTACATTCATGTAGCTCCCCCATGGCTGGGCCTCAGCCCTTCTCCTTCTTATTCACATTAGGTCACTAGACATATGGCAAGGGTTTAATGCTAGAGGTTAGGACTGTCCTGAATAGGGTCACCTTGACGTGGTGGAATGGCTTATACGTTTTTTAATCAAAATTCTGTTAACTACCCTATTTTTTTTTTTTATCTTAGGTTTTCTCCATTTAGTGGCCAGTGTGAACATGCGCCTACATGTAGTCTGCACACCAGCTTATATTCCAGTTCATCTCTTTCGTTTTTTGTTTCTGTTGACATGGAACAGCTGAATCGCCGGCATGAGCAACTAGTGACCACTCTGAGCAGGTGCCAAGTAGAAAAGGCGGGTAGTTGCCTCTGTTAGCAATTACCTGCATGTTAGTTTTTTATAGTAAAAAATAAATAAAAAATAGTGCAATGTTTGGGGTCACATACCTTTCATCAGACAAGAGCGAGTGGCGAGAAACATCAGAAGACCAAAAACCTTGTGCACTCATAAGAAAATTTCTAAATGTGGTATGTCGGGGAAAAAATGCAGTGAATAGGTTTGGAGGCAAACCTGATTATTATGGTGTTCTGTGCCATCGCTTTCTTAATGGTATGACTTACAGTCAATTGCTCGGCTGAAGGCCGCCTGAAGCTTCTGCACCTAGGGCACATTGGGAATTCATTTCCATTTCATAAATTTGTGGCCCATAAATGTATGGAGGGTACAGGAAAGCATCTCTCTGGAGAACGGAGCCCGGACGAGCACCGCTGTCAGTGGATGGGTGCTGCAGTTTAGTGTGTGTGAATGCCGGCCATATAAAAGACGGAAGCTCGATATACAAATTCTAAGACATGGATTGCTAGCTACTTTATCCAATTGTTGGACAAGCAACATATCGGCGTACTCTGACTGTGATAATGGCAGGAATCTTTATAGTCTGTCTCTCCTGCCATACTGTCTCCATGCTAACAATGAACACCAAATCCACATACAGCATTAGCTGTGAAGTCTGAGCACGGCCTTTTAAATGTTGGGGGAGGGGGAGCGAGAGATCGTTTTCACACCCAGAGCCTTTATAAATTAGCAACCATGAAGACTCAATAACTGGAAGCATCTAACGCAATAACCATGTCATCAAGAAACCACAATTAGAAGGTTCACTACAAATCCTAAAAGCATATACATAGATCTTTGCAAATTAAAAACTTTTCCATTCGAACGGCATCTCCACAGGCAGCCTCAAAAGATACTGAAAATGTACTAAAGACAACGTAAGGGATACTGTGATCGAGGATGTATTCACACTGTGCAGTAAGCAGAACACCGTTTATAACTCATGACCTGCAAACCATGCCAGTGTTTACTAGGACGAGAACTGGGAGTGAAATGAGCGGACGAGGATCGAAGTAATGGGCACTATTCACTTTGCTCCCATAAATAATAATAATCTTTATTTTTATATAGCGCTAACATATTCCGCAGCGCTTTACAGTTTTGCACACATTATCATCACTGTCCCCATTGGGGCTCACAATCTAGAATCCCTATCAGTATGTCTTTGCAATGTGGGAGGAAACCGGAGTGCCCGGAGGAAACCCAGGCAAACACGGGGAGAACATACAAACTCTTTGCAGATGTTGTCCTGGGTGGGATTAGAACCCAGGACCCCAGCGCTGCAAGGCTGCAGTGCTAACCACTGCGCCACCGTGCTGCCCATAATAGACAAGAATCTGAAGTGTACGCAGATCTTCAACGTTTGACTCCCATAATTGATACGATTTAACTACAAGAATTAGTAAACTACTGTACAGACATTTGTTGATCAATCAAATTAGCGATAAAATGTTTAATAATCAATTCCAAGGTTTTCAATGAACAGCAGCATTAATAATAATGATGTACAATATGGCAGAAATAAGTGCTCCAACTGCTCCTGAACTGTCGCCTCGGAGCACGATCAACCAATCACTGAACGCCGTACCTCAATTATCGTGAATATCGGATCATTGACATTACAATCTGAAGGATTATCGGCCAGTGTAAATGTGCCTTAAAGGAAATCTGTCTGCACCATGAGGTAGGGACAGAGACCCTGATTCCAGCGACGTATCACTTAGTTTACTTGGTGCAGCAGTTACGATAGAATCATAGTGTACTCTGCTATAAATTGAGCAGAGCTCAGTGGCTGAGCTGTGTATAAACCCGCACACACCACAGCTTTCAGTGTACGTTGTATAGGGACAGCGAGCCGACAATCAGTGCTGAAGGTGAGGTTGGACTACCCTGCACGTGCCCAGTTGTTCTGTAATGATCATCTTCTGAAAAAAAAATTAATTGTATTGAAAAAGCAAAACACAGCTCAGTAAGTGATAAATCACTGGAATCAGGGACTCTGTCCCTACATTATGGCCCTCTCAAATTTCATAGCAAACACCTCCTGACAGATTCCCTTTAAGACTACATTGTTACTGCAGCGGCAAACTGCATGTACATTTCCAAATGAATATAATTTTGCATGTTTGCTTGTAGTACAACTGTACTGAAAAGAGAAGTTAACTGCACTTTGTAGTACATCTGTGTACGAAAAAAATGTATACTATGGAAAATACAGTTGTATATGTCTGCCTTTATGTATGGCGGAATGTAAAAACAAAACGCAGTAACAGTGCTGACTAGCAACCAACACAAACGATCATTGGCAGAAAGATCAACTGTATTCATGGTTACAACAGTGCAGCCAGATGATATTTAAAGGACTAAAGGTGAAATGTAAAAATCTCTGCATACTCAAAATTATGTTTTGGGGGTCAGTAGGTTATTTTTCCAATTTCTTTAATCTGCCATTTTTTTCCATAAGATTCTTAATACCAGTTAAAAAGTACATTTATGTAAAATGACAAAATATAAATGCAACAAAAAAAAACAAAAAACAAAAAAAACAGGGCTGTGGAGTCGGTAAGCCAAACCTCTGACTCCACAGCACTGGTCACAACTGAGCATGTACATAAAGTGCAGAACAGATTCATCTCATCTACGACGCCACAGCAATGGTCACTACTGAGCATGTGCAAAAAGTGCAGCACAGATTCATGTCAACTACGACTGCACAGCCCTGGTCACTACTGAGCATGTGCACAAAGTGCAGCACAGATTCATCTCCACTAAAAGCCCAGATCCCTAGATCAGGAACAGCACAGACATTTATAGGACATTTCATAACTTTCCCAAATTCTGATGAAAACATTTACAGCACATCCTACACTGAACTACTGAACCCAATTTATTATATATTTTAGGTGTTGGTCCATTTTATACCGACTCCAACAAAATGGACACCGACTCCACAGCTCTGAAAAATCCTCAATAGATTGGATGATGGAGGATTTAGAAAGCATTTTCATCCTGGTGATAACATTAGAAATGCCATGACACTGACCATGGTAACATTATGGTAAATCATCATTAATGTTACACAAGACATAAAACTGCATTAACATGGCAGTAGGGTAAACGAGGCGCGAGGTAAATTACCTATAAACAGATTTCTGCGCTCCAATTCCTGTAACAGGAGCGCCGTCACAATCTGACAGTTATGTTATTTGGATCACAAGAGGCATGCTGGGATTAACGCCAGAGTTCAACAGTTAAAGAAGTATGCAAAATATTCTCCAGCTAGATAATGCATTCCGAGGAGTATAACGGTAGTAATAACTTCTATATACTGGACTCCGCTAGGTCCATGAATACACAGCCTTGGGTTTCTGAGCTCTGGCAGTAACCAGAATACTTTGGTCCTTTATAAGATGTCTATAGGAGGGTCCAAATTAAAATCTACTATATAATTGTCTAAGGGTCACTTCCGTCTGTCTGTCCTTCTGTCACGGTTATTCATTCGCTGATTGGTCTCGCCAGCTGCCTTTCACGACTGCCGCGACCTATCAGCGATAGGGACAGTCCGGAAGAAAATGGCCGCTCCGTACTCCCCGCAGTCAGTGCCTGTCGCCCGCATTCTCCCCTCCGGTCACCGCTAACACAGGGTTAATGCCGGCGGTAACGGACCGCGTTATGCCGCGGGTAACGCACTCCGTTACCGCCGCTATTAACCCTGTGTGTCCCCAACTTTTTACTATTGACGCTGCCTATGCGGCATCAATAGTAAAAAAATGTAATGTTAAAAATAAAAAAACATGCTATACTCACCCTCCGTTGCAGCTCGCGCCGGCCGCCATCTTCCGTTGCAGGTTCCAGTGGCCGAAAGACCTGCCATGACGTCACGGTCATGTGACTGCGACGTCATCACAGGCCCTGCGCGCCTGCGCTACAAAGACCTGCCATGACGTCACGTCATGTGACCGCGACGTCATCACAGGTCCTGCGCAAATACCAACGCTGGGACCGATGGCTGCCGTGGACTACAAGGGCTCCCTCGGAAAGGTGAGTATATGTTTATTTTTTATTTTTTCACCTGTGACAAACCTGGCTGGGCAATATACTACGTAGCTGGGCAATATACTACGTGACTGGCCAATATACTATGTGGCTCTGTGCTGTATACTACTTCGCTGTGCAATATACTACGTGGCTGGGCAATATACTATGTCACTGGGCAATATACTACGTGGCTCTGTGCTGTATACTACGTCACTGGGCAATATACTACGTCGCTGGGCAATATACTACGTGGCTCTGTGCTGTATACTACGTCACTGGGCAATACACTACGTCGCTGGGCAATATACTACATGGCTGCGCAATATACTACGTAACTGGGTAATATACTACGTAACTGGGCAATATACTACGTAGCTGGGGCAATATACTATGTGGCTGGGCAATATAATACGTGGCTGCGCAATATACTACGTGGCTGGGCAATATACTACGTGGCTGGGCAATATATTACGTGGGCTGTGCAATATACGTAGCATATTGCCGAGCTACGTAGTATATTGCCCAGCCACGTAGTATATTGCCCAGTTACGTAGTATATTGCCTAGTGACGTAGTATATTGCGCAGCCATGTAGTATATTGCCCAGCCACATAGTATATTGCCCAGTTACGTAGTATATTGCGCAGCCATGTAGTATATTGCCCAGCGACGTAGTATATTGCCGAGCTACGTAGTAACTGGGCAATATACTATGTGGCTGGGCAATATACTACGTGGCTGGGCAATATACTACGTGGCTGGGCAATATACTATGTGGCTGGGCAATATACTACGTGGGCTGTGCAATATACTACGTGGGCATGCATATTCTAGAATACCCGATGCGTTAGAATCGGGCAACCATCTAGTCCTTTATATATGTAAGTCCGTAACAAATGACTGTATTCCCGCAGATGTTGGGATCAAAGATAGCCGAGTGAAGATCCAAGAAAAAGAACATACTCCAAGGGTCCGATTATTCAATGCTTTTATGCCAGGATTTGGAGTAAAAAGCTTTAAAAAGTTACAAACGTTTGTCGCAACTCGAGGCTGTGCTAAGACTTTGCAATTTTTGGCGTTATCAAGCCATTTTCTCAGAGATCAGACAAAGAAGGCGGACCTGAGGTAATATGGTGGCATGGCAGCAAAGAGGTGCACACCACACCACTGTCATGGAGACACACACCACCCCAGTGTCATGGAGACACACACCACACCACGGAGGTGCACACCACCCCACTGTCATGGAGACAGACCACACCACGGAGGTGCACACCACCCCACTGTCATGGAGACAGACCACACCACGGAGGTGCACACCACACCGTCATGGAGACAGACCACACCACAGAGGTGCACACCACCCCATTGTCATGGAGACATATACCACACCACGGAGGTGCACACCACACCACTGTCATGGAGACATATACCACACCACGGAGGTGCACACCACACCACTGTCATGGAGACATATACCACACCACGGAGGTGCACACCACACCACTGTCATGGAGACACACACCACTGAAATGGAGACACACACCACTGACATGGAGACACACACCACTGACATGGAGACAGACCACACCACTTTGCACCTCACCTAATTCATTAAGAGGCTACTGCCTTTTAATGAACGAGGAACCTTGCACTCCACTTCACCCCACCTTCTCATCAAGACCGACTTGTATCATCAAGACCAACGTGTCTCCAAAACACAGAATAGGTGTCAATCTTTCAATTATAGCTTTTCTCTGCAAGTTACACTCCTGGCTTTAGCATACAAACACTGATGCAAAATACCGAATAAGCCCTTAGAATTGTCACGCAATGCTACCGTAGACTGCTTCTATACATGTACAAGTGTATTGTTTGGTCTGTTAAAGGGAATCGGTCAGCAGATTTTAGCTTTTTTGTAATCTGAAGAGAGCAGGATATAGAAGCGGAAACACCGATTTCAGGGATGTGTCACTTGTCAAAGTGCATGGTGCTTACAGTAACTGTGAAGGATTTATCACTAAACACCTCACGGTCTATGGACTTTGTACATGGACAGCCTGGTGTGGGCGGGGGCAGCTTCCTCAGCTCTGCTTCACTCTAAATCTAAAAACTCTGATTGTGTAAGAACAGCACCCAGTAATCCAAGTGGTACATCATTGGATTCAGCTGACTGATTCACTTTAAAACGTATTATTCACTCTGTCCAGATCATATTTTGTAAGCTTGTATCTAATATATAATTGCCTAGAATACTACTTCCTGCAATTTGTGCCAACTTCCGTGGCTTTGTCCGGAGCTAATGTCCGGAGCTAATGTCCGGAGCTAATGTCCGGAGATAAGTGACGTCAACAGTGTCCAGTGTCTGATTGGTTGCCGCCTGCTGCGAGCGACCAATCAGAAACGTGCCGTACTGTGACACACTCCGCCCGCCATTTTGGTGTGATTTTTGAATATTTACCTCACAGCAAGTTTCTACTGCGTGGAGGCGGGCCCAGTGACGTTGCTCTTCAAGCTCTTGCCGAATTTCGTCAAAAAAATGATAATACCATTTACCAAAACTATATATATTTAGTTGTGAAGTGGTTCAGTGACATTTTCACACCAATTTTGAACTTTTGTTTGGTGTTTTCTCCATATACTGCCTATTATTTTTGTTCTTTCTTACTATTATTTATTAATTGTATTATTCTTACATACAAGAGGGATGTATACAAACTCCGACAGCGTTCAATGGTTGTGACGCTGTACAAGAGCAATCTACATCTCTGGGCAATAAAAGATCAGAGGCACTGGGCGGGTGGTATAATATTTATGGACCAGACGGCCGTTGTGCTCAATCATATTACACAGCCCAATGATGCTTGAAAGTCAAAAAACTAGAAAGAAAAATACTGGTAGAAATAAACCGATCCCCATCATTAAATAAAGCAGAACAAAGCAGAGAAAACGTTGCCGCCCTCATCATAGTGACATTTATGTTTATCCTCACAACATAAAAGCAAGAGTGGGACGGAGGCGAATTCCAGCGAGCGGCACTACGTCACAGCGTATAAAAGAGACGAGCAGCAAACTTCAGGCAACAAGCAGCGAAAGGTTCAGCTTCTTCACCAAAAAAGCCAAGTGCCGGAGATACTGACCAGACACAGGCTTGTCTATGCAGAGTAAAGGGAGCCTGTCAGCAGGATTGTGCTCAGTAACCTACACACAGTGTCAGGTCGGCGCCGTTATACTGATTACACTGATACCTGGTGATGAAATCTGTCTTGTGGTTGTTGTGTAATCTTTATTTGTGGTTTTGAGTTAATGATATGCTCGTGCTCCGGGGCGGCCTGTAGGGGGGTCCTCAAGTGGTGCTCTGCTTACATATTCATCTATATGGCTTATGACACACCACTGGTCCCTCGGTGACCTTCCCCCATTTTTATATACTGTATATATTATGGTTAGAAAAAAAAACTACATTCATCATGCAGGCGCTATAGTATGATCACATCAATAATATCCGTATTTTTCATTTTATTTTGTGATCTAAATTATTTGAGAAAAAAAATTCTTCCTTAAAATGGCGCCAGCCATGCCTGCGAAGTAGCATAATTTGGAACGCGATAGATGCCACTGCCACCACCATTTTCCTACAGGGGAAAAAAAATTGTCTCCACCAAGAAGCCTGCACAGTAGCACCTATAGACCTTCAGCTGAACGTACCGAATCTGTATGGGCCCAACAGCGGACTGATGGCCTGGAGAGATGTTGATCGAACATATCCGACTTTAGACTGACAATCGCACAGTTCTTCGGAGATAAGCAGTTGACCTGTCAGCCGGCGGCTTTTTCATAGAGAGTACAAGAACACTTGACCAAGCGAGCGCTCCTACATATGGGAGACTTGGCCTAGATGACTTTTGGCTGAATTGTGTATGACGAGCTTAAAGGGGTTGCCTAGCCTTAAGGTACAAGTCTGCAGTCACTCTATGCCATGTTACCAAGTGCAGAAATGCTGTATTTTGTTCTGCAGTTGTCTGCTCCAAAATAAGCAACAGCAATCTGCTCCGATAATTGTGTTTTTCCATTGTTAATGCAATCATAATACAGCTATGACGAAGCATTCTTTCCATGCACTGTTTTCAGGACCAGTGTTATTGGTATATATGCCAATATTCCTTTCTATAGGCCGCTCACAGCTAAATTTAAAAGGGAGATTTTCTTAAACTTTACAACTGGGGCTCCATGAGGGTTTTAGCCACAAAACAGGTCAGGCAGCAAAAGATCGCCGTATGCCGATGCTACATCAATGGCACTGCATTCTGATCCACAAGCAAGTAGCCAAAAGTCAGAACTAGTTGAATTTTTTGCGAATTGCTTGTCACAAAGTGACCTCTTCACTTGCACTATGCTGCCATTCAGCCTACAGTGATATTTGGCTGTGCGACCTGTGTTGTGGCAAAAAGTCGCTGTGCAGCCCCAGCCTTATAGCAGAGGTTTCCTTTTGCCTTAAATCGACAAGGAAAATACTATTTGATAAATACTTAATTCATAGACTGCGAGAAAACACCCATGGGGGCTAGAGAACCCATGATTTTTCACCCTTGTTTAGGAATTCGGACCAAAAAATAGTAGAATTGCAGCAACTGTAAAGTGTCCTTAATATCAAAATAAGTGTTTTTTTAATAGATTGTATAGATCGCTAATGCTATTCCATTTCTTTACCCCTCTTAAAGCTGTACATGTTCCTCTGTTTAGCTTTAAATTAAGACCATTAATCTAGAAGATGTTGAGTGTAGCTGCTTTCACATAATGCTAAATGGGACAAATAAGCAGAAAGCAGGACACATCTACGACAGACGGAAAAACTACTGCAATCAGAGGGGTCACAACAAGGAAATGAAGGATTTCCTACAATATCCCACCATCAAACACACTGATGTCACTACGACTATGGTTTGAGCTTATAACATGTGCTGGAGCCTCCAAAATGGAAGCCCTTTAACGACCCAAAGATAACAATGTCCAGGAGCAGAAGAGCTGATCAGTTGGCATCTTGGTCTAAAGTGTGATGAAAGGCTAGAGAACGCCCAGCAGGTCAGAGAGGGCGACTCTGCCACCTTATGTAATGTAGACAGCCTGCTAAGGAGAGTAATCCGGTAGATGGACAAGGTCAGTATATGATCAGAGAGGGCGTCTCTGCCACCTTATGTAATGGAGACAGCCTGCTAAGGAGAGTAATCTGGTAGATGGACAAGGTCAGTATATGATCAGAGAGGGCGACTCTGCCACCTTATGTAATGGAGACAGCCTGCTAAGGAGAGTAATCTGGTAGATGGACAAGGTCAGTATATGGTCAGAGAGGGCGACTCTGCCACCTTATGTAATGGAGACAGCCTGCTAAGGAGAGTAATCTGGTAGATGGACGAGGTCAGCATATGGTCAGAGATGGGGACTCTGCCACCTTATGTAATGGAGACAGCCTGCTAAGGAGAGTAATCTGGTAGATGGACGAGGTCAGCATATGGTCAGAGAGGGCGACTCTGCCACCTTATGTAATGGAGACAGCCTGCTAAGGAGAGTAATCTGGTAGATGGACGAGGTCAGTATATGGTCAGAGAGGGCGACTCTGCCACCTTATGTAATGGAGACAGCCTGCTAAGGAGAGTAATCTGGTAGATGGACGAGGTCAGCATATGGTCAGAGATGGGGACTCTGCCACCTTATGTAATGGAGACAGCCTGCTAAGGAGAGTAATCTGGTAGATGGACGAGGTCAGCATATGGTCAGAGAGGGCGACTCTGCCACCTTATGTAATGGAGACAGCCTGCTAAGGAGAGTAATCTGGTAGATGAACGAAGACAGCATATGGTCAGAGAGGGCGACTCTGCCACCTTATGTAATGGAGACAGCCTGCTAATGAGAGTAATCTGGTAGATGGACGAAGACAGTATATGGTCAGAGAGGGCGACTCTGCCACCTTATGTAATGGAGACAGCCTGCTAAGGAGAGTAATCTGGTAGATGGACGAGGTCAGCATATGGTCAGAGATGGGGACTCTGCCACCTTATGTAATGGAGACAGCCTGCTAAGGAGAGTAATCTGGTAGATGAACGAAGACAGTATATGGTCAGAGATGGGGACTCTGCCACTTTATGTAATGGATACTGCCTACTAAAGAGAGTAATCTGGTAGATGGACGAAGACAGTATATGGTCAGAGAGGGCGACTCTGCCACCTTATGTAATGGAGACAGCCTGCTAAGGAGAGTAATCTGGTAAATGGACGAGGTCAGTATATGGTCAGAGAGGGCGACTCTGCCACCTTATGTAATGGAGACAGCCTGCTAAGGAGAGTAATCTGGTAAATGGACGAGGTCAGTATATGGTCAGAGAGGGCGACTCTGCCACCTTATGTAATGGAGACAGCCTGCTAAGGAGAGTAATCTGGTAGATGGACGAGGTCAGTATATGGTCAGAGAGGGCGACTCTGCCACCTTATGTAATGGAGACAGCCTGCTAAGGAGAGTAATCTGGTAGATGGACGAGGTCAGTATGTGGTCAGAGAGGGAGACTCTGCCACCTTATGTAATGGAGACAGCCTGCTAAGGAGAGTAATCTGGTAGATGGACGAGGTCAGTATATACTGGTCTAGGACATGTGTGCATATAAGAAAAGTATCACGTATGGATCAGTTACCGGCCAGCATACAAAAGCATGGCACCAAACCAGTAGGACTGACACCGCCCGTAACACACAACTGTAGGTACGTATTCATACTAATTAATAATGCAATCATTGATTCACAGCAGCAGGCACAATATAGGTCAGAAAATAAGAGGATGAGGATACCTGATGTGAAATGTACACCCAGAGGGGAAGACTGGTGTAGAGACAAATCAATATGCATTACTTCAAGCATTAGTTTACAGTTGGTGGTATTCATGGCTAAAAGCTTTCATATAATTGACTGCTCTAATATTAGATTTGTAAATTACTTCTCACTAGGAAAAATGCCCATTATACTTGGTAAATCCAAAGTCTATCTGGGAACAGACATTTATTCATACACAGTCACCAGTATTAATCATTAACCAAAATGTATGGACCCATTGTACTCTCTATACATTCCCCAGCCAGTGGATATTACATTACAGGATTTACATACACAAGGACTTCTTCGATGGCTGATATTCAACATCACACAGACCAAATTAGCAGTACCATGTCAGCCAGTGGCGGCCGAGAAGATCCACAGCAGCACTTCATCTGCATGGCGGGTGGCGTCACCATGGCCCAGCTGTGCAAGTCGAGCTGCAGGACCAAGATCTGCCTAAGGCATCTGACTTTGGCACCCAAGAGAACCACTCCAGTAATTTTTTAGTTTGATTATCAACCTGGGTGGTAAAATTCCCAGTTACCTCGTGTGAATTACCAGTGTTTGACTTGGTATGCTTGATCTGGTCTAACCTCCTGTCCAAGGCCACATGCACACGTTCAGTATTTGGTCAGTATTTTATCCTCATTACTTGTAAGCTAAAACCAGGAGTGAGTGATAAATACAGAAGTGGTGCATATGTTTCTATTATACTTTTCCTCTGACTGTTCCACTCCAGGTTTTGGCTTACACATACTGAGGTAAAATACTCACCAAATACCGCTAGTGTGCATGTGGCCTTACCAAACTGGAACCTTATATCTGACTCTGCACACTACCTGCAACCTGACCTTTTATTGTGGACTATTCAGGACACTGAGACCTTCCATAAAATGCATACTCTCGAGAGGGTTATGAATGAGAGGAAACCTTAGGCCACGTCCTCACTGAGTTGTACAAGTAGTTCAAAAAGCACTAGTTTTCCAAGCAAAAACAGCTTCAGGAATCACTCATTTTCCCAGGGACATTTTGGATGAGGTTTTCTTTTAAATATTAACTGAAACGGTCTTCAAAAGGTTTTGGAAGAACTTTTTCCTTCCTAAAGCATTCTTTGCAGTCTGTTGATTAAATAGTGCCCGATTTGGAGAGGATCCACTCAAAGTGTCATGCACTTTCTTTTTTCCCCACAACCTTTTCATGGAAAAACAAAAAAGCTAAAAAAAAATGTTCATAAGAACAGCAAACTGGATTTCTCATTTTTATAGTGGTTTGAAAAAAATATTTTGGAGATGATCCACTCAAAAGAAAAGAAATTTCTGAAAAAAAACTCAACCTGAGCATAGCCTTAGACTCACCAGCTCAGGCTAGTCAGTGGAAACTCATTACCAGTCTCGGGGAACTGTCTCTCCACTTGTCATGCTCTTCATCACTGGGTTCAGGTCTAGCACTAGAGTACTGACTGTCATCTAGAGGGACACCAGCATTTGGGTATGCTCTTGGATAGGTACCTGATCTAGGTTATGTTCCATCTCAGAAGCAATGAAACAAGTAAGACAGTGCACATGTTTATTTGTAAAAGAATAAACTAAACACCGGCATGATTCTGGGTTGACATTTTTATTGTGAGCAGTCTCAGACGTTAGTAGATTCTTAAGGTACCTTCACACTGAGCGACTTTAGAACGATAACGATAGCGATCCGTGACGTTGCAGCGTCCTGGATAGCGATATCGTTGTGTTTGACACGCAGCAGCGATCTGGATCCTGCTGTGAGATCGCTGGTCGGAGCTAGAAGGCAAGAACTTTATTTCGTCGCTGGATCACCGGCTGACATCGCTGAATCGGCGTGTGTGACGCCGATTCAGCGATGTCTTCACTTGTAACCAGGGTAAACATCGGGTTACTAAGCGCAGGGCCGTGCTTAGTAACCCAATATTTACCCTGGTTACCTAAAAAAAAAAAACACTACATACTTACATTCCGGTGTCTGTCGCGTCCCTCGCCGTCAGCTTCCCACACTGACTGTGAGCGCCGGCCGTAAGGCACAGCGGTGACGTCACCGCTGTGCTCTGCTTTACGGCCGGCCGGCGCTCACAGTCAGTGCGGGAAGCTGACGGCGAGGGACGCGACAGACACCGGAATGTAAGTATGTAGTGTTTTTTTTTTTTAGGTAACCAGGGTAAATATCGGGTTACTAAGCACGGCCCTGCGCTTAGTAACCCGATGTTTACCCTGGTTACCCGGGGACTTCGGCATCGTTGGTTGCTGGAGAGCTGTCTGTGTGACAGCTCTCCAGCGACCACACAGCGACGCTGCAGCAATCGGCATCGTTGTCTATATCGCTGCAGCGTCGCTTAATGTGACGGTACCCTTACAATTATGCACTTTCTATTTGTTATACGTAGGAGCGTTTTTATTGTATATCCCCTAAGCTTTACTATACTTGGTTGTGTAACCAAAGAAAAACCAGAAAACACACTGAGTTATAGGGAATCTATCACAAGGTTTTTTTCTTCCCAAACTGAAAGCAACATGAAGTATTGGCAGAGACCCTTATTGTAGCGAAGAATCACTTACTGGGCTGCTTGCTGTAGTTTTGATAAAATCCCTGTTTTCTCTGCTCCAGATCCACCATTCTCTGCATGCTGAGCTCCATATAACCACACCACTGTGACAACTTTTTGTGTACACTGTGCATAGGCAGAAAGCTGCCAGTAGTGGGGGCGAGGTTATATAGAGCTTATCAATATGGAGGACTACATGGCAGCAGGTTTACTAGTCCTCTAGTGATAATCTCCTGCTGATAAATCAGTGATTTTATCAAAACTGCACCCATTAGCCTAGTAAATGGCATTGCGGGAATCATTATTTATAAAAAAAATATCAGAAATTTCACAAAAAAATTCTAAAAATTAGCAATTTTCAAGCTTTGAATAAGTATCTGTCATCGTTCTGTTGTCGGGTGTTCCAGGACTAGGGGTTTCTTTCTTGTCCCCAATGCTAAGGGCACCCTAGTTTACCCTGATCCTCTGATTACTTCTGATGGTGAAGACGCCAGGGCCACGTACCTTGCCTTAAGGTACCTTCACACTAAACGATATCGCTAGCAATCCGTGACGTTGCAGCGTCCTCGCTAGCGATATCGTTCAGTTGGACACGCAGCAGCGAACAGAATCCTGCTGTGATGTCATTGGTCGGGGCTAGAAGGCCAGAACTTTATTTGGTCGCTGGCTCTCCCGCTGACATCGCTGAATCGGCGTGTGTGACACCGATTCAGCGATGTCTTCGCTGGTAACCAGGGTAAACATCAGGTTACTAAGCGCAGGGCCTCTGGCGCTGTGCTTTCCTGCACTCACTGCGAGCACAGCGGCCGGAAAGCAGAGCGGTGACGTCACCGCTCTGCTTTCCGGCCGCTGTGCTCACAAACAGTACAGAGAAGCAGAGCGCCGGGGACAGACAGCGGAAGGTAAGTATGAAGCGTTTGTTTTTTTTTTACTTTTAGGATGGTAACCAGGGTAAACATCGGGTTACTAAGCGCAGGGCCTCTGGCGCTGTGCTTTCCTGCACTCACTGCGAGCACAGCGGCCGGAAAGCAGAGCGGTGACGTCACCACTCTGCTTTCCAGCCGCTGTGCTCACAAACAGTACAGAGAAGCAGAGCGCCGGGGACAGACAGCGGAAGGTAAGTATGAAGCGTTTGTTTTTTTTACTTTTAGGATGGTAACCAGGGTAAACATCGGGTTACTAAGCGCGGCCCTGCGCTTAGTAACCCGATGTTTACCCTGGTTACCGGCATCGTTGGTCGCTGGAGAGCTGTCTGACAGCTCTCCAGCGACCAAACAGCGACGCTGCAGCGATCCGGATCGTTGTCTGGATCGCTGCAGCGTCGTTTAGTGTGAAGGTACCTTTAGGCTACTTTCACACTAGCGGTTTCTGCAATCCGTCACAATGCGTCGTTTTGCAGAAAAAACGCATCCTGCAAAAGTGCTTGCAGGATGCATTTTTTCCCCATAGACTTGTATTGACGACGCATTTGCGACGGATTGCCACACGTCGCATCCGTCGAGCGACGGATGCGTCGTGCTTCTGCGGACCGTCGGGAGCAAAAAACGCTACATGTAATGTTTTTTGCTCCTGACGGACCGCTTTTTCCAACCGTGCATGCGCGGCCGGAACTCCGCCCCCACCTCCCAATGGGGCAGCGGATGCGCCGGAGAAATGCATCCGCTGCCTCCATTGTGCAATGCGCTAAACGCTAGCGTCGGAATCTCTCTCCGACGCATTGCGACGTGGAGATTCCGACGCTAGTGTGAAAGTAGCCTTAGTTTCTGAATCCGCCCTCAGTCTTTACCCGTCTCCCACCCAAGGAAGAGGGGAGGAGTAATGTACCATAAAACACCAACAAGACTAACAAGGTAAATACAAACAGAAAGAAAGGAAAATACCAATCATACAAATATACTTACACAAACAGAGGAATGCACCATGTGTGTGGAGTATGGGGTAAAACTAAAGCAGGAGGAGGGGAAATTAACACACACTCAAAACCTAGTAACAGTTACATATAAACCCACCAAACGCCTTCTCAAATAACAACCAACAACCTCCAGCCATGAAGCAAAAGCTCTGACAATGACTGCTAGCCAGGGCCGATTATAGAGCCTTAATGCAGAACAGCTACCAGGAGCTCTCAACTGAGCAGATTAACCCCTGCTTTGCTAAAAGAAACATGCACCGCTTGTAAACAGTGCAGGAGTAGGAAAAATCAAACGCTGTGGTCTTCTGGCTCGTCTTTGTCGCGGTAAACCCGTGACTGTATCCCTTTAAACCAGAAAGGCATACCACACAAAATAATGAATAAATAACACTTCCCTCGTGTCTGCTTTACATAAACACCATCTGTGAAATGTTCTTTTATTTTGTCAGGATGTTAGAAGCTTTGAAAATGTAGCAGCAATTTTTCATTTTTTCAAGGAAATTCAGAAAACTTATTTTTTTAGGGACCTATTCAGTTTTGAAGTGACTTTGGGGGCTCAATATATTGTCAAACCCCCAAAAAGTTATACCATTTTAAAACCAGCACCTCTCAGATTCAAAACTGGTTCCAGGTAGTTTATTAACCCTTCAGGTGCTTTTTTAAGAATTAATGCAAAGTTGCATGACAGGACATTCTCAGATGCTGCAGGAACGCGGAACAGATTTCAGAACTGTAAGCTTTCCTAGGCATGTGATCTGTAAGTAACGGCACACAGTATGAGGAAGGAACAGGTATCTCCAGCATTGTATCCTTCCGAGTACACGAGAAGCACAGGATGGGGTGGAATATAGATTTACCAGATGTGTTCGCCTATGGTGACTTTTCCAAAGTAAGCTTATAATGGTGGCTGTTCTACATCGCACATTAGGAAAAATGTCTTCCAATTAAGAAAGAATCCTAACCCATTGTACAAATTAGACAAGCTAAATGGGGGCAGCCACATAAAATTGGTTTTTCTGCATATTTTAAATTCCCTTATTATGTATGCAGGAAGGTTCCCGGTCAGCACATGACAACCAATGCTCCAGCATAGAAAGTCGTGGGGAACGAGCCTATGGCTTTCCAGATCACTAATGACTAGGTTACATTAACTTAAAGGGGTATTCCTATCTCCAAGATCTTATCCAAATATGTAGTAGGTGTTAGAATAGCAAACACCTCTGATTAGAAGTTTAGAATAGTTCTTCTAATAACTTATGCCACTTACCCCATGTAGAGGCATTGCAGGACCTTAGCTATCCATGGTTAGAACACTCAAAGTGACAGTTAGTTAACTGCTAATGGTCAGAACTATTAAGAGGGTATGTGCACAGGCTGCGGATTTTGCCGCGGATCCGCAGCGGTTTCCCAAGAGCTTACAGTACCATGTTAACCTATGGGAAACGAAATCCGCAGTGCACATGCTGTGGAAAAAAATGCGCGGAAACACAGCGGTTTACATTCCGCAGCGGTTTACATTCCGCAGCATGTCATTTCTTTGTGCGGATTCGCCGGCGGTTTTACACCTGCTCCAATAGAAAACTGCAGGTGTAAAGCCGCAGCGGAATCCGCAGTAGAAATCGCGATAAATCCGCAGGAAAAACCGCAGCGGTTTTGCACTACGGTTTTTCCAAATCTACTGCGGAAAAATCCACAGTCCTCCAGAATACGTGTGCACATACCCTAATACTTAAGCTACTGTAATGCCTGGCACGAGGTAAGCGACATATGTTATCAGGAGAACTATACTACATTTCTAATTGGAGGCATTTTTCCCCCGACTGTGTCAGGTTTTTCAGATGGGCACACAAACGTTGTCTACTATGCTTCTATACTGGTCTAAAAATTTGTACCCCATCTCAAAAGTAAAAAAACACGACACACAGGCCGAGTCAATCTGAACTACATTGTGTCATTGCAGTCTATAGGTACCTTCACGATATTGTTGCAACGTCACGCTTTTGGTGACGTAGTAACGATCCCGCTAACGATCTCGTTATGTGTGACAGCGACCAACGATCAGGCCCCTGCTGGGAGATCGTTGGTCGTTGGGGAATGATCAGGACCTTTTTTTGGTCGCTGATCACCCGCTGTCATCGCTGGATCGGCGTGTGTGACGCCGATCCAGCGATGTGTTCACTTGTAACCAGGGTAAATATCCGGTTACTAAGCGCAGGGCCGCGCTTAGTAACTGGATATTTACCCTGGTTACCATTGTATAAGTTAAAAAAAAAAAAAAAAACACTACATACTCACATTCCGATGTCTGTCACGTCCCCCGCCGTCACCTTCCCGCACTGACTGTCCGCGCCGGCCGTAAAGCAGAGCACAGCGGTGACGTCACCGCTGTGCTCTGCTTTACGGCCGGCGCTGACACAGTCAGGGCGGGAAGCTGACGGCAGGGAACGTGACAGACATCGGAATGTGAGTATGTAGTGGTTTTTTTTTTTACTTTTACAATGGTAACCAGGGTAAATATCGGGTTACTAAGCATGGCCCTGCACTTAGTAACCCGATGTTTACCCTGGTTACCCGGGGACTTCGGCATCGTTGAAGACAGTTTCAACGATGCCGAAGTCTTTCCCCTGATCGTTGGTCGCTGGAGAGAGCTGTCTGTGTGACAGCTCCCCAGCGACCACACAACGACTTACCAACGATCACGGCCAGGTCGTATCGCTGGTCGTGATCGTTGGTAAGTCGTTTAGTGTAACGGTACCTTATGGCTCAAGGGTCTTATCTGGATCCTGTTTTGAGGAATTCAAACTGATCCTCCAAACACTCCATAAGCATAGTGTGAACAGGGCCTTATTTCTCCCCTCTGTACCAGTCTGTCATTGTAAATTTGTTTACTGTTAAGAATATCTATAACCCTGTATGTAACCCCTTTTCTCATGTACAGCACCATGGAATTAATGGTGCTATATCAATAAATAATAATAATTCTCCAGATAGCGAGAGAATCAAAACACCCTGGTTGTTGGATAGTTGTCCTGCTGAAACTGTATATGGGCACTGTTGTTACCGTCTCTTTAATTAAAAACAGTCCAAGTTGAGGGTCCATGATACGGAATACACTGATCAATTCCAAAGCAAGAAGGATCCATACATGCCTCTATAGTGATTATCATTGTTATATTAGATTTTTACAACACCCTCATAAATGCACAACATCAAAGCTCACCACTTAGCTGCGCCTAAAATGATGGTCAGATTCCGGAATGTTCTGAGTCACAAGACAATTCACAAGTAGACGCTCATAAGTTGGAACACTTGTCAACAGTTGCTGCTTTAAGATTGTTGTGCATCAGTGTGAAGGGAAGCTGTCCGGTGATTCATGCTGCCCGAACCACAAGCAGGAGAACCTGGAGACTGGCTTCAACATGGAGGGAAATAAGTCTTCGTTTTATGTAAGGAGGTTTTCTGGGGAGAATATTCTGGCTCTGCACATGGAACCATAGAAGGAAACTGACATTTTGACCAGATTGTAGGACGTCAGATAGTGCAAAATATAACAGACCCCTTACATACTGCACTTTCCATACACTACGAGACTGGTTCCACACCTAACTCCGATCCTCTGGGACCTCGTATCTTCAAGATTTCTGGAATATTTCACAAGACATACAGAGACAAGAGGAAAGCCCATATTTTAGCCACGGCAAAACGGCAAAAAGAAATACAATTTGCTACTTTTCTAATGTTTAAAAGTATTATTGCATCTCTGTCCCCAAAAATGTTTCTTTACAGTAACACGAGTCCCCAAAAATTACTGTAAGCAAATTAAGACACATGGTGCAAAATACTGTAAGAAAAAAAGAAGAGCGGACCTTGGAGTGAGCAGGAATGGCAGGCTGACGCTTTGTAACAGCTGCTAAGCAGACACATATGTTATTAGTGGGAGGCCGAGCTCCGCTGCCCTCTGATCCAATGACAATAGAACACAGAGCCTGAGAAATCTATTGTGTCCCTGACAGGACTAGGACATGTTATTGCATATATATACTCTATGTATTACATGCCAATCGTCCTGATGTCAAGCGGCAGCATGTACAGAAATATTTACACTTACCTTACCTAAAGAGGACCTCACACCAGGTCAAAAGTGGCCAGTGTCAGCCCTGCTCACGGAGTATTCCTACTTTATAGTTGTTGTTTTTTGTTTTTTTTTTTTTTATTCTCCATACAGCTCCAGAGATGTGGGCCTTTTTGTTTAGGGCTAATTTTTATGGGGTGTTACGCGCAGGATTCTCTGGGGGTGTCTTGGACTGCTCCGTATTGTAACCTTGTCAGCAATGCCCTCTTGGTAAAGACCATATAAATTAGCACGTAATAAAAGATCCATATCTCTGAACATGTGGCAGCTTGATAAAAAAAAAAGGAATACATAAGAGCATAAGTTGGCCACTTTGGACATGGTATTACCTCCTATTCAAAAGGGAAACAACATGTTTCCAGTGACGTGTCACCTACTGGGCTGCTTGTTGCAGTTTCAATAAACTCAGTGTTTTATCAGCAAAAGATCACCAAAGGACTCATTGACTAGTATCATGTAATCCTCCTGCTCTGTGTAACGCTGACCTACTACTTATTGGCAACATGTGTACACTGTGCATAGACAGAAAGCTCAAAATCAGTACTGCGAGTAGGATTTTACAGAGCTCAGCATTCAGAGAACTGTAAGATCTGCAGCAGAGAAAACAGCGATTTTATCAAAATGACTGCACACAAACCAGTAAGTGACAGATTGCTGGAACCAGGGGCTCTGTCCCTATATCACACTGCTCTCAGGCTGCAAAGCAAAAACTTGGTGATGGACTTCCTTTGCATGGTTTCAGGTCTTGTTCAAAATGTTTTTTGGTTTAAATGCAGTAAAATCACTGCAACAAATTTCACACAGGCAACCAAGGTCCACTAGAGGAGAAAAACTCAGTGCCTTGTTTTGAGAAAGAAAAAAAAAAGCAGAAAAAAAAAATTCTAATAACTAAAAAATGAGCATAAACTTGAGGCAGTAAATTTAACACAGCGGTGCAGCAGGTTATCTGCTAGATTTTGTGCATCTTGCATGAAGTGAGACAACTTAAATTGTGCATATAAATTGGTAAATGAAAAAATAAAATTGGCGCAAATTACCACTTAACATGTACTTTCATACACAAAAGAAAAAGAAATGTGAGTGTAGTCATTTTTTGGAGGCAAAAAGAAAACCTCTTCACCAAAAAAAAACAACAAAAATAAAGTCAAAATCCCTCTTTTCTCCTCATCTATTTTACATACATCCGGACACCAAACATTTGGCTGCTTTATGTTCGTACCTGAATAAACACCGCTAAGAAGAAAACGGACTATTACCATCACACACAATAAGATCTCAGGATTCCGTGACTGGTGTGCAAACAATACTTTCCCTATGGGAGTAAAGCAAGAAAAGCACATCCAGCCCATGAATGGCAGCGCTTCCCAGGACTCACATCCAAAGATGATGTTTTATATTTTTTTATTTCATAACTTAAAATAGAAGAGATACAACACGTTTCGGATACAGTATATACCCTTCTTCAGATATCATAAAACCACAGAGATCGATAAGAGAGGCATCCCTGAAATCTGCGTTTTAATTCTGTTTTTTATACACTCTGCAACAAATATAATAATGATGCAGTTTTATAGTCTTTTAAAGGGACTATTAATTTAGTGTTTCTTTAATCATTAGTTACAAAAGGAACTACGGTACTTTAACAGTGATTATGTATATATATATATATATATATATATATATATATATATATATATGTATGTATGTATGTATGTATGTATGTATGTATGTATGTATGTATGTATGTATGTATATATATATATATATATATATATATATATATCCCACAGAAAAGTTATAACTCGGGTGTATGTGTGGCACAAACCATGGATGGGCCTACCCCCTGTATTGATCCTGTAATATAACCACTGGCCAGTCCGGCCACATCTGGTAGCTGGTTCATCACCAGCTGTAACCGTTGCCAGTTCATGTGGTTTGATGTCCGCACGCTGAAAAGTCAGCATTTTCCTACATGCAAAACAACCATAGCTAAGAGGTCTGTGCACGGTGTATATGTATTATACATGAACAGCTATTACAGCACGGAGCACTTCAGCCATTATGATAATGGAGGAGAACAGTCATGGAGACGTGATCTCTACACATCTGAACCCCTGGGAAAATGACCAAAATGTAGCTGGAGAGCATCTTCACAACACTAGTCTTTCCAATGAAAGAGTGCAGGGAGCCATAAATGGCGCACATACTTATTATTAGTGTCGAGAAAGCAGGTGCCACAAATTTCATTTCTCCTACCCAGTTTATATTGCTTCAGATTGTAAGGGGCAAACTTGGCAAGTAAAACACATCATTCACCTAAATATGGGATATGTGATAAATGTTTAAAGCGCCACTCCAGCAATTGTTTATCAGCGGTGGAGTGGTGCTACTAATCCAAGGTCTCTGACTCTAATATTATACTTATAAGCTGCCGTCTTCAGCTCTACCCAGTGCCGCTGCGGTCTCGCACCGCCATCCTACGACTGACCAGAGGTAACGGTCACAAGCTCTCAATGCAAGTCTACGAGAGCCACCTTCTGCATCTCAGACTTAGGGCTCCTTGTCACTTGCGAGACATACGGCCATGTCTCGCAGGTTAAAACCAAGCTCTGGCGCCGGCACTTGGGAGCGGAGCGTGCAGCTCCATGTGTTGCTATGCAGCCGAGTGCCGGCGCCAGAGGTGGGTTTTAACCTGCGAGACATGGCCGTATGTCTCGCAAGTGAAAAGGAGCCCTTACATTGATTAATGACTTCCAGATTACTCCAACACTGGAGAGATCTGGTAGATCACAACCTGCTGTTAACCGACTGGAGCAGCCCTGATAAAAGATGAAGATGGCGACTGGTAAATATGATACAAGGGGCAGGGACCTTACATTAGTAGCACCACTCTAATGCTGAAATAAAAAAAACTGGCATGGTGCTTTAATTGAATGAAAATGCATGTGACGAAATTAAATTAAAAGTACATCAAATACACGTCCAATCCTTTGCTAGCCGGTGATCAGATCATATATGTTTATAGGTGATTCAATAGTAATAGTCTTTACTCAGTTGAAAGACCACAGTGACTACCCGCCGTAAGCAATTAAAAGGGGAAATGCTGAATATCCCACAATAATAATCTGACAATTGTGAGACTAATTCAGGCCATGAGTGTAGTGTGCTCACTGTTTTGGATGCAACACATTCAGGATTTTCCCAAAATGTTTACAGTAGTCAGTCAGCATCTGTGACCTCCAGGTGGCAAAGGATGAGGCACGGCATATGGCACGTATACCCATAGTGGTCGCCAGTAATCTATACTCCTAATGCACATTCATTATTGTGTCTTACGAGGGCACACTTAAGAAAGGCTCGGGTGCCGGGATGTTAATAAAATAAAACAAAGGATAAAATAAACTTTCAAATGCCTGAAGCCAACCATATGGTGTGTCGGTGTCAGAGTACAACAACCTTTTCCTTCTATGTGCCTAAACACCAGGCATTTGTAACCTAATTAGAAAAGGCCTTAAATAATAACAATGGAGAAAAAGCAGCATTTTCAAGAATTCCAAAATAATCTGACTATTTCCTTACAAATATCCTGTTGTGTTCTATCCTGATCCATGTACATTTTTGGAGGAAGCTCATTACATATAAGCTACCATGAACAGTGAAAGTATACAAAGCGGGTGAATTAGATTACCGGATTAGGCATATGTCTATAAGCAGGTAGGTAACGCTGCGGTCTACAACCATAACACTGCACACTTCCCACAGGCTTTATTGGGGCCACAATATCTACAATGTCAGCATATGGGGCACAAAATTGGCACTGGAGGACAATTTCATACATTGCTTTTTTAGTAATTTTTTTTGTGCAAATAGTTACAGCTCTTCTAAGCAATCCTTCTAGATCTCATGGTTAACACTTGGCAATATAGTACCTACAGTTAATTAAGTAGCTGCAGTTTTTTAATTTTATTTATAAAAATCAATTCTAGATGCATAAAAGGGAACCGGTCACCGGGTTTTACCCATATAAAGTAGGACAAGGACCTGTACACCCTTATATTCAGCCTTCTAGAATGCTGTATATATGTCCCCAATGTGCTCTGCACAACAGAAGAAAGACCTTTTATTATACTCGCCTATGGGCGTCTCTGGGCTTGATCCAGTGCCTCCGGTCTTCTTGCTTCATTCAGATGACGTGTCCTGCATCATCGACACAGTGTCCTCCATCGCACTCCTCGGCAGGTGTACTTCTCTGCTCTGTCAAGGGCAGCGCACAGTACTGTAATGCGCACAAGCGAGAAAAGGGCAAAAAGTGGCGGCGCATGTGCACTACAATACACTGCTTTGCCCTTGACAGAGTAGAAATGCACCTGCGGAGGAGCACAATGAAGGACACTGTGAGTATAATGTAGGACGCGTCATCCACACGAAGCAGTACAGGAGGACGGCGATCACAAAAAGAGAGGAGGCGCTGGATCAAGACCAGCGACGCCAATTGGACCGGACCGCGCCGCAGGCAAGAATATTATTCAGAGGAGGATCGCATCGCAATCCTAGAACTGACCGTCATCTTTCCTGACCTAAGGGTGACAGCTGCATAGAAATACAAGCTGTCACGCTCAGGTCAGGAGAGCACACAGCCAGTGCGAGGATTGCGATGTGATCCTCGTGTGAGTAATACTACAGTATGACTGCACCCTAATAAAAGGTCTTTTTTGTGTTATACAGAGAACTTTGGGGACTTATACAGCATACTAGAATGCTGTATATGAGGGTGTACAGGTGCTGTCCCTGCTTTACATGGAAAAAACCTGGTGACAGGTTCCCTTTAAACGACTTATAATCAAGAAGTGAGAGCTGCTGCTCTCCAACTTCCTACCATACGCTGATTGGCTGCAAGGCTCACATGACAAAATGTCAGGCGAACCCCAGGAGCTGTCTGTGTGTCTCTCCCTCTGCTCCTCCCTCCTCCGATACCTCACTGAGCTGCTAGTCTGTCTTGTTTAGCAAAGAAAGATTTGAGCATTTATTTCCAGGGGTGATGATGAGTTCAGAAGGCAGTAAAGAAGTGGCTCATAGGGGAAGGAAAGAAAAAAAAAAAAGGATATTTCTATAATAAGTGTGAGGCAGTGACCCGTATCACAGGCAGGGGTCGCTGTTTGTGCTCCCCAGAACACGCACAGAGGCGTAGGGAGGTCATTAGGGGGTACTGCAGTCACAGGTGTAGCTGTGATTGTAATGGTGAAGCAGTGACCGATGTCACAGGTAGGGGTCGCTGTGTGTTCTCCCCAGGTTATGCATGGAGGAGTATGAAGGCCATAGGCTTGAATGTCACGGGCATAGCGGTGACTGCAATGCAGACAAGAAATAATAGAAATAAGTGTTGTCTTGGGCATGCTATTGTCCAAGACAGACGTAGGGAAAAACGGCTCTGGAATGTGTGTTTTGGAACTGTCTGCAGTATGTTAGTTGTGCAGTCCGGGTTTACCATGTGGCAGAAAGCCACAGGTTCTTTGTTAAAAGCCCTGCAAGAAAGGGTATGGGGGAGTGACATGTGTAACATCAGTGTCAGTCTGGTGTGTGCTATTGTGCAGAGGAGAGGCCTGCAGAGCGATGGCTGTGAGTGTGATGCAGCACAGGCCAGAGGAGCCAGCAGCCAGGACAGCTGAATAGCCTGGCATCAGTGTACACAGCGATGCAAGTTGTCCATGGTAACTGGTCTCTGATGTGGACATCCTGTGCCCGGAGGTGCACCAGAGGTGGATGTCCTGTGCCCAAAGGAGGACTGGCGTGCATAACGACTGCAAATAGGAGGATATGGTTCCCGGCTGCAATCCGGAGGATATCATGGCCTGTGTACGGCTGTGTGAGTAAAGAGACAGTAGTAATACAGCGGTGCAATCACCCTCGGTAACGATCAGAGGGGGAAGACTGGCGTGTGTAGTGATCTGCAAAACTAAATGAGTAGAGCTGTGTTTAATACGGCACTGCGGTCGCCCATGGTTAATGGACAAGGAGAGGTCCAGCGTGTTTAGGGACTGTAATCTAAAGCCGTATGATGTGTAGTGCTATGAAACGGGCACTGAGACGAGATGCAGTTGTATGTATTGAACTTTGATGCTGTGAAGCTAACACATTTTGTGTTTGAACTTTGTGGGTCACTGCCTCTTCACTGCGTACGGTGCTACCGCAGCACTACATAAGATATATTATAAAGTTTCTTATATTCACTTATACTCCTGATGTATTGCAAATGTAAATAAAAGAACAGTTACCATTTAAAGAGGTTTTTCCAGCACTTTACTATTGATGATCTATATTTAGGTATTTAGGATAGGTCATTGACATCAGATCAATTCACGCGAATGGCGCAGAGCTCCAGTATCATTCACAGCCACTGCACAATGTACAGAGCTGTGTGATTTCCAATGTGCCGCAGCACTATCAATTAACTTATTATGGGGTTGCATGGCGTTAAATCCCCACCAAACTAAAATTGATCTGTGTTAGGTATAAGTTATCAATATTAAAGTTCCTTTTAAAACGCCATGAAAGTATCACTACAATGTTTTTTCTCTCTTTGACCTCCAATTAGCCATTGGCAATGTGTGTACCTTAAAATACTCACCCACTGCTGTCTTCTACCATTTCCAGCACAGCTCCCGTCTTCCCCGCATCATGTAACCGCAGCTCTAATTTGCCAACTCACACAGCCGACCGTTAATTTCTTTCTTAATGTAAGTGTATAAAAGAATTGTTGTGAGTGTCATACACTTATTTACAATGAAAAACGGTGAAAACTGCAGTCACGTGATGCAGGGGAGGACTGGAGCAGTGCTGAAAACGGCAGAAGACAGCGATGGGTAAGTATATGAATTCACACACTACACAATGATGGCTAGCAAAGGGGGCAATTAAAAAACGCTCGAGTTATACTTTAAGGGGGCTGTATTAGCCATACAAGTCTCCCTAGAGGTTACAGATTGCTGAGCTTCTGACAGCTAAAACTTTAACTCCAAGGTTATAAAGCTGTGAACGGCAGCACAACACACCTGCAGCAAAACCTTGCGGGAAATGTAGGATTACACAATCTCCACACAAATGAAAACTACCGTACTAATAAATTATTGCAGTTAGCTCTACAGTGGCTGATTAAAAAAGGAGACAGGGCTTTGGGGAGCCTCCTATTTTTATGATGTGCATATCCATAAATTGAGCATATGGGAAGTGGTGTTCCTGATGAGCCAACGTTTTTGGTACGGTTCGAGAAAACCACAGAAAGTCTTAAAGAAATAGATTTCAGATGCTATATATGAATGAGGTTTCATAAAATCTACACTACAGAGTAACAGCTGGCTACTTAAGAAAAAAAAAAAAAAAGGAGACAAAACACAGAAAAATGCTTATGTGAGCCCTGGCCACAGCTCTAGTACAAGGGGCGGAATGGACTGGAGAACAACAGCAGTGAAGGAAGACATGTGATGCACGGTTTCATCAAGAGTAGACGATACAGTGGATTATCTGTAGTAACAGAAACTACCGTACTTTGCCTGTCTATAGAGATGTGGGTAAGAAGTAGTGCCTAAAATACCGTCCTATGTACACAGAGCCTGAAAAATGCTAAATAGGCACTGCAAAACCCAACGTTACAAGAAGAGTTACTGCTCTGGGAACACACAACGCCATGGGATCCTAGAGAGTGACCTTTCCCAGGGTAGATTCCAAACTATACACGGTACTATGTAATGACTGGCATTAAAGGGCTTGTCCACTACTTTGACAACACCTTCTTAAATCAAAGAGTGCCCATGTAAACTAAAAAAAAAAAACAGTATATACTCACCCCCTAGACGAGTGCCATTTCAGCTATGTTGGCGCTTTGTGTGCGGACAGTGGCGAGAGTGCTGCAGGCTATCAGAAGCCACTGATCGGCTGCAGTACTCCCATGTCTCTCTAATGGAAGTGTGAGCGCTGCAGCCTGTCAGCGGATGCTGGTTGGCTGCAGCGCCTGCAGCGCATACATGATATAGTGCCGCGTGAGCACCTGCAAATACAGCGCTGACATCACCGAAAAGGCTGACGGGAGCAACGCTGGAAAAGGATGATGGGGGCAGCAGGTGAGTGAGAGACCAGGGAATAACATTTAAAGCACCACTCAGTGGGGCTTTAATAATTTACAAGACCATTTACAGTTTCCTATGTATCTGGAAAAATCGGATGCTGTACTAAGGAATCTGATTTTTTCTTACACCCATAGACTTGATTGAATGAGTGATTCTCATCTGATTTCTGGAGGAAAACTGCATTTGCGCTGACTCACTGAATAACATTGCTCCAAATGCAATCCGTATTTTAACGGACGACCAAAAATAGGGTTGTGTGAAAGAGCCCTAAAATTATAAGAGGCACAGGCTCGGCACCAGAAAAAGGTACAAGTGTAACAATTTATATAGACGGTGGAGTTTACCATATGACTAAACAGTGTATTATCATTATTACATAAGTACACATGTCCCATGTTTACCAAGGAGCAAACACTCGGGGTAAACTGTTATCACAACCTAAGGGAACATCAGCTGCAGAGTGCGAGATCCCCGACCTACAGAGCAGACGCATGTCCAAAATACAGTTGTCCCTACACAAAGCGCCCATTCCTGGCTCCAGTGCCTCTGCTACACATCTATTTTTACAGTCTGGTGCACTGGTATTTTGGCTGCCCTCCAACAGGCTTACTTTAAGGGAATTTTCGGTTATCTGCTGGACTTCTCAGGTGCCGGTAACACACTCCAAGCAAAAGACGTGGCCATACAACTATTAAACCCTGATGTGTATAACACATTCGGCCAAAGGAATCTACAGCACACATGCCTATTATCCGAGATGTCTGCGGGAAGGCGTGCTTGGAGGTCTGGTGTTCATTTATTTAGGGTAGGTCTCCGAGAGAAAAAGGAACAAATAAGAAGCTGCGATCCACCCAACAGAGAACGTTCTTATTCCTGCAACCTGACCCTAATCGATCGCGTTTTCTGGTGCACAAGGCCTTGGTTACAATTAGGAATACGTCTATTCTTTGCAGGGAGCGATTTGCTGGAGTCACTAAATAGATCTGATTTCAAAAGATGGAAAGTGAGTAAGGCAAAATCCATGCAAGACCAGACACTAATAGCTGTTCTAGAGAAATTATCTCAGTCATTGTTAGAGATTTCTTTTTCCTCCCGATTTGTTATGGATTTAAGGCATGGTATGGTACAATCATTGAATTGCGAAGTGTAAAAACAGCAGCATAACAGGCTGAAAATCGGCAGCATGCGCTTACATCTGTAAGCAAGATTACGATAATCAGTGGCGTAGAAGATACGTAAGCTGTACATATGTTCCTATCATATTCTTATATATGTTTTTATCGGCTTAAAAATGACCTGTCAACACTTCTGATCATTATTTATTCTCTCTGCTCCCCGAAGTAATTTATTTATTTATTTTTTTACACCATATGGTTCTAAAATTGTCATGGCCTTTACTTCGGATTCTCTAGGGAGATGGTGTTTTTAGACTGATCTGCATTAAAAGGCCGGGGTCACATTAGCGTATACCATCCGATGCCATATGCTGTTGACACTCGGCTCAAACTCTGCTGTGAGCGTGAGCCTAGTGTCACACTACGGTGGTCCGATCCTCTCGCATGTGAGAAACGGATCACAGGTGAGAAGAAGGAAAGATTAATCTCTCCATCTTCTCCATTGCCTGTCTCGGTGTATATTGACCGGGTGCACGCCGTGAGAGATATTCTGCTTTACAAATACTGATGTACAATACTGACCAAATGTGTGAACGTGGCCTTATGGTACATTCAGCTGTCCATATAAATTGGTCCGAGATCAGACCACAATGCTCTGACTGAAGGCAGTTCAAGCATTGTGGTCCAATCTGGGACCGATTTAAACGGGAGTCTGACACTGCTGCGTTTGGGGTCAGGAGACTTGTGGCCAGTCAAGGACAAAATCTCACAGAAATCTGGATCCAGCCTTATGCATATCCTTAGTTCTTCATTCACCCCACAGAAGCCTAAAAAGTATCTTTTTGACTTCAGTTGTAGTGGTATGTATTGATATACTTTAATTTAACTATATGGGGAAGAGCAGCATACTCACTTTCCTATTAAGTAGTCCCACTAAAAAAGAAGAAAACATAAAACCCAGTATACTTTTCTGTTTATAGAATGGTTGACACTTTCCATTGCATGTCTATATAATATTATGCTTTAGTGCCTTCCACCAGAGGTGTACATTGAGAAATCTTTCCAAAATACACCTCTGGAGGACAGAAAGCATTGTCACAGAGGTGTACTTGTTTTTGGCAGCGTAGAATCTGCTTCAAAAAGCCACGGCAGATCCACCTTGTGTGAATTTGCTATATGTGCAAAAGCTTAATTTCATGACTGCACTGGTAAAGACAAATAGTAATATATAATACATTATAAATAATAAATAAATAACTGGGGGGAGGGGGGTAATAGCAAAATCCAACTGGTGGTAGGGGTCACATATATACAAGAGGCTGACAATGCTTGTGTAGCTTTGGATCTGTGACGACTTCCCTCTCCTCCTCTGATCTCCCTCTTTCTCAGGAGGACATTGCTTCGCCAACTATCTAAAGTCTATGGAGCCAAATACACACTGAAATGTCAGTGGTCAATACAGGGAAATATTTATGGAGGAATCCTGGCTGATAATTGTTTGCAGAGCCTTTATTTGTAGGGCATCTTCACAGTCTACAGCGTTTACATGCATCCTACACTCACTTCTGTATCAATTTGTGCCTATATTTGGACCAGCCAACAAGGTTTGCACTGATGCGGTATCACTGTTCTCCATCTGATGGCTCGACCATTCGTTGTACTTATGTCCCCGAAAAGTCGACATGCAATACACCAACACAAAAACTAACAAACCTTCACACCTACATATACATGTTATCTGAGCGATAACTTACAGGTAGTCACAAAACAGGCTTCTCCCACCACCAGCAGGCAACGGGAGGATTCCCTCCTTACATCATTATAAGCCCCACAGCATCATTTCCAAGGACAGAGGGGTCTTACCTGTTGTCTCCTCCTTGCTTGTTGCTGGCGGGGAGAGGATGCAGCACTGTCTGGTTCCCTTCCATCTCCACAATGCATTTTGTATTCAGATCCAGCTCTAAATTAAAGAATTGTTGGGCACATGGTTACAGATCCACTAAGGGCACTTCAGCCTTCTGCCAAAACCTCCTACAAGTGAAGCAAGTCCCTTATCTCATAACCCACCATGGACGCAAGAGAACATGATTCATGTGCACGGAATCTTTCCACTGGCACTAAATGGCTACAAAAAATTAGGCATGGAGATTTTCTCTGCTCTGCTGCACACAGGCCTGCTGGTAAGGTTCCTGGAAGGTGACCATCAGAGGTGAGGAGTTAGGCCAGGACTACATAAGGGCTTTGGTCTCATGGCATGAAGCGAAGCTGCACAGCCAGGCTCGGACTGGTCACTGGTGGGCCCCCATTCACCTACATGAGCAGCAGTTGGCACAATACACTTGATTCACCAATTACAGACAAGGGCAGCGGACTCATCATTCATGTAACAACCTACCCCGTTTATTATGTAGAAACACGGGTACATGTGTCTCTGAGGGTAATGTAACGTTCGCACATAGCTGAACAGGGGACCCTCAGGGTCAATGTTACTGGCAGCCACTTAGCGTCCCAGTCCGATACTGTGCACGTCCTAAAAATGTGTGAGAATGGTCTGTACTAGAACTGGAGATGCAATTTGGCTTAAAAAAACAACAAACAACAAAACAACAACCAAGATGAGTCTAAAACCCCAAGGTGTCACAGCATCGGCAGCGGTGACAATGTGATCTCCGTGTCACATGCGCCAAGTCACACTGCATTCATGGTCTGATGGAGAGCCTGGTGGCATCATGAGTGTGGTTGGTGCCACATAGGTATTATTGCCAAACTCTCACTACAAGAGTGGGCACAAGCTGGGACACTGGACATCCACTTGTTGGCACCGACATCCAAGGAGTTGTCTGCCACCAAACAAGTGACCCAGCACCCACTAAGGGTTAAGCACCCAAATAAACTTCCACAAAGTTTTGTTTCTTCCCTCTGAGGAAGAAGTGTCCCTGGTGGCACAGCAGGTTCCCTGGTCCATGGCCCCCTGGCACTGCACGGGTTACTTTCTCCTGAGTTTGCAGCGCCCTCCCTGACACCAGTGTGCGCTCATTACCTCTCCGGTTCACGGGCCGGACCCTGACGGCCACCTTCACCTTGCTATCCGACATGTTCTCCTCGGATCCGGAGCCCCTCCAGCACCGCCGCCGCCGCCGCCCGGGGCCACGGGAGCCGGTTCAGATCAAGTGCTCAGAGGAATCCCCGGAGCGATGCTGCAAATGTCGCCAGGATGTCGCAGGAAGAGGAGCTCCCGGGGCGAGAGAGCCCCATCCCGGTCCCGAGCAGCGCCAGTGTATCCTTATGTGAGGAGGACGGATCCCAGCGCTGCGCCTGTCGCCATTATCATGTGTGCAGGCAGGCGCTGAGCCGAGCACTGGCGCTGCTGCTGCTGCTGCCAGGACAGCCCCTCCCTCCTGCTCGGCCGCCTCCTTCCTGCCAGGATACAGCCGTGCCACCTACAGGACGGCTCGGGGCAGGCCACCATGCTGGGGCTCCGGAGCGCCCCTCACAGCGCCGTCCTGGCCAGCCTCCATTGTAGTCTATGGCAGCTCCTGCAGCCATGCACCATAGACAAGGACATGTCAAGCAGGAGGCACCCTGGGGCTCGTCTCCAGGTCTGTGAGGACCCTTGGGTGACACCGGGCCGCTTCGCTTTCCGTTTTTCTAAGACCCTTTTCACACATCAGGTTTTTGCCGTCAGGCACAATCCGGCGAGTTTTGAAAAAAAACGGATCCGGCAAAAGTTGCTGCCGTATCTGTTTTTTTCTCATAGACTTGTATTGCGATGGATGGCCTCACGTTTAATCCAGCGACCGGAGAAAACAGACGTAGTAATGTTTTTTGTGTCCGTCGTTTGTCATAATAGAACCCTATGGCGCCAGATCCATCAAATGAATGATTTTCCATTCTGGGGTCTCTCTCATCCAATTATCCAGATCACCTAGTCGGATCCGGCGCATCAGTTTTTCACAATTTGCGACAGATCCGTTTTTTTTTTTACATTCGCCGAATTGAGCCTGACGGCAAAAACCTGATGTGTGAAAGTAGCCTAAGGGTATGTGCACACGTTGCGGATTTTTCAGCAGAAACCGCAGGTAAAATGACCGGCGTTTTACCTGCGAATTCACCGCGGATTTACTGCGGATGTCATCTGCGGTTTTACACCTGCGGATTCCTATTAAGGAACAAGTGTAAAACGTTGCGGAATCCGCATAAAGAATTGACATGCTGCAGAAAATAAACCACTGCGTTTCTGCGCTGAATTTTCCGCAGCATGTGCACAGCGGATTTGGTTTTCCATAGGTTTACATGGTACTGTACATCGCATGGAAAACTGCTGCCAATCCGCAGCCAAATCTGCAACGTGTGCACATAGCCTAATTCTTTTCTGTGCAGATTCTGCATTTCTTGGCAGAAAACGCAGGTCAGAATCTCTGCGTTTTTTTGGTATGTGCACACGTTGCAGATTTTTGTGCGGATTTCTTCCTTTTTTTTACCCCTGCGGATTTCTATTAGGGTATGTGCACACGCAGAATGGTCCTCTGCGGATTTTTCCGCAGTGGATTTGATAAATCCGCCGGGCAAGAACACCGCGTTTTTCCTGCGGATTTACAGCGGATTTACCACGGTTTTTGTGCGGATTCCACTGCGGTTTTACACCTGCGGTTTTATGGAGCAAGTGTAAAACCGCTGCGGATTCCGCACAGAGAATTGACATGCTGCGGAATGTAAACCACTGCGTTTCTGCGCGTTATTTTTCCGCAGCATGGGCACAGCTTTTTCGATTTCCCATAAGTTTACATTGTACTGTAAACTCATGGGAAATTGCTGCGGATCCGCAGCAAAATCCACATCGTGTGCACATACCTTATGGAGTGGGTGCAGCAACGCAGCAGATCTGCACAAATAATTGACATTGTCCTTTTTTGAATCTGCTGTGTTTTCCGTGCAGATTTTTCTGCACCATTAGCACAGCATTTTTTTTTGCCATTGATTTACATTATACTGTAAATCACTTGCAGATCTGCAGCGTTTCTGCGTGGAAAAAAAAGCTGCAGATCTGCAGGAAATCTGCAACGTGTGTACATACCCTAAGGCTATGTGCACACGTTCAGGATTTCTTGCAGAAAATTCCTGAGAAAAACCTGAAATTTTCTGCAAGAAATCTGCATGCGTTTTTGTCGCGTTTTTTATGCGTTTTTTTCCGGACATTTCCCAATGTATTTTATAGTGGGAAATCCGCAAAAAAAAACAAAATTAATGAACATGCTGCGTTTTCTTCCGCGATGCGTTTTTTTTCGCGGAAAAAAATGCATCATGTGCACAAAACATGCAGAATCCATTCTAAATGATGGGATACATTTTGTTTGCTGTTTTTTTTTGCGGTTTTATAGCGTTTTTATCGTGAAAAAAACGCGAAAAATCAGCAACGTGTGCACACAGCCTAAGGCCGGAGTCACACACAGTGAGATACGGCTGAGTCTCGCAGGGTAAAACCAAGCTCTGGCACCGGCACTCCGGAGTGGAGGGTGCGGCCGCATAGCAATACATGGAGCCGCACGCTCCGCTCCGGAGTGCCGGCGCCAGAGCTTGTATTTAACCTGCGAGACTCGGCCGTATCTCGCTGTAGTGTGACGCCGGCCTAAGAGTTCCTATTACATTTGGGCTTGTTTTGCTCCAATCCCAGCAGTTAGACTTGGGTGCGGACTGTGCACCACAGCCGGCGCCATGCTTCAAGCAGCAGGTTTATTTCCTGCACTTATTACAGAATAATTTGACAAGCTGTGTTGTTTCTCAGAGTGGGACCATAAGGCCAGCTACGCACCCATGATCTGGAGGTAGCAGCGCTAAGGCTACGTTCACATTAGCGTTGCGCGCCGCTGCGTCGGCGACGCAACGCACGACGCACAAAAAAGCGCGCGCAAACGCACGCAAAAACGCTTCGTTTTTTGACGAAAATCGGACGCATGAAAAATGCAACTTGTTGCATTTTCTTGCGTCCGACGCTAGCGTCGGAAACGACGCACGTGTCGGAAAACGCAACAAAAAAAACGCACGCGTCCCCCATGTTAAACATAGGGGCGCGTCGCCGCTGCGTCGCCGCTGCGTCGCCGACGCAACAGCGACGCACATTAGCGGAACGCTAATGTGAACGTAGCCTTAGGATGCAGCATATATTTGCTGTATTCTGAGGCTAGGTTCACATTGGCGTTTCTGTGCGCAGCGTATCATCTGCACATGCAAACACATGCCAAAACGCATGATTTTGTCTCTGCATCATCTTACCCATGATGCAAAAAAAAAAAAAAACACTGCGTGTGCATGTGTTTAAATGCGGTCTGGAATGCGTTTGCGTTTTTTATGCGCATGGTGGAGGTAGTAACATCATTTCCTGGACATGCGCAGTCTGAAGTACGCATGCGTATCGAACACATTCGTACTCATGTCCTTGCTTAAAAATTTGTTCCCATAGACAGTAATGCGTTTTTTTACACACTCATCCGCATGCGCACGATTGCGAAATATTTGACGCCTCAAAAATTGCAGCATGTTTTCGCCGCACACCGCCACACACCATGAAACGACGCAAGCGTACGCATCCGCATGCAAATGCATGTCCCTGTGTAGACCATGTTAAAGGGAACCTGTCACCCCGAAAATCGCGGGTGAAGTAAGCCCACAGGCATCAGGGGCTTATCTACAGCATTCTGTAATGCTGTAGATAAGCCCCCAATGTTACCTGAAAGAGGAGAAAAAGACGTTAGATTATACTCACCCAGGGGCGGTCCCGCTGCTGGTCCGGTCGGATGGGTGTCTCCGGTCCGCTGCGGCGCCTCCCATCTTCATTAAAAGACGTCCTCTTCTGATCTTCAGCCACGGCTCCGGCGCAGGCGTACTTTGCTCTGCCCTGTTGAGGGCAGAGGATAGTACTGCAGTGCACAGGCGCCGGAAAGGTCAGAGGCCCGGCGCCTGCGCACTGCAGTACTTTGTCTGCCCTCAACAGGGCAGAGCAAAGTACGCCTGCGCTGGAGCCGTGGCTGAAGATCAGAAGAGGATGTCTTGTAATGAAGATGGGAGGCGCCGCAGCGGACCGGAGACGCCCGTTTGACCTGACCAGCAGCGGGACCGCCCCTGGGTGAGATATAACGTCTTTTTCTCCTCTTTCAGGTAACATCGGGGGCTTATCTACAGCATTACAGAATGCTGTAGATAAGCCCCTGATGCCGGTGGGCTTACCTCACCCGCGAATTTCGGGGTGACAGGTTCCCTTTAAAGATATTTTCGCATGCGGATAATACGCTGCCACAGAAATGCTAATGTGAACCCGGCTCAATAACGCAGGTAAATCCGCATGTGATCCCTGAACCGTGCGGATCCACCACATCCAATACATTTCTATTCTATTCTATTTCTTTCTGTTGTGGAGATTAGCGTCACTGCAAGATAAATTGCCATGTTTCGGCTTGTAAACCAGCAACGAGGGTCATTTTACACCAACTCTATGGAGTCTTTAGGCTAAATCTCCGACTTCAACTCCGACTCAGACTCCTCAATTTCCATGACACCAACTCCACGACTCCGACTCCCTCATATATGGCTCATGTTTAAGTTTAACCCCTTAGGCCGGCTTCACACTTGCGAGTTTTACGGACGTAAGAGCGCAGAAACTACGTCCGTAAAACTCGCAAAACATAGGGCACAACTATTCTCTATGCCCCTGCTCCTATCTGCCGTATTAAACTGATCAGTATTATACGGCTTTCTACGGCCGTAGAAAATCGCAGCATGCTGCGTTTGTCACCGTATTGCGCAAATAAAACGTCAATGAAAGTCTATGGAAGCCCCAAAAATACGGATTACACATGGACCAGCAGTGTGACTTGCGAGAAATACGCAGCGGTGTTAGCGAGAAAAGCCGGCAATTCATTGCGGTGTACAGTAAAATCACACTGACAGCTTACAGTAGAATAGGTAGAATAAATGTCTACACATAGAATAGGTCTATATATATATATATATATATGTGTATATATATATATATATATATATATCAGTAGACACATACATACATACATATATATATATATATATATATATATATATATATATATATTAATATTTCTTCCAGAGCTAGACAGCTTTAAAACGGTAATTCAATTACCGGCTTTTGATTTCTCCTTCCTAAAACCCGACATGATATGAGACCTGGTTTACATACAGTAAACCATCTCATATCCCAATTTTTTTTGCATATTCCACGCTACTAATGTTAGTAGTGTGTCTATGCAAAATTTGGCCGTTCTAGCTAGTAAATTAAGGGGTTAAATGGCGGAAAAAATTGGAGTGGGCTCCGGCACAATTTTCTTCGCCAGAGTAGTAAAGCCAGTGACTGAGGGCAGATATTAATAGCCTGGAGAGGGTCCATGGTTATTGCCCCCCCCCCCCCCCCCCCCGGCTAAAAACACCTGCCCCCAGCCACCCCAGAAAAGGCACATCTGGAAGATGCGCCTATTCTGGCACTTGGCCACTCTCTTCCCATTCCCGTGTAGCGGTGGGATATGGGGTAATGAAGGGTTAATGCCACCTTGCTATTGTAAGGTGACATTAAGCCAGATTAATAATGGAGAGGCGTCAATTATGACACCTAGCCATTATTAATTCAATACTAGTAAAGGGTTAAAAAAAACACAAACACATTAAACATTATTTTAATGAAATAAAAACAAAGGTTGTTGTAATATTTTATTTAACGCCCAATCTAATCACTGAAGACCCTCGTTCTGTAACAAAAAAAACATAATAAACCAACAATATCCTTACCTTCCGCAGATCTGTAAAGTCCAACGATGTAAATACATCTGAAGGGGTTAAAATATTTTGCAGACACGAGCTTTGCTAATGCAACGTTGCTCATCTCTGCAAAACCCCGGGGAATGAAGGTAAAGTAGGTCAATGACCTATATTTACCTGCATTTGCGGTGAGGCGCCCTCTGCTGGCTGTTCTTAGATCGTGGGAACTTTCCTAGAAAGCTCCCAGGCTCGAGATCATAAGAGGCGCCCTCTGCTGGTTGTCCTCATATGAACTCGAGCCAGGGAGCTTTCTAGGAAAGTTCCCACGATCTAGGAACAACCAGCAGAGGGCGCCTCACCGCAAATGCAGGTAAATATAGGTCATTGACCTACTTTACCTTCATTCTCCGGGGTTTTGCAGACATGAGCAACATTGCATTAGCAAAGCTCGTGTCTGCAAAATATTTTAACCCCTTCAGATGGATTTACATCGTTGGACTTTACAGATCTGCGGAAGGTAAGGATATTGTTGGTTTATTATGTTTTTTTTGTTACAAAACGAGGGTCTTCAGTGATTGGATTGGGCGTTAAATAAAATATTACAACAACCTTTGTTTTTATTTCATTAAAATAATTTTTAATAATGTGTTTGTGTATTTTTTTAACCCTTTACTAGTATTGGATTAATAATGGATAGGTGTCATAATTGACGCCTCTCCATTATTAATTTGGCTTAATGTCACCTTACAATAGCAAGGTGACATTAACCCTTCATTACCCCATATCCCACCGCTACACGGGAATGGGAAGAGAGTGGCAAGTGCCAGAATAGGCGCATCTTCCAGATGTGCCTTTTCTGGGGTGGCTGGGGGCAGGTGTTTTTAGCCAGGGGGGCCAATAACCATGGACCCTCTCCAGGCTATTAATATCTGCCCTCAGTCACTGGCTTTACTACTCTGGCGGAGAAAATTGTGCGGGAGCCCACGCCAATTTTTTCCGCCATTTAACCCCTTAATTTACTAGCTAGAACGGCCAAATTTTGCATAGACACACTACTAACTTTAGTAGTGTGGAATATGCAAAAAAATGGTGATATGAGATGGTTTACTGTATGTAAACCAGGTCTCATATCATGTCGGGTTTAGGAAGGAGAAAGCAAAAGCCGGTAATTGAATTACCGGCTTTCTGCTATATCGCGCTGGATGAAATATTAATATATATACATATATGTGTCTACTGACATATATACTGTCTATATATATATATATATATATATATATAGACAGTATATAGGTTTGTTTGTTTTTTTACACATGGATCCCTTGTATAGCCGTATGTCGGTTTTGCAAGCCTGCGATAAAAACACGCAGTAGGGATGACATACGGATTACATACGGAGGATGCCATGCGCAAAAAACGCTGAAACACCCTGCCTACGGAAGAGCTACGGACCACTATTTTCGGGACTTTTCAGCGTATTACGGCCGTAATATACGGACCGTATTTTCATACGCTGAGTGTGCCGCCGGCCTTAGTGACAGAGCCAATTTGGTACTTAATGACCGAGCCAATTTTTACAATTCTGACCACTGTCACTTTATGAGGTTATAACTCTGGAACGCTTCAACGGATCCAGCTGATTCTGAGATTGTTTTTTCGTGACATATTGTACTTCATGTTAGTGGTAACATTTCTTCGATATTACTTGCGATTATTTATGAAAAAAACGGAAATATGGCGAAAATTTTTAAAATTTTGCAATTTTCAAACTTTGTATTTTTATGCCCTTAAATCAGAGAGATATGTCATGAAAAATAGTTAATAAATAACATTTCCCACATGTCTACTTTATATCAGCACAATTTTGGAAACAAATTTTTTTTTGTTAGGGAGTTATAAGGGTTAAAAGTTGACCAGCAATTTCTCATTTTTACAACACCATTTTTTTTTTAGGGACCACATCACATTTGAAGTCATTTTGAGGGGTCTATATGATAGAAAAAAAATGAAGTGTGTCACCATTCTAAAAACTACACCCCTCAAGGTTCTCAAAACCACATTCAAGACGTTTATTAACCCTTTACGTGCTTCACAGGAACTGAAACAATGTGGAAGGAAAAAATGAACATTTAACTTTTTTTTTGCAAACATTTTAATTCAGAACCATTTTTTTTATTTTCACAAGTGTAAAAACAGAAATGTAACCATAAATTTTGTTATGCAATTTCTCCTGAATACGCCAATACCCCATTTTGGGCGCACCGCAGAACTTGGAAGTGAAGGAGCGCCGTTTGACTTTTTCAATGCAGAATTGGCTGGAATTGAGATCGGACGCCATGTCACGTTTAGAGAGCCCCTGATGTGCCTAAACAGTGAAAACCCCCCACAAGTGACACCATTTTGGAAACTATACCCCTTAAGGAACTTATCTAGATGTGTGGTGAGCACTCTGAACCCCCATGTGCTTCACAGAAGTTTATAACGTTGAGCCGTGAAAATAAAAAATCACATTTTTTCTACAAAAATGATCTTTTTGCCCCCAAATTTTTATTTTCACAAGGGTAACAGGAGAAATTAGACCACAAAAGTTGTAGTGCAATTTCTCCTGAGTACGTCGATACCCAATATGTGGGGGTAAACCACTGTTTGGGCGCACCGCAGAGCTTGGAAGAGAAGGAGTGCCGTTTTACTTTTTCAATGTAGAATTGTCTGGAATTGAGATCGGACGCCATGTCGTGTTTGGAGAGCCTCTGATGTGCCTAAACAGTAGAAACCCCCCACAAGTGACCCCATTTTGAAAACTAGACCCCCCATGGAACTTATCTAGATGTGTGGTGAGAACTTTGAATGCCCAAATGCTTCACAGAAGTTTAGAATGCAGAGTCGTGAAACTAAAAAATATTTTTTTTTCCACAAAAAAGATTTTTTAGCCCCCAAGTTTTTATTTTCACAAGGGTAACAAGAAAAATCGGACCCCAAAAGTTGTTGTCCAATTTGTCCTGAGTATGCTGGTACCCCATATGTGGGGGTAAACCACTGTTTGGGCGCACGGCAGAGCTCGGAAGGAAGGAGCGCCCTTTTGGAATGCAGACTTTGATAGAATGGTCTGCTGGCGTTATGTTGCGTTTGCAGAGCCCCTGATGTACCTAAACAGTAGAAACCCCCCACAAGTGACCCCATTTTGGAAACTAAACCCCCCAAGGAACTTATCTAGATGTGTGGTGATAACTTTGAATGCCCAAGTGCTTCACAGAAGTTTATAATAATATAAATATAATAAATAAAAAATATTTTTGTTTCCACAAAAAATATTTTGCAGCCCCCAAGTTTTTATTTTCACAAGGGTAACAGGAGAAATTGGACCCCAAAAGTTGTTGTCCAATTTATCCCGAGTACGCTGATGCCCCATATGTGGGGGTAACCCACTGTTTGGGCGCACGGCAGAGCTCAGAAGGGAGGGAGCTCCATTTGACTTTTTAAGCGCAAAATTGGCTGTCGCGTTTGGAGAGCCCCTGATGTACCTAAACAGTGGAAAACCCCCAATTCTAGCTCCAACCCTAACCCCAACACACCCCAAATCCCAACCCGATCCATAATCCTAATCACTAACGCTAACAATAATTACAACCCTTACCCCAAAACAACCCTAATGTCAACCCTAACCATAACCCTAATCAAAACCCTAAATCCAACACACCCCTAATCCTAATCTCAACCCTAACCTCAAACCTAACCTAATCCCAATACACCCCTAATCACAACTCTAACCTTAACCCTAATCCCAAACCTAACCCTAATGCCAAGCGTAACCCTAATGCCAACCCTAACCCTAATAACAACCCTAATCCAAATCCTAACCCTAATCCCAACTCTAACCCTAACTTTAGCCCCAACCCTAGCCCTAACTTTAGCCCCAACCCAAACCCTAGCCCTAAGGCTACTTTCACACTTGCGTCGTTTGGCATCCGTCGCAATCCGTCGTTTTGGACAAAAAACGGAACCTGCAAATGTGCACGCAGGATGCGTTTTTTGCCCATAGACTTGTATTGCCAACGGATCGTGACGGATGGCCACACGTCGTGTCCATCGTGCACTGGATCAGTTGTGTTTTGGCGGACCGTCGGCACAAAAAAACGTTCAATGTAACGTTTTTTTGTACGTCGCGTCCGCCATTTCTGACCGTGCATGCGTGGCCGTAACTCCGCCCCCTCCTCCCCAGGACATAGATTGGGCAGCGGATGCGTTGAAAAACTACATCCGCTGCCCATGTTGTGCACAATTTTCACAACGTGCTTCAGTATGTCGGGCCGACGCATTGCGACGGCCCCGTACCGACATAAGTGTGAAAGAAGCCTAAAGGTACCTTCACACTAAACGATATCGTTAGCGATCCGTGACGTTGCAGCGTCCTGGCTAGCGATATCGTTCAGTGTGACACGCAGCAGCGATCAGGATCCTGCTGTGATGTCGTCGGTCGGGGCTAGAGTGCCAGCACTTTCTTTGGTCGCTGGCTCTCCCGCTGACATCGCTGAATCGGCGTGTGTGACACCGATTCAGCGATGTCTTCGCTGGTAACCAGGGTAAACATCGGGTTACTAATCGCAGGGCCGCGCTTAGTAACCCGATGTTTATCCTGGATACCATCCTAAAAGTAAAAAAAACAAACGCTTCATACTTACCTTCGGCTGTCTGTCCCCGGCGCTCTGCTTTCCTGCACTCACTGTGAGCACAACGGCCGGAAAGCAGAGCGGTGACGTCACCGCTCTGCTTTCCGGCCGCTATGCTCACAGCCAGTACAGAGAAGCACAGCGCCGGAGGACAGACAGCCGAAGGTAAGTATGAAGCGTTTGGTTTTGTTACTTTTAGGATGGTATCCAGGGTAAACATCAGGTTACTAAGCGCGGCCCTGCGCTTAGTAACCCGATGTTTACCCTGGTTACCGGCATCGTTGGTCGCTGGAGAGCTGTCTGTGTGACAGCTCTCCAGCGACGCTGCAGCGATCCGGATCGTTGTCTGGATCGCTGCAGCGTCGTTTAGTGTGAAGGTACCTTAACCCTAAATTTAGCCCCAACCCTAACCCTAAATTTAGCCCCAACCCTAACCCTAAATTTAGCCCCAACCCTAACCCTAATTTTAGCCCCAACTGCTCTTCTCCTGCCGGCCAGAAGATGGCGGGCGCACTGCGCATGCGCCCGCCATTTTCTTTTGCCATGAAGACGCCGGCGGCCAGGAGGAGCAGCAGGAGGACCCAGGGACACCGGTAAGTATGGCAGGGTCCCCGAATCCCCCTATTTCTCTGTCCTTTGATGTGAGATCACATCAGAGGACAGAGAATTACACACCTTTTTTTTTTTTGCGGTCGCCGGTAAACAGTTAATTACCGGCGATCGCAAAACAGGGGTCGGTAAAACCGACCCCGATCATGTTCTTTGGGGTCTCGGCTACCCCTGGCACCCAAGACCCCAAAGATTCTCCCGGTGCCGGCCGGCAGAAAAAGATGGCGGCGCCCATCGGGAGCCACGAGGAGCACCGGGGGAGACAGGTAAGTATTGGGGGGCTACCTGGGACCCCATTTCTCTGTCCTCTGATGTGCGATCACATCGGAGGACAGAGAAATTAAAAAGAAATCGCGTTTTTTTTTGCGATCGCGGGTAAACGGTTAATTACCGGCGATCGCAAAAGCGGGGTCGGTAAAAACCGACCCGAATCATGTTCTCTGGGGAAAATCGGACTCTGGGGGGCGCTATTTACTTTTTCCACAGCGCCGTTAATTAACGGCGCTGTGGTTTAAGTACCCTTAGCGGCCGCCGTTAAAAGGCGTATCGGCGGTCGTTAAGGGGTTAAGTGACAAATTTACTGTAGTAAAATGGTAACATCAGGCTTTTAATCATTATTATGATACAATAACCAAGCTATTTAGATAGAACATAAAATATATTTTTTGGAACACAACTTTAGAACAAAAAACTTTCATATTTACAAATTATTATACACTCTGCAGTAAGTGTAATAAAAAAAAAAGTTTTCAACAAAAACATACTGAATAACAGTTGTGCAGTCTATGAATTTGTTCTGAATAACAGTTGTGCAGTCTATGAATTTGTTCTGAGAAATAGTATCACCTCCATCAGATCCTCCTTTATAGATAACTTCACATCTGACCTAATTTTTTTTAAGGCTAGAGAACAACCTCTCTACACTAACTTGGGTTGGTGGCAAAGAAGTAACAACATGGGCAACATCTCTAACAATTTCAGGGTATAAAGGAATTGCTTCGTGCACAGTCAGTTTTGATGAACGATTGAACTCTTCTACTTCTTTGAGAGCAAGTGAAATTTTTTTCTGAAATATGGTCAATCTTTTTTTCTTTGGGAGTGGAATCTTTTTCCCTGCAGCAACGCTTTGCCTGCTCCATGACATCCAAATACTTGTCGAAATCAAACTCCTCATCTGATGAGGATGAAGAAATGGCAGCAGCAGCACTGGCAGGACCCAAGTCCTCTTGCTCTTGGCCGTCCTGTAGCCCACTCATCCTAACAGCTACCTCAATCAAAGCTTCTTTTACTTTAGTAAGCTGTTGATCATCCAGCAATATACGATGACTCTGGTCCACATGAACAGCTGCTAGAAGAGTTTAATTTTCTAATAGCAGTCTCTATCTCCGTTTCATTGAAGCAGCAATGCCATCTGCGATTAAACCTCCTGTTTGGGACAGGCAAAACAACAAGTTCTTCCACTCCTTTATAAAAATGCCAGGAGTTAAATCTCAGCTTGTAATTTTTAGTCACTGTAAATGGGTGATGAAGAAATTCCTTCAATTCAGCCACCTGTGTCCATAGACTTTTATGTAGTGTTACCTGAGGGTTGGCCATATCTACAAGGAAGGGTTTCAGCTCATGCAATCTCTCAATCATTAAATAGGTGCTGCACCACCGAGTGGCTTGATCCCCAATAGTCATGAGCGAGTGTACTCGTTGCTCAGGTTTTCCCGAGCACGCTCGGGTGACCTCCGAGTTTTTATGACTGCTCGGAGATTGTTTTCATCGCCTCAGCAGCATGATTTACCGCTATTAGCCAGCTTGTTTACATGTGGAGATTACCTAGCAACCCCCACATGTACTCAGCCCGGCTAATAGCTGTAAATCATTCAGCTGCCGTGATGAAAACTAAATCTCCAAACACTAACAACACTAACAACAGCTGACATCCGGCACTATGTGCCAGGAGCGGTCACGGACCGCTCTCGGCACATTAACCCCCAAAACACTGTGATCAAACATGAAATTCCTGAATAGCTGGCTTTCGGTTATTCTGACTCACAAAAATCGGAATAAAAAGTGATAAAAAAATGTCACGTGCCCAAAAATGGTACCAATAAAAACATCAACTCGTCCCGCAAAAAAACAGACCTCACATGACTCTATGAACCAAACTATGGAAAAATTATAGCTCTCAAAATGTGCAGACACAAAAACTATTTTTTGCAATGAAAAGCGTCTTTTAGTGTGTGATGGCTGCCAATCTTAAAAATCAGCTAAAAAACCTGCTATAAAAGTAAATCAAACCCCCCTTCATCACCCCCTTAGTTAGGGAAAAATGATAAAATTGAAAAAAAAAGTATTTATTTCCATTTTCCCATTAGGGTTAGGGTTGGGACTAAAGTTAGGGTTAGGGTTGGGGCTAAAGTTAGGGTTGGGGCTAATGAGTTAGGGTTGGGGCTAAAGTTAGGGTTGGGGCTAGGGTTAAGGTTGGGGCTGAAGTTAGGGTTTGGATTACATTTACGGTTTGAATTAGAGTTGGGATTAGGGTTAGGGGTGTGGTTAGGGTTATGGTTTGGATTAGAGTTAGGGGTGTGTTGGAGTTAGGGGTGTGGTTGGGATTAGGGTTAGGGGTGTGTTGGGGTTAGGGGTGTGGTTGGGATTATGGATAGGGGCATGTTCGGGTTAGGGGTGTGGTTAGGGTTGGGATTAGGGTTAGGGGTGTGTTTGGGTTAGGGTTTCAGTTAGAATTGGGGGGTTTCCACTGTTTAGGCATAACAGGAGCTCTCCAAACGTGACATGGCGTCCGATCTCAATTCCAGCCAATTCTGCGTTGAAAAAGTAAAACAGTGCTCCTTCCCTTCTGAGCTCTCCCGTGCGCCCAAACGGGTTTACCCCAACATAAGGGGTATCAGCATACTCAGGACAAATTGCACAACTGTTGGGGTCCAATTTCTCCTGTTACTCTTGAAAAAATACAAAACCGGTGCTAAAAAATAATTTTTGTGGAAAAAAAAAAGTTTTTTTATTTTCACGGCTCTGCGTTATAAGCTGTTGTGAAACACTTGGGGGGTTCAAAGTTCTCACAACACATCTAGATAAGTTCCTTGGGGGTCTAGTTTTCAATATGGGGTCACTTGTGGGGGGGTTCTATTGTTTAGGTACATCAGGGGCTCTGCAAATGCAATGTGACACCTGCAGACCAATCCATCTAAGTCTGCATTCCAAACGGCGCTCCTTCCCTCCCGAGCTCTGCCATGCGCCCAAATGGTGGTTCCCCCCACATATGGGGTATCAACGTACTCAGGACAAATTGTACAATAACTTTTGGGGTCCAATTTTTCCTGTTACCCTTGGTAAAATAAAACTAATTGGAGCTGAAGTAAAGTTTTTGTGAAAAAAAAGTTAAATTTTGTTTTGTTTTTAAACATTCCAAAAATTCATGTAAAACACCTGAAAAGTTAATAAACTTCTTGAATGTGATTTTGAGCACCTTGAGATGTGCAGTTTTTAGAATGGTGTCATACTTGGGTATTTTCTATCATATAGACCCCTCAAAGTGACTTCAAATGTGATGTGGTCCCTAAAAAAAATGGTGTTGTAAAAATGAGAAAATTGCTGGTCAACTTTTAACCCTTATAACTCCCTAACAAAAAAACTTTTTGTTCCAAAATTGTGCTGATGGAAAGTAGACATGTGGGAATTGTTACTTATTAAGTATTTTGTGTGACATACTGTATCTCTGTGATTTAAGGGCATAAAAATTCAAAGTTGGAAAATTGTGAAATTTTCAAAATTTTCGCCAAATTTCAATTTTTTTCACAAATAAATGTAGGTAATATCAAAGAAATTTTACCACTGTCATGAAGTACAATATGTCATGAGAAAACAGTGTCAGAATAATCAGGATCCGTTGAAGCGTTCCAGAGTTATAACCTCATAAAGGGACAGTGGTCAGAATTGTAAAAATTGGCCCGGTCATTAACGTGCAAACCACCCTTGGGGGTTAAGGGGTTAAGAGCTGTAAAAACTGGTCGTGTAAATAATGATAATGGTACAATGTCCTTCACAACAAGCTTGATTAACTGTCTTTTAACCCCTTCACGACATGCGCCGTACTAGTACGGCGCATGTCGTGTTTCCCCCTTTGATGTGGGCTCCGGCGGTGAGCCCACATCAAAGTCGCGAAATGTCAGCTGTTTTGTACAGCTGACATGTGAATCGTGATTTCACCCGCTGCTATTAACCTGTTAAATGCCACTGTCAAACGCTGACAGCCGCATTTAATTACCGCTTCCAAACACGCGGCCGAAAATGAGTGCATCTGATGATCACTGCTATGTAGCTGAGACGATCCAGTGGTGCCAGTTTCTAGCCTCCCATGGAGTCTATTGAAGCATGGCAAAAGTAAAAAAAAATGTTTTCAAAAATATGAAAGAAATAAAAAAAATATAAAAGTTTAAATCACCCCTCTTTCGCCCCATCCAAAATAAAACAATTAAAAAAATCAAACCTACACATATTTGGTATCGCCCGATCTATCAATTAAAAAAAAAAGCATTAACCTGATCGCTAAACATCGTAGCAAGAAAAAATTAGAAACACCAGAATTAAGGTTTTTTTGGTCGCCGCGACATTGCATTAATATGCAATAACGGTAGATCAAAAGAACGTATCTGCACAAAAGTGGTATCATTAAAAACGTTAGCTCAGCACACAAGAAATAAGCCCTCACCTGACCCCAGATCCGAGCTTTCCCACTAGAGAGTTTTGAATTTTTTTTCACCACTTAGATAAAAAATAACCTAGACATGTTTGGTGTCTATGAACTTGTATTGACCTGGAGAATCATAATAACTGGTTAGTTTTAGCATTTAGTGAAGCTAGCAAAAAAGCCAAACAAAAAACAAGTGTGGGATTGCACTTTTTTTGCAATTTCACCACACTTCGAATTTTTTTCCCATTTTCTAGTACAAGACATGGTAAAACCAATAGTGTCTTTCAAAAGTACAACTCGCCCCACAAAAAATAAGCCCTCACATGATCATATTGACAAAAAAATAAAAAAGTTATGGCTCTGGGAAGGAGGAGAGTGAAAAACGAAAAAGGGCCGCGGCGGGAAGGGGTTAAACACCTCTTCTGTCATTGTTACAGTAACTTTGTCACTTACAAAATATCTTGTAACTGATGTTTGAGATGCTCTTTGCTCTTCCTTTGCCTGGCGGGAAGTGCTGGTCTCTGGTTTCTTGGTGCTGCTGTGATCTTTTAAAATCACAGCTTTGTATACTTCTGGAAGTCAGCATTGTAAATGTCTTAGATTGGAAGCTCTTGAAGGCCGGTTTCACACGTCAGTGGCTCCGGTACGTTAGGTCAGAGGTCCCCAACTCCAGTCCTCAAGGCCCACCAACAGGTCATGTTTTCAGGATTTCCTTTGCATTGCACAGGTGATGCAATTATTACCTGGGCAAGACTAAGGAAATCCTGAAAACATGACATGTTGGTGGGCCTTGAGGACTGGAGTTGGGGACCTCTGCGTTAGGTGACAGTTTCCTCATGTACCGGAGACACTGACTCACGTAGACACAATGAAATCAATGTGTCACTGCACATGTCAGCGTGTTTTCACGGACCGTGTGTCCGTGTGCAAAACACGGAGACATGTCCGTGTTCGTGGGAGCGCACGGATTACACGGACCCATTAAAGTCAATGGGTCCATGTAAAACACGTACCGCACACGGACGCTGTCCGTGTGCAGTCCGTGTGCCGTGCAAGAGACAGCGCTACTGTAAGCGCTGTCCCCCCCCCCACGTGCTGCCGATGCCGCCATGCATATCTTCTTTCCAGCAGCGTTCGCTGGAGATTAGATATAAAAAAACCTTTTTTTTTTTCTTTTTTCCTTGTTTAAAATAAAGATCCCTGCCCCACCCCCCTCCCACCCCCTGTGTGCCCCCCCACTGTTAATAAAATACTCACCCAGCTCCCTCGCAGCATCCTGTCCTCGCCGCACCTTCTCCTGTATGAGCGGTCACGTGGGGCCGCCGATTACAGTCATGAATATGCGGCTCCACCTCCCATAGGCATATTTAAAAACAGGGTTGCACATGTTAAGGAGCTGAAACTCCTTAACCCTTCATCCAATTTTAATGTGGATACCCTCAAATGAAAGCTGAAAGTCTGAGCTTCAACTGCATCTGAATTGTTTTGCTTAAAATTCATTGTGGTAATCTCTATAACCAAAATTAGAAAAATGTTGTCTTTGTCCAAATATATATGAACCTAACTGTATATATAAAGGCACAGATGATTGGCCTCGGGGAGACCAAAACATCCAACACCGCGGAGACACCATCACGTGTTTCTCAACGCAGTGATTCCAGAACACTGCCCCCATCCCTTATGGGAAATATGCAGATGCATGTAAAGAAGCTGCGGAGACACCATCACGTGTTTCTCGACGCAAGCAGTGAATAGCCAGGCCTTTCCCCGGGAAGGAACAACCACGGGAAGGGCAGCATCCTATGAAGGAAAGCCACCTATGCCAAGCATGGTATCCATCCACAGACAGCTGTTTCGGGGTTTTTTGCTCCTCATCAGTGTGGAGTAGGAATCTGGCTATTAGGAGCAGTGCCTAGTAAAAAGGTTATAAAGGCACAGATGATTGGCCTCGGGGAGACCAAAACATCCAACACCGGGGAGACCAAAACATCCAACACCGCGGAGACACCATCACGTGTTTCTCAACACAGTGATTCCAGAACACTGCCCCCATCGCTTATGGGAAATATGCAGATGCATGTAAAGAAGCTGCGGAGACACCATCACGTGTTTCTCGACGCAAGCAGTGAATAGCCAGGCCTTTTCCCGGGAAGGAACAACCACGGGAAGGGCAGCATCCTATGAAGGAAAGCCACCTATGCCAAGCATGGTATCCATCCACAGACAGCTGTTTCGGGGTTTTTGCCCCTCATCAGTGTGGAGTAGGAATCTGGCTATTAGGAGCAGTGCCTAGTAAAAAGGCTATAAAGGCACAGATGATTGGCCTCGGGGAGACCAAAACATCCAACACCGGGGAGACCAAAACATCCAACACCGCGGAGACACCATCACGTGTTTCTCAACACAGTGATTCCAGAACACTGCCCCCATCCCTTATGGGAAATATGCAGATGCATGTAAAGAAGCTGCGGAGACACCATCACGTGTTTCTCGACGCAAGCAGTGAATAGCCAGGCCTTTTCCCGGGAAGGAACAACCACGGGAAGGGCAGCATCCTATGAAGGAAAGCCACCTATGCCAAGCATGGTATCCATCCACAGACAGCTGTTTCGGGGTTTTTGCCCCTCATCAGTGTGGAGTAGGAATCTGGCTATTAGGAGCAGTGCCTAGTAAAAAGGCTATAAAGGCACAGATGATTGGCCTCGGGGAGACCAAAACATCCAACACCGCGGAGACACCATCACGTGTTTCTCAACGCAGTGATTCCAGAACACTGCCCCCATCCCTTATGGGAAATATGCAGATGCATGTAAAGAAGCTGCGGAGACACCATCACGTGTTTCTCGACGCAAGCAGTGAATAGCCAGGCCTTTCCCCGGGAAGGAACAACCACGGGAAGGGCAGCATCCTATGAAGGAAAGCCACCTATGCCAAGCATGGTATCCATCCACAGACAGGTGTTTCGGGGTTTTTGCCCCTCATCAGTGTGGAGTAGGAATCTGGCTATTAGGAGCAGTGCCTAGTAAATGGTGATGGTGTCTCCGCGGTGTTGGATGTTTTGGTCTTCCCGAGGCCAATCATCTGTGCCTTTATAGCCTTTTTATTAGGCACTGCTCCTAATAGCCAGATTCCTACTCCACACTGATGAGGGGCAAAAACCCCGAAACAGCTGTCTGTGGATGGATACCATGCTTGGCATAGGTGGCTTTCCTTCATAGGATGCTGCCCTTCCCGTGGTTGTTCCTTCCCGGGGAAAGGCCTGGCTATTCACTGCTTGCGTCGAGAAACACGTGATGGTGTCTCCGCAGCTTCTTTACACGCATCTGCATATTTCCCATAAGGGATGGGGGCAGTGTTCTGGAATCACTGCGCTGAGAAACACGTGATGGTGTCTCCGCGGTGTTGGATGTTTTGGTCTCCCCGAGGCCAATCATCTGTGCCTTTATAGCCTTTTTACTAGGCACTGCTCCTAATAGCCAGATTCCTACTCCACACTGATGAGGGGCAAAAACCCCGAAACAGCTGTCTGGAGTGAGGTTTTCTGGAGCAATCCAGACCCTTTTGCAGAGAATTCTGTTTTTTTCTGTGGTCGTTTGTACCGACAGCTTTGAAGATGAGTTATGTGAGGAACACCATCCGAGTGACGTTGGAGCCATCTATCCGGGCAAGGAACAGCGTGGTCTTTATTGTTCGTGACCTTATTGAGGAAAAGGCTGGAGGAAAGCGAGAAAACATCTTTAGTATCAATGAGTTCCCTAATCAAGGTAACTACGACATTACTTTTATGTCAGAGCATTATTGCCTGAACATCTATGAGTGGTTTCGGAATCATGCCAGAGATCCCTGTTTGAAGGGAGTGAAATGTGAACCACTCTTTGGTCTTCAGGAAAGGCAGGTGACTATCACTGTCTATAACCCCTTTACTGAACCTGCATTGTTGGAGAGCTTCCTCTCACAGTATTGTGACTTTGTTTCAAAGGGAGAGAAGCAAGTGAACTGCTTAGGAATCTTTAATTGTCGATACAAGTATCGTGTAAGGTTCAGAAGAGATCCTGGCAGTGTGGGTGGGTTCAGACACCCTCCGGCGAACTTCTCTGTGGCAGGGCATAGGGGTTTCCTGACGTACCCTGGGCAGCCTCTGTTTTGCAGGAGATGTTTCTCTTTTGGACATGTCCAGGCAGACTGCCAGAAGGGGCAGTGTTGCCGAAACTGCAAGAAGGAGGGGCATATGGCTGGTGATTGCCCGATGGCTAAGACCTGTGATGTGTGTGGTAGTAGTGACCACATATATAAGGATTGTCCGCAGAGAGCGCCTAGACGCTCAGAGAGTGAATGGAGAGAGGAGGAGGAGAGAAGGAGGAGGTTGGCGATTATCAGAAAGGAATCTGAAAGAATGGAGAGAGAGGAAAGGAGGGAGAGGGAGAAGGAGAGGGAAAGACGCTCTGTGACTCCAGATGATATTGTGCTAGCACCCCGTGGTGCTATGAGTGATGCACAGAAGGAAGATAAGGAGTTTTGGTTGGCGGCAAAAAAAGTAGAGAAGGGGTTTAAGAAGAAGGAAGAAGATCAGGAAGAAGATGAGGAAGAAGATGATGACTCTACTGTGCCTGAAATGTTTTCTCTTGAGGAAGCAATGGATGCAACGGAGGAAGACGTGCGCATTTCTGAAGCTGAGAGCCCTGTGCACCCCTCAGATCCTCAGAATATTGGAGGGCTTTCTTCAGATGAGGACAGGGGTGGGAATAAGTGTCAGAGGGAGGAGGATGGGGAAAGTGATGAGGCATGCAGTAGTATGCCTAAGAGGAAAATTGGGCCGGCTATAAGAAAATGGAGTGAGCACGAAGGGGCTAGTGGTTCAGAGACTTGCTGTTCAGTCCGAATGGCAGAGGAGGACAATGGTGATACTGGGTAAAATGAAAGCTCAGTGGATCTGTTGGGTTTTTTTTCTCTCCTTTCTGTGAGTCTTGACCTTTGTCAAGGGCTTTTTGTGTAATGTGTGTAGTTTTGTGGTAATTTTTGCATTGTTTTTTGTTTTTATAGTATGGGTTTTTCTATAGTTTCTCAAAATGTGAGAGTTTTTAAGAAAGCGAGGAGGAGAGCAGCAATTCTTGATTTTTTAGCTATGCAGAGTGCATCTATTTTTTGTTTGCAAGAATGTGGGATTGTGGATGGTGTGAAAGGGGATGAGTGGTCTTATGGTGCATCTGTATGGTCTGGTAGTGCAAATAATAGAAATGATGGTGTGGGTATTTTAGTTAAGGGGCAGGAGGTGGTTTTGAATAATTATTTGGTGGTGGAGGTGGGGAGGTGTATCTTAGCAAATTTTGAATATAAAAATGCTAAGTTTTGTGTTATCAATATTTATGCGCCAGTAGAAAAAAATGAGCGTAAGTTATTATTTGAAAAAGTGAAGCTTTTTGTTCCAGGAAGAGTGCCTGTGGTGATTGTGGGTGATATGAATTGTGATGTGGGGGGAGTGAATGTGGATGTGTCTGGAAAAGTTTTGCTGGAGTTAGTTACTGACTTTGATTTGAGTGATATGCAGCGTGTGTGTAAGGTTAACCCTTTGTTAGATACCTTTTTTTCTGATAGTGGAAGAGCACAGTCCAGGTTGGATTATTGTTTTATTTCTAAAAATATTATTCCTATTGGATATAAGCAGGATAGGGTCGTTTTTTCGGACCATGTTTGTGTGTTGTGCGAGTTAGATATTAATGTTAGTGGTGTGTTTGGAAAGGGTTTGTGGAAATTAAATGTTAAATTGTTGGAAAATGAAGCTGTGAGGAAGGAGTATGTGAGAAAGTATGAACAGTGGTGTAAAAGTAAGGAAAGTTTTGGGAATGTTTGTGAGTGGTGGGATTGGGTTAAGAGGCAGACAAAAAAGTTTTTTAAAAGTGTGGGGTATGAATTTGCGGCAATTAAGAGGGAAAAGTTTGTTAAGTTGAATGTCCGTTTATGTTTATTGTATAAATTGAGGGAAGGAGGAATGGAGGTGGAGGAGGGGATAAAAAAGGTTAAAAAAGAAATTAATGAGTTTTTGGAGGAGAAAGGGAAGAGTATTATTTTTAGGGCAAAAATTGATAGAATGGAGCAAGATGAAAGGTGTTCAAGGTTTTTCTTCAAAAAGGTTTTTGGGAAAAAGCAGAGTATGAGTGTTTTGAATGCAGAGGATGGAAGAGAGGTAAGTGGGGAGGATATGTGTGAACATGTGGCTAAGTTTTATGAGGAGCTGTATGCAGTGAAGTGGAGGGATGAGGCTTTGGAGGAGGATGTACTAAGTGTATTAGAAAATAAATTGAGTGAGATGGAGAGAGAGAGAGTGATGGGTGAGGTGACAGGTGATGAGGTATGGAAGGTAATGAATAGCATGGCGTTAAATAAGACTCCAGGAGAGGATGGTCTTCCTATAGAGTTTTATAGGGTGATGTGGCATGTGATTGGTAAGGATTTTGTGGATATGTGTAAGTATATGTGGTCTAGTATGGAGATGGCTGAGAGTATGCGTGCAGGGATGGTTGTGTTAATACCTAAAAAAGGAGATTTGAAGAGTTTAAAAAATTGGAGACCGATAACGTTGTTGAATTGCGATTATAAGATCTATGCGAAAGTAATGGCAAATAGGATGCGTGATGTGATAGAGAGTGTGATTGGGGATGAACAGTGTTGTGCAGTGCCAGGGAGACGTATACATGTGTGTGTGTGTATGTTGAGAGATTGTTTGTGGGACTGTATGAGTCGGAAGAAGAGTGTATTTGTTTTGAGTTTGGACTTTGAAAAGGCGTATGATCGGTTATCACATAGTTTTTTGTTCCGGGTATTATTGAGAATGGGGTTTCCGCCTGATTTTGTTTGGAGGGTGAGGAGCTTATATAAAGACATTTATAGTTGTGTTTTGATGAATGGTTCTGTGGGTAGAAGAGTGAATGTTTTTTCAGGTGTGTGACAAGGTTGTCCTTTGTCTCCTGTGGTTTTTATTTGTGCGATTGAACCGTTGCTTTGTATGTTGAGGAAAGATAAAGTGATTAGAGGAGTACAAGTGCCAGGAGGTGGAGGGAGGGAATGGAAGGTTAGTGCTTATATGGATGACGTGTGTGTGTTGTGTGATTCAGAGTATTCTGTGAGGCGGGTGAAGTTATTAGCGTCTATTTTTTGTGGTGCGTCAGCATTTAAGGTGAATTGGGAGAAGAGTGAGTGTAAGGTTTTTGGGGGAGGGGTTTTAAGTAAGGATGTAGGAGTGAATGAGGTGACTGGGTCTATTAAGGTTTTGGGGGTGAAATTTTCAGAGAGTTTGGATGGGAAAGAAAGTTGGGATGATGCGAAAGGAAAGGTTGAGCGGAAGTTATGTTTTTGGAAGATGAGAAGTCTTTCGTTTTTTGGAAAAATCTTAGTTATTAAAAGTGTGATTTTGCCTATTTTCTTATATATTGCAGTGGTCTTTCCGCCGGGGTATATGTGTATGAGGGGGTTAAATAGGATTCTGTTTGTGTTTTTGTGGAATTCTAGAATGGAGAGGGCTAGGAGGGAGGTTTTGGTGAAACGTTTAGAAAAAGGTGGGTTGGGTTTTCCAAACCTTGAGGTGTTTTTTGGTGTAAATATTGTGGTTTTTGTGTTGAGGGTGATTAGGATGGATGGCAAGTTTTCTTGTCTGTGTAGGTTTTTGTTTGGGGCGTATTTATTTCGTTTGAGGTGGCGAGAGAGGGATCTGAGGTATCCAGTTGCTTTTGACGTGCCTAGACGGTATGTGTGGGTTTATAAATTTTTGGTGAAGTATGAGTTGTGTGATGTGGATGTTAGGTTGTTGAGTAATAAGAAGGCTGTGTATAGGATGATTGAATGTAGAGAGACAGAGTGTGGAATAAACATGGTTAGAGGGAATGATATAGAAAAAGTATGGAAGAAAGTGCGGTTAGACGGTATGACGAATAGGCAGAGTGAGATTGTGTGGCAGTCTTTGCATGGAGTGTTACCAGTTAGAGAATTTCAGAAGAATCGTGGGTTGGGGAGAAATGATATGTGTCCGAGAGGTGGGTGTGGTGGAAGGGAAAGTGTAATACATGTGTTTTGGAATTGTCATTATGCTAGGGAGGTGATTGGAAGAATGGGACCGTTGTGTAAAGAATTGTGTGGTGTGAGCTTGTTATCATTCGAGTTGTTCATGTTTGGCTTGGGCATGTGTGATGGAGTGAAGGAGAGTGTGTTGTGGTTAATAGTTGCATGTATAAAGGAAGTATTATGGGATGTGAGAAATGTGTATGTTTTTAAGAGAAAGGAAATTGTAGTAAAGAATAGTCTAAAAGTGATTTTGGGGAAGATGTATGTGTGTTTTCTATGGGATAAAAGAAGGGGGGAGGTGGATGCCGAAGGGATTTGGAAGGTGAAGAAGTGGAGATACCTTGTAAATATGTCTTGACTTGTTTTTTCTGATGTTGTAGTAAACTGAAATTTTCCGATGATGATGGGAACAGCTTTTGTGTTTTGGATTTGACGCAGCTGTTTGGGATTTTTCTTTGGTCTTGGATTTCTGGACCGTGGATTTTCCCATCTGAGGGAAGGAAAAAAAAAAAAAAAAAAAGAAACAGCTGTCTGTGGATGGATACCATGCTTGGCATAGGTGGCTTTCCTTCATAGGATGCTGCCCTTCTCGTGGTTGTTCCTTCCCGGGGAAAGGCCTGGCTATTCACTGCTTGCGTCGAGAAACACGTGATGGTGTCTCCGCAGCTTCTTTACATGCATCTGCATATTTCCCATAAGGGATGGGGGCAGTGTTCTGGAATCACTGCGTTGAGAAACACGTGATGGTGTCTCCGCGGTGTTGGATGTTTTGGTCTCCCCGAGGCCAATCATCTGTGCCTTTATAGCCTTTTTACTAGGCACTGCTCCTAATAGCCAGATTCCTACTCCACACTAACTGTATATATGTCCGCATCAATCCTGTTACTGTATTTCTGAATTTGAGATGTTAGAAAGCAGTTTTTCCTCTTATATTCTATGTATAGTGTATATACTGTAAGTCATCAGGGCAGCTAATTTCTCCAAACATGAGCTAAGAGGAAGAACAAACTAAAACATCAAGAATACAGAGACAACATATACTGGACTATTGATTTATGCACAGTTTATTGAAAGTTTAGATGTGCTTTAAGAAGTACTTGCCTTAATCCTGCTTTCCTGTTCACTCCAGAAGTTCTGAGATAAATGCAGGCATTCCTTCCCTGTGTGTTTGTTATTTTTCCCCTTATCTGTAGAGGAGGAGCTTCACTACTTATCATGAACATAAACTGCAGCACAGATTCATCTCAGCTAAAAGTCTAGACCTTAGGGTACCGTCACACAGTGCAATTTTGATCGCTACGACGGCACGATTTGTGACGTTACATCGTCGCTTAATTATCGCTCCACTGCGGTCACACTTCACGATGTACGGCGCTGGAGCGATAATTTCATGACGTATTTGCGATGTAGAAGTCGTATGGGACAGTCGTACGGTCGTGTCACACAAGACGATTCAGAGCAAATTTTGCATAATCTGTGCGTGACGTTGTTCACTAGGGGGCGTGTCGAGCTGCTAGCTATGTGCTGATAGGCCACAGGTTCTGTGCACACAATTGGTTGGAAAATTTGTCACCTGAGCGCTATTGTTTCCAAGCCACCTCACCGGTTTCAAAATTTCCTTTCTTCACTTTGTACTTGGACACTTGTTGGACTAGGACATCGGATTCAGTATTTCACAGAATATTCCACGCTTTGCACCGCAGCTTCGAGGTATGTTACACCGCTTGGGCATAGTGGATGGAACGATGTACTGTCGTCATGAGCGCTTCGTTCCGTCGCTGAAGCGATGCGGATGGTACGCTGTTGTGACTGGTTGTGACTGGTGGGCTAGAGCGTGGTAGATGGAACGCTGTTTGGTCGGCATGACCGCTTCGTTCCGCCGCTGAAGCGATGCGGATGGTACGCTGTTGTGACTGGTTGTGTCTGGTGAGCTACAGCGTGGCAGATGGTACAATGTATGGTCACCATGAGCGCTTTGTGTGGCTGCTGTATGGAAGCGGGCGGTACACTGTTGTGGGTTATGGTGGCCTATGGCGTGGCAGATGAAACAAGCGATGCGGATGTTACGCTGTTGTGACTGGTTGTGACTGGTGGGCTAGAGCGTGGTAGATGGAACGCTGTTTGGTCGGCATGACCGCTTCGTTCCGCCGCTGAAGCGATGCGGATGGTACACTGTTGTGACTGGTTGTGACTGGTTGTGACTGGTGGGCTAGAGCGTGGTAGATGGAACGCTGTTTGGTCGGCATGACCGCTTCGTTCCGCCGCTGAAGCGATGCGGATGGTACGCTGTTGTGACTGGTTGTGACTGGTTGTGTCTGGTGAGCTACAGCGTGGCAGATGGTACAATGTATGGTCAACCATGAGCGATTTGTGTGGCTGCTGTAGTGAAGCAGGCGGTACACTGTTTTGGGTTATGGTGGCCTATGGCGTGGCAGATGGAACAATGGATGGTAGGCATGAGCTCTTTGTGTGGCTGTTGTTGTTAAGCGTTTGGCACACTGGCAAAAGTATTGTTTAAAGGACTCTTTGTCAACCGTGTAATTTTTTTTTTTTTATAATTATTTTTCAGATGTCAAATCGTGTGGAATTCATCAGGGAATTCATCGAAATATACCAGTCTTTTCCCTGCCTCTGGAAAATCAAATCTCCAGAGTATTGTAACAGGGAAAAGAGGCAGGAGGGTTATTTAAAGCTCATTGAGCTTTACAATCGTCATGCACCAGAAGAGCCAGCAAACGAAGCGGTTATTAAAAAGAAAATTCAGGCGCTCCGCACGGTGTGGAGGAAGGAGCTTAACAAGGTTCTTCACACTACAAAGTCCGGGGCTTCCACCGAAGATGTTTATGTGCCAAAGCTTTGGTATTTTGAACATCTGAATTTTCTGAGGGACCAAGAGGTGCCACGGACTTCCACGTGTTTTCGCTTGTTGGCACCTGTGGAACAAATTGTTTCGGAGAACCACGCCGAGCAGGAGTCACAAGGGCAACAAGTAAGTAGCTCTTTGGACGAAAGTTCACCAATGTGTCCTATAATTACATAATTTTTCTCTGCATTTTATGTTTTATACTTCTGATTATCACATCAGTTTGAAGTTATTACAAAAACATGTCCACATAAGTAACCCTGTCGCAGTAAAGTATTATATGGGGAACATAATATGTATGAAATGGCGATATTTCTAAACCATACCATCTAAGCAATATAGAAAATAGTATCGCTTCAAGCTGCCGATGTACTCTTGTTGAGACTATTTAGACTATAAAATATTCATCAGGTTCCCCTAGCAGTCAGAACAGTGTAGTTAAAAGTATTAAATAAATGGGAAGGTTAAAGAATATTACTAAGCTTAAAATATATTACAACCTTTTTTTACCTACTACGAATATATAGTTTGGATGCGGTTATGGTGGTCAAACTTTTTGTTGCCAGGTTCGTAACTTGTTTTTTTTTTTTTTCCCCCAGGATGACAGTGCGCAGGACAGTACACTGGACTGTTCACAGGACTGCACGACAACAGATTTAGTGGAGGCGGCACCTGCCAGGACTCAATCGAGGCAAGGTCCAAGGAAACGGAAAGCCACCTCAGACGTTTCACATGAACTGTTGAGCCTTGCAAAAAAGGTGTTAACAAACAATGTTAGCCCTGCGTTGCAGGGGTTTGGACACTATGTTGTTGACAAACTGGCCAAAATGGACGACAGCCAAAGAACACTAGCAGAGCGTCTAATATTGGAAGCAGTAAACAAGGGTACAGATGGCGATTTGGACAAGCACACTCGTTTGGTCTATTCCCGGCCAATGCAGCGGACAGAGCCCTCATATTACAATGGTTGGTCACAGTGTCAGACACCAATGCGACACAATGTTCCCGTTTCCCACTTCGGCCAGCCACCCCCTAACCACTCCTACACGCCAATACCTTCACATATGGCTTCGCCCGTCAGGCACCAAAGTTATCAGCCGGAAGAATCGTCGTATCACAATTTGTGATTTCCTAACTTCTTTTACATTACTTTTTATTTTATTGTCTTGTTAAAATAATGTTTCAAATAAAAGCTTTTATTAGAAATTCTATCACGACTGTTTGATTGGTGTGTCTCGATCACAGCACTGTATGAGGGCACAAATTAACGTAACAAATTCATGTACAGTTAACTAATACAAAAAAAATGGAATCATAGTTTAACTAAATATTTTTAATGTAACAACCAAAAATGTATTATTGGCCCGCCTCCAACTGCTGGCACATGTCCCGAAGCTTCTGCAGCTCCTCCATTGCCACATTGTGCTGCTCCTGAATCCGCGCCATAGTGTGGATAAGCCTTTCTATGCCGGCTTCAAGATCCTCCTTGTTCACACTGACGACAGCTGTGGGTCAAAAAACATAACATTAATAACACTGTAGTCTCCCGATGTGTCTTTGCTTCTGTGAAGGAAAAAAGAAAAAAAAACAGTCAGCATGTAAGGCAATACTGACTTGGGGGGGGGGTGTTTGGGTTGGGGGTGAAAGAGTGGGCCTGCCACAAAATCAAAATAACTTTATTGTGGGAACCTACTAGGATGTTGAGGCACGGAGGGCACTTCGGGATCAGAGTCCATGTTGAATGCCTCGTGCTGTCGGCGGCGGCGCTGTCTCTTTGCCTCTGTGAAGGGAAAAAAAAAAAAAAGGTCTGTTAGCATATATGGCAACACAGGCTGCCGGGGGAGGGGGGGGGGGGAAGAGGGGACCTGCAACTGAATCCAAATCACATAATTGTGGGAACCTACTAGGATCTGGAGGAGTTGACCCGGAGGGCACAGATCCAGAAGAGGCTGTGCGGGATGCCTCGTGGCGGCGGTGGTGCTGTGTCTTTGCCTCTGTGAAGGAAAAAAAAAAAAAAAATTAAAAAAAAAGGTCTGTTAGCATATATGGCAACACTGGCTGCCGGGGGGGGGGGGGGGGGGGCCAGGAGAGGGGACCTGCAACTGAATCCAAATCACATAATTGTGGGAACCTACTAGGATCTGGAGGAGTTGACCCGGAGGGCACAGATCCAGAAGAGGCTGTGCGGGATGCCTCGTGGCGGCGGTGGTGCTGTGTCTTTGCCTCTGTGAAGGAAAAAAAAAAATAAATTAAAAAAAAAAGGTCTGTTAGCATATATGGCAACACTGGCTGCCGGGGGAGAGAGGGGGAAGAGGGGACCTGCAACTGAATCCAAATCACATAATTGTGGGAACCTACTAGGATCTGGAGGAGTTGACCAGGAGGGCACAGATCCAGAAGAGGCTGTGCGGGATGCCTCGTGGCGGCGGTGGTGCTGTGTCTTTGCCTCTGTGAAGGAAAAAAAAAAAATTTTTTTTAAAAAAAGGTCTGTTAGCATATATGGCAACACTGGCTGCCGGGGGAGGGGGGGGGAAGAGGGGACCTGCAACTGAATCCAAATCACATAATTGTGGGAACCTACTAGGATCTGGAGGAGTTGACCCGGAGGGCACAGATCCAGAAGAGGCTGTGCGGGATGCCTCGTGGCGGCGGCGGTGCTGTCTCTTTGCCTCTGTGAAGGAAAAAAAAAGGTAGGTCTGCAGTTAGCTGTGCCACATAGTACTTTTCACCGTTCATACTGTCCCATAGCTGTGGCACATAGTGGCTCTGCAACGTTCAAACTGTCCCATAGCTGTGCCGCATAGTGGCTCTGCAACGTTCATACTGCCCCATAGCTGTGGCACATAGTGGCTCTGCAACGTTCAAACTGTCCCATAGCTGTGCCACATAGTGGCTCTGCAACGTTCAAGCTGTGGCACATAGTGGCTCTGCAACGTTCATACTGCCCCATAGCTGTGGCACATAGTGGCTCTGCAACGTTCAAACTGTCCCATAGCTGTGCCACATAGTGGCTCTGCAACGTTCAAGCTGTGGCACATAGTGGCTCTGCAACGTTCAAACTGTCCCATAGCTGTGCCACATAGTGGCTCTGCAACGTTCAAGCTGTGGCACATAGTGGCTCTGCAACGTTCATACTGCCCCATAGCTGTGGCACATAGTGGCTCTGCAACGTTCAAACTGTCCCATAGCTGTGCCACATAGTGGCTCTGCAACGTTCAAACTGCCCCATAGCTGTGCCACATACTTTTGGGTACCTGCGTACTGACCTCTGCGAATCTCCTTGCGAAGCTCCTGCAGGCGCTCTGGGCTTTTGGACTTGAGATCGCCCCATTTTTTCACAATCTGGGCCTTGCTGCGAGTTATCCCAAACCGCTTCCTGAGGCCCTCAGACACCACACGGACAACTTCATCCTTATGCTGGTTGCGGTGCAGCACCAGCCCAGTTGTCTCGTACTGCATCCGATCCATTGTTCCAATAAGGAACTTGAGCTCTGGGATGCCCATAGGAGGATCACGGCGACTGGCAGCCATTATCAAGATGTCAGGGAACCAAAACAAGCTAGCGCAGGCACGCCGGAACGCTGTAACGTCATCACGCCGTCATAGACCACGAGCGTACATTACGTGACGCTCCGGCGTTAAATAACCATCCTTCGAACGGCATTTACTATGTGCGTTCATTCCGTACCGCTCAGCCGTCACAAATGTGACGCTATCCATAAACGGCAACGCTATTGCGATGCCGATCTGGCGGCAGGACGGCGGAGTACAGCTCCTCCTCTGGGCGTTGCTGTTCAGGGTCATTCCATCTAAAATGGCGGCGAGAATGCGTTCTGCTCCTCTGGGGCAGCCAGAGCTCCTTTTTTTTTATTAGACAGATGGATGCCCTGGATTATGAGGGTCTGGAGAGCCGCCCTGCCCACCCACACATCCACAAGCGGGAAGTGCTTGGCCACATAGCCAGAATGATGGAGAGGAGGTTTGGCGTCTGCCGCAGTCAGCTTCAGCTGCGTAAAAAATGGGCTGACCTCCGCTATAAAACGCCACAAATGTTTGCTGAGTTGCGTGCGGAGGCAAGGCGAGGCAAGTACTAGTATGGGGGGATTGGGAGATGCACGCTGTCAGGAGGGGGGGGGTTTGGGAGGGAGGCTTGCGCTCATGGTCGCCAACGTGACCTTAAATGCATTAAAACACATGCCCCGTTTTTGTAAAATTTAGTTATTTTCCAAGCAGAATATGCGTTGTCCGTGAGAAAACTTGTCGGGTTCCCTAATCTCAACCACCATCTTGAAATTATTATGATGTCCATTATTTTTAGTTTCTCAATTTCCCAAAAATATTAACGGAGGAGGTTGGCCTACTGATGAAATAATACGTTTTCCAAAGACAGGAAGACCATTGAACACCAGAGCCCACATACATGTCTGAGTATCGCACCCCTGTAAAGTGTGATCTCTATTTTATGTTTGAGTATATTGTAAGCTTTGATCTGCAGCACTCAACATTTGTGTGTAAACATTGTGATTCTTTACTTTAGGTGTAGAGAGACAGCGGCGGCAAGTGAGACCCACCATTGCCACCAGTACCCCATCTTCAGACACCAGTGGGAGCCCACAGTCCGGGACATCACGTAAGTTCACAATCATTGATTGCATTTTTTTTAACATCACACGGGACATAACAGGGTAGCTGAAATATTTGAAGACATTACAGACGCAATAATGACCCAGCGGCCTACCACGCCTCCACCATCTGTGGCGACCATGCACCCTCGCACCCCTGTGAAGTGTGATATAAATTTTATGTTTCAGTATATTGTTAGCTTTGATCTGCAGCACTCTACATGTGTTTTTAAAGATTGCGTTTGTTAACTTTATGTGTAGAGAGACAGCGGCGGCAACAGGTACCTGCCATTGCCAGCAGCACCACAGCATCCACCACCAGCGGGAGCCCACAGTCCATGACGTCACGTAAGTTAACAATCATAGATTACAGTTTTTCAACTGCATACGGGACATAAGAGGGTAGCGGAAATATTTGAATACATTACAGACGCAGTAATGACCCAGCGGCCTACCACGCCACCACCAGACAGCAGACGGCCTCGCACCCCTACACCACCCTCAACACCTCCCTTCCGACACTCCTCTTCCTCCCCCGGGTCGGCGGCATTCTCCCCAGAACATAACATACGTAAGTGACCAAAACAGCGAGCGCTTCCCAACGGCGTGTTCCATAGTTAACCAGATCTGTTATTATTTCCTTTAAGGTGCTGCAGCAGTGGCCAGATCGCTGGGGTGGGAAATTAGCAGCTCTGGTTCTGGCAATGAGGAACCGGCGTCCCTTCTCCGTAAGTATCAAGATAATACGAGTGGTTTTCTGCTGGATGTCACAATAGACAACTAAAACTGTAAAATTTAATAAAATTTACATCGCCCTGTGGTGCCAGACCAAATAGAAATTTACAACACACAAAATTTGGTCCTGCCCCAGAGGTCGAGATGTATTTTCAGCGGAATCAACGTTGGTTCTCCAACCTCTTCTATCCACAGAACCGCCCACCGTAAGAGAGCTCCTGGCGAGACAATTGCGCCTGGAGCGGACAGCAGCGCTCCTGCAGCAGACACCTCTTGGGCCGTGGAAGGAGATAATTTTTTTTTTTGGGGGTTTATGTTATATTTTGTTGTTTAATAATTTAAAACCAAGAAATTGTTACAAAAAAACCCAAAAATCTTCGCATTCTTTCTATAATGTTTACCAAGCTATAAGGGTTAACAGCACCATTTTATAGGCATCACATTTAAAGTTATTTAGAGAGGTTTATATGACAGCAAAGCAAAAAAAAATATTTTTTTATACGGCGCGATCCTGCCAGGGTACAGCTCCAGAACCATTAAAGTACTGACAGTATTTTTCGCGACAGTCCCTTGCATCGTCTGCCTGTCTGCCAGATCCAAGTGCTTTAAGAGCTGTAAAATTATCAGGTTGTGTACGCCATTCCCCGGGCACAATATCTCCGGTTCTTGCGTCCACTGCATCAATAAACGAAGGAGGAGAATAGGAGCTCGTATCATGACGTCTCAGGAAATTATGGAGCACACAGCATGCCAAAACCACAAAGTCTATAGACGGCAGCTTCAAGTTGATAGCTGTGTGGAACACTCTAAACCGATTTGCCATAATCCCAAAGGCATTTTCAACCACACGACGGGCCCTCGACAACCGGTAATTAAAGATTCTGCGCTCCGGTGTGAGTGTTCTCTGTGCAAATGGCTTCAGCAAATGTGGATGAAGAGGGAAAGCTTCATCAGCGATGAAGACAAAATTTAGGTTTGCTTTTGTGTCTTCATTTAGTGGCAACAGCAGTTCATTGTTCCTCAAGCTTTCCCCAAATGAAGTGTGTTCAAAAACACCACCGTCGGAGACTCGACCATTCATGCCAACATCCACATCGACAAACTCATAGTTCGCATTGACAAGGGCCATGAGGATCACACTGAAATATCCTTTGTAGTTGAAAAAAAAGGATCCAGAGTTGGCTGGTTGCGTGATGCGCACATGCTTTCCATCTAATGCACCACCGCAGTTTGGAAACTGCCACAGCTCATCAAAATCGGAAGCAATCCTCTTCCAGTCATCCGCCGTCTTGGGAAACTGCAAGATGAGAAGGAAACATGTACAAATTAGGTCAAATATATTATGCACATACACTCTCATGTGGACATCCTACAGTGATTGAGGCGCAGTATGGATTAGTATAACAAAGTCAACAACCCTGAGTATGCAGGCAGCCATTTTTTCAGATGGCTTCGGTGACTCAGAGGGGGTGCTAAACAATATATCTAAATTATATAATCAATAAAATTACGTTGGGAGCAGCAAATAAAAGAAGGGTGGCGCAGGGTTGGAGCAGCACATATCAGAATGGAGACGCAAAATGGTAGCAGCACATGTCAGACTGGAGGCGCAGGATCACAGCAGCACATGTCTGAATGGGGGCGCAGGATGGGAGCAGCACATGATAGGATGTAGAACATATACCAATAGAAATTCTCGCCATCAGGGCGTAGAACGGGTTCAATAGCTAGTATAATATATCGACATAACACAGCAGCCAAAAAAAATATAGTAGTACCTCCATATAATGCCTTAAGCTCTGCACAATGGCCTCGCATGTCTCCGGAATCACAACGCTCAGGAAAGGTCTGGAAACAGCGGCGGAAAACTGCAAATCCTGAAGAGACCTTCCTGTTGCCAGGAACCGCAGTGTCACCGCCAACCTTTCCTCCACGGGCACGGCTGCACGCATCGGCGTATCACGCCTTTGTATGAGTGGCGTAACAGCAGACAGTATTATTTTGAAGGATTCCTCGGACATCCGAAGGTAGTTGCGGAAATCATGAGGGTTATTGTCACGTAACTCTCTTATGAGACCCATGTGTGACAATGTGGATCTTTTCTGCAGCCAGCTCCGGGTCCACATGCGACGTTTTCGTTTAGGACGTCTCTCCTCTTGGAGACGTGCTGCCTCAAACACCAGGGCAGCAGCAACAACAGAACTCTCATCGGAAGTGAGCATAGTTCCTAAAAAGAAAACAAACGTACAATAAATACACGTGCTTACAAAACAATGTTCTGACCATTGATCTAATAACTATATATGTTACTACTGGTATTAAATGGGGCAGTCAACCATCTCGATCTGTAAAAGGATTAATTAATTGGGCCACGCTACAGCTGTGTACCTGAGGTTCTCAGGCCTACCCTACTCAAAGGAACAATCGACCACACTCCAGCGTTTATCCCCGTTGAAGCGCAACATATGCTACGCTGTAGCGTTATACATACCTTTTGCGGTAAAAGTCTAGTAGTTAAAAGTCCAGGGAATCCAGCGAATTTAGGAGTTCTGTTTACAGCACGTGCTACAGAGAGAAATGAATAGCGCGCTCGAGAGCTCCGGTTTTATCCGCTGGGAACAATAGTCCTTTGTCGAATGAGCGCACAGTATTGTACCGCCCAATCAGCACACGGGAGGTGGAGAATTCAGCGCTCCTACGTAGCCAGCTCCTCCGCCCTTTACATCGTATACAATATCGTGCACACCTTTGTTACACCATGTGATCATGCCGCCACAGCGGGACACTAGACGACGAAAGAAAGTTTCAAACGATGTGCTACGACGTACGATTCACAGCGGGGTCCCTGATCGCAGGAGCGTTTCACACACTGCGATATCGTACCTATATCGCTCGAACGTCACAAATCGTGCCGTCGTAGCGATCAAAATTGCACTGTGTGACGGTACCCTTAGATCAGGAATAGGATGGACATTTATAGGACATTTCATAACTTGCCCAAATTCTTATGATAAAAATATTCCCCACAAACTGCATTGAACTACTGTACCCAATTTATTATATACTAGCTGTACTACCCGGCTGCGCCTGGGTTAATATCTGCTATTAGCAAAATAGAATGTGTTAACAAAAATTTATTCTGCACACAAAAACCACAAAACAAATAGAAATGTAATTATTAAAAGGCAAAAACTAAGTTAATAGAAGCATTTCTGTTGTGAATTCTGTTGTCGAGCTTCCTCCTGTGGTCGTGAATGGTACTTCGGCGAGTTCTGTCTATGGGCTCCCTCTGGTGGCTATGAGTGAAGCTGCGGCTTCTGAGGTTCCTTACACAGGTGATGTGGTTTATCCTTTGGTTGGCTGCTCTATTTAACTCCTCTCAGATCGTTACTCCATGCCAGCTGTCAATGTTTTTGCATTTGTTCAGTTCGCTCCTGGATCTCTCTGGTGACCTGCCTTCTCCTGCAGAAGCTAAGTTCCTGATAGTCATTATTTGTTCACTGTTTTCTTGTCCAGTTGGTTATCATGATTTTGTCTTGCTAGCTGGAAGCTCTGGGATGCAGAGTGGTCCCTCCGCACCGTGAGTCGGTGCGGAGGTCTTTTTTGCACACTCTGCGTGGTCTTTTGTAGGTTTTTGTGCTGATCGCAAAGTTACCTTTCCTATCCTCTGTCTATTTAGTAAGTCTGGCCTCCCTTTGCTGAAACTAGTTTCATTTCTGCGTTTGTGACTTTCATCTTTACTCACAGTCAATATATGTGGGGGGCTTCCTTTACCTTTGGGGAATTTCTCTGAGGCAAGGTAGGCTTTATTTTCTATCTCTAGGGCTAGATAGTTCTTAGGCTGCGACGAGGCGCCTAGGTCTGGTCAGGAGCGCTCCACGGCTATTTCTAGTGTGTGTGATAGGATTAGGGCTTGCAGTCAGCAGAGTTCCCACATCCCAGAGCTCGTCCTGTATGAGGTTTAACTATCAGATCATTCCAGGTGCTCCTAACCACCAGGTCATAACAATACAGCTGGCCCAAAGTATTAATGCATCTTAATAGAGGGATAAGAGAACTTCTGAGACCATTTTTTTTCTTTGCACTGTGTTTTGTTTTTCTTTTCCCCTAGACCTTTGGGTGGTTCAGGACACAGGTGTAGCTATGGACATTCAAGGTCTGACCTCTTGTGTGGATCATCTCACTGCAAGGGTATAAAACATTCAAGATTTTGTGGTTCAGAATCCTATGTTAGAGCCTAGAATTCCTATTCCTGACTTATTTTCTGGGGATAGATCTAGGTTCTTGAATTTCAAAAATAATTGTAAACTGTTTCTAGCTTTGAAACCCCGCTCCTCTGGTGACCCCGCTGAACAAGTAAAAATCATTATTTCTTTGTTGCGTGGTGACCCTCAAGACTGGGCATTTTCCCTTGCGCCAGGAGATCCTGCATTGCGTGATGTTGATGCGTTTTTTCTGGCGCTTGGATTGCTTTATGATTAACCAAATTCAGTGGATCAGGCAGAGAAAATTTTGCTGGCTTTGTGTCAGGGTCAGGATGAAGCGGAGGTGTACTGTCAGAAATTTAGAAAGTGGTCTGTGCTTACTCAGTGGAATGAATGTGTCCTGGCAGCAATTTTCAAAAAGGGTCTTTCTGAAGCCCTTAAGGATGTCATGGTGGGATTTCCCACGCCTGCTGGTCTGAATGAGTCTATGTCCTTGGCCATTCAGATCGATCGGCGCTTGCGGGAACGCAAAGCTGTGCACCATCTGACGGTATTCTCTGAGCATAGGCCTGAGCCTATGCAGTGTGATAGGACTTTGACCAGAGCTGAACGGCAAGAACACAGACGTCGGAATGGGCTGTGTTTTTACTGTGGTGAATCCACTCATGCTATCTCCGATTGTCCTAAGCGCACTAAGCGGTTCGCTAGGTCTGCCACCATTGGTACGGTACAGTCTAAATTTCTTTTGTCCGTTACTCTGATTTGCTCTCTGTCGTCCTATTCTGTATTGGCATTTGTAGATTCAGGCGCTGCCTTGAATTTGATGGACCTGGAGTTTGCCAGGCGTTGTGGTTTTTTCTTGGAGCCCTTGCAGCATCCTATTCCATTGAGAGGAATTGATGCTACGCCTTTGGCCAAGAATAAGCCTCAGTACTGGACTCAATTGATCATGTGCATGGCTCCTGCACATCAGGAGGATATTCGCTTTTTGGTGTTGCATAATCTGCATGATGTGGTCGTTTTGGGGTTGCCATGGCTACAGGTCCATAATCCAGTGTTGGATTGGAAATCTATGTCTGTGTCCGTCTGGGGTTGTCAGGGAGTACATGGTGATGTTCCATTGTTGTCAATTTCACCTTCCACTCCTTCTGAAGTCCCTGAGTTTTTATCAGATTACCGGGATGTATTTGAGGAGCCTAAATCCGGTGCCCTACCTCCTCATAGGGATTGCGACTGTGCTATTAATTTGATTCCTGGTAGTAAGTTCCCTAAGGGCCGTCTGTTTAATTTATCTGTGCCAGAGCACGCCGCTATGCGGAGTTATATAAAGGAATCCTTGGAGAAGAGTCATATTCGTCCGTCGTCGTCACCATTGGGAGCAGGGTTCTTTTTTGTGGCCAAGAAGGATGGTTCTTTGAGACCTTCTATTGATTACCGCCTCCTTAATAAGATCACAGTCAAATTTCAGTATCCTTTGCCGCTGCTGTCTGATTTATTTGCTCGGATTAAGGGGGCTAGTTGGTTCACCAAGATAGATCTGCGTGGTGCGTATAATCTTGTGCGAATTAAACAGGGTGATGAATGGAAAACGGCATTTAATACGCCCGAGGGCCATTTTGAGTACCTGGTTATGCCATTCGGGCTTTCTAATGCTCCATCTGTGTTTCAGTCCTTTATGCATGACATCTTCCGAGAGTACCTGGATAGATTCATGATTGTATATTTGGATGACATTTTGGTCTTTTCGGATGATTGGGAGTCTCATGTGAAGCAGGTCAGAATGGTGTTCCAGGTCCTTCATGCGAATTCCTTGTTTGTGAAGGGGTCAAAGTGTCTCTTTGGAGTTCAGAAGGTTTCATTTTTGGGTTTCATTTTTTCCCCTTCTACTATCGAGATGGACCCTGTTAAAGTTCAGGCCATTTACGATTGGACTCAGCCGACATCTGTGAAGAGCTTGCAGAAGTTCCTGGGCTTTGCTAATTTTTATCGTCGCTTCATCGCTAATTTTTCCAGTGTTGCTAAACCGTTGACTGATTTGACCAAGAAAGGTGCTGATGTGGTCAATTGGTCCTCTGCGGCTGTAGAGGCTTTTCAGGAGTTGAAGCGATGTTTTGCTTCTGCCCCTGTGTTGTGCCAGCCAGATGTTTCGCTCCCTTTTCAGGATGAGGTTGATGCTTCTGAAATTGGAGCAAGGGCTGTTTTGTCGCAAAGAAGTTCTGATGGCTCGGTGATGAAACCCTGTGCCTTCTTTTCTAGAAAATTCTCGCCTGCTGAGCGCAATTATGATGTGGGCAATCGGGAGTTGTTGGCCATGAAGTGGGCATTCGAGGAGTGGCGACATTGGCTTGAAGGAGCTAAACATCGCGTGGTGGTTTTGACGGATCACAAGAATTTAACTTATCTCGAGTCTGCCAAACGGTTGAATCCTAGACAGGCTCGATGGTCGCTCTTTTTCTCCCGTTTTTATTTTGTGGTTTCATACCTTCCGGGATCTAAGAATGTGAAGGCTGACGCCGTGTCAAAGAGTTTTGTGCCTGATTCTCCGGGTGTTCCGGAGCCGGTGGGTATTCTTAAAGAAGGGGTAATTTTGTCTGCCATTTCCCCTGATTTGCGGCGTGTGCTGCAAAAGTTTCAGGCTGATAGACCTGACCGTTGTCCTACGGGGAAACTGTTTGTTCCTGATAGATGGACTAGTAGAGTTATCTCTGAGATTCATTGTTCAGTGTTGGCTGGTCATCCTGGAATCTTTGGTACCAGAGATTTGGTGGCTAGATCCTTTTGGTGGCCTTCTTTGTCACGGGATGTGCGTTCTTTTGTGCAGTCCTGTGGGACTTGTGCTCGGGCTAAGCCCTGCTGTTCTCGTGCCAGTGGGTTGCTTTTGCCCTTGCCGATTCCGAAGAGGCCCTGGACGCATATTTCCATGGATTTTATTTCAGATCTCCCTGTTTCTCAAGGGATGTCGGTCATTTGGGTGGTTTGTGATCGCTTCTCTAAGATGGTCCATTTGGTACCCTTATCTAAATTGCTTTCCTCCTCTGATTTGGTACCATTGTTTTTCCAGCATGTGGTTCGTTTGCATGGCATTCCAGAGAACATCGTCTCGGACAGAGGTTCCCAGTTTGTTTCGAGGTTTTGGCGGTCCTTTTGCGCTAAGATGGGCATTGATTTGTCTTTTTCTTCGGCTTTCCATCCTCAGACTAATGGCCAAACCGAACAAACTAATCAGACTTTGGAGACATATCTGAGATGTTTTGTTTCTGCTGAACAGGATGATTGGGTGTCCTTCTTGCCTTTGGCTGAGTTCGCCCTCAATAATCGGGCCAGCTCGGCTACTTTAGTTTCTCCTTTTTTCTGTAATTCTGGTTTCCATCCTCGTTTCTCTTCAGGGCAGGTTGAGTCTTCGGACTGTCCTGGTGTGGATGCGGTGGTGGACAGGTTGCAGCGGATTTGGACTCATGTGGTGGACAATTTGACATTGTCCCAGGAAAAGGCTCAACGTTTCGCTAACCGCCGGCGTTGTGTTGGTCCCCGACTTCGTGTTGGGGATTTGGTTTGGTTGTCATCTTGTCACGTTCCTATGAAGGTTTCCTCTCCTAAGTTTAAGCCTCGTTTCATTGGGCCTTATAAGATTTCTGAAGTTCTTAATCCTGTGTCATTTCGTTTGGACCTTCCAGCTTCTTTTGCCATCCATAATGTGTTCCATAGGTCGTTGTTACGGAGATACGTGGCTCCTGTGGTTCCCTCCGTTGATTCCCCTGCCCCGGTGTTGGTTGGGGGGGAGTTGGAGTATGTGGTGGAGAAGATTTTGGATTCTCGTGTTTCGAGACGGAAACTTCAGTACCTGGTCAAGTGGAAGGGTTATGGTCAGGAAGATAATTCCTGGGTTTTTGCCTCTGATGTTCATGCTGCCGATCTAGTTCGTGCCTTTCATTTGGCTCATCCTGATCGGCCTGGGGGCTCTGGTGAGGGTTCGGTGACCCCTCCTCAAGGGGGGGGTACTGTTGTGAATTCTGTTGTCGAGCTCCCTCCTGTGGTCGTGAATGGTACTTCGCCGAGTTCTGTCTATGGGCTCCCTCTGGTGGCTATGAGTGAAGCTGCGGCTTCTGAGGTTCCTTACACATTTGACGTGGTTTATCCTTTGGTTGGCTGCTCTATTTAACTCCTCTCAGATCGTTACTCCATGCCAGCTGTCATTGTTTTTGCATTTGTTCAGTTTGCTCCTGGATCTCTCTGGTGACCTGCCTTCTCCTGCGGAAGCTAAGTTCCTGATAGTCATTATTTGTTCACTGTTTTCTTGTCCAGTTGGTTATCATGATTTTGTCTTGCTAGCTGGAAGCTTTGGGATGTAGAGTGGTCCCTCCGCACCGTGAGTCGGTGCGGAGGTCTTTTTTGCACACTCTGCGTGGTCTTTTGTAGGTTTTTGTGCTGATCGCAAAGTTACCTTTCCTATCCTCTGTCTATTTAGTAAGTCTGGCCTCCCTTTGCTGAAACTAGTTTCATTTCTGCGTTTGTGACTTTCATCTTTACTCACAGTCAATATATGTGGGGGGCTTCCTTTACCTTTGGGGAATTTCTCTGAGGCAAGGTAGGCTTTATTTTCTATCTCTAGGGCTAGATAGTTCTTAGGCTGCGACGAGGCGCCTAGGTCTGGTCAGGAGCGCTCCACGGCTATTTCTAGTGTGTGTGATAGGATTAGGGCTTGCAGTCAGCAGAGTTCCCACATCCCAGAGCTCGTCCTGTATGAGGTTTAACTATCAGGTTATTCCAGGTGCTCCTAACCACCAGGTCATAACACATTTCACAACATATATTTCAACACCAGAGATATTTCACACAGATTTAACTAAATTGGCCAAGTAATGTGAAATAATCTTCTACTACTTATTCGAGAGCCTTTTGATAAACGACATTCTTAGGCTAGGTTCACCCTGCGTTAAAGCAGCCCATTCAACACATGCGTTAAACGAGCTGCGTTAACGCAAGTGTCGAATTTTGCTAGCGCAGATAGAGCTGCAGATGCTTTTTCTGCGCTAGCAGTGACGGACCCGGAAACGCTGCAGCTGCATTATGGGCGTGCGCTAGCGATGCGCCCGAAATAGGGGATAATGGCAGCGTTAGCAGACTGCGTTACACCGCGTTATGCCGCGGTGTAATGCAGTCCATCTAACGGACTGCCAGAACGCAGTGTGAACCTGGCCTTAGTTTTTCCTTCAGGCGCCACCAACACACCCTAACTGACATGCTAATACCTCACACAAGCTTTGTTACACTGAGAATGTCCTTTGTTGCCTATATTAACCAATCAGAGCTCAGATTAATTAACTGTAGCAAAATAGAAGCTGAGCTGTGATTGGTTGCTATTGGCAGCCTGATAAATCCCCAGCCAACAGGAAGCCTTCACCCCTGCCAGTATATATTAGCTCACACATACACATAATAGACAGGTCATGTGATTGACAGCTGCCGTATTTCCTATATGGTACATTTGTTGCTCTTGTAGTTTGTCTGCTTATTAATCAGATTTCTATTTTTGAAGAATAATACCAGACTTGTGTGTGTTTTAGGGCGAGTTTCATGTGTCAAGTTGTGTGTGTTGAGTTGCGTGTGGCGACATGCATGTAGCGACTTTTGTGAGATGAGTTTTGTGTGGCGACATGCATGTAGCAACTTTTTGTGTGTCGAGTTGCATGTGACAGGTTAGTGTAGCAAGTTGTGTGCAGCAAGTTTTGCACATGGCGAGTTTTGCGCGTGGCGAGTTTTATGTGGTGCGTTTTGAATATGTGCAAGTTTTGTATGAGGCAACTTTTGCATGGTTTGCAACTTTTGTGCATGTGGCAATTTTTCAGCGTGTGCAATTTTTGTATGTTGCGAGTGTTCCATGAGGTGAGTTTTGCACGTGTGGCGAGTTTTGCGTGAGCCTAGTTTTGCATGTGGTGAATTTTGCGCTTTGCGAGTTTTGAGTGGCGACGTTTGTGTTTCGACTTTTATGTGGCGTGGTTGGTGTATGTGTGGTGAAATGTTTGCTGAGGGTGGTATGTGTGTTCAAGCACGTGGTAGTTTGTGGCGCATTTTATGTGTGTTCATATCCCCGTGTGTGGTGAGTATCCCATGTCGAGGCCCCACCTTAGCAACTGTACGGTATATACTCTTTGGCGCCATCGCTCTCATTCTTAAAATCCCCCTTGTTCACCTCTGGCAGCTGTCAATTTGCCTCCAACACTTTTTCTTTCACTTTTTTCCCATTATGTAGATAGGGGCAAAATTGTTTGGTGAATTGGAACGCAACATAGCTTACGACTCTCTCGGGGTCCAGACGTGTGACTGTGCAAAATTTTGTGTCTGTAGCTGCGATGGTGCAGATGCCAATGCCGGACATACACACATACATACATACATACACACACACACATTCAGCTTTTATATATTAGATTTTCGGAGTCGGTCCATTTGATACCAACTCCGACTCCAACTCCGACTCCACCAAAATGTGCTCAAATTCAGACTCCAACTCCACAGCCCTGGTTTACACCATATCAAATAGAAGCACTGTGGGCATGGGATAGCTATAAAACCCATCTAATGTTGAACTGTACAACACAGCATTCTGAGCACTGCTATTCCTGATCGTGGGCATGTACCCTAAGGGGCATACTGTGGCCCCTCCAGACCAGGGTATTGTGCAACTTTTGAACGAGGGAGTAGTAAATGTAAGTCAGGAAAGGTATAGCTGAACATACGGTTTATTGCACCAGGAAGTTTATGGCTAAGTTCACGCTGGGCGTTTTTGCTGCGTTTTTTATGTTTTTTTATGCTAATTTTCAGCTGCTTTTTAAAGTACCAGCAATGCCTATGAGACTTCAAAAATCTCATGCACGCACATTGACTTTTTTTTTTTGTCATCAGGATTTCGTAAAATACAAAAAATTGGAGTCCGGATCAACAGGACTGGATTTTCCTTTTCTTTTTCAAAAGAAAATATGGTGCATACAAAAGAAAAATGTACATGGTCGATCATGTAAATTTTTCTTTTGTATGCACCATATTTTCTTTTGAAAAAGAAAAGGAAAATTCAGTCCTGTTGAGCCGGACTCCAATTTTTTCTATTTCCCTTGATGTGATGCCGGTGTCTCAGACCCAGGTGGATGAACATAGACTCGAGCAACTGGGTGAGCTGGAATCAAGTTTCTATTATCAGGATTTTGTGCTTTGCATGTTTTTTTGGACATAAAGCATGTCACTTCTGTCAGCATTTAAAAAAAATAAAACATGCAGCTGAAAATGCTGAAAAAAAAAACACCTAATGTGAACTCACCCTAAGGCCGGTTTCACACGTCCTGATAGCAGTTCAAGCTCTGTCACAGTGACCTCATCACTTGCATTCTCCCACGGTCCTGAGGTCACAGTAGTTCGTGCCGGCAGCAAGCACAGACTCAGTGACATTACCGCTAGTTACTGAGCCTGTGCCTGCTGCTTCTCATTCATTTCCCAGTAAACTGTGTATCCCCTAGATATGGATTACAGCGTGGGACTAACTGAACACCGGACAAGTATGGTATATTGTTTATTATTTTTATTTTTTTGCAGGAGATCGAGGGCGTCGCTTGGACTAGCAGTATAATAAAGATGGAAAAACTGTGTGATGTATGATTTCATTAAAATACTTTATTCTGCATGTGTGTGTTTATTTAACCCTTTACCAACTATGGGATTAGTAATGAAGAGATTTCTTATTGACATGTCTCCATTACTAAGCCAGGTTTAGTGTCACCTTACAATAGGAAGGTGACATAAACTCCACATTACCCATCTTGCCACCGCCACAGGGCAAGTGGAAAGAACCCGTCAAAGCTCCAGAATTGGCATATCTAATAGATGCGCCTTTTCTGGGCAGCTGCGTGCTGCTGTTTTTAGGCTGGGGGGCCCATATCCATGGTTCCTTACCAGCCTGAGAATAGCAGCCCACACCTCTGAGTTTTTCCGGGTTGGTTTGACAACATGGGGGAACCCCACATCAGGTTTTTCATTCATTCATTGTCCCCTGCTCACGCTGCTCGCCGGCACAGCAGGGGAGAATGGATGAAAGCCGCGTTCAGCACCAATCACAGGGGTACAGCGGCTTACAGTGGTGCTATGTCCCCGGTGGCCGTCCGTGCACAAGGAGGACAGTGTGCACTGTTCTCTGTGTGCACGTGTGTGGCACATTTTTGGGCCTGTGTGTCTGGGTGAAAACGGACTTGTCGGCGTCTTTTGCCCATGGACACACAGTCCGTGAAAACACGCTGACATGTGCATAGACCCATTCATTTGAAAGGGTCTAGGTGTGTCAGTGTCTCCGGTACATGAGAAAACTGTCATCACACGTACCTGGAGACACTGATGTGTGAAACCGGCCTAACAGAGGATTAGGTAAAGAATAAGTGCACGAAAGGGTATATACCACCAGTGTGGGTAAGGCACTGTGCATAGAGTCAGAGGCCTATGTTTTTTACAAAACCCATTAAATTAAAAACTCATACCATATAAAATATAAAATCTTGGTTGCTCTTCATTTATCCAACAAAGGCTAGAAGAGTGCCCTTTTCACCTTTGCCAGTATAGCGTGCATCAGTATACATGTTTATGGCTGCTCCATAGTATAGCTATTTGCACCCAACATATAGGTTACCTAACAGCACAGCCCACAGTGAAACTTATGGCTTATACTTAGCACTCAGTACTACCAATTAAAGGGATTGTCCACCACATTTAAATCCCTTTAAAAATGAGCCTGTGGTGGACCATACACAAAAACATGACATACAGGTGCTTCTGACAAAATTAGGGTGGTTTCACACTTACGTAGGGGAGGGCTGCGTAGTTCCTCCATTAAGCCCCATCTACTGCTGCACCTCTTCCATTCAGCTACACCTACGTCGGCATGCATCCTGCGTACCTATCTTTAACATTGGGTACGCAAGCCATGAGAATGCATGCGGATGCCTTTGCATGCGTAGTTTTGACAGAGGCATTCGCATGGCCTGCGTACCCAATGTTAAAGATAGGTACGCAGAATGCATGCCGACGTAGGCGAAGCTGAATGGAAGAGGTGTGGCAGTGGGCGGGGCTTAACGGATGAACTACGCAACCCTCCGCAGCTCTGCCCTACACAAGTGTGAAACCAGCGTTAGAATATCATCAAAACGTTATTTTATTTCAGTTCTTCAATACAAAAAGTGAAACTCATATATAGAGTCCTTACAAATAGAGTGATGTATTTCAAGTGTTTATTTCTGTTAATGTTGATGATTATGGCTTACAGCTAGTGATGAGCGAATATGCTCGTTACTCGAGATTTCTCGAGCATGCTCGGGGGTCCCCCGAGTATTTTTTAGTGCTCGGTTTTTTTGCCGCAGCTGAATGATTTACATCTGATAGCCAACATAAGTACATGTGGGGATTCCCTAGCAACCAGGCAACCCCCACATGTACTTATGCTGGCTATCAGATGTAAATCATTCAGCTGCGTCAAGAAAAACAAACTCCGAGCACTAAAAAAATACTTGGAGGACCCCCGAGCATGCTCGAGAAATCTTGAGTAACGAGTATATTCGCTCATCACCACTTACAGCCAATGAAAACCCAAAAGTCATTATCACAGTGACTTAGAATAATTAACAAAAAACTACTTCAAAGGCTTCCAAAGCATTTAAAAAGGTCCCTTAGGCTGAAGTCACACTAGTCTGGAATACGGACGAGTGCTATGCGATAAAAAAATCACATAGCACTCTGACCAATATTTCTCTATGGGGCAGCTCACATCTTCCGTTTTTTTCTCGTCCGTATTATAGTTGCGAGTGAACGAGAAAAATATGGATTACACACGGACCATCAGTGTGACTTGCGAGAAATTCTCAGGCATTGGGCAGGTGACAGGAAAGGCTCAGCCATTATTTGCTCATTTTGCAAGTGTGTGAGAAAATCTCACCATACGGATGAGAATCTGATGACACACGGAAACTTTTTTTTTAGAAAAAAACGCATCCTAGCATTGCACATGGATGATATACGGATCACCATACGGAGAACATTTGTGCGATTCTCAGCAGACAAAATCGGACGGATTTTTTATACATTGTGTGTGACTCCAGACTTATTCTGTTTCAGTAGGCTCCACAATCATGGGGAAGACTGCTGACTTGACAGTCCAGAAGGCAGTCATTAACACACTCCACAAGGAGGGTAAGCCACAAAAGGTCATTGCTAAAGAAGCTGGCTATTCACAGAGCGCTGTATCCAAGCATATTATTGGAAAGTTGAGTAGAAGCGAAAAGTGTGGTAGAAAAAGGTGCACAAGCTACCGGGATAACTGCAGCCTTGAAAGGATTGTCAAGAAAAAGCCATTCAAAAATTTGGAGGGGAATCACAAGGAGTGGACTGCTGCTGGAGTCATTGCTTCAAGAGCCACCACACACAGACATATCCAGGACATGTTCTACAAGTGTCACATTCCTTGTGTCAAGCCACTCATGACCAATAGACAACACCAGAAGCGTCTTACCTGGGCCAAGGAGAAAAAGAACTGGACTGTTGCTCAGTGGTCCAAGGTGGTGTAAAGGTGTAAATTTTACATTTCATTCGGAAGAAGAGTGGAGAGGCACACAATCCAAGCTGCTTGAGGTCTAGTGTGAAGTTTCCACAATCAGTGATGGTTTGGGGAGCCATGTCATCTGCTGGTGTAGGTCCACTGTGTTTTAACAAGACCAACCTCATTGCAGCCGTCTACCAGGAAATTTTAGAACACTTCATGCTTCCCTTTGCCGACAAGCTTTTTGGAGATGGAGATTTAATTCTCCAGCAGGACTTGGCACCTGTCCACACTGCCAAAAGTACCAATACCTGGATTAAAAACCACACTATCAGGCTATGTGCACACGTCAGGATTTCTGGCAGAAATTTTCCTGCCAAAAACCTGACATGCGTTTTTTGCGCGTTTTTTCCAAATGCATAGAATAGCGGGAAAAACACGAAAAAAATGTGAAATTAATGAACATGCTGCTTTTTTTTACCGCAATGCGTTTTTTTCCCCGGAAAAAAAACGCATCATGTGCACAAAAATTGCAGAATGCATTCTAAATGATAGGATGCATATGTCTGCAGTTTCTAATGCGGTGTTATAACGTTTTTATCACGAAAAAAACGCGAAAAAACCTGAACATGTGCACATACCCTCACTGTGCGTGATTGGCCAGCAAACTGCCTGACCTTAACCCCGTATTGTCAAGAGGAAGATGAGACACCCCAAACCCAACAATGCAAATAAGCTGAAGGCTGCTATCAAAGCAACCTGGGCTTCCATAAGACCTCAGCAGTGCCACAAACTGATCGCCTCCATGCTATGTTGCATTGATCCAGTAATTGATTCAAAAGGAGCCCCAACCAAGTATTGAGGGCATTTACTGAACATACATTTCAGAAGGCCAACATTTCAGATTTTAAAATCATTTTTCAAGCTGGTGTTATAAAGTATTCTAATTTACTGAGATAGTGTCTTATGTCTTTTGGGTTTTCATTGGCTGTAAGCCACAATCATCAACATTAACATAAATAAACACTTGAAATAGATCACTCTGTTTGTAATGACTCTATCTAATATAAGAGTTTCCCTCTTTGTATTTAAGAACTGAAATAAATTAACTTTTTGATAACATTCTAATTTTGTGAGAAGCACCTGTAGATACTGGACCACTTTATTACTATTCAGAGACATCGGGGAACGTGGATTACATCTGACCTGTGTGGCAACATTTTGGGTAATAAATTGTTGAACGAAGGGGAGTGTTTATTTTGTTTATTTCTGTCTTTTTATGTTTTCAGGTATCCCTCTCTGGACTACTTTGTTGGATCAATTTGGACATGCCTAAGATTTTTTTTTAATATGTCAACGAGGGATAGTGTGGAGGATTCTTTATTCAAATCAAGTTGTTGTTTTTTTCTGTGTTTTTATTTTTTATTACTGATGGACTCCATCAGTAATAAAAAATAAAAACACAGAAAAAAAAAATGGACTGATGGACTCCATCAGTAATAAAAAATAAAAACACAGAAAAAAAAACAACTTGATTTGAATAAAGAATCCTCCACACTATCCCTCGTTGACATATTAAAAAAAATCTTAGGCATGTCCAAATTGATCTTAAATCTTATAGACACCTCTTCATTAGTAACCCCAGGGCTTGATGACCCCAGTCATGTGATTGCAGGTGGGTTGCCATGAAAACCAGAGGTCTCCTGGAGACCTCTATGGTTGTCACTGCCAGCTTGCTGTGAGCGCCGCCCAGTGGTCGGCACTCATAGCAAGTGAGTAATTCTGCTACATACAGGTGATCTGATCATAGCCTGTATGTAGCTGAGCCGATCGGGTTGTGGCAGCTTCTAGTCTCCCATGGAGACTATTGAAGCATGCCAAAAGTAATAAAAAAAATTGTTATTAAAAAAAAATAAAAGTTTAAATCACCACCCTTTCGCCTCATTCAAAATTAAACAATAAAAAAAAAAATCAAACATACACATAATTGGAATTGCTGTGTTCAGAATCGCCCGGTCTATTAATAAAAAAAAATGATTAACCTGATCGTTAAGCCGCAAAAAAAAAAGTTAAAAAGCCAGAATTAAGTTTTTTGGTCACTGCAACATTGCATTAAAATGCAATAACGGGCGATCAAAAGATCGTGTCTGCACCAAAATGGTATCATTAAAAACGTCAGCTCGGCGCAAAAAATAAGCCCTCACCCAACCCGAGATCAAGAAAAATGGAGACACTACGGGTATCGGAAAATGGCACAATTTTTTTTTTTTTAGCAAAGTTTGGAATTTTTTTTCACCACATAGATAAAAAAGAACCTATGCATGTTTGGTGTCTGTGACCTCATAATAACCTGGAGAATTATAATGGAAGGTCAGTTTTAGCATTTAGTGAACCTAGCAAAAAAAGCCAAACAAAAAACAAGTGTGGGATTACACTTTCTTTGCAATTTCACAGCACTTGGAATTTTTTAATATACAAGATAGTAAAACCACAAGATGGTAAAAAAATTGTGTCAATCAAAAGTACAACTTGTCCCACAAAAAAACAAGCCCGACATGGCCGTATTGACGGAAAAAAAAGTTATGGATCTGAGAAGAAGGGGAGCAAAAAAACGAAATGCAAAACAAAAAAAGGGGGTTAAGGGGTTAATTTTCTCCCAGTAAACATTCTTTCACTAAGGTGACCAGACAGCTTTTTAACGCAATTTATCTGCAGATTATCTCTATATCCAGAGTTTTTGCACATGACAGGTTTCATTTAACCACTGAAGCCCCCGTCACACACAGCGAGATCGCTAGCGAGATCGCTGCTGAGTCACAAGTTTTGTGACGCAACAGCGATCTCAGTAGCGATCTCGCTATGTGTGACACGTAGCAGCGACCAGGCCCCTGCTGTGAGATCGCTGGTCATGTCGGAATGGCCTGGGCCATTTTTTGATTGTTGAGGTCCCGCTGGGTAGCACACATCGCTGTGTTTGACACCTTACCAACGACCTCGCTGACCGGACGTCCCATTGAATCATCATGAAATAGCATCGTTCTACAGGTCGCTACAGGTCGCTGCTGCGTTGTTGGGGAGATCGCACTGTGTGACATCTCACCAGCGACCACATAGCGACGCTTGAGCGATCCCTGACAGGTCGTATTGTTGTCGGAATCGCTCAAGCGTCGCTATGTGTGACGGGGCCTTGACTTGGATAGTCCAGGAAGCCTTAGGTGGCTATGCGAATACTTCCCAGAAGTGGTGTAGTATACAGTCCACTGTAAAAACGAACATAGGTTTTTCATCATTAACGGTAGTTGAGTAGCAGAATTACGTCAATGACATGTTTAGTTGACCAACCAGTAATTTAGGAATATCTTCATACAGTACTATCATGCTGTCTTGCCTTGATTTTCAGAAAGCATGTTTACCTCAATTTTGGAAAATCGCAGTAAAAAGTGCAGCACAATAACATTATGTGAAGATAACCTAAATACGTAAATCTTGGAATCATCTTGTAGCTGTTACATGCTGATTTCACTGTTATGCCATGTTCACATGTTCAGTATTTGGTCAGTATTTTACATCGGTTTCTATAAGATAAAACCAGGAGTGGGTGATAAATACAGAAGTGGTGATGTGTTTATATTATACTTTCCTCTGAATGTTCCTCTCCTGATTTTGGCTTGCAAATACTGAGATAAAATACTGACCAAATGCTGAACGCGTGAAGGTGGACTTACAGATGTCCTAACTGATGTCAGATAAACCAAAATAGATTGAGATCAGACTCGGACCCTAAGGCCACGTTCACACGTTCAGTATGTGCTCAGTGTATTTGTAAGCCAATCAGAGGAAAAGTATAACAGAAACCCATCACCACTCCTGTATTTATCACCTGCTCCTGATTTTTGCTTACAGTTACTGATGTAAAATACTGACCAAATACTGAATGTGGCCTTAAAAGAACATTTAAATCTCATAAATACAGCTGTATTTGGAATCTGCATCTTATGACCACCTTGCAGTTCAGTGCACTAATGTATCCTGCTGGTCAAGAATTCCAAATTACCGTATATACTCGAGTATAAGCCGAGATTTTCAGCCCAAAATTTTGGGCTGAAAGTGCCCCTCTCGGCTTATACTCGAGTCACGGTGGGCGGCAGGGTCGGCGAGTGAGGGGGAGAGGGAGCTGAGGCATGCTCACCTAGTCCCGGCGATCCTGGCGCTCCCCCTGCCCGTCACACGGTCTTCGGTGCTGCAGTTCTTCTCCTCTTCAGCGGTCACGTGGGACCGCTCATTAGAGAAATGAATACGCGGCTCCACCTCCCATAGGGGTGGAGCCGCATATTCATTTCTCTAATCAGCGGTGCCGGTGACCGCTGATAGAGAAATAGGCTGCGGCACCGAAGACCGTATGACAGGCAGAGGGAGCGGGACGCCGGGAGCAGGTAAGTATGTCATATTCACCTGTCCCCGTTCCACATGCCGGGCGCCGCTCCATCTTCCCGGCGTCTCTCCGCTCTTACTGTGCAGGTCAGAGGGCGCGATGACGCATATAGTGTGCGCGGCGCCCTCTGCCTGATCAGTCAGTGCAGAGAGACGCCGGGACCGGACGCTGGGAGCTGCAAGCAAGAGAGGTGAGTATGGCGTTTTTTTTTTTATTGCAGCAGCAGCAATGGCACAGCTTTCTATGGCACAGCTATGGGGCAATACTGAACGGTGCAGAGCACTATATGGCACAGCTATGGGGCAATAATGAACGGTGCAGAGCACTATATGGCACAGCTATGGGGCAATAATGAACGGTGCAGAGAACTATATGGCACCGCTATGGGGAAATACTGAACGGCGCAGAGCACTATATGGCAGCTATGGGGCAATAATGAACGGTGCAGAGCACTATATGGCAGCTATGGGGCAATACTGAACGGCGCAGAGCACTATATGGCACAGCTATGGGGCAATAATGAACAGTGCAGAGCACTATATGGCACAGCTATGGGGCAATACTGAATGGCGCAGAGCACTATATGGCAGCTATGGGGCAATAATGAACGGTGCAGAGCACTATATGGCAGCTATGGGGCAATACTGAACGGCGCAGAGCACTATATGGCAGCTATGGGGCAATAATGAACGGTGCAGAGCACTATATGGCACAGCTATGGGGCAATACTGAACGGTGCAGAGCACTATATGGCACAGCTATGGGGCAATAATGAACGGTGCAGAGCACTATATGGCACAGCTATGGGGCAATAATGAACGGTGCAGAGAACTATATGGCACCGCTATGGGGAAATACTGAACGGCGCAGAGCACTATATGGCAGCTATGGGGCAATAATGAACGGTGCAGAGCACTATATGGCAGCTATGGGGCAATACTGAACGGCGCAGAGCACTATATGGCACAGCTATGGGGCAATAATGAACAGTGCAGAGCACTATATGGCACAGCTATGGGGCAATACTGAATGGCGCAGAGCACTATATGGCAGCTATGGGGCAATAATGAACGGTGCAGAGCACTATATGGCAGCTATGGGGCAATACTGAACGGCGCAGAGCACTATATGGCAGCTATGGGGCAATAATGAACGGTGCAGAGCACTATATGGCACAGCTATGGGGCAATAATGAACGGCGCAGAGCACTATATGGCAGCTATGGGGCAATAATGAACGGCGCAGAGCACTATATGGCAGCTATGGGGCAATAATGAACGGCGCAGAGCACTATATGGCACAGCTATGGGGCAATAATGAACGGCGCAGAGCACTATATGGCACAGCTATGGGGCAATAATGAACGGTGCAGAGCACTATATGGCAGCTATGGGGCAATAATGAACGGTGCAGAGCACTATATGACACAGCTATGGGGCAATAATGAACGGTACAGAGCACTATATGGCACAGCTATGGGGCAATAATGAACGGTGCAGAGCACTATATCGCACAGCTATGGGGCAATACTGAACGGCGCAGAGAACTATATGGCAGCTATGGGGCAATAATGAACAGCGCAGAGCACTATATAGCACAGTTATGGGGCAATAATGAACGGTGCAGAGCACTATATGGCACATCTATGGGGCAATAATGAACGGTACAGAGCACTATATGGCACAGCTATGGGGCAATAATGAACGGTGCAGAGCACTATATCGCACAGCTATGGGGCAATACTGAACGGCGCAGAGAACTATATGGCAGCTATGGGGCAATAATGAACAGCGCAGAGCACTATATGGCACAGTTATGGGGCAATAATGAACGGTGCAGAGCACTATATGGCACATCTATGGGGCAATAATGAACGGTGCAGAGCACTATATGGCACAGCTTTATATGGCACATCTATGGGGCAATAATGAACGGTGCAGAGCACTATATGGCACAGCTTTATATGGCACATCTATGGGGCAATAATGAACAGTATGGAGCATTATATGTGGCACAGTTTTATATGGAGTATCTTATGGGGCAATAATGAACGGTATGGAGCATCTATTTTTATTTTTGAAATTCACCGGTAGCTGCTGCATTTCCTACCCTAGGCTTATACTCGAGTCAATAAGTTTTCCCAGTTTTTTGTGGCAAAATTAGGGGGGTCGGCTTATACTCGGGTCGGCTTATACTAGAGTATATACGGTATATGGAAATTTTTCAAGTCACACTTCTATAAAATAAGAAAAAATATATAAACAATGCTCCATTGGTAGCCCCTTGTGGTTTACAATATGGCACTTCTGCTACATTGTGCTATATGTTTCTTTTTTGTGTGCAAAGTCCACGTGACATCTTGGTTGGGCAAGAAATACAAGGATTCTGTAACTTTTAACAATAGAATTTTCTTTTGTAGGTTTTAACCTTTGCACCAATCTTGTACTGAGGCACTGAAGCATAGACACTGTGATACTGCTGTGCCAAAATATTCATCAGTAAACGGGATGTGTTTTTCTATCATCGTTCTTGGGAATGTCAAGAAAAAAATGATATGAAAGAGCCTATAATGATCTACATGTGCAGGTATAAACTTTTGTGCTTCCGCAACACACCAAAATGCTTTAGAAAAAAAAAAAAGATAACAAAACATCACAAGACGATGTCACTAATCTACTATATAATTGTCTAAGGGTCACTTCCATCTTTCTGTCTGTCCTTCTGTCTGTCATGGATATTCATTGGTTGCGGCCTCTGTCTGTCATGGAAATCCAAGTCGCTGATTGGTCGTGGCAAAACGCCCACGACCATTGCCACGACCAATCAGCGACGGGCACAGTCCGCCGGCAAAATGGCCGCTCCTTCCTCCCCGCAGTCAGTGCCCGCTCCATACTCTCCTCCAGTCAGCCCTCACACAGGGTTAATGGCAGCGTTAATGGACCGCGTTATGCCGCGGTGTAACGCAGCTATTAACCCTGTGTGACCAACTTTTTACTATTGATGCTGCGTATGCAGCATCAATAGTAAAACGATCTCATGTTAAAAATAATAATAATAATAAAAAAAAAAGTTATTCTCACCCCCCGACATGCGCACTGTCCTCGGCAGTGCAAGCGGGCAGGTTCCGGTTCCAAAGATGCTGTGTGAGAAGGACCTTCCATGACGTCATGGTCATGTGACCGCGATGTCATCACAGGTCCTGCGCTCATACCAACCCTGGGACCGGAAGCTGTTCACCGCACACAGGCGCCAGGACTTCAATTGGCCTTCGGACGGTGAGTTTATGTTTATTTTTTTTTTTAAAGTATTTATTAACCACGCATATAGTGCCCACATTGCTATATACTACGTGGGCTGTTACATATGGCGTGGGCTGCGTTATATACTACATGGCTGCTATGTACTACGTGGGCAGTGTTATATACTATGTGGGCAATGTTATATACTGCGTGGGCTGCGTTATATACTACATGGCTGCTATATACTATGTGGGCAGTGTTATATACTGTGTGGGCTGCGTTATATACTACATGGCTGCTATATACTACGTGGGCAGTGTTATATACCATGTGGGCAATGTTATATACTGCGTGGGCTGCGTTATATACTACATGGCTGCTATATACTATGTGGGCAGTGTTATATACTATGTGGGCAATGTTATATACTGCGTGGGCTGCGTTATATACTACATGGCTGCTATATACTACGTGGGCAGTATTATATACTGTGTGGGCTGCGTTATATACTGCATGGCTGCTATATACTACATGGCCAGTGTTATATACTATGTGGGCAATGTTATATACTGTGTGGGCTGTGTTATATACTGCGTGGCCACTGTTATTTACTGTGTGGCCTGTATTAACTCATCGGGTATTCAAGAATATGTCATGGCCTGTGCTATATACTATGTGGCTGCTATATACATACATATTCTAGAATACCCGATGCGTTAGAATCGGGCCACCATCTAGAATATATAAATGGCCATGGTTTTTCACTGACTAGTATTACAGATCCAAATCCAGAATGTTTCTATTGTATATACATGCCTTGGAAAAACAGGGATCCAAGGAGTAACATTTCTCCTTGCGGAGACTGACATGTTAAGCCTGAAATACCAAGGTGAGGAGACTTTTAAGCCTTGCGATGCTCCTCTGGGAAATATCCAGAGCTCGTTAGAGGGTCGATATTGACCTTTAGGATTGCTACTTCCAATAGATGGCACTGATGAGGGGCACAGTGTCTGCAAATTGAGATTTGGGCTTTTATTCTAAGTCATGTGACAAGGCTTGTTAATTGGTCGATATTGAATTTTAGGATTGCTACTTCCAATAGGTGGCACTAGAGTTCTAGTCCGCTTCCTCTCTGAAGAGGCAATGTGGAAAAACAGGTAACTGGTTAAACTATGGAAAATTGCTGTCATCCATTCAATTATTATGGGGCTATTCAGAACCTTTTGCAGATTTAAGGAATATATAAACTATTTGATAAACCCCTACCTAAGCAATCCAAGCCTAAACACCATTTAGAAGCCATTCATCAAAGACACTGGGAAGAAATAGACTTTACACCTGAACACTGAAAGCAGCAATGAATAAAACATTGTTTTTCTAAGTAGAAACATGCAACACTTTTAAGGATTATGGCTTTGGCATGTTTTCGAATATCACTGGCAAGATTAAAAGCTGTTGTTTTCCCTGTCACCCCGAATTCCAGCAGTGGAGATTATAAAGCTTTTAGAATAAATCCGCAGAAATAAAAAAAATATAGGATCTCCATGTGTAGACTTCACATTATATTTTTTAGCATTGATTACATGACCGTCATTTAATACTTTATTGCATCTTTTCTTCATTAATTGAATTTATTTGAATTGGGGTTTTTTGTATAAGAAAAAGGAGTTTTTTGGCACATGTAAAATAACCATATGGGTCCACTGCATCCTGATAGTGCATTTGTTTGGAGGCCTAGGCAGGTAAGCATCTCCTGCCCTTTTTGCTATTTTTTTTTTTGAATTGTTGGGGGATCTTTGAATCCTGTTTTTTATGCTAGCATTGGTTAGTGTAGGACTCGTAAGCGTGGGGATCCGTGACGTTGGGTTGCGAGCTTACATATTTTGGCCAGAATATAAACTAATACCTCACATATTTTTTTAGATATGTGTTTTTTGCATTTTTCGGGGTGCAGTTGGGCCCATTCTGTCTTGTAAACTGTGGTGTCTGTTCACATGGGATGCATCTTAATAGCGCTGGGCAGCCCACTTGAGTTAATAGAAGGGCGTCACTAAGGGCAGTCCCACACGTCCAGATAATTCCGGTACCGGAAAAATCGGTACCGGAATTATCCGTGTCCGTGTGCCCGTGCGTTTCTGTGGCACATCAGTGTGGCACACATGCGGCACACATGTGCCGCCCGTGTGCCCACTGGGTACCACACGTACCGTGCAGGAGACAGCGCTAAAGTTTAGCGCTGTCCCCTGCATCTGGTGCTGAAGCCGCGATTCATATCTTCTCTGCAGCAGTGTTTGCTTTAAAGAAGATATGATAAATCCTTTTTTTTTTGTTTCTTGTGTTTAAAATAAAGGTCCATGTCCCCACCCCCCTCCCACCCCCTGTGCGCCCGCCCGCTGTTCTTAAAATACTCACCCGGCTCCCTCGCTGGCTGGCGCTGCTTCCTGTCCTGGCCGCACCTTCTACTGTATGAGCGGTCACATGGGGCCGCCGATTACAGTCATTAATATGCAGCTCCACCTCCCATAGGGGTGGAGCCGCATATTCATCACTGTAAATGAGCGGCCCCACATGACCGCTCATACAGTAGAAGGTGCGGCCAGGACAGGAAGCAGCGCCAGCCAGTGAGGGAGCCGGGTGAGTATTTTAAGAATAGCGGACGGGCGCACAGGGGGTAGGAGGGGGGTGGGGACATGGACCTTTATTTTAAACATGAGAAACACAAAAAAAAAGGATTATTCAACGCTGCTGCAGAGAAGATATGAATCGTGGCTTCAGCACCAGTGGGGGGGACAGCGCTTACTGTAGCGCTGTCTCCTGCATGGCACACGGACCGCACACGGGTCCGTGTAATCCGTGCGCTCCCACGAACACTGACATGTCTCCGTGTTTAGCACACGGAGACACGGTCTGCAAAAATTCAATGACATCTGCACAGATGCATTGATTTGAATGTGTCTACGTGTATCAGTGGCTCCGATACGTGAGGAAACTGTCACCTCACGTACCGGAGCCACTGACATGTGAAACCGGCCTAATAGGCTGTTAACCTGGATGCTGTGCATTCCCATTGTGTGAACAGAGCCACATACAAGTCTCTTATGTGCAGTCATATGCCAAGCAGCCACCCCCTCCATTAATTTGGCAGGTTGTGAGTGGCTGCCTCATCGGTATTTCTGCACCTGTGTTGCCATCTTAACCATATGGGTCCACTGCATCCTGATAGTGCATTTGTTTGGAGGCCTAGGCAGGTAAGCATCTCCTGCCCTTTTTGCTATTTTTTTGAATTGTTGGAGGATTTTTGAATCCTGTTTTTTGTGCTAGCATTTGCACATGTAAAATATTCAGTCTTTATGGCGAAAACATTAAACAGTGATCCCATATGGCAGTAAAAAAATGATGCCCTAAGTTGTAGTTAATTACATGAATCAAGGGAAATACTTTTAAAATACATAAAACCAATAATATATGGGAACACTTATAATTAGTGATGAAGAATGTACAGTGCCTTGCAAAAGTATTCGGCCCCCTGGAACTTTTCAACCTTTTCCCACATCATATGCTTCAAACATATAGATACCAAATCTAAATTGTTGGTGAAGAATCAACAACAAGTGGAACACAATTGTGAAGTTGAACAAAATTTATTGGTTATTTTAAATTTTTGTGAAAATTCAAAAACTGAAAAGTGGGGCGTGCAATATTATTCGACCCCTTTAACTTAATACTTTGTTGTGCCACCTTTTGCTGCGATTACAGCTGCAAGTCACTTGGGGTATGTCTCTATCAGTTTTGTACATCAAGAGACTGAAATTCTTGCCCATTCTTCCTTGGCAAACAGCTCGAGCTCAGTGAGGTTTGATGGAGATCGTTTGTGAACAGCAGTTTTCAGCTCATTCCACAGATTCTTGATTGGATTGAGGTCTGGGCTTTGACTATCTAACACCTGGATACGTTTATTTGAGAACCATCTCCGTCCCAGTCTCAGGTCTTTTGCAGACTCCAACAGGTTTTCTTCAAGAATGGTCCTGTATTTGGCTCCATCCATCTTCCCATCAATTTTAACCATCTTCCATGTCCCTGCTGAGGAAAAGCAGGCCCAAATCATGATACAGCCACCACTGTGTTTGACACTGGGGATAGTGTGTTCAGGGTGATGAGCTGTGTTGCCTTTGAATTAACACATGTGGAATTATATACTTAACAAAAAAGTGTGAAACAACTGAAATTATGTCTTATATTCTAGGTTCTTCAAAGTAGCCACCTTTCACTTTGATGACTGCTTTGCACACTCTTTGCATTCTCTTGATGAGCTTCAAGAGGTAGTGACAGGGAATGGCCTTCCAACAATCTTGAAGGAGTTCCCAGAGATACTTAGCACTTGTTGGCCCTTTTGCCTTCATTCTGCGGTCCAGCTCACCCCAAACCATCTTGATTCGGTTCAGGTCTGGTGACTGTGGCGTAGCCCCATCACTCTCCTTCTTGGTCAAATAGCCCTTGCACAGCCTGGAGGTGTGTTTGATGTCATTGTCCTGTTGAAAAATAAATGATGGTCCAACTAAACGAAAATCGGAAGGAATAGCATGCCACTGCAAGATGCTGTGGTAGCCATGCTGGTTCAGTATGCCTTCAATTTTGAATAAATCCCCAACAGCGTCACCAGCAAAGCACCCCCACACCATCACACCTCCTCCTCCATGCTTCACGGTGGGAACCAAGCATGTAGAGTCCATCCGTGCACCTTTTCTGCGTCGCACAAAGACACGGTGGTTGGAACCAAAGATCTCAAATTTGGACTCATCAGACCAAAGCTCAGATTTCCACTGGTCTAATGTCTAATGTGTTCTTTAGCCCAAACAAGTATCTTCTGCATATTGCTTGTCCTTAGCAGTGGTTTCCTAGCAGCTATTTTACCATGAAGTCTCCTCTTAACAGTTGTTGTAGAGATGCATCTGCTGCTAGAACTCTGTGTGGCATTGACCTGGTCTCTAATCTGAGCTACTGTTAACCTGCGATTTCTGAACCTAGTGACTCGGATAATCTTATCCTCAGAAGCAGAGGTGACTCTTGGTCTTCCTTTCCTGGGGCGGTCCTCATGTGAGACAGTTTCTTTGTAGCGCTTGATGGTTTTTGCCACTGCACTTGGGGACACTTTCAAAGTTTGCCCAATTTTTTGGACTGACTGACCTTCATTTCTTAACCCCTTCCCGACCTTTGACGCCACGTAGGCGTCATGAAAATTGGTGCCAATCCGACCCATGACGCCTATGTGGCGTCATGGAAAGATCGCGTCCTTGCAGATCCGGTGAAAGGGTTAACTCCCATTTCACCCGATCTGCAGGGACAAGGAAAGTGGTAGTTTGGCCCAGGGGGGGTGGCTTCACCCCCCCGTGGCTACGATCGCTCTGATTGGCTGTTGAAAGTGAAACTGCCAATCAGCGATTTGTAAAATTTCACCTATTATAACTGGTGAAATATTACAATCCAGCCATGGCCGATGCTGCAATATCATTGGCCATGGCTGGAAACACTAATGTGCCCCCACCCCACCCCATCGATCGCCCCCCCCAAGCCACCGATCTGTCCAGTACACTGCTCCGGCTCCCGTTCCGTCCTGTGCTCCGCTCCCCCCGTGCTCCAATCACCCCCCGTGCTCTGATCCAACCCCCCTGCACTCCGATCCACCCCCCGTGCTCCGATCCACCCCCCCGTGCTCCGATCCACCCCCCCGTGCTCCGATCCACCCCCCGTGCCCGATCCACCCCCCCGTGCTCCGATCCACCCCCCCGTGCTCCCCCCCCCACCCCATCATACTTACCGTTCCTCCCGAGGTCCGTCTGTCTTCTCCCTGGGCGCCGCCATCTTCCAAAATGGCGGGCGCATGTGCAGATTCGTTCCAAAGTGCATTTTGATCACTGAGATATAACCTATCACAGTGATCAAAATAAAAAAAATAGTAAATGACCCCCCCCCTTTGTCACCCCCATAGGTAGGGACAATAAAAAAATAAAGATTTTTTTTTTCCCCCCACTAAGGTTAGAATAGGGTTAGGGTTAGGGTATGTGCACACGTATTCTGGTCCTCTGCGGATTTTTCCGCTGCGGATTTCATAAATCCGCAGTGCTAAACCGCTGCGGATTTATGGCGGATTTACCGCAGTTTTTCTGCACATTTCACTGCAGTTTTACAACTGCGATTTTCTATTGGAGCAGTTGTAAAACCACTGCGGAATCCGCAGAAAGTGACATGCTGCGGAATGTAAACCGCTGCGTTTCCGTGCAGTTTTTCTGCAGCATGTGTACAGCGATTTTTGTTTCCCATAGGTTTACATTGAACTGTAAACTCATGGGAAACTGCTGCGGATCCGCAGCATTTTCCGCAGCGTGTGCACATACCTTTAGAATTAGTCTATGTGCACACGGTGCGGATTTGGCTGCGGATCCGCAGCGGATTGGCTGCTGCGGATTCGCAGCAGTGTTCCATCAGGTTTACAGTACCATGCACTACCAGAGAAATAACACATCACTCCTATTGATGGTAATGGTGCTCAGATAAGGGTTGCCAAACCCGATATGAATAATCATGAAAAAAATCCGGCACTCCACGAAAAAAATCTTTTTGAATAGATATTTATTGAATCATAAATCCCAGCATATATGTAACGTTTCGGTCATTATGACCTTCATCAGACTAGGGAAAAAGAAATGAACAGAAAAGAAAACTCAATAGCACAATCATAATATACAATCCAATATGTACACATTCATAGATATATACCCATTATTTGTCTCATTATAACTATTGGTACATATATATCTCTGCAAATTGCATAATCATCACCTTTATTATAAGAAAAAGTAGCTCATTTGCATAAAGGTCCAATATCATACGAGAGATTTTCCCTATCATATTAATATCGAAAATGTTAGTGAAGATCCCCTCTAACATAAAGATAAATAAAGGGGCCTTTCTGAAAATTATGAAGGATATTGGTACACTCCCTGAAGGTACACTGTTGGTGACCTTGGATGTCAATAATTTATACACGTCTATTAAGCATGTGAAGGGTATTAGGGCAACTGAACGTATACTTAGAGACTCTCAAAAAGATCCGAATGTAGTTTCTTTTCTACTCAATCTATTAGAACTGGTATTAACAGAGAATTTCTTCTTATTTGAAGATACCTTTAACGTTCAGGTACAGGGATCGGCAATGGGGTCCAATGTGGCCCCACCCTATGCTAATTGTTTTATGTCCATTTTTGAATCCGACTATGTATATAATAACGAATTATTTCAAACACATTGTCTATTGTGGCGTCGTTATATAGATGACGTGTTCTGTTTGTGGAGGGGTTCACAGGACACTTTATTCGGGTTCTTGGAACATATTAATTCAGTATGGCCCGAATTATCCTTCACATTAAATTATAGTGTCTCACAAATTAATTTTTTAGATACAATGGTTATCCAACAGCCTGATGGGTCAATTATGGTTGATCTTTATGTGAAAGAGACTGACCGAAATAACCTCCTACTCTATCAGAGTTGCCATCCGACAGCAGTCAAAAAATCTATTCCCTGCTCACAATTTGAAAGGGTACGTAGAATTGTTAGTGACCCTATAGTACGTTCTCAGCGTTTGAATGAAATGGAAGAAAAATTTGCATTAAGAGGCTATCCACCTCGTATGTTAAAACAATGTCGGAATACCACTAGTTCTAATAAAGATTCGGGAACTTCTCCACGCATTCCTCTGGTACATACTTTTCATCCCTTCCTCTATAGGTTTCACAATAAGATACGTAAGCATTGGCATATCCTGCGGGATAGCTTCCCTGAAATACCAAAGTTTCAAATACCATTTATGCCATGTTTTAGGCGACCAAATAACTTGAGGAATAAGGTGGTAAGAGCAGATGTTGGCTCACGGTTGATCATGCCCAAACAATTGTTTTTGCGTACACAGAAGAAAGGAACTTTTCCTTGCTTACAATGCGCACAATGTGCGAACGTACTAAAGGGCCCCAAAATCTCACATCCACAGACAGGGGCTGATATTCCAATACGGGGCTTTTTCACATGCAATTCCAAACAAGTTATATATGCGATTAAATGCCCTTGTGGTAAAATCTATGTTGGTGAAACTATGCAGACTATAAAAGAGCGCATCTCCCATCATAAATCGGATATACGATGTGGAAAGAATCATTTACCGATTCCGTATCACTTTCAGGAGGCGGGACATTCGGTTACTCAACTGAGATTTTTAGTTCTTTAGCAGGTTAATCTGAATAGGAGGGGAGGTGATATTAATAAACAACTTTTACGTAGGGAGGCCTATTGGATTCACTTCCTACAGAGTTTGGAACCGAAAGGGTTAAATAGGGATTACAATCTTACAGGTCTCTTTTATTAAATATACATTCTGATAAAATGTGGATTTTAGATGTTACTATAGCGATATATTGATTAATGACCCCCTCTTTTCTGTATATACTTTATTTTATTTATTTTCTTTTCTTATTTCTAGGCAGTCAATTGATCGCTCTGTCTTTCATCCACATCTGTTATACTTCACCTGATCTACACGCTCCAGCGTTGAATAATCCTCACTGCACAGATTTGGACGGACGTTACACTTCCGCGTTCCACCACTGCGTTCCACCGAGATGTGTCTTACCCGGGTGACGTACTTCCGGTTGCGCCGATTTTTTCTGCGTTTCACAGCGTTCCAGGCGCTTAGCACAGATGTCACTTCCGGGCGGGTTAGTTTATAATGGGAGCACGGTCCTGTATGCAGGTGATCTCCCTGGACTCTGCACGCGGTCGGCTGTGTTATTTACCACAGGAGGTTATAGCGGTAAGCTTTTGCAATACACAGGGGTTACATCTTTATCTGACTAGCGTTATACTTTTACTTTATCTTTGTTTTCGGCTCTTTATTTCAGTGCTCCTATTTGGAGTCTAATTACGCATATGTGGGTCTCCCCTTGTCACAGCCCGGATATTTGTCCACGGCACTTATAGTGGTAAGACATAGTGATACACAATAGGGAACCTTTTAGTAGCGTTTTTGAGATGTCTGTATTACATCATCATTATGCTTTTTTGTTTCAGTAATTTCTTGGAGCCCTCTTTCTGATTGTCGGGCCCACTTTAATTACAGTGTTGCTTGTATTTTGTATAGATTTCTGGTAAGCATTTTTTTGTCTTTTGTTATTTTATTTATCTTTATGTAAGAGGGGATTTTCACTAACATTTTCGATATTAATATGATAGGGAAAATCTCTCGTATGATATTGGACCTTTATGCAAATGAGCTACTTTTTCTTATAATAAAGGTGATGATTATGCAATTTGCAGAGATATATATGTACCAATAGTTATAATGAGACAAATAATGGGTATATATCTATGAATGTGTACATATTGGATTGTATATTATGATTGTGCTATTGAGTTTTCTTTTCTGTTCATTTCTTTTTCCCTAGTCTGATGAAGGTCATAATGACCGAAACGTTACATATATGCTGGGATTTATGATTCAATAAATATCTATTCAAAAAGATTTTTTTCGTGGAGTGCCGGATTTTTTTCATGATTATTACAGTACCATGTAAACCTATGGAAAACCAAATCCGCTGTGCCCATGGTGCGGAAAATACCGTTGCGTTGTATTTTCCGCAGCATGTCAATTCTTTGTACGGATTCCGCAGCGTTTTACACATGTTCCTCAATGGGAATCCACAGGTGAAATCCGCACAAAAAACACTGGAAATCCGCGGTAAATCCGCAGGTAAAACGCAGTGCCTTTTACCCGCGGATTTTTCAAAAATGATGCTGAAAAATCTCACACGAATCCGCAACGTGGGCACATAGCCTTAGGGTTAGGGTTGGAATTAGGGTTGTGGTTAGGGTTGTGATATGGCTACAGTTGGGATTAGGGTTAGGGGTGTGGGGGGGTTAGTGTTGGAGGTAGAATTGAGGGGTTTCCACTGTTTAGGCACATCAGGGGTCTCCAAACGCAACATGGCGCCACCATTGATTCCAGCCAATCTTGTATTCAAAAAGTCAAATGGTGCTCCCTCACTTCCGAGCCCCGACGTGCGCCCAAACAGTGGTTTACCCCCACATATGGGGTACCAGCATACTCAGGACAAACTGCGCAACAATTACTGGGGTCCAATTTCTCCTGTTACCCTTGTGAAAATAAAAAAATGCTTGCTAAAACATCATTTTTGAGGAAAGAAAAATGATTTTTTATTTTCACGGCTCTGCGTTGTAAACGTCTGTGAAGCACTTGGGGGTTCAAAGTGCTCACCACATATCTAGATAAGTTCCTTGGGGGGTCTAGTTTCCAAAATGGGGTCACTTGTGGGGGGTTTCTACTGTTTAGGCACACCAGGGGCTCTGCAAACGCAACGTGACGCCCGCAGACCATTCCATCAAAGTCTGCATTTCAAAAGTCACTACTTCCCTTCTGAGCCCCGACGTGTGCCCAAACAGTGGTTTACCCCCACACATGGGGTATCAGCGTACTCAGGAGAAACTGGACAACAACTTTTGGTGTCCAATTTCTCCTGATACCCTTGGGAAAATTAAAAAATTCTAGGCTAAATAATTATTTTTGAGGAAAGAAAACGTATTTATTATTTTCACGGCTCTGCATTATAAACTTCTGTAAAGCACTTGGGGGTTCAAAGTGCTCACCACACATCTAGATAAGTTTCTTTCGGGGTCTAGTTTCCAAAATGGGGTCACTTATGGGGGGTTTCTACTGTTTAGCCACATCAGGGGCTCTGCAAACGCAACGTGATGCCCGCAGAGCATTCCATCAAAGTCTGCATTTCAAAACGTCACTACTTCACTTCCGAGACCCGACATGTGCCCAAACAGTGGTTTACCCCCACATATGGGGTATCAGAGTACTCAGGAGAAACTGGACAACAAATTTTGGGGTCAAATTTCTCCTGTTACCCTTGGGAAAATAAAAAATTGCAGGCTATATGATCATTTTTGAGAAAATATATATTTTTTTTTTTCATGGCTCTGCGTTATAAACTTCTGTGAAGCACTTGGGGGTTCAAAGTCCTCACCACACATCTAGATTAGTTCCTTTGGGGGTCTAGTTTCCAAAATGGTGTCATTTGTGGAGGATCTCCAATGTTTAGGCACACAGGGTCTCTCCAAACGCGACATGGTGTCCGCTAACAATTGGAGCTAATTTTCCATTCAAAAAGTCAAATGGCGCACCTTCCCTTCCGAGCCCTGCCGTGTGCCCAAACAGTGGTTTACCCCCACATATGAGGCATCGGCGTACTCGGGAGAAATTGCCCAACAAATTTTAGGATCCATTTTATCCTATTGCCCATGTGAAAATGAAAAAATTGAGGCGAAATGAAATTTTTTGTGAAAAAAAAGTACTTTTTCATTTTTACAGATCAATTTGTGAAGCACCTGAGGGTTTAAAGTGCTCACTAGGCATCTAGATAAGTGCCTTGGGGGGTCTAGTTTCCAAAATGGGGTCACTTGTGGGGGAGCTCCAATTTTTAGGCACACGGGGGCTCTCCAAACGTGACATGGTGTCCGCTAAAGAGTGGAGCCAATTTTTCATTCAAAAAGTCAAATGGCGCTCCTTCCCTTCCAAGCCCTGCCGTGCGCCCAAACAGTGGTTCACCCCCACATATGAGGTATCAGCGTACTCAGGACAAATTGGACAACAACTTTCGTTGTTCAGTTTCTCCTTTTACCATTGGGAAAATAAAAAAATTGTTGCTAAAAGATAATTTTTGTGACTAAAAAGTTAAATGTTCATTTTTTCCTTCCATGTTGCTTCTGCTGCTGTGAAACACCTGAAGGGTTAATAAACTTCTTGAATGTGGTTTTGAGCACCTTGAGGGGTGCATTTTTTAGAATGGTGTCACTTTTGGGTATTTTCCGCCATGTAGACCCCTCAAACTGACTTCAAATGTGAGGTGGTCCCTAAAAAAAATGGTTTTGTAAATTTAGTTGTAAAAATGAGAAATCGCTGGTCAAATTTTAACCCTTATAACTTCCTAGCAAAAAAAAAAAATTGTTTCCAAAATTGTGCTGATGTAAAGTATACATGTGGGAAATGTTATTTATTAACTATTTTGTGTCACATAACTCTCTGGTTTAACAGAATAAAAATTCAAAATGTGAAAATTGCGACATTTTCAAAATGTTCGCCAAATTTTCGTTTTTATCACAAATAAACGCAGAATTTATTGACCTAAATTTACCACTAACATGAAGCCCAATATGTCACGAAAAAACAATCTCAGAACCGCTAGGATCCGTTGAAGCGTTCCTGAGTTATTACCTCATAAAGGGACACTGGTCAGAATTGCAAAAAACGGCCAGGTCATTAAGGTCAAAATAGGCTGGGTCATGAAGGGGTTAAAGTAATGATGGCTACTCGTTTTTCTTTACTTAGATGCTTTTTTCTTGCCATAATACAAATTCTAACAGTCTATTCAGTAGGACTATCAGCTGTGTATCCACCAGACTTCTACACAACACAACTGATGGTCCCAACCCCAATTATAAGGCAAGAAATCCCACTTATTAAACCTGACAGGGCACACCTGTGAAGTGAAAACCATTCCCGGTGACTACCTCTTGAAGGTCATCAAGAGAATTCCAAGAGTGTGCAAAGCAGTCGTCAAAGCAAAAGGTGGCTACTTTGAAGAACCTAGAATATAAGACATAATTTCAGTTGTTTCACACTCTTTTGTTAAGTATATAATTCCACATGTGTTAATTCATAGTTTTGATGCCTTCAGTGTGAATGTAAAATTTTCATTGTCATGGAAATATAGAAAAATCTTTAAATGAGAAGGCGTGTCCAAACTTTTGGTCTGTACTGTATATTGAATAAATTTTACCTATATTATGAAGAACAATATATAATGAAAAAAGTATTTTAGAATCACTTGGATCCATTGAAGTGTTCCAGAGTCATTACCGCATAAAGTGACACTGGTCAGAATTGTAAAATTTGACCTGGTTATGAAGGTGATAACCAGCTTTGGGGGTGAGGGGTAAAATGGTTTTATAGCACAAGGCTAATTTTTGCCAGATCCTGTAAAATGATGAATTCTAACATTGTGTAATAAAGACACTGGTAGCATTCCTCTCTGCTTGCTCACTTGAGTAGTCCCACAGGTCCGCCCCAAAGCACAAACATGTTTCTCATCATAGAGACAGAGAGAGACAGACTTTGTGCTTCGGGGCGGCCTGTGGGCAGGTCTTTCATCGGTTTCTCTGGCTTAGAGCAGGAAGATAAGACTGCCTACAGTCCCGCCATGGAGCACTGGCATATCATTAACTGAAAACTTCTAACATTGATTACACAAAAACTGTTCACTGGATTTCTTCACCCCATGTTTCATTTTAATCAGTTTAACACTGCCAACTTGACAATGCCTGTAGTTTACTTAGCAAAATATTGCTGACTGATTCGATTTAATAATACCAGCCCATAGCACCATAGTACCAATAGCCCACCTCATAGTACCAGTAGCCCCAACTTGCTGGTAACTGGATCAAAATGGAGTTCTGTGGCATTGAGGTCTGATTCAGCCACGGGCCGATTCGTCTAGTCTGTTAAGAGTCACTCTAATCTCATCAAGGATTCCATAATAACAGGGTGAGTACCACAGGACTGGCACATATCAAATGTGGTGCAAATATTCATAATGAGGACAAAATCTGAGCAAGGAAATTATAGGCCTGTAAATGTAACGTCTACTGTGGTTAAAATCCTGGAGGGTTTTCTAAGAGATGCTATCCTAACTATCCTGGTGTATCTCAATAAGAATAACCTCATGATCCAACATCCAAAAGGGTTTATGGGGGATTGGTCCTGTCAAACTAATCTGATTAGCTTCTATGAGGAGGTAGGTTCCAGGCTGGACCAGGTTAATGTTGTGAATATTGTCTATCTGGACTTTTCATAGGCAATAGGTACAGTGGCATACAAAAGGTTGGGACATAAAATGAGAGTGATGGTACGAAAGAAAAATATGTGTAACTGGGTTAACAACCTGCTCAGTTATAGGAAACAGAGGGTGGTTAGTAATGGAACACAATTGGATTGGATCACATTTAACAGTGGGTGTACCATATGGGTCAATATTGGGCACTCTTTAAAATATTTATTACCGTATTTCCCGGCGTATAAGACGACTTTTTGACCCCTAAAAATTGTCCCAAAAGTCGGGGGTCGTCTTATACGCCGGGTACGGCGTGTGCAGGGAGCGATCCTGCATTTCGGCGTGTGGTTCCCAGGGTCTGGAGGAGAGGAGACTCTCCTTCAGGCCCTGGGATCCATATTCATGTTAAAAATAAAGGATAAAAATAAAAAACATGGATATACTCACCCTCGGACGGGCCCTGGATCACAGCGCTGCTAGCGTCTGCCTCTGTTCCTTAGGAATGCACTGAGTGAAGGACCTTCAATGACGTCACGGTCAGGTGACCGGTCACCTGACCGCTCATGTGACCGCGACGTCACTGAAGGTCCTTCACTCACCGCATTCTAAGGAACAGAGGGAGACGCTAGCAGCGCTGTGATCCAGGGCCCGTCCGAGGGTGAGTATATCCATGTTTTTTATTTTTATTCTTTATTTTTAACATGAATATGGATCCCAGGGCCTGAATGAGAGTCTCCTCTCCTCCAGACCCTGGGAACCACACGCCGTATAAGATGACTGGGCGTATAAGATGACCCCCGTCTTATACGGCGGGCATATACCAAATTCCATATTTTATATGGAAAAGTTGGGGGTCGTCTTATACGCCCAGTCGTCTTATACGCCAGAAAAATACGGTAATTTCCTTTTAGAGGGCATACAGTGTAAACTTTCAATATTTGCAGATGATACTAAGCTCTGCAAGGTAACCAATAGAGAGGAGGACAATTTAATATTAACAGAGGGATTCATGTAACTGGGTAGCTTGGGCTGAGAATTGGTATGTACTTGGGCAGAGGAAATTAAATGGATAATTATGTACTAAATAGTAAAACACTGGTGTGGTGAACGTGAAGGATCCACACCTCGCTACCCTGCCTGATGTCACTATTATGTCAGCGGGATCGCATGGTAAGGTCTCCCCACTTGTACTAACCTGGCGTTCTACACTCCCTAGGGACACATAAGGTCAGCTTGGCACAATTTTACACAGACACCCCCCTGTCTTCAAAGGCCCAAGAAGGCACGAGGAGTAAGGAAAGGTGGCCCACGCAGTCACTGACGTGGCACCACACTTGCCCACAACCCTGACAGACTAAGAGGCTCCTTTCACTAGCACCAGTGAAACAGACCCTATCAGCCTGGTAGGACTGCAACCAATTCCTCCTTATGTCAGGCCAGGAGTCAGCCCCCAGTAGAGAGACTGTGCGATTAGGCCGAGAAACAGATGTGTGGATTCGTGGATCGAGATAAGAGAGCAACCCAAGGTTAAATTATATAATTGCAAAGAAAACCAATGGAGCTAGCGTGATTAGGACCCCTGCTGCAAATAATAGGACAAACCCACCCTTTTGTCCCAATGTACAAAGTTGAAAATAAGAGACTTTATATTTTCGCTAAGGTATGTTATATATATATATATATATATATATATATATATATATATATATATATATATATATACACATACACCGTATATATATATATATATATATATATATATATATATATATATATATATATGTAGATAAAGAGGAACAGCACCAGAAATAATACCTTAAAGCGTGCACGCTTCCCTGACCAGCATTCCAATGGCCTTTCAGACAGTGAACACCACGGGAAACAGCACAAAAAGATGTAAAAATCAGGACTTTAATGCCCTGTGGTGTGGCAATGTTTCAGATAAAATAAATCCTTTCTCAAGGATCTTGGATAGAGCTGGTGGTTGGCCGCGAGCCCTGCTACCGCAAGTACCAGCCCCATTGCCTTGGGACTCCTCCCCAATGCTGTTGCCTTAGGGTCCCAGTGATCCGACGTGTTTCCCTTGAAAAAAATAGTGTTCAAAGCAAGCAACCACGCCATGATTAAGAGGAGACCGAGTGGAACACAAGGTGAAGGAACTGTACGTACTCTCATCCATTCAATCTGAAACCACTCACAGGCGGGGTTGCAGAGTACACACGGGTAACGGAGAATCAGGTTTCTATTCCAGCCTGATAAATGGGTACCACATACAAGGAAGGCAGCAGTCAAGCAAATTAACCACTTCAGTCAGCAGTTGATGTAGTGAAACAAAATAGCCATCCATGACAATCTAGGGGCTCTGTAATTGGAATGAGTAGTTAAAGTGAATCTGTCATCAGAATTTTGCTCAGCATACTACAGACACTGTCAGATTGGCGCTGTTATACTGATTAAAATGATACCTTGGTTGATGAAATCCGCCTTGTGGTTGTTTAATCAGTTTTAGTAGTTTTCAGTTAATGAGATTATCGTGCTCCAGGGCAGGCCTGTGTTGGGGGGTTCTTTATGTGGTGCTCTGCTTAGATATTAATCTATATTGGCTTATGACAGGTCACTGATCCTTCAGTGACCTGCCCCCTATTTTACACACTGCATATCATATTGAGTGGTTTAAAAAAATAAAAATAAATAACATTCATCAAAATTTCACCACACAGAGCATGTTTTCACATTTCTTCCACAGCTCCAAAATTTCACCTTCAGTAGTGCACAAGCAGCCGCAGACAAAAAAGCTGGTAGCATGATATTGGATCGAGATTGCAGTCTGCCGCAAAGCTTGCTACCTGCAATCAATTTCAGAATTTCACCACAGAGCATAGGGGAGAGTACCCCCACAGAAGCAGCTTACAAATTCTACAGTATAGACACGAGAGCAGTAGCAGGTGAGAACACCGAATGTGCGCTCACAGTGCCAGCGCTTTTAGCAGCAGTGCTGACATGTGTGGGTAGTTTTTCAGGAAACTCTGTACTACCAAGTTCAGCACACGCACCAGTCAACGGATTTGCATCAATCCAACTAGGCCCATGGCCTGAGGTTCGCCGGCATGAACCACTCATCTGTCTGCTGTTTGATCCCAGTCCACAGCTCCCGCACGTTGTGGGATTTATCCCCCTAACAGATACGTTTCAGAACAGCCTTCTGTCGTTTCCCCTTGGTAGTGCTGTAGTTGGTGGTGCAGGGTATAACTGTGCCGGAATGAAGAGGTGGTGGAGGAAGCAGAGTAGAAGAAGTCAACCTGAACAGATAAACGTCCAGCAATCCTCGGTGGTGGTAGGACTTGGTCTACAACACCTTCCGCCTCCATCCCAGCCACCACTATATTTACCCAGTGGGCAATAACGATTTGCCTGGCGGTGCTTACTGGTCCACATATCACATCACTTCCCCTTGAGAAAGCACAAACACCAGAAGCGAAACGCGCGTCGGGGGTCTCTCTTTGCCACGGTTCCAGTCCGGTGTGTCTCTCTGCCCGTTACTTCAGTGGTAAGCGCTGCCTAATATTTTGATAATACTTTATATTTAGGACTTCAGGTTTTTTCGCAGCAGCAGCTACTAGCAGCCATTTTTCACCAGCAGCTGATTATTTTCAGACTGGTTTACAGATAGGGCATTGCACACCTGAGGATACCTGTTCTTTTAAATCATCCTTATGCACCTTGTATCTTTTGTAATTTTTTTACTTATTGATATTACTAATGAATGTTTTTTTTTGTATTTAAATAAACTTTTACCTTTTTAAACCCGATATACTCCTTTTTCTCTTAGTACAATGGTCCACATATCTGCAGTTATATGCACCTTGCCACTGATTGCGTTGCTCAGTGCACATCTAATTTGGTCCACAGCATGTCTGTGCAGAGCACGGATGGCCAGTTTGGGGCTGCTAGGAACAACGTACTGCAGTACAGCCACTGCCATCAGTTTTTTAAGACTGTCCATCTCTACCAACAGGGATAGCAGCATTTCAAAGGCCAGTAATTTGGAAATGCTATCATCCAGGATGAAAATCTGAACACTTCCATGGGACAGTGTGGAGATGCTCGGTGACACTGGTAGTAGTGGTGGCAGGGCCAGGTGGATGGGCCATTGAACCATAGCCAGTGTAGCTATCAAAAAGCACAAGAGACTGCTGCATGATTCAAGGCTCAGACTTCCTAGCTGATTTGCAAGGGGGATGAGGTGGAAGCCGGATGACCATGGTGCTCAAATGCCAACGGCGCACCTTATGCAATAGACCGGATGGAAGATAATGCGAAGGAACTGGAGCCACTCTCAGCCATCCAATCTAACACCTTTTCAATATCTTGTGGCCTCACCATTTGTGCAGTGGTATTCTGGCCTACGAAAGGACACATAACGCCCTGTCGGCTGCATGTGCCAGAGGAAGGTGATTATTTGGGCACATAACTGGTATAGAACAACCACGTCCTCTCCCTGCATCAGCTACAACGACACCATCATCAGCAGCTACACTAACATGATCATGGCCACGTCCATTATTTGATGCCTTCCTCATTTCTGCAAGTGGTTTTTCACTACTCGCAAAGAGAAGGCAGAAGTGTAGATTTATTCATTTGTAACACCACTTGAAAACACACAGCGGTCCTGAAAAATTATTTCTTTGGCCTATAAAAGGCAATGTGATGGTTGATAATTATTTATTTGCCACACTACTAGTAGAGACAGTGGTATAGAAAAATTATTTGTTCGGCCTACAAATGGCAACGAGATGGCTGATGCTAATTATTTATTTGAAACACTACTAGATAACACATAGTGGTAATAAAAAGTTTGTCCCTTTGGTCGATAAATGGCAATGAGCTGGCTGATGACAATTATTTATTTCCCAGACTATTAGAAAACACACACCAATTTAGAAAACTTATTTATTTTGCCTAGAAATGGCAAGAAAACAGCTGATGCCAATTATTTATTTACAACACTACTATAAAACACATAGGTCCTGGTAAATTATTTCTTTAGCCTATAAATGGCAACTAGATGGGTGATGCCAATTATTTAATTGCAACACTACTGGAAAATTCAAACCGGTTTAGAAAAATGAATTATTTGGCCTACAAATGGCAACAAGATGGCTGATGCCAATTACTTATTTGAAACACTACTAGAAAACGCACAGGGTCTTAAAAGCACAATACTCCCACAGGTGTGGGTGGGGTGGGGGGGCGTCAATACACACAGCGGCTTAAAGTCACAATAATCCCACAGGCGGAAGGCAGCTTAAAGGCACAATATTCCCACAGGTGGGGTGGTTGAGTATACACATTGGCTTTTTGGCACAGTACTCCTGCAGGCGGAGGGTGCAGCATACACACAGTGGCTTTTTGGCACAGTACTCCCATAGTCGGTGGGAGGGAAGAGTACACAAAGCGGCATAAATTAAAAGTATTTTAACAGGCGGGATTGCAGAGTACACACAGGGGCATAAAAGAACAGTACTCCCACAGGTCGGGAGTGCAGAGTACACACAGGGGCATAAAAGAACAGTACTCCCACAGGTCGGGGGTGCAGAGTACACACAGCGGCTTAAAAGAACAGTACTCCCACAGGTGGGAGGTACAGAGTACTCCCACAGATATGGGTTGCAGAGTACATACAGCGGCTTTTTTGCAGAGTGTGCAGCCAGAATATGTCCCTCACTCCAGCTGTGTCCTATCCCTACACTAATTAGAGCATAACAGTGGCAGCACTCATGATGAGGCCTTTATACAGGCCAGGTCACATGATGCACTGAGCAATCACAGCCATGCCAACACTTGGCATGGCTGTGATGGCTCCAAAAGTACCCACCGTCTAAAAGCTTGTTGATTTGCTGCATAGTAACATTTCAACAAGCTTTATTAGACTGGTTACCCCAAACAGGAATCTGTATGTACATTAAAAAGTCCGTATTTGGGGTTCAGTACTGGATACTAGGTGTTTGGTACGGACTCCAAACTTTAACATTCGCTCATCCCTACTTACAACTTTGCAGCCTTTGCAAAGTAATTGTCCGCCCACTGAAACCCTAGTTCCACTCTCATTGCACCCATAAAGTATAATACCAACATAAGTGGTCCACAAACACTGTATGAAACTCCCATAGTGCATTCCTCCACAGTACCCTCCACAGTACCCTCCACACACACTGTATGGTGACCCTACTGTACCCCCCTCAACTCCCCCAGCAAAGTATTGTGAACTCAATACAGTATGATCCCTCAACTATGAACCCCACACAGCTCTTCATGCACTAAAATAGGCTTACATACAGTGTAATGGCCCCCACACCTCTCCACACTGCATAATGCTTCCAAAAGCCCTCCAAGCAGTATGATGAACCCAACACAAACCTTCACATTGTATAAATGCACACTCCATAGTCCTCCATATAGTATAATGAGGCCACAAAGCCCTCAATATAGTATAATGCATCCCTTAGGAGCCTACACATAGTATAATGCATCCCATAATTCTCCATATAGTATAATGCACCCTCATATCCCTCAATGTAGGATAATGCACTCCTCATAGTCCTTGATATAGCATTTCCATTTCCCCTTCCTTTCCATTTGATAATTTATATTCCAATGAATCGGATGATGATCTAGTTCTTCCAAAACTTCACTTTTTGCTTAAACTTTTCATGATTTTTTTCCCTAGGTGCCTAGCTTAAGTAATAACAAAGATGGTATTCAGTGTCTTCAAAGTTCTCCTTTTCTGAAAGAATTTCGTAATCCTTCTGCATTTTTCTTAACTACTTATTTGCCCCAAGGTACTTGTCAATCTTTCCCCTGTTCATTGTGTGACCTGCTATTGTGACCCATTTCTTATTCCCTATGGTCCTCCATCTGGAATACAGGCAAGCAATTTTATCCCTATATACGAGTCAATGAAATGCTAAGGCATTATGTGGGCTGCTTGCCCCTGAGCCTCCCTAACTCGCCATATGAGGCATTGTATTTGCTGTTGAGTTGTAATTATGAATGTCACCTTTTGTTTTTCTGTATAGTGTATTGAAAAACAGGAAAAGGTAAAAGGGACTGTCACAACTCTGTTGTTGGGTGTCCTGGGACCAGGGGCTCCTTCCCTGTTCCTAGCGCAGCCTGTTCCCTGGATTACTTCAGATGGTGAAGATACCAGGCCCACTTACCTTGCCTTAGCTCCTGAATCCGCCCTCAGTCTGTACCCTTCCTTCACCCAGGGAAGTGTGGAGTAGTAGTGTACTGTAATACACCAACCAGACTAACAAGGTAATATGAACAGGGATAAAGGAAAATACCAAATATACTCACAGATAACACAGGAATGCACCGGGGAGTGGAGAATGGGGTTAAACCAAAGTAGGAGAAGAAAGTGAATTATCACACACTCAGAACCTAGAGATAAATCCACCCAATGCCTTATCCAATAATAACCAACAATAAACTCAAGCCATGCAGCATAAGCTATCTCTGAAAATGAGTGCTAGCCAGTGCCCAGATTATATAGGAGATGGGAATGGCTGACAGTGCACAGCTGAGAGCCTTAACTCAGGAAAGCTACCAGAAGCTCCCAACTGAGCAGACTAACCCCTGCACTGCTAAAATAAATTTATACTGTTTAATATGAAGGTGAAGTGCTTCTAATCAATGCAAGAGTAGGAGAAATCAGATGCTGCAGTCTTCTGGCTCCTGTCACGGTAAACCCGTGACAGACACCTAGCAGAATTAAAAATATTGTATTTTCTTCCCATTTTCTGAAACCTGTAACTTTTTATTTTTTTAATTGATTGATCTGTATGTTTATTTGCATCGAAAGCTGTAGTTTTCTTTGATACCATTTGTTGTGTAAATACTATACTTTTATTGCTTTGAATTAAATTTTTGGGAGGAGGTGTGACAACCAAAAAATGGCAATTCTGGCATTTCGATTTTTCTTTTGCATTTCAGTGTTTACCATACATCTTAAATATTTTTATATTTTAATAGATAGGATATTTGTGTCAGGTGTAATCACACACAGCTCTGCAGTGAGATCAGGAGAGAATAAAGCAGCCATTGCACATCACACTGGTAACAGTAGTAACCATTACACATCACGCTGGTAACCTGTCACGACTCAGTTGTCGGGTGACCATGGACCAGGGGCTGCTTTCCTGTCCCCAACGGTAGAGGCACCCTACTTCGACCTATTCCCCGGGTTACTTCTGAAGGTGAAGATGCCGGGGCCTTATCTCCTGTATCTGCCCTCTTTCTGTATCCTTCCCCCACCCAGGGAAGAGGGGAGCAGCCGTGCACAGCAGTACACCAACCAGATGAACAAGGCAACACGAACAGGGGTAACTGAAAATATTAGGCATACAAATATTCACTCACAAAAAACAGAGGAATGCACTGGGGAGTGAAGGATGGGCAAAAACCAAAGTAGGAGAAGGAAAGGGAATTATCACATTTACAAACCTAGGCAAAAGTCACTGATAAATCCACAAAACTCCTTCTCATATAACCACCAAACAACTATCCTCCCAGTCATGCAGCATAAGCTAGCTCTGACTATGTGTTTCAGTCAGGACCCAGATTATATATGGCATAGGCGTGGCTAACCATGCTCAGCTGAAAGCCAAGACTCCCAGAGCTCCCAACATAGCCGATTAACCCCTGTACTGCCAAAAGAAATTAACACTGTTTAAAAAGAAGGTGAAGAGCTTCTTTTCAGCGCTGGAGTAAGATCAATCAGATGCTGTGGTTTTCTGGCTCTTCTCTCTTGCAGCAACCCCATGACAGTACCGCCCTTCTATGAGGGATCTCTGGAACCACAGGACCGGGTTTCTCAGGGTGTGTCATGTGAAAAGAACGGATAAGTCTGGATGTTGGTACCCACATCCTCTCCTCAAGACCGTATCCCCTCCGCTGTACCAGATACTGAAGCGACTGAAAAACTAAACAATAATAGATGATTTTTGCTATCATAAATTCTAAGTTTCCATCCACAATGACAGGAGATGGTGGTAGCAGTGATGGTACAGAAGACGCAACAAATTTTTTGAGGAGAGATCGATGAAACATATTATTGATCCTAAAGGTAGGTGGCAAAGAAAGGCGGAATACTACGGGATTGACGATAGCTACAGTCTTATAAGGACTGATAAACCTGGGACCCAGTTTCCAAGATGGAACCTTCAACTTAATATTCCTAATGGACAACCACACCAAGTCACTAACACACAGGTCCGGACCCACCAAATGTCTCCGATCTGCCACACTCTTATATTTGGACCCCATCTTCCTCAAATTATTAGTAACCCCCTGCCACACGGACATAATAAATGATGAAAACCCTTAGACGCCATAACCACCTCTTTTAGTAGAATAGGCACTGGTTCACAATTAACTTCCCCAGGAAAACAATGAGATAAGGCATCTACCTTAATGTTTTTGTTCCCTGGCCTATAAGTGGCAAAAAAGTTAAACTTGGTAAAGAACAAAGCTCATCTTGCCTGTCGAGGCATTAGATGTTTCTCAGATCCTAAATATACAAGGTTCTTGTGATCCGTGATCATCATAGTCGTTTGAACTGCTCCCTCCAAAAAATGACGCCACTCTTCAAAAACCCACTTGATTGTCATGAGTTCCCTGTTACCTACATCATAATTTTTCTCTGCAGATGACAGTAATTTAGAAAACTATGCACGTGGACACCATTTACCAGGAGTCACATCCTGCGACAATATAGCCCCAACTCCCACCTCAGACGCATCAACCTTGACGATAAAAGGTTGAGTGACGTCAGGCTGTATGAGTATCGGCGCAGATGCAAAACACCTCTTCAAGGTATTGAATGGCTCCCTGGCCAGACTAGACCACCTGGAAAAGTTCATCCTCTTCCTAGTCATATCCGTCAGAGGTTTGGCTGCTACCGAAAAGTTTTTGATGAACTTAGGGTAGTATTTGGTGAAATCTAAAAATCTTTGTAATACTTTCAAATCCTTAGGATGATCCCAATCCAGTACCGCCCGGACTTTTGCTGGATCCATGCAAAAACCAGTGATCGATATCACATATCTTAGAAAAGTGATCTCCTCAACTGAGAACATACATTTATCTGGTTTTACAAATAATTTATTGTCTCTTGAGTATTTGTAAGACCTGCCTGACATGTACCTGATGTGACAGAAAAAACGTTTTTCTGTCATTTCTATGTTAGCTTACTGACTGAGCACTCCTCCCTTCACCATCTGGTTTTTAATTACATCTAATCACACTTGGTTCCGGCCAACCCATATGTAGGCTTTGCTGAGAGAGGTGTTCATATTCGCCCAAGTATACAGACATTAGCCTTCGGTAAGTGTTCACATTTGGACAGGGAGGTCAGGTACCCATCAGTTTAATGAAACCACCTTGACGATGGTTGATGGGCTCACACTATTTGGCCAAATTCTGTGCTAAGCATCTCAAAAATGTTTTCCTAATGTTCAAAAAGCCATTTTGCTATTCATATTTCATGTATTTCATATTTGACGTGTTTTGGCACGATAGAGTGCAACTTTTTTTGTATATGTACCTGATGTGACTCAAGGTCAGGTGAATAAATTAATATGTCATCAAGATAGATAACCACAAATCTACCTACCAGGTGACTAAAGTTGTGATTTACAAAGCGCTGAAAGACGGTGGGTGCATTTTTCAACCCAAATGGCATCACCAGGTTCGTATAGTGTTCCTCACGTATATTGAAAGCGGTTTTCCACTCATCCCCCTCTTTAATGCAAATGAGATTATACACCCCCTGAGTTCCATTTTTGAAAACCATTTTGCTCCTACAATCTGATTAAAGAGGTCCAGGATGGAAACCAACGGCTATGGATCCCAGACCATGATCAGATTGAGTTTGCGGAAATCTAGACATGAGCGTAATCCCCCATCTTTCTTCTTAACTAAGAAAAGCCCTGCATGAATGGGGGATGAGGATGGTCTGATATGACCCTTTGCGAAACTTTCCACAATATAGTCCTTCATAGCTTGCCTCTCTGGACCAGATATATTATACAATCTGCTCTTAGGCAGCTTGGCCCCAGGAACAAGATTAACAGCACAGTTGTAAGTACGATGAGAATAAAGTTCTTGGCACCCCTGCTCCGAGAACAATTCACCAAAGTCAGACAGGTATTTAGCCACAGACTGGGTACCCACCCTAGCAAGCCGAGTTCCCAGTGTCCTTGACAATACTCCACTTTACCACTTCCTGAGTCTGCCAGTGAACCACAGGATTGTGCAGAGTGAGCCAAGGAAGTCCAAGAACCACCGAAGAGGGCAGACGCACTAGCATATAACAGTCTATTACTTCAGAGTGCATAGCCCATACCTGATGTAACCCTTGGACGACTTGAGTAAAATACCCCTGGCTCAAGGGGCAGAGTTGATGGCAATCATGGGTATGGGTCTGGACTGAGTATGTGGATTGAGGCTCTGGACCTGGACGAACCTAGCGTCGATCAAGTTAAACCCTGCCCCACTGTCCGGAAATGCAGACAGCCACCTTAATTTCACTCATGAGTATCTCAGCTGGCAGAAAAATTTGTGTCCTACCCACGGAGATGATAAATACACCCGGGTTGTTAACCTCCCCGCAACCCAGGCCTCTTAGGGTTCCAGCGGTAGTTATGAGGTTGGAAAGGACACATGCTCAAGAAGTGGCCCTTTTTACCGTAATAAAACACAATACCCCTTTGTGCTGAACAACAGATTGTTTTCTAGGATGAGATGACGAACCCAATGGCATGGGTACCTCTGATGACTCAGACCCAATCTCCCTTGACTCAGGACCTCCCACACATTGGGCTGTCTCCCTATGTCTCTGGCGAAAACGGCGATTAACCCGGATAGCCAGAGACATGGCCGCCTCAAGGGACATTGGAATCTCATGCAGGGCTAAGGCATCCTTCACCCTTACTGATAGCCCCTCACAGAACAGGCTACGGAGTGCGGGTCATTCCACTTAGTGTCTGTGGACCACCTCCGAAAATCAGAGCAATACTCCTCTGAAGGCCAGTCTCCTTGTTGGAGCTGGCGCAGTGTGGACTCAGTCAAGGAGATGCAGTCGTGGTCATCGCATATAAGGCTCAGTGCCAGAAAAAATTCCTCCACCGTCTGAAGTGACTGGGAGTCAGATGGGAGAGAAAACTCCCATGCTTCGGTGTCACCCTCAAGGAGCGAGATTATTATACCCACACGTTGCTCCTTTGTACCTGAGGAACAAGGATGCAACCTGAAGTACAGTTTAGAGGCCTCCCTGAAAGCTATAAACTTGTCATGCCCCCAGAGAACCTGTCAGGCAAAGCGCTTTTGGGCTCTATTACGGGTTTCCTAGGAGTCAGAATTCCCAAACTTGATGCGTTGGGGTGCTGCAAAACAACAGTGTGTAGATCTGCCACCTCGAGTCTGAGCTGCTGCAGATGCCCTGTCAGAGCAGTGATAGGATCCATAATGGATTTTAAAAAATGGTTTCCGTCAGAACTAATGTCACAACTCGGTTGTCGGGTGACTAGGGGCTCCTTCCCTGTCCCTAACGCAAGGGCACCCTAGCTTGCCCTATTCCCCGGGTTACTTCTGAAGGTGAAGATGCCGGGGCCACGAACCTTGCCTTATCTCCTGTATTCACCCTCTGTCTGTATCCTTCCCCCACCCAGGGAAGATAGGAGCAGCTGTGCACCACAGTACACCAACCAGACGAGCAAGGCAACACGAACAGGGGTAACTGAAAATACCAGGCATACAAATATTCACTCACATAAAACAGAGAAATGCACTGGGGAGTCGAGGATGGGGAAAAACCAAAGTAGGAGAAGGAAAGGGAATTATCACACTTATAAACCCAGGCAAAGGTCACTGATAAATCCACAAAACTCCTTATACAGGTCATTCTCAAAAAATTAGCATACAGTGTTAAATTTCATTATTTACCATAATGTAATGATTACAATTAAACTTTCATATATTATAGATTCATTATCCACCAACTGAAATTTGTCAGGTCTTTTATTGTTTTAATACTGATGATTTTGGCATACAACTCCTGATAACCCAAAAAACCTGTCTCAATAAATTAGCATATTTCACCCATCCAATCAAATAAAAGTGTTTTTTAACAACAAACAAAAAAACCATCAAATAATAATGTTCAGTTATGCACTCAATACTTGGTCGGGAATCCTTTGGCAGAAATGACTGCTTCAATGCGGCGTGGCATGGAGGCAATCAGCCTGTGACACTGCTGAGATGTTATGGAGGCCCAGGATGCTTCAATAGCGGCCTTAAGCTCATCCAGAGTGTTGGGTCTTGCTTCTCTCAACTTTCTCTTCACAATATCCCACAGATTCTCTATGGGGTTCAGGTCAGGAGAGTTGGCAGGCCAATTGAGCACAGTAATACCATGGTCAGTAAACCATTTACCAGTGGTTTTGGCACTGTGAGCAGGTGCCAGGTCGTGCTGAAAAATGAAATCTTCATCTCCATAAAGCATTTCAGCCGATGGAAGCATGAAGTGCTCCAAAATCTCCTGATAGCTAGCTGCATTGACCCTGCCCTTGATGAAACACAGTGGACCAACACCAGCAGCTGACATGGCACCCCACACCATCACTGACTGTGGGTACTTGACACTGGACTTCAGGCATTTTGGCATTTCCTTCTCCCCAGTCTTCCTCCAGACTCTGGCACCTTGATTTCCGAATGACACGCAAAATTTGCTTTCATCAGAAAAAAGTACTTGGGACCACTTAGCAACAGTCCAGTGCTGCTTCTCTGTAGCCCAGGTCAGGCGCCTCTGCCGCTGTTTATGGTTCAAAAGTGGCTTTACCTGGGGAATGCGGCACCTGTAGCCCATTTCCTGCACACGCCTGTGCACGGTGGCTCTGGATGTTTCCACACCAGACTCAGTCCACTGCTTCCTCAGGTTCCCCAAGGTCTGGAATCGGTCCTTCTCCACAATCTTCCTCAGGGTCCGGTCTCCTCTTCTCGTTGTACAGCGTTTTCTGCCACATTGTTTCCTTCCAACAGACTTACCATTGAGGTGCCTTGATACAGCACTCTGGGAACAGCCTATTTGTTGAGAAATTTCTTTCTGGGTCTTACCCTCTTGCTTGAGGGTGTCAATGATGGCCTTCTTGACATCTGTCAGGTCGCTAGTCTTACCCATGATGGGGGTTTTGAGTAATGAACCAGGCAGGGAGTTTATAAAAGCCTCAGGTATCTTTTGCATGTGTTTAGAGTTAATTAGTTGATTCAGAAGATTCGGGTAATAGGTCGTTTAGAGAACCTTTTCTTGATATGCTAATTTATTGAGACAGGTTTTTTGGGTTATCAGGAGTTGTATGCCAAAATCATCAGTATTAAAACAATAAAAGACCTGACAAATTTCAGTTGGTGGATAATGAATCTATAATATATGAAAGTTTAATTGTAATCATTACATTATGGTAAATAATGAAATTTAACACTATATGCTAATTTTTTGAGAAGGACCTGTATAACCATCAACTATTCTCTTAGCCATGCAGCATAAGCTAGCTCTGACAATGTGTTTCAGTCAGGACCCACATTATATAGGGGACAGGAGTGGCTAACCATACTCAGCTGAGAGCCCAGACTCCCAACATAGCCGATTAACCCCTGTACTGCCAAAAGAAATTAACACTGTTTAAAAAAGAAGGTGAAGTGCTTCTTTTCATAGCAGGAGTAGGAGCAATCAGACGCTGCAGTCCTCTGGCTCTACTCTGTTGCGGTAACCCCATGACATAACCATTACACACCACACTAGGAACTACTCCATGTTAAATAATCTCTGGAGAAAGAGTTATCTATTGGGCAACATTCTCCCCAGAACCTAGAAGAGGTAATTTACATAAAGTGATAAAAGATTATTTATCAACAACAAGGTACCTGATAAGAGACACTTTTACAGCAGTCTATAACCTGTATGCTCATATTAATAGTTTAGATAAGTCAAATGTGGTGACAGATTCCCATTAAATGGCACTATTAGAGATTGACAGCGGCATGTAAGTGGTTAAACAGCAGTGATTGATGTTAGGTCTGATCACTACTGTTACAGATAAGTATTGACTGTATAACAAAACCTTCAACTTCCGTGTATAGAGGTGACGCTGCTCCTAATTCCGTGCCACATGTATGTACCTCACATGTACGGCTAATGTTGGGAAGGGATTATTTTGAAAAAGTCCACAGCTGCTTTCTGTAGTTCACAAAAGGGGAGACAACAGCTGTCAAAATTATTTTAAATCTGCACAAGCATTTCTTCCATTGTATGTTATGTATGTATACATACAACATCCACACTTTAAAAAAAAAATGTTGATAGGTGGGTACGTGTTAATTTGAAACGCTGGTACAGTAAGATTGGACGTTGTAGCTACAAGAACCAGACAATAGGTAGATGTGGAAGAAAAAGATAGGCAATAAACTCAATACTGATTTAAAAAAAAAATTTCTATTCTTATCACCTCCTCCATGTATCAAGAATTTAATTTTCAAGATAACACCTTAACCACACCCTTCTCTCTACAAGGAACACCTCTCTGTGACAAGTGCTGTCTGATTATAATCACAATTTATTAGACCCATGGAGTTTAATGGATTAATTCACACATCCATGAAAATTTCGGATCAGAGTGGGAGATTCTTTAGACTCAAAGCATGTCCTATTCTGCAAAAAGTTAAGTTTACCTCGTGTAATTTTTTAAAAAGGCTGATAATTCAGATCCAACATGGATGTTAAACAAGGACAAAATGGATGACACAGTGGTAGATTTGATTTACCTTAAAGGTGACCTGTCACCATTAAATTAATCTCCTAACTACTAAAGGCATATCTTTAATGCATACATTTTCTTGCACTGTTTAATTTGCATATTCTAGAGTAATTAATTTATCATTTTAATCCCAAGTGCAGTGGGTGGACACTTCATGTCCGCTTCCTTATTTCGCTTCCTGCTTTCAGTCTTTGACTGACAGGTCACCCTTGTCTCTTCCCCCTGCCCAAGATTCTGCACAGCGCTAAATCATTGCCCACGCAGAAGCTTGGGCAGGGAAGAGAGCGGTGTTATACCGATCCAATCAGTAAGTTCTTTTCTGAATTCTAGACGAATCAGCTGACCTCTACTAAAGAATGTCTGCCTGATAAAATTGTATTTATTCTATTTTTAAGATAAAGTGTCATGGACTCTTGTTTATCTGCTTTGGGTTTTTGATAAGAGGAGTGCACTATGAATCTAACATTTTAAGTTCTAAACTTTATTAGATGGGAACAACCCACAAGTCCAGCCATATTGACAATATTTGACCCAGTAGTCACACAGATTCTTGCACATACTCATTTTTAAGGTATCCAACATATAAACATTAAGAATTTTACTAATTATTGAAAATGTTTTTATTCAAGCAACTTACTTTAGGTACAGCATAGTTGATGAATACTGTTACTTAGAGGGGTACAATAAGCTTGGTAGTTGTAGCTCACACATGGTTGGTTAGTACTTCTAAACAGCAATATGAACTTTAACTTTAGATTTGTTGGTCGGTCTACTGAGGGAGGACATGAAACTATAGTTATGTATTAAGCAACTTTGTTCCCCTGTAACAACTACTACCTTCCATTCTTCACACAGCAGAGAGAAGTACCGTACCTTATTGGGTCCATCACTAGAGCTGTTCTCTTGTACAGGGCTGTGTACAGACTCAAGCTTCTATTTAGTTACTGGCAATCACTTCACTGCTGACAACGTCTCGGTATTGTGAACAAGTCCAAAAAGTGTGGCAATGTAAGAATTGTGTATAGTTTGTAAATTTACATAACTTGTCTGCAGCCTTTGACCCACCAGGATTTGTCAGACTACATTGCAAGACATGAAAGCTCAGGACTGTTAGGCATGCTTACACGTTTGGTTTCACAACAGGTGGAAAGCAACTGAGCACTGAAAGCACATATTAAAGAATATAAAATTAAATATTGATACATCAGTAAATTACCCAGCACCAAGGCATTGTAGTCTAGTGATATTCTTAATTGTCTACTTACAGGTGGTTTAAAATGTAAGAATTTACTTAAGAATAAGTAAAAATTGAAGCAATGTATTTTCAAGCAATAGCTGTATACATTAACACATGGTCAATAGCAAGACTGTAATTCAGTAATGAGTATTGCTGCAGGGAGAGTACATAATATAATAAAATGATATAAAGTGCTAGTGCTGGAATAATCAAGTGTTGGAGACTGCTGAATGTAACTAACCTGATTGAGAAAATGGCAATATATATATCTGCAAATGCTTAGCTAATAATGCATCAAGCCAAAAGAGACACCCTTTTGAAACGTGCGTCGGCGCTGCTGGTGTGATACTCCACATGATGAAATATGGGTAAGAGTTAACTAGGGATGTCTCCTTTGGCTGAATGCAATATTAGCTAAGCCCTTCCAATATTATGTATAGTACTACTACATATTGCTTGTTTTCTTATGTATTAATGACTACTACTCATATACTGCCATTTTCTCAATCAGGTTAGTTACATTCAGCAGTCACCATGACTTTATTATTCCAGCACTAGCACTTTATAACATTCTATTATATTATGTACTCTAACATCTGAGTTTTGCTATTGACTATGTCTATACCTACGCTTATATATATATATGTATGCCTTTTGTTATGTGCATCTAATACAATTTTGTTACATTTTATTGGTGATTTACTCCATGTCTTCAATATTTAAACTCTATGTTGGCAGTGTCCATAATGTTTACTTCTTTAGGCCCTCCTATTTGGTGTAGGGTCTTATTTACATTGTTTACTATACTTTGTTCTGTTGATACTGTTTCAATTTTATTAACCATGCCGAGAGCTGTTTTTTCCCCTACATCACCAATCTCAAGCCATTATGTCTTTCTGTATTAATCGAGATGCTGAAACCTGTATTTATTAATTGTAAAAATAAAAACATGGACTAGCACCTTCGAACATTATAAAGTAAGTGTGAAAAGGTGCAAACCGCCATGACTGGAATTGTATTTACTGATGGGTTATAAAGTCCACCTTTTTTTCTCTAAGGATGCTTTCACACGACGCTTTGTCCCATGTTGATTGCTTCAACCCCACCGCAAAACAGGATTTGAGAGTATGCGCCAAAGGGGCCATTGCCTATCATGGTGCTGACAGAGTCAACGTGTGCTCTTTTGTGACACCCTGACACTGTCTACTTCAGGTGATTGTCCACCTCCACACATTCACTCAGTCGGCACCATTATAGTCAATGGCCCTGTTGTGGCACATGCACGAATCCCAGACAAGGGACCACTGAACATAGGAAATAACACTGTGAAAAGGCCATAAGCTTTGATACGAATTGAAGTTATAAGATTGTGTGCTTGGAGAAAACATGCTTGAGTGATTATGGAGCATAAACTAGAACTGAGTTATTACCACTGTCCAACACCGCAACAGAGCCATCTTCCAACACAGCTAATGCCACTGGGTAAGACAGGCCACTAGCAACAACATGCTTTATGGTATTAAAGCCTTGCATTCTCTGAAGGCAAATGACACATCTATTATTAATGTCTGCTAATAAAATATTACCTGACTGATCAAATGTCACTCCAGAGGTATGTACAGCTAAAGGTAAAAGCAAACTCAAGCTGAAACTATCAATTTGTTTTAACAGTTTCATCTCATTACTAAACAGTTTCATGCAGGTACTGGAGTCCCTGCGGTTCTTTGTTAGGTGTTCCACCACAATAACTTCTCCACTTGTCTGGCACACAGCAATTTCTCTGGGATGGCTCAAATGTGAACATATTTCTAAACACTTTTGGATGTTTCCATTGGCAAAGTCAATACCTAAAAGAACAAGATTTCCATTGTCGGGATCAGAGACTATAACTTCATTTTTAGAGGTTATGCCCAAGCCCCAGGGCAAGCTGAATGGCTGTCTAACTACTAACTCACACATCCCGGACTGACTGAATACCTTAAGGGATTGATCTCCTGCATCTGTCACAATTATGAGGCCATCAAATGTTACTGCTACATCAGCTGGGTAAATAACAGCATTTTCGGAACCCGCTTTTGTCCCAGTTTGTTGCAAGCACTTTCCATTCATTGTAAATCTGGCAATTCTTTTCTTTCCATCATGTGACACAACCAAGCACTTGGATTTGGTGCAGAAAGCAATGCCATTTGGATTAAAAAGTACACCCCAACCACCAAATGACATGGTAAGGTTAAAACTTGCAGATTTAAGTTTTGATACTGAACTTCTGGCACAGTCTGCAGATGAAGCTTCAGGCTGATCTGGAACCACACGCCCCAAGATGTCCAATAGATGTAGAATAGGGAGGCATACACTTGTCTCTTGTTTTCGGCAAGTTTTACGACAAAATGGGCACTCTAGCCTCTGATTTCCAGGGAGACAGAGCGATGACACACAGCCTTGACATATAATATGGCCACATGGAAGGTTTTTGGGCCTATATCGTTGCTGTTGTCTGTACTTTTCAAAACAGACCTTGCATTCAAGTAAGTTCATTTCTGTTTCCTCCAAGAAATCCTTCATAGTTCGGATTCCTCTTTGCGCCGGTGATGACATTGCATGCAGCAGTAATCCTTACCAGTATTGTAAAGCTGGTCACGCTGGAAGATATCACATGACCAAGCCATCTGAAAGTGTCATCAGTCCTATTTAAAGCCCTGTGAGCAAGCGCTCGCAGTATCTTGTTATATTCTGCCATCTATTGGACGAAAGGAAGAAATGCGAAGAACAAAAATGGAGTGATTACCTGCTTTGTCTGTCTATTCAGAAATATATTTGCAAGTTTTTGGATCACATTGGCCCCATAATAAGACTAGCTTACAAATAAGTGACTGATATAAGAATTGGTCATAAATCCAGGTGTTGGCCTCTGGGCCTTTTTTTTTTTTTTACACACAAGTATTTAGACGCATTGTTCAGCTTTTTTTCTTGGATCCTGGGACAGCATGTTATAAAAATAAAAAAATTGCATATTTGTCTTCCGATCCCTCTGCTGTCCCTTTCCAACACATTTACTAGTGAGGTGACAGCTACATCATTTCAGAAAACACACTTAAAGGGAACCTGTCACCCCCCTCAGGCGTTTGTAACCAAAAGAGCCACCTTGTGCAGCACAAATGCTGCATTCTGACAAGGTGGCTCTTTTAGTTATGATGCCTGTACACGCTGAAATAATGACTTATAAAATGTGCCCCCTCATACCGTGAAATGTTCCCGGAGGCGGGTCTTTCCCTCCTAATCAGACGCAGCACAGCAGTCACTCCGGACCTGTGGGCACCGGGCGCTGCCTCCTCTTGCTTCATCAGCATCCCTGGCACCTGCGCTGTAAGTACGAAGGGCAGTGCAACTGCGCATGCCCGGAAAAAAAACTTAATGCGCAGGCGCCGGGGACGATAATGCAGCAAGAGGAGGCGGCGCCCGACACGCACAGGTCCAGAATGACTGCTGTGCTGCGTCTGATTAGGAGGGAAAGACCTGCCTCCGGGAACATTTCACGGTATGAGGGGGGCACATTTTATAAGTCATTATTTCAGCGTGTGCAGGCATCATAACTAAAAGAGCCACCTTGTCAGAATGCAGCATTTGTGCTGCACAACGTGGCTCTATTAGTTACAAACGCCTGAGGGGGGTGACAGGTTCCCTTTAAGATTCCGATCGGAGACCAAGCCACATGGGTTCTAGTTAAAAATGCTAGTCCCCGGCTGCTTCTCCCCGCCCGCTCTCCTTGAGTGACGCTTTTGTGAATAAGGAGAGAATTGTCAGTCATTGGCAGCGGTGAGGGAGAAGTCACCAAGGAGTGACCTATTCGACTAGTCTACCTTATGTCTCTGTCCCTAACAGCATTTAAAGTATATTTTTTCTCTGAAACACTCCAAAACAAAACAAGCATACACAATGGGTTTGATTAAAGATGTCTAAATTTTAGGCTCTGTGCATACATCCCTGTGTTCTGTTCCAAACTTGAAAGCCTCATATACAGTATCTGGTACATACAGAATGTGACACATACATGTGCAAATGCAGTGTTAGACCATGCAAACTTAGACTTGACAGTCTTATAAGGTTATAACCAATAAAACAAGTTATCCCCTATCTACAGGGTAGGAGATAACTTGCCAATCGCTGGATTCTGATTGCTTCAACCACTGCAGTCCTGTGCGCATTGAGGTCAAGTATGCGAACCTTCACTCCGTGCAGGACGGGGCTGCAAATCTCTATTCTTGGGGTTCCAGACTACTTTCTTAGACGTTCCAGTGATCAGACCCCCTGCAATCAACAAGCTACCCCTATCCAAAGGATAACTTGTTATTTTAGAAGTAACTTTTTGAAATGCACCACAGTAGTTCATGCTGCAGGATAAATCTGGCACTTCTTCAGACTGTCTAGTCAAACTTATTATTAACTGTTAATTTACTTTGTTTGATGAATTTCCTTTCACAGACTGATCAGACCTTCTTTTCTTCAATGCCGATGGAGGAGTATGTGACCATCTGACGGACTGGTCTGGTCACATGTTCCTTCACCAGCAGCCATTATATGTACATAAGTGTTTGTGAAGAAAGCCGCGCTAAGGAGAGAAAGTGGACACCCCCATTAGGCCGCACTTTACATAGCAAGAGGTGACTTGCATTGTAATCTGTAGTGCCAGTATTTTTAAGTTAATGTTTCTAACCTCTATTGTTGGGTAAAATACATGTGGTCCAGCAAGAAGCCAGTAACTGGTTAACACTTTATGCTGGACGGTGTTCACTGCTGTTCAACTGTTTTGGCTTTGTGTTATGCACATTAGGTCTCACTGATGAGCCAATGGCAGGCAGGTCAGCAGGCCAATTTCTGAGCACAGCACCCCATATAATCTTCTCCTGACACACTGTCCTTGGGAGTTAAGTTTATATTTACCACAGTTGTTTCTTATGTTGATCCTTACTGCTGACCCTGGACTGGAATAGGCCTCTGTTTGCCTCACAATTCTGTCCTTTTGGTCCTGAAATCAGCAATCCATCTTACTACATCCTTTCTTACTGATTTCATCTTTGGCTCCATCCCGTTGTTATTGACCTGGCTTATTGATTGCTTTAATCAAACTTGTTCCACCATCCGGTGTTTACTTTGTGTTTTAAATCCAGATCTTTGCATAGGGTAAAAGGGAGAAGGCCAGGGTGGTTCTTGGACCTGTTAAGAGGAGCAACATGCACCAAGTCTGTCTGTGTAAGCACTGTTACTCACCTGTCTCGGCTCCAGGGCCGGGCCCTTCTCCATTCACCTATTTCCACCAGCCTTTGCTGTTACTCACACTGGCTTTCTCAAGTAGCCCAACAAACTCCTATGACATCACCCTAAGCCTTTGAAGCCCGACTCTGGCAGCCATGTGTGTCCGAGTATTTAGTAAGCTTTGCATTCAATTACCTTGTGCTTTGGAGTTTGATTCACCATTGAGTTCTCTCAGCTAGCAATAATTCCTTCATTAAACTCCCATTTGTTTCTCTACTATCTGCATTTATTTCCTGCCGCAGACCTGTTTCTTTAACCCTTTGTCTGCTCTGCTGTAAGCATAAACTCTTCTCTTGTGATGTTCACACTACACATTCTACATATCGTCTCTATGATCAAGTACTCCATTTGACTTTTCATTGCTGCAGCCACCCTACCAAAGACCAACTTCTTCTGCTAAGATACAACTCTGTCTTTAACCATTTATTTTCTGCAAGTTCTGGTCATTCCTGGTAAATGTGCCATCCTTCAAGTCTTGTTTGCTGTGCCATTGCCTTTGTCTGCCTGACCTACTGCGTACAGATTCCACCTCACCAGGTGAGCCCATAACAAGCCCTTTTTTAGAGTAGATAGATTTCCACGTAGAGTTCCCAATAACATTGATATTCTTGCAGAATGTAAAAGAAATTGATAACATCTCATGCACTACACTGTCACTGTAAACCACTGTGGATTTTCCATCAGGAAAATTGGGACAAACTCTGCTGCATTTATACTTTACATAAAAAAGCAAGACTGTCTGCAAGCGCATGTAACCATATCTCAAAAATTATTATAGGTGTTGTTTCATCTTATGAAATGGGTGAAATTGCAAACTTCTTATAAAAACAAGAAACATTGTTCTTGAGAATAGAGAGGAATTTTAACGAGGTAAATTGCAGACAGACTATTTAAAACTATAGTGTACTGGTCATTGCCAAAGTTATTGGCCACCTTGTAGGTGTATATGTTGCTCTGGAGGTGGCCAGATCGAACCAGCTTTAGAGGCCGCAAGTAGGCTTGAGCGAAACGGATCGGACACATTCAAAAGTCGCCGACTTTTGGCAAAGTCGGGTTTCATGAAACCCGACCCTAGTGTGGGATCGGCCATGCGGTCGACGATCTTCGCGCCAAAGTCGAGTTTCGTATGACGCGTTTGGCACCATTTTTTCAGCCAATGAAGGAGCGTGGGCAGAGTGATGACATAGGTCTTAGGGGTGTGCACGCCTATCGCCATCTTCTCGCTTGTGCGCTGTAGCGATTTGCAATGTGTAACACCAGCTTTTCTGTTCAGGGACGGAGGAGAGAGAGAGAGGGAGAGGGAGAGAGAGAGAGAGGGAGAGGGAGATAGAGAGGAAGAGAGAGACTTTTTGCGATAATCGGCCGATTTCACTTGACTCGACTTTTGAGATAGTCGGGTTTCGCGAAACCCGACTCAACCCTAAAAAAGTAAAAGTCGCTATACCCTACCCACAAGTTCTTTCAATGCTATAAAAGCAAAAATGCCTCTGCTTGCAGCATCAGATAGCCTGCAGTTAGGGCCAGGGGCTCGGCCATGCACTGGTCCAATATATGTTTCTCTCTTCATACCACCTCTGAATATATGAACTTCAGACGACCTCTTTAAAGGGAATCTGTCACCTCCCCAAATCAACGGTGAGCTAAGCCCACCGGTTTCAGGGGCTTATCTACAGCATTCTGTAATGCTGTAGATAAGCCCCCGACGTATCCTAAAAGATGAGAAAAAAAGGTTATACTATACTCACCTGGACGGGCCGTCGATCTGATTGGCATCGCGGTCCAGGTCCGCGGCCTCCCATCTTCTTACGATGACGTCCTCTTCTGGTCTTCACGCTGCGGCTCTGGCGCAGGCGTACTTTGTCTGCCCTGTTGAGGGCAGAGCAAAGTACTGCATTGCTCAGGTGGCGGGAAAGGTTAGAGAGGCCTGGCGCCTGTGCATTGCAGTTCTTTGCTCTGCCCTCAACAGGGCAGACAAAGTACGCCTGCGCTGGAGCCGCAGCCTGAAGACAAGAAGAGGACATCATCTGATGAATATAGGAGGCGCCGGACCGGACCAGCAGCGGGACCGCCCCTGGGTGAGTATAATATAACCTCTTTTTCTCATCTTTCAGGTTACATCGGGGGCTTATCTACAGCATTACAGAATGCTGTAGATAAGCCCCTGATGCCGGTGGGCTTACCTCACCCTTGATTTTGGGGGTGACAGATTCCCTTTAAGGGAAAATAATACCAGAGGAATTCAATATATACTCAACATCCCATCACACAGTTTTCTGTAAATCTCGCAAGCTACATAAAATGCAAAATAAATATAGTAATGAAAAATAGGCAAAGTTGACGAACTGTAATTTATTGAAATTTAAAATATGAGAGTGATCTGCTCATTCAAATTTCCAAAGTAGTAATGACAACACTATGTAAAATATGTAGAAAAAAAAAAAGAGGTAGAATTAGGCTTTGGACACTTAAAGCCGGTATGTCATCTGATTTCACAATATTAATTGCATTTTAGTACATAGATCTTAGACTGGAAGAGGCTGCTGTACTTAACCCCTTCATGACCATGTGATTTTCCATTAACGCACTTTGTTTTTTTCCTTCCTTTTTCCCCCAAGAGCCATAACTTTATTATTTTTCTGTCAATATGGCCGTATGAGGACTTGTTTTTTGCAGGACTAGTTGCAATTTTCAGGGATGCCATAGATTTTACCATGTAGTGTACTGGAAAACAGGGAAAAAATTCCAAGTGTGGTGAAATAGCAAAAAAAGTGCAATTCCACAATTTTTTTTTTTTTTAACCATGTTAACTATGTGGTAAAACTGACCTGATGCCCTGGTGCACTGGCAATCAGGGTAATATACAAGTTTGATGACAGTTGTGATTTATCAGAAATCACAGCTGCCATCAAGCCGTAGGGTTAGTAATGGAGAGGTGTGAGTTAGACACCCTAACAACAAACCCAACAGTGAGAAGAAATAAATACACACACAGAGAAAAGTCCTTTAATTGTAAAAAGCACGCCCGACAATTACCATGGTTTACCCATTTATTAGCAAAAATAAAAGTAATCCACAAAGGTCCACTGTAAATCCACAATAAGGAGGTCCCATGACGATCTCTGACTCTGCTACATCCGGAGGCAGCGATGAGCGGTGATATCAGTAACTTGACTGCTCACCACAGCAGCCAGAACACACAGAGTATCAACTGGCGGTTCTGATGGTAACCTCTGAGTGTGCCGGCCATGTGTGACCTATGCACGTCACAGCAGCTGGATTCACACACACTACTCTCAGTGTGTTCCAGCTGCAGTGCTGAGTGATCAAGTTACTGAAGTCAACGCTCATTGCTGCTTCCGGATGTAGCAGAGTCGGAGATCTTCATGGGACCTCCTTATTGTGGATTTACACTGGACCCTTGTAGATTACTTTTTTTGCTAATAAATGGGTAAACCATGGTAATTATCGGAGTGTGTGGTTTACAATTATAGGAATTTTCTTTGTGTGTGTATTTATTTCTTCTCACTATGGGGTTAGTAATAGGGGTGTCTGACAGACATCTCTCCATTACTAACCACTGTGCTAAATGTCAGCAGACATTACAGAGCTGACATCAACCCCAAAACCATTACCCAGATTGCCACCACACCATGGCAATTTGGAAGAGACGTATTTAAGCTCCAAAATTGGCACATCTAATAGATGCGTCATTACTGGGGGTGGCTGAGGGCTGGTCTTACTGGTTTGGGAAGGTGCCAATATTGATGGCCCCTTCCCAGCCTTTTAATAACTCACAGCAGTCTGTGTAGTCTTTAATGGTTGTTAAAAAGGAGGACCCCCCCAAAAAATGAGGTTTGTTCCCCACCTTTTTAATCAGTAAAGGCTAGGTAGACAGCTGTGAGCTGTTATTAATAGGCTGGGAAGCTCCATGGATATTTGCCACTTCCCAGAATAATAAAATAAAACTAACCCCCCAGCTGTCGGCTTTCCTCAGATTGTTATTAAAAATAAGGGGGACCCCATGTCATTTTTCTAAATATCTGTGATTTGTATTCTTCATTCTATTACAGTACTTGTCACACTGACGGTGCACACAGAGGACATTTATGATACACATGACACTTACATATGCATGCCACATGGATGGTGTCACACGGACACGGACCTCACCGGTACTGGTTTTTTCAGCACCGGAATCACCAGGATGCATGAAGGGGGCTTTAGTCTAGGAGGGTAGGCAGAGGGTAAATACACTTGGATGGAGTTCTGTCACTCTCTAGCTGGATTAATAAATGCTCATTTTAATATTAAAATAGAGCCAATCTGAGAAAGATTTTCAATAGAAGTACATCAGCCTTGCATTTTAATAATGAGGTATGTGTCCAAATAAAACGGAATTAAGACTCCAGTTTTGGTGTGATGAGGTAAAGGTTTTCAAAATATAAATCTAGTCCCCATTGTTTCTGCTTGTCAGTAAGTGCATCAATCTTCTTCAGCAGTTTGAAAGTACAAGAAGGACCTGAAAGAGACAAAATACTGTAGGTTTAAGAATTAAAAAGTTATCTGTTAGAGTTAACCGGAGTCTTTTATTGTTTGATAAGCGCATCAGTTTTAGGCAGGATTCACATTTGCGTTCGGGAGCTTTGCAGAGGGCTGCGTACATCCTTCGTTAAGCCCCGCCCACTTCCACATACTTCTGCATGCGTCCTGCGTACCTATCTTTAACCCCTTTACCCCCAAGGGTGGTTTGCACGTTATGGACCGGGCCAATTTTTACAATTCTGACCACTGTCCCTTTATGAGGTTATAACTCTGGAACGCTTCAACGGATCCCGGTGATTCTGACATTGTTTTCTCGTGACATATTGTACTTCATGGTAGTGGTAAAATTTATTTGATATTGCCTGCGTTTATTTGTGAAAAAAACGGAAATATGGCGAAAATTTTGAAAATTTTGCAATTTTCCAACTTTGAATTTTTATGCAATTAAATCACAGATATATCACACAAAATACTTAATAAGTAACATTTCCCACATGTCTACTTTACATCAGCACAATTTTGGAACCAAAATTTTTTTTTGTTAGGGAGTTATAAGGGTTAAAATTTGACCAGCAATTTCTCATTTTTACAACACCATTTTATTTTAGGGACCACATCTCATTTGAAGTCATTTTGAGGGGTCTATATGATAGAAAATACCCAAGTGTGACACCATTCTAAAAACTGCACCCCTCAAGGTTCTCAAAACCACATTCAAGAAGTTTATTAACCCTTCAGGTGTTTCACAGGAATTTTTGGAATGTTTAAATAAAAATGAACATTTAACTTTTTTTCACCAAAAATTTACTTCAGCTCCAATTTGTTTTATTTTACCAAGGGTTACAAGAGAAAATGGACCCCAAACCTTGTCATACAATTTGTCCTGAGTACGCTGATACCCCATATGTGGCAGTAAACCACTGTTTGGGCGCATGACAGAGCTTGGAAGCGAAGGAGCGCCATTTGACTTTTCAATGCAAAATTGACTGGAATTGAGATGGGACGCCATGTTGCGTTTGGAGAGCCACTGATCTGCATAAACATTGAAAGCCCCCACAAGTGACACCATTTTGGAAAGTAGACCCCCTAAGGAACTTATCTAGATGTGTGGTGAGCACTTTGACCCACCACGTGCTTCACAGAAGTTTATAATGCAGAACCGTAAAAACAAAAAAACATTTTTTTTTCACAAAAATTATCTTTTCGCCCCCAATTTTTTATTTTCCCAATGGTAAGAGAAGAAATTGGAAACAAAAAGTTGTTGTACAATTTGTCCTGAGTACGCGGATAACCCATATGTGGGGTAAACCACTGTTTGGGCGCATGGGAGAGCTCGGAAGGGAAGAAGCGTAGTTTGACTTTTCAATGCAAAATTCACAGGAATTGAGATGGGACGCCATGTTGCGTTTGGAAAGCCATTGATGTGCCTAAACATTGAAACCCCCCACAAGTGACACCATTTTGGAAAGTAGACCCCCTAAGGAACTTATCTAGATGTGTGGTGAGCACAGTGACCCACCAAGAGCTTCACAGAAGTTTATAATGCAGAGCCGTAAAAATAAAACAAAATTTTTTTCCCACAAAAATTATCTTTTCGCCCCCAGTTTTATATTTTCCCGAGGAGAAATTGGACCCCAAAAGTTGTTGTCCAATTTGTCCTGAGTGCGCTGATGCCCCATATGTGGGGGGAACCACCGTTTGGGCGCATGGGAGGGCTCGGAAGGGAAGGAGCGCCATTTGGAATGCAGACTTAGATGGAATGGTCTGCAGGCGTCACATTGCGTTTGCAGAACCTCTAATGTACCTAAACAGTAGAAACCCCCCACAAGTGACCCCATATTGGAAACTAGACCCCCCCACGAACTTATCTAGATGTGTTGTGAGAACTTTGAGCCCTCAAGTGTTTCACTACAGTTTATAACGCAGAGCTGTGAAAATAAAAAAATCTTTTTTTTTCCCACAAAAATTATTTTTTAGCCCCCAGTTTTGTATTTTCCCAAGGGTAACAGGAGAAATTGGACCCCAAAAGTTGTTGTCCAATTTGTCCTGAGTACGCCGATACCCCATATGTTGGGGTAAACCCCTGTTTGGGCACACGGGAGAGCTCGGAAGGGAAGGAGCACTGTTTTACTTTTTCAATGCAGAATTGGCTGGAATTGAGATCGGACGCCATGTCGCGTTTGGAGAGCCCCTGATGTGTCTAAACAGTGGAAACCCCCAATTATAACTGAAACCCTAATCCAAACACACCCCTAACCCCAATTCCAACGGTAACCCTAACCACACCTCTAACCCAGACACACCCCTAACCCTAATCCCAACCCTATTCCCAACCGCAAATGTAATCCAAACCCTAACCCTAACTTTAGCCCCAACCCTAACTGTAGCCTTAACCCTAACTGTAGCCCTAACCCTAGCCCTAACCATAACCCTAGCCCTAACCCTAGCCATAACCCTAGCCCTAATGGGAAAATGGAAATAAATACATTTTTTTAATTTTTTTATTTTTCCCTAACTAAGGGGGTGATGAAGGGGGGTTTGATTTACTTTTATAGCGGGTTTTTTAGCGGATTTTTATGATTGGCAGCCGTCACACACTGAAAGACGCTTTTTATTGCAAAAAATATTTTTTTGCGTTACCTCATTTTGAGAGCTATAATTTTTCCATATTTGAGTCCACAGAGTCATGTGAGGTCTTGTTTTTTGCGGGACGAGTTGACGTTTTTATTGGTAACATTTTCGGGCACGTGACATTTTTTGATCGCTTTTTATTCCGATTTTTGTGAGGCAGAATTACCAAAAGCCAGCTATTCATGAATTTCTTTTGGGGGAGGAGTTTATACCGTTCCGCGTTTGGTAAAATTAATAAAGCAGTTTTACTCTTCGGGTCAGTACGATTACAGCGACACCTCATTTATATCTTTTTTTAATGTTTTGGCGCTTTTATACGATAGAAACTATTTTATAGAAAAAATAATTATTTTTGCATCGCTTTATTGTGAGGACTATAACTTTTTAATTTTTTTGCTGATGTTGCTGTATGGCGGCTCGTTTTTTGCGGGACAAGATGACGCTTTCAGCGGTACCATGGTTATTTATTTGTCTTTTTGATCGCGTGTTATTCCACTTTTTGTTCGGCGGTATGATAATAAAGCGTTGTTTTTTGCCTCTTTTTTTTCTTACGGTGTTTACTGAAGGGGTTAACTAGTGGGACAGTTTTATAGGTTGGGTCGTTACGGACGCGGCGATACTAAATATGTGCACTTTTATTGTTTTTTTTTTTTTATTTAGATAAAGAAATGTATTTATGGGAATAATAATTTGTTTTTGTTTTTTTTACACACTTGTAAAAAAATTTTTTAACTTGTTTACTTTGTCCCAGGGGGAGACAATACAGATCGGTGATCTGCCAGTTTGCACAGCACTCTGGCAGATCACTGATCTGTCTCAGAGCGCTGCAGCGTTACCAAGTGCCTACTCTGAGCAGGCACTTGGTAAGCCACCTCCCTCCCTGCAGGACCCGGATCCGCGGCCATCTTGGATCCGGGATTTGCTGCAGGGAGGAAGGTAGGAGACCCCCGGAGCAACGCGATCACATCGCATTGCTGCTGGGGTCTCAGGGAAGCCCACAGGGAGCCCCCTCCCTGCGTGATGCTTCCCTGCACCGCCGGCACATCGCTATCATGTTTGATCGCGGTGTGCCGGGGGTTAATGTGTCGGGGGCGGTCCGTGACCGCTCCTGGCACATAGTGCCGGATGTCAGCTGCGATAAGCAGCTGACACCCGGCCGCGATCGGCCGCGCTCCCCCCGTGAGCGCGGCCGATCGCCTATGACGTACTATTCCGTCCTTGGGAAGTAGGGCCCACCCCACATGGACGGAATAGTACGTCTAATGGCAGAAAGGCGTTAACATTGGGTAAGCAGGACATGCGGATGCGTCATTTTGACGTGCCCACCGACCACACGGGAACGCAACACGTTGCATTTTGTGTGGATGGCGGGTGCGTCAAAATGACGCATCCGAATAATCCGCATGTCCTGCGCACTGAATGTTAAAGACAGGTATGCAGGATGCATGCAGAAGTATGCGGGGCTCAAGGCTACATTCACATTAGCGTTTTGCGGGGCTGCGTCGGGTGCAGCCGCGGCGACGCATACGTCATGCGCCCCTATATTTAACATGGGGGCGCATGGACATGCGTTGTCTTGCGTTTTGTGACGCATGCGTCTTTTTGGGCGCAAGCGTCAGGGCGCAGAGGACGCAGCAAGTTGCATTTTTTTTTGCGTCCAAAATCATGCCAAAAAAGGACACATGCGTCACAAAATGATGCGTTTTGCATGCGTTCTTGTTTGCGTTGTGCGTTGCGTCGCCGACGTAGCCTAACAGAGGACGTACGCAGCTCTCCGCAAAGCCCTCGAACACAAATGTGAACTTAGCCTTACATCTTATATTCATCTCTGTTAAGCGAGTTTCTATGCACAGACAGTCCTGGATTAAGAAAATGGGCTTTGGTCATTGCTTGGAAGGTCAAGATCAAATGTGTACGAAACATTTTTCATCTATATTTTGTTTCTTGTGTTGGTATGACTGTTTTTGACATCCTTATGATATCCATTTTTCACATCCACGATAAAAATAACAACCCAAATTGGTTTCCTGTGTCATTTTTGAAAATTGTGGCTAAAACAATTGTTTTTAGCAATGTATATCGTTCATACATGTACAAAGAAGTTTATAGATATGGCTGAACATGACCCTTCATGCTTTGTTTTTCTTATTTTCACAGTTTTATCCAGTGCTCCCCCATTTATATTTCCTGAAATAGTAAGTTATTCCACATCTATTGTGCAGGGAATAACTCTGTGGTCACTGAATGTCCGACTAAGCTTTGGAACCAGAGAGCTGCTGGAAATAGAGGAGCACTGTGCTCGGCTATCTCTCCCAGTCCCAGAGACAATGAATGGAGGTCGAGCATGAACACCGTTGTTCCATTCAGGATGTAGTTCTGCAGAGCCTGCCTCTATGGTGTCAGAGCTCTGTTCTCGGGATCGCTGGGGGTTCTAGTGATTACACCCTCAATATTCAGTATGCTATACTCTATACTACACATAGAGAATAATTTACAATTTTGGGATTAGCTCTTTGAGTAATTTTGGCATTTTTAAGTGTAGAACATTTAATAGTGGTAAATTTAAATTTGACACATCTCTGCCCTAGCCTCAAACTTTTCTAGATCCATTTTTAATATAATCGTGCCAATCTTTGTGTTAATTACTTTAAACAGTTTCAATTCATATTATGATGTACAAAATCAAACTATCAGAAAAAAAATCAAAACATATGACATGCAATGACTCGTACCTGTTCCATTCTAGAACCAAACTTGCCAGAAAAAAATTGGATTAGACAGCCATGATCAATCTCTCAAGAATCCTTACAATTGCTGTATTATATATTTATTTTCATTGATATAATGCAGAAAAACAGATGTAATAAAGCCTTCTAATCTTATTAACCACAAAAAATGCTGATCTTATAAGATAATAGTTTTGGGTTGCGATGGGTACACTCGTCACTATGGGATGTCTTTTATGCTTTTTTTTAATCAAAATAGAGTTAACCAAGTCCCCTATGTTATTTACATGTACTAATACAATTTACTTGCTGTAGGGTATATGCTCATTTTTTGGGGCGAGAGAGGGGTTGGGGGATGGTTTGTCTGTGACATGGTCACAGCGTGAGTTGTGCTCTTATACTTTGCACGTATGCCAGTTTATAGTCCAGCTCATGTTTTGGATTATTAAATCACTTAGATGCCACAGTCAATCTTTAGTATTTAGAGGGAATCTAACACCTGGTTTTTGCTACCCCATCTGAGAGCAGGATTAACATGATCTGGCTCTTGGAAGGAGGGACAAAAAATGATGAAAGCAGAAAAATCTAAAATTGGCTCCAACAGAAAGGTGTTAGAAGACCTCAGCAGTATAAAACATGACTACTTTCTTCTAGAAACAAGGCCACACCTGTCCATTGTGTCTGGTATTGAACAAAGCCGAGATGACATAACTAGCGGACAGATGAGGCACTGTTTCTAGAAGAAAGGATCCATATTTTTGTTAATTCTGGAAACTCCATTTACAGTGCCACAAGTTGTTATAACTATTAATTTTACCAAATATCCACGAGCAATTACTTACCAAGAAAATTTTCTAGATCAGATTCAGGCACGTAAAAGGGAGGGCCTATTAAAAAGGAAGAAAAAAAAAAAAACCCAAAACAAACAGTTAAATTTCCATTGTAGTTTTCTACAGTAAAACATAGGTTAAGACCGACCATTTGTTATCTACACCACACAAAAAAAAAAAAAGTTCTTGATACAACTTTTTGGAGGAGGTTTGTTAATTTTCCCTGCATGGTATACAATGTATCCAGTTGAATACCAACAAGCAAATTAACATGTTCTCACCTCTATGCAGCTTTGGATCATATTCCACTGTTACAAGTAGGTACCGACAATCCTTAGCCATTAGAGACAAGATAACATTGGCATAACTGTGGGGAAAAAAAGAATACGTATAGTATGTCAATACATCGAGTAGGAATTTACTCTTACGAAAAAACAATGCAGCTAAACAGGATGATGAAAAAGTAATATTACATATCTGTTCATAAATAAGGGATAACTTTTATGCTTAGATAAGATTCCATGATGCTACAATCCCAAGCCTATGCTATTCAGATGCCACTATGTAAGCCAGACATGGTTGCATTAGGAAATGTAAATGTCTGTAGGCCAACACTGTACCAGATACATTGCCAGCTTTACAATACAGGCTTTTGTGTAGTACTTAGAGGGCTCATATATCAGCATAAAAGATGCTGACCCCTTAAAACCGTCCTGTCAGGTAGAGGTCAGGTTCTTGCGCTTTTTTGTTTTCCTCCCCTTCTTTCAAGAGATATAACATTTTTATTTCACTGTTGATATAAACTTACAAGGGCTTGGTTTTTGCAGGATGAATTGCAGATTTGTGTGACATCATTTTATCATGGGATGTATTAGAAAGTGGGGAAAAAATAGTCAAACAGTGGTGACAATGGAAAAAAAAAATCCAATTCCGCAAAATTTGGGGGTTGGGTGGGGTGGGGGGGGGGGGGGTTTGGCGATTTTGTCGGTGTTCATTATATGATAAAAATGACCTGCAATATAATTCTACCCGTCACTACGACAATGGTAAATAACACATTTTCCGAGCCCACATCAAAGAACTGGACACGACATATAACATAACAGTTCTTCATATGTCGGGAAGGGGTTAAGGGCTGGTTGTTGTTTTTTTCAAAGGGAATTGGTCATGTGAAAAAAAATGCTACTAACCTGCAAGTATGTGGTTACCCAGCAGGCTGAGACACCACACTGAGAGCCCAGCTGCTGGGAGGAAATTAACTTTATTCCCTCCGGCTGTCAGTCATAGATGCATGGCTTCAGTCATTGTTCAGTACATAGTCTGAAACCACGCCCTGCTCTGTGACTGACAGCCAGCGCAGCAATGCATCAATACAGAGTTGGCTGTCAATCAGTGCTGGGCTATGGTTTCAATCAATGCTCACTATATAATGAATGGTGACTGAAGACCTGCCTCTATGGCTAAAAACCAGAGGCTGCCAGGAGGAATAAAGTTCATTTTCTTCCAGCAGCAAGGTTGTCCGTATCTGCAAGTTAAGGGCAGAGCTATAACTTTTTTATTTTTCTGTCGACATAGGATGGCTTGTTTTTGAGGGACGAGTTGTAATTTTTATTGACACTGTTCATTACCAAATGTACCGAGAAACAAGAAAAAAATTATACGTGAAAAGGAATGATAAATAAAACTGAATTCCAGCATCATTTTCTTAATTTTTATTTTTACAGAGTTAATTGTGCAATTTAAATAATTTTGCCAACATAATTCTTCAGGTTACATAGTTACATAGTTACATAGTTATTAAGGTTGAAGGAAGACTATATGTCCATCTAGTTCAACCCATAGCCTAACCTAACATGCCCTAACATGTTGATCCAGAGGAAGGCAAAAAAACCCCATGTGCAAAGAGTAAGCTCCACATTGGGGAAAAAAAATTCCTTCCCGACTCCACATACGGCAATCAGACTAGTTCCCTGGATCAACGCCCTATCAAGGAATCTAGTGTATATACCCTGTAACATTATACTTTTTCAGAAAGGTATCCAGTCCCCTCTTAAATTTAAGTAATGAATCACTCATTACAACATCACATGGCAGAGAGTTCCATAGTCTCACTGCTCTTACAGTAAAGAATCCGTGTCTGTTATTATGCTTAAACCTTTTTTCCTCCAACCGCAGAGGATGCCCCCTTGTCCCTGTTTCAGGTCTATGATTAAAAAGATCATCAGAAAGGTCTTTGTACTGTCCCCTCATATATTTATACATTAAAATGAGATCACCCCTTAGTCTTCGTTTTTCCAAACTAAATAGCCCCAAGTGTAATAACCTATCTTGGTATTGCAGACCCCCCAGTCCTCTAATAACCTTGGTCGCTCTTCTCTGCACCCGCTCCAGTTCAGCTATGTCTTTCTTATACACCGGAGACCAGAACTGTGCACAGTATTCTAAGTGTGGTCGAACTAGTGACTTGTATAGAGGTAAAATTATATTCTCCTCATGAGCATCTATGCCTCTTTTAATGCATCCCATTATTTTATTTGCCTTTGTAGCAGCTGCCTGACACTGGCCACTGAATTTAAGTTTGTCATCCACCCATACACCCAGGTCTTTTTCATTGACGGTTTTGCCCAGAGTTTCAGAATTAAGCACATAATTATACATCTTATTACTTCTACCCAAGTGCATGACCTTACATTTATCCCCATTAAAGCTCATTTGCCATTTATCAGCCCAAGCTTCTAGTTTACATAAATCATCCTGTAATATAAAATTGTCCTCCTCTGTATTGATTACCCTGCAGAGTTTAGTGTCATCTGCAAATATTGAAATTCTACTCTGAATGCCCCCTACAAGGTCATTAATAAATATGTTAAAAAGAAGAGGGCCCAATACTGACCCCTGTGGTACCCCACTGCTAACCGCTACCCAGTCCGAGTGTGCTCCATTAATAACCACCCTTTGTTTCCTATCCCTGAGCCAGCTCTCAACCCACTTGCACATATTTTCCCCTATCCCCATTATTCTCATTTTATGTATCAACCTTTTGTGTGGCACCGTATCAAAAGCTTTTGAAAAGTCCATATACACTACATCCACTGGGTTCCCTTGGTCCAATCCGGAACTTACCTCTTCATAGAAACTGATCAAATTAGTCTGACATGAACGGTCCCTAGTAAACCCGTGCTGATACTGGGTCATGAGGTTATTCCTCTTCAGATACTCCAGTATAGCGTCCCTTAGAATGCCCTCCAGGATTTTACCCACAGTAGAGGTTAAGCTTACTGGCCTATAGTTTCCGAGTTCAGTTTTTGTTCCCTTTTTGAATATTGGCACCACATTTGCTATACGCCAGTCCTGTGGCACAGACCCTGTTATTATGGAGTCTTTAAAGATTAAAAATAATGGTCTATCAATGACTGTACTTAATTCCTGCAGTACTCGAGGGTGTATCCCATCCGGGCCCGGAGATTTGTCAATTTTAGTGATTTTTAGACGCCGCCGCACTTCCTGCTGGGTTAAGCAGGTGACATTTAATTGGGAATTTTTATCACTAGACATTTTGTCTGCCATGGGATTTTCTTGTGTAAATACTGATGAAAAAAAGTCATTTAGCATATTGGCTTTTTCCTCATCCTCATCCACCATCTCACCCAGACTATTTTTAAGGGGGCCAACACTATCATTTTTTAGTTTCTTACTATTTATGTAGTTAAAGAATATTTTAGGATTATTTTTACTCTCTCTGGCAATGAGTCTCTCTGTCTCAATCTTTGCTGCCTTGATTTGCTTTTTACAGAATTTATTTAATTTTCTGTATTTATTTAATGTCTCCTCACTACCTACTTCCTTTAATTCTCTAAATGCTTTCTTTTTGTCCCTTATTGCGCCCCTTACAGCTCTATTTAGCCATATTGGTTTCCTCCTATTTCTAATATGTTTATTCCCATACGGTATATACTGTGCACAGGTCCTATCCAGGATGCTAATAAACGTCTCCCATTTTCTCTGTGTATTTTTGTGTCTCAGGATATCGTCCCAGTTAATTGCACCAAGATCCTCTCTCATCCGTTGGAAATTTGCCCTCCTGAAGTTTAGTGTCCTTGTAACCCCTCTACTACACATCTTTTTAAAGGATACATGAAAACTTATTATTTTGTGATCGCTATTTCCCAAGTAACCCCCAACCCTTATATTTGATATGCGGTCTGGCCTGTTGGTTAATATTAGGTCTAGCAGTGCCCCCCTTCTTGTTGGGTCCTGAACCAGTTGTGAAAGGTAATTGTCTCTCATAATTGTCAAAAACCGATTACCTTTGCTGGAACTGCAGGTTTCTGTTCCCCAATCTATTTCAGGGTAGTTGAAGTCCCCCATAATAATGACTTCTCCTTGAGTCGCAGCTTCATCTATTTGCTTTACTAGGATATTCTCCATTGCTTCCATTATTTTTGGAGATTTATAACAAACCCCTATCAGTAATTTATTATTTTTTCCCCCTCCCCTTATCTCCACCCACAGGGATTCTACATTTTCATTAAATTCACCTATATTATCGCGCAGGATGGGTTTTAAGGATGATTTTACATATAGACACACCCCTCCCCCTCGCTTATCTGTACGGTCATTTCTGAACAGGCTATAGCCCTGCAAGTTAACAGCCCAGTCATGGCTCTCATCCAGCCAAGTTTCAGATATCCCCACCATGTCATAATTATGCTCCAACAACATTAGTTCTAATTCGTCCATTTTGTTGGCGAGGCTTCTGGCATTAGTATACATGCACTTTATGTTCCTCTCTATACTTCTATTTCTTAAATTATTAACTGTTCTGACCCCACCCCCCATGCCACCGCCACCCCCAACTTCCTTATTTGTGCCCAGGACTCTGTCTGCACTATCTTCCCCTCCTATAAAATGAATACCCTCCCCCCCAATTCCTAGTTTAAACACTCCTCCAACCTTCTAGCCATTCTCTCCCCCAGCACAGCTGCACCCTCCCCATTGAGGTGCAGCCCGTCCCTAGCGTAGAGCCTGTAGCCAACTGAGAAGTCGGCCCAGTTCTGCAGGAACCCAAACCCCTCTTTCCTACACCAATTCTTGAGCCACTTATTAACCTCCCTAATCTCCCGTTGCCTCTCTGGCGTGGCACGTGGTACCGGCAGTATTTCGGAAAATACCACGTTGGAGGTCCTTGCTTTCAGCTTGCAGCCTAATTCCCTGAAATCATCTTTAAGGACCTTCCACCTACCTCTAACTTTGTCATTAGTGCCAATGTGCACCATGACCGCTGGGTCCTCACCAGCCCCTCCCAATAATCTGTCCACCCGATCAGCGATGTGACTCGAGCGCCAGGTAGGCAGCACACCGTTCGACGATCCCTGTCTTTGTGACAGATTGCCCTATCTGTTCCCCTAATAATTGAGTCGCCCACTACCAGCACCTGTCTGGCCTGCCCTGCTCTCCTATTTCCCTCCTTACTGGAGCAGTCACTCCTCCGGCTTTCAGAGGACATGCCTGGCTGCAGCAGTGCTACCCCTGTACTGGCACCCCCCTCATCTGCCAACTTAGCAAACTTATTGGGGTGTTCCAGATCAGGACTAGCCTCCCTGGCACTCTTCCCTCTACCCCGCTTCCTAACTGTCACCCAGCTTGCTACTTCATTGTCCTGCAGCTCCATCCCACCATCCCCCCCCTCATCTGTCCCATTGAGCGTCTGCTCCGTGAGCAGAAGACTCCTCTCCATGTTGTCTATGGATCTCAGTGTTGCCAGCTGCACATTTAGAGTCAGAATCTGGGTTTCCAAATGCACAACGTGCTCACATCTCGCACAGCAGTATGCACCCTCGATCGGCTGCTCAAGGACTGCATACATGTGGCAAGATGTGCACTGGATGGCATTAACAATCGTGGAGCACATTTCCTAATGGGGATTGCACCAGACAGAACAGTTCAATAAAAAAAAAAAATAAATACAAAGTATTAATAAAAATCAGACAGCAATTCATTTATTCCTCCCCTGAAAACTCCCTGACTCCAAAGTCACTGAATCACAAGTCACACTTACCGCCGTCCACACTTACGCTCTGGTCACACTCAGCTCGCTCACACTCGCTCTGCTGAAGATTTATAGAGATTTTTTTTTTTTTTTCCTAGTTCCCCTCAACAGCAATCAACCTTGCTGTTCAAATGCACTTCCAAAAAGGACTTGAGCCCCAAACAGCTGCCCCTTATAAACCCTTAACTATGAGCCCCCACCCTAAGTTAACCCTTATGAATATAGCTACCCCCAATTCAGCAACTCACACCAATTCACACAGGTATTTGTTAAAGGCTTTCCAAATACCTCTTCACTGAATCACAAGTCACACTTACCGCCGTCCACACTTACGCTCTGGTCACACTCAGCTCGCTCACACTCGCTCTGCTGAAGATTTATAGAGATTTTTTTTTTTTTCTCCTAGTTCCCCTCAACAGCAATCAACCTTGCTGTTCAAATGCACTTCCAAAAAGGACTTGAGCCCCAAACAGCTGCCCCTTATAAACCCTTAACTATGAGCCCCCACCCTAAGTTAACCCTTATGAATATAGCTACCCCCAATTCAGCAACTCACACCAATTCACACAGGTATTTGTTAAAGGCTTTCCAAATACCTCTTCACTGAATCACAAGTCACACTTACCACCGTCCACACTTACGCTCTGGTCACACTCAGCTCGCTCACACTCGCTCTGCTGAAGATTTATAGAGATTTTTTTTTTTCCTAGTTCCCCTCAACAGCAATCAACCTTGCTGTTCAAATGCACTTCCAAAAAGGAAGGTTGGCATGATTATTTTATTACGAATTCAATCTCATTTTGAGGTACATAGTATTAGCCGCTCCAGATAAGGCACATCCATAAAATGCACCAATTCTGGTTTATCCTCGCTCTTCCCACTTGTCCTAGTGCGGTGGTAAGTGGGGTGATAGGGTTGGGGGTTGATGTCACCTTTGTATTGTCAGGTTACATCAAGCCCAGGGGTTAGTAATGGAGAGGCGTCTATAAGACACCCCCAATACTAACCCCATAGTCATATTGTAAATAAAAAACACCCTGAATATTACAAAATAGCTTAGATTATGGCCTCAAATAGATAGGGGATTAAGACAAAAATGACTTTGCATTCAGACCACCACTTTAAGCATCCAAAGTTTTTTTACGCTGACAGATTTGACAGTATTAAAATGTATTCATCTTTTTAGGGAGCTTTCAAAATAACAAAGAATAGCACCATTTCTGCCCATTATATGCCTTTTATCCTATATTTTTCATCAGTTTTACCCTCTCTATCTCTAATTTCAATTGTTTGTGAGCTATGCGAGACATGAAAGACATTATATAGCAGCACTAAGCTGTGTGGCTGTGAATCCAGCACTGAAGTGAAATAAATTTGCTAGTAGCTGCAGCTCAACTTTCCGGTATCAGCCTAAATTCTCACTGTGCCTAGTGCTCCTCACTTCTCCTCCCCTTCCTTAGAGAGTTTTATATGCTGTGTAACCTGACCTCTTACTGTTTAAATTTACATAAGAGGGAACCTGTCACATGAAAAACACCACTAACCTGCAGACATGGGGTTAAAGTGCAGGCTAAAAGAGTTCTGAACTTGCCTGCATTTACAGTCCTGCTCCCGGGAGGAAATTAACTTTATTCCTCCCTCCAGCTTTAGGTATTTTGTCATATGGATGATGCCGCGCACAGCTTCGGTCACAGCTCTGTGTATAGAGAGCAGCGGCTGTAACCAAGCCCCCTGCACTAACTGACTAATGCTGAGAGCCGTCAGTAAGTGCAGGGGGCACGGTTACAGCAGCCGCTCTATACACAGAGCAGTGAATGAAACTGTCCTATGACTGATACCGAAAGTTGGCGAGAAGAATAAAGTTCATTTCCTTCCAGCAGCAGTGCTCTAAAAATGGGCAACAGGCAGGTTAAGAATGCTATTAACCTGCAGATTAACCCCATATCTGCAAGTAAATAGCGTTTTTTCAAGTGACAAGTTCCCTTTAAATAGAACAAGACCCTTTAAGTTTGTGGAAACAACAGTGACCATTTATGCATTTTATGCCTTCAAGATGAATTAATTGAAGAACAATTCAGATCTTTTTCTTTACCATTACGCATACAGAAAATACATAGCTATATACGGTAAATAGGTTATATAATTACACACATTAACTAACCGTTCTCGGTCTTTTGGGTTCACAGCAACAAATGCTCCTCGGTCCCACATTCCATCAAACCTTCCAATGACCGAGCTACAGATGACACAAAATCATTACAAACATAGTCCATTTTACATTCATGTATTGCTATACATCACCAAAGTCAGATACTCAAGATACCATACTTTTTATGTTAAGAAAGCAATATCGCTAAAAGTTTGGTTCTGGTATCCGGTGAATAATCTTATGGAGTGAATACTTACTGAGAAACGTCATAAATACTGCAGCTGTACAATGCAATGTTCCCAGATACACTCTGAAATCAAATAATATGGATATAAAATATATATAAAAGAGGGTTTCCCACACTTATAACTGCTACCTGACTACTGTATTAAAGTCACCAAGCCCCCCAAGAATTGCCATTCCAGGTCTGATATTGATATTTCCTATCTTCAGTGGCAATTTGCCTTAAATCATTTTTTTCAGGGGGTTCTTTTGACAATCTAACATCTACAAACAATATCAGGTAGCCTTAAAGGGAATCTGTCACCTCATATTTCGTATATAAACTGCGGTCATCTCCATCAGGGGCTTATCAACAGCATTCTGTAATGCTAACCCTATATACCAGACCACATACACAACCAAACATAAAATTAATGGGGTGCCCGGTGTAGCAATATGGTTCAGTGCACACATATAAGAAAACTAATGAAGAACATAAGCACCAAAAAGAACCAAAAATTATATTAAAATAAACAACTTTATTAAATAGAGGGAGATAACAGGGACTCACCAAAAGGTGGCAGAGCAATCCCCAAACGGCAATACACATCAAGTACCAATAATGTAATATAGTCCGCTCCAAAGTGTCAATGCTTATGTGCAAAAAATATATGTGCATGTATAATTATAACCACACCATTTATAGAGAACGCAATAGACACCATAAAAAAGACACCGGAAGAAGACACGTAGTCGAAACGCCCGTTGGGGCGTGTGATGGTGCGGTCCCTCAGGTAATATGCTTGTCATGCTCTGTCACTAGTCAGGTTCCCTTCTCACTTGTATGCCTTAATTTGGCACTTTTTGATGAGATTTTATGGTGTCTATTGCATTCTCTATAAATGGTGTGGTTATAATTATACATGCACATATATTTCTTGCACATAAGCATTGACACTTTGGAGCGGACTATTTTACATTATTGGTACTTGATGTGCATTGCCGTTTGGGGATTGCTCTGCCACCTTTTGGTGAGTCCCTGTTATCTCCCTGTTATTTCTTTTTTACTATTGTACTACTCTCTATTTAATAAAGTTGTTTATTTTAATATAATTTTTGGTTCTTTTTGGTGCTTATGTTCTTCATTGGTTTTCTAGCATTCTGTAATGCTGTAGATAAGCCCCTGATGTAACCTGAAAGATAAGAAAAACAAGTTAGATTATACTCACCCAGGGGCGGTCCTGGTTCGGTCCGATGGGCGTCGCAGTCCGGCGCCTCCTATCTTCTACGATGACGTCCTCTTCTTTGCTTCCTGCCACGGCTCCTGCCGAGGCGTACTTTGTCTGCCCTGTTGAAGGCAGAGCAAAGTACTGCAGTGCGCAGGCGCCGGGAAACGTCAGAGAGGCCCAACGCCCATCGGACCGGAACGAACCGGGGCCGCGCCTGGGTGAGTATAATCTAACTTGTTTGTCTCATCTTTCAGGTTACATCGGGGGCTTATCTACAGCATTACGGAATGCTGTAGATAAGCCCCTGATGGTGGTGGCCGCAGTTTATATAGGAAATATGAGGTGACAGATTCCCTTTAAGTGAGTTGTTCAGGTTTGGCATGAAAATCTGCAGTCACTCTATGCGAGTGCAAACTCTCGAATTCTCTGGGTGTGCACACTGCACTGTCAGGATTCTCTGATGCCAGCATGGAGACTAGGCGGTCACATGATCATGAGTATGCAATTTGGATATATTCGGTCACATGCTGAATAGACATGCTTGGCCTCATCCAATTCACTTGTTTTGAGCAAGGCTGCACACGTCTTGTTGGAATGAGGAAAAAAGCTTGCAAATTGCATACTTGAGGTCATGTGACTACCAGCTCTTGCTGCCAACACAGGAAAATCCTGACAGCGAGTGATGAGCTGTTAGGATTTTATAAATCTGCAGTGATGCAAAGTGACTGCAGACTTTTACCCCAAACCTGGACAACTCATTTAAGGTCCATTTGCACTGCATGATCATCATTAACGCTTGTTTCACAATAATCTTGCAGTGTGAACGATCACCAGGCGAACGAGCAAAACACTTGTTCGTTGGGTGAAATGATTTTTTGGTTTGCACAAAAGATAGTCATTCTTGGCAGCGCTTTACCATCTAATCAGGACTTGCACTGCAGAGAACAATGGCAGCCTATATGCACTAAACAATCTATTACAGATTGTTCAATGTTCATCCGACTTTCAACCTGTGTAAACAGGCTATTAAACGACCAATTGGCACGCACATTACCAGTTAGGCTACTTTCACACTAGCGTCGGTACCAGGCCGTCGCCATGCGTCGAAGCGACGTACCGATGCAAACTGTGAAAAAAATGAACAACGGGGGCAGCGGATGCAGTTTTACAACACATCCGCTGCCCCATTGTAAGGTCCGGGGAGGAGGGGGCGGAGTTCCGGCCACGCATGCGCGGTTGGAAATTGCAGACCCGACGCTCAAAAAAACGTTACATGTAATTTTTTTGTGCCGACGGTGCGCCAAAACACGACGCATCCGTCGCACGACGGATGCGACGTGTGTCGATACGTCGCAGTGCGCCGCTAATGAAAGTCTATGGAGAAAAAACGCATCCTGCGGGCAACTTTGCAAGATGCGTTTTTACTCCAAAACGACGCATTGCGACGTACGTAAAATAACGCTAGTGTGAAAGTACCCTGTGCATTGCGCAGTGCAAATGGAGCCAGAGGTTAGAATAGCATAACTCCAATAACAATATAATAAGGATATGATCACATTACTCCTGAAATATATACTGAAAAATAAACTACAGATATCTTTAAATTGGAACTAGATACAAAAAATGAAAAGACATTAAAAACAGCTATGCACTCAGTCATGTACCTGTCAGTTTTATTAAAATGAATTCAATTACAAGGTCAAAGACAGTAAAGAAAAGCATTTAAAATCTGATATACTGCACTATTAATACTGACAAATATTTGTGTTCTGTATCCATACTTCCCCAAAAATAAAGAACATGGGATCCTCCCTTGTGCAGGACAGTGCAAGCTACAAAATGAAACAATACTGAGATATATAAAAATTCTGATAAAAAAAATACTATATAAAATATACATTAGTTTATAATCGATTAAAATCTGATTCTAGTAATTAGCATAAAGGGGTTGTCTGGTCAAAACCCATAAGTTTGCAGTCACTCTGTGTGACTGCAGAGTTATGAATCCCCCAAGCGCACGCACTGTGCAATGCAAGGGTTTGCCAGTTTCAGATACTGGACAGGAGGGTTTGTATGAATTATACATACTCCCAGCAAGTGGGTACGGCCTGGATCTCCATACTTGTATGGATTGAGGCTGCACCCTCTAGTGTATGTCAGGTTGGCATATGTTATTTGCGTAGTGTACAAATAGACAAAACACTGACCGTCACTTCCAAACAGAAATCATGTGTGAACAGGTGCTTACTAAGTAGCCATCTCCATATATAACCAATAATTAAAGTAGCACTCTGTAGTGCTATTGCATGCAAACATGAAATATTAAATTTGAATTGCATTACTGCACTAGAAAATATGAAAAATTGAGAATAATTAGAGCATAAATGTGTACCCGGCAGCCACGATAAGGCGATTGTCATTGCTGGAGACCCATCTAAAGTTTACATTTCTATGGGAAGGTTGGATCCTGCTGTAATTAAACTTTAATTTTACAATTTATGCACTAAGTATTCTCAATTTTTCATATTTATATTTTCTATGGACTTGACTACTACCTCCTGGAACTGAAGGTACGTACCGGTCTGACCTGCCCATTGTGAAAAAGTTGTACATTGCTATCTGTACTATGTGCACGGCCAGTATCCTGTACCACTCCTTGGTTTTGCTCATGGCACTGTACGGCTGGAGGACTTTATCAGAGAGATCAACTCCCCCCATGTTCTTGTTGTACCAAAGTATAGAGTCTGGTTTGGTGACATGTGTAGAGGTACCTTGTACAGCAGTTGGGGTGCTGCCATCACCATGTTTAGTGGTCAAGAAAAGGACATCCCGCTTGTCCTTAACCACCAGCATGTTGTCACTACATTGGGCTTTGCTCTCACCCTTTCTGAGCAGCTGCCCAATTATAGTCTTAAGGTACCTTCACACATAACGATATTGTTAACGATATCGTTGCTATTTGTGACGTAGCAACGATATCGTTAATGAAATCGTTATGTGTGACAGCGACCAACGATCAGGCCCCTGCTGGGAGATCGTTGGTCGCTGAAGAAAGTCCAGAACTTTATTTCGTCGCTGGACTCCTGCTGACATCGCTGGATCGGCGTGTGTGACACCGATCCAGCGATGTCTTCACTGGTAACCAGGGTAAACATCGGGTAACTAAGCGCAGGGCCGCGCTTAGTAACCCAATGTTTACCCTGGTTACCATGCTAAAAGTAAAAAAAAACCAAACACTAGATACTTACCTACAGCCGTCTGTCCTCCAGCGCTGTGCTCTGCACTCCTCCTGTACTGGCTGTGAGCCGGAAAGCAGAGCGGTGACGTCACCGCTCTGCTTTCCGGCTCACAGCCAGTACAGGAGGAGAGCAGAGAAGCAGAGCGCAGCGCTGGAGGACAGACAGCGGTAGGTAAGTATCTAGTGTTTGTTTTTTTTTACTTTTAGCATGGTAACCAGGGTAAACATCGGGTTACTAAGCGCGGCCCTGCGCTTAGTTACCCGATGTTTACCCTGGTTACCGGCATCGTTGGTCGCTGGAGAGCGGTCTGTGTGACAGCTCTCCAGCGACCAAACAGCGACGCTGCAGCGATCCGGATCGTTGTCGGTATCGCTGCAGCGTCGCTTAATGTGAAGGGGCCTTTAGGGAGGCTTCTGATTTTTGTGGACAGTACCGCAAGCTGTGGTAGCTCGCACAGAGAGGGACTTTAAGAGTGGGATGCTGGTACAAAAGTTATCTTCATAGAAGTGATAACCTTTAATCAGCAGTGGGTACACCAAATCTCACACAATTTTCCCATTCACTCCCAGGACAGGGGGCATTCAGGGGGTTCAATCTGGGTTTCCTTCCCTTCATAAACCCTAAACCTGTGGGTGTACCCTGAGGTACTTTCACATAGTTTGTTGAGCTTAATTCCGTACCTGGCCCTCTTACAGGGCAGGTATTGCTGGAATTAGCACCTCCCCTTGAAATGGATTAGGTACTCATCAGCGCAAATGTCTCTTTGGGGCACGTACACCTAAGCAAACTTGTTGCTAAAGTGATCCAATAACTAGCCAAACTTTGAAAAGTCGTTCAAAGCTGGGGTCATCTCGGGGAAGACATTATGGATTGTCATTGTAATGCAAAAATTTGTGGCTTGCCCCAAATTGTTTATGGATCATATCCATGTGGAACACTGGAGCATTCTAAAAAAATTCAACATTCTAATATTGCCAAAGCAATGGCTTCTACACTAACCCCATGTGATGGACCAGGCCCCAAAATGTAATTTCTACTGTGTTTACAGGACTCAAGTTAAAAAATTATGAAGAGCGGTTTTGTGCCACCATGAGGTTTACAAAATCCTCAGTGAAAAGGACTTTGAAAAAGTATATTTCTGTGAGGCTGGTGGTGTCGAATTGGATTCCTGATGGTGCCATAACATCAGGAATCAGTGGCTAAATCTTCAAGGGGTAAGGGATGAGGTCCATACAGGGTCAGTAACAGTTGGAGCTGGTTCATTTTCTGTCCTGGAGCATCTGCGTGGTGGTTTGGCATCACTTAAGGAAGAGGAGGAGAAGGATGAAAAATAAAGCAAGCATGCATTCTCTCCAGTGTTGGAGGCAAGGAGAGCATATGCCTCCTCTGCTGAATACCATGTTTGGGACGAGTGGGCGACATTTTTTCAGGTATGCAATGTTTGTGTGTGTGAAGCAAATTTTATTCAGTTGTGTGTCTGTATGTGTTTAGTGTAAACTTTTTTCTTATTTAAGACATAAAATATATATATATATATATATCTTGTTCCAAATTATTATGCAAATTGGATTTAAATGTCAAAGATTTAATTGTTTTGTTTTTCAAATAAACTCATGGATGGTATTGTGTCTCAGGGCTCAATGGATCACTGAAATCAATCTTAAACACCTGTGATAATTAGTTTTCCAGGTGATTCTAATTAAAGGAAAACTACTTAAAAATGATGTTCCACATTATTAAGCAGGCCACAGTTTTCAAGTAACAATGGACAATGGATGCAAACGTTACTTAAGAGTGATCATCGTACTGTTAAGAGATTTGTGGCTCAATCTGAGCACAGATGTGTTCGTGCTGATAAAGGCATAATGAGAAAGGTTTCTGTCAGGCAAGTTCATCGGATTAAAGGTACCGTCACACTGAACGATATCGCTAGCGATCCGTGACGTTGCAGCGTCCTGGCTAGCGTGTGACAGCTCTCCAGCGACGCTGCAGCGATCGACATCGTTGTCGGTATCGCTGCAGCGTCGCTGAGTGTGAAGGTACCTTTAGAGAGCAGCTGCTAAAAAGCCATTACAAACCAGCAAACAGATATTTGAAGCTGCTGGTGCCTCTGGAGTCCCTAGAACCTCAAGACTAGTATTGAGCCACCTCCCTAGTGTTCAAGTTCTGTTCGGTTCATCGAACAAGGACGTGTTCGACAAACTGTTAGTCGAACCCCATTGAAACCAATGGCAGGCAAACACAAAACACATACAAACACATGGATAACACATAGAAAACACCTTAAAAGGTGTTCAAAAGCTGACAAACTGCTCAGAAGACACAACAAACACATGAAAAAGTCACAACTACATAAAGTCATGCGAAAAGAAAAGAGGTGGAGGAGTAAAAGGAGGAGGAGACACAGATATAGGCATGTCGTGCCCTTCTAAAATCAAGAAAGGCTGGAGTAAAAATCTAAACTCACTCTACCAACACCCAGACGTCTTGACAAAAAAAAAGAAATATCTTTAGGTAGAATGGCGGCGTGTCCATTCAGAATACTTTCCTTAGAAGACGTAGTGGTACCCCCGTTGGGAGTTGTGCCAAAAAATGAACCCAATACATTCAGACTAATCCACCATTTGTCATATCCAAGGGACAGGTCAGTAAACGACAACATCGACGCGGAACCAAGTACAATACTATGTACTGTACCTCCTTTGACGAGGCAATCAGGCGGGTCAAGAAGTTGGGAAGGGGCACCCTAATGGCGAAAACAGACATTGAGGGGGCGTTCCGGTTACTACCTGTGCCTCCGAATTGTGTCCTCCCATTGGGCTGCTTCTGTGAAGGAGCATACTACATAGCTCGCTGTTTGCCCATGGGGTGCTCCATATCCTGCTCACTATTTGAGGTGTTTAGTTGCTTCCTCGAATGTGTCGTCATGGACGTTTATAAGGCGGCACATATTATCCATTACCTCGATGACTTCTTATGCCTGGGCCCAAAAGATTCGCCACAGTATGAAAACACACGGTAGTCCACCTGTGAGGAGAGAGCTGGAGGGAGAGTGTACACCCCAGAGCCGAGGGGTTAGATTGAGAAAGAAAGAAGGTGGTGTAGCTTGCTTCATGGGTGGGGTACTCAGCTGAGTAGCAAAAATTGCTACTAGGCCCAAAAGGATTTCCTGGGGCAAATGCCGTTAAAAAATAGTACTTAAGTAAACAGGTGGTGTAGCTTGCTTCATGGGTGGGTAACGCTGCTGAGTAGCACCAAATTCTACTAGGCTCAAAAGGATTTCCTGGCCTAGATGCGGTTACAAAATAGTACTTAGGTAAACAGGCGGTGGGTGGCTGGGCTACTCTGCTGACTAGCAGACACTGAAGCTTTGGAGCTGACCTCTGAATGCCAGTCCATAGTATGAGGAAACAACTCTGCAGACGACCCCACCCACCTGAAATTTAAGATGGCAACATCATGTAAAACTCAGCAAGGGGACTAAATAGACTCTCCATTATTTCCAAAAATTCGGCCACAGTCACCACTTAAGTGGCATCAATTTCGCCAGAGTTTTTTAAAACGGTTGGTGAGGTGATTTTCAAAAATCATCAAGCTTTTAGGGTACCGTCACACTATACGATTTACCTACGATCACGACCAGCGATATGACCTGGCCGTGATCGTAGGTAAATCGTAGTGTGCTCGCTGGGGAGCTGTCACACAGACAGCTCTACAGCGACCAACGATGCCGAAGTCCCCGGGTAACCAGGGTAAACATCGGGTAACTAAGCGCAGGACCGCGCTTAGTTACCCGATGTTTACCCTGGTTACAAGCGTTAAACTAAAAAAAAACAAACAGCACATACTTACATTCTGGTGTCCGTCAGGTCCCTTGCAGTCTGCTTCCCGCACTCAGTGACTGCCGGCCGTAAAGTGAAAGTGAAAGCACAGCCGCTGTGCTCTGCTTTCACTTTACGGCCGGCAGTCACAGTGCGGGAAGCAGACGGCAAGGGACCTGACGGACACCAGAATGTAAGTATGTGCTGTTTGTTTTTTTTTAGTTTAACGCTTGTAACCAGGGTAAACATCGGGTAACTAAGCGCGGTCCTGCGCTTAGTTACCCGATGTTTACCCTGGTTACAAGCGAACGCATCGCTGGATCGCATCGCTAGATCGCTAGATCGGTGTCACACACACCGATATAGCGATGACAGCGGGAGATCCAGCGATGAAAGAAAGTTCTAAACGATCTGCTACAACGTACGATTCTCAGCAGGATCCCTGATCGCTGCTGCGTGTCAGACACAGCGATATCGTAACGATATCGCTGGAACGTCACGAATCGTACCGTCGTAGCGATCGAAATGTTATAGTGTGACGGTACCCTTACTCTCCCCAAGATGACACAGGGGTAGAAAAGTCCTTGCGGATCCAGGATTTGTTCATCTTGATTAACGTTAGTCTGTCTACATTGTCACTGGACAGCCGCGTCCGCTTATCTGTCAGCACACCACCAGCAGCGCTGAACACACGTTCAGAGGGAACGCTGGCTGCGGGGCACGACAAGATCTCCAAAGCGTGAGTGGCGAGCTCAGGCCATTTTTCAAGATTGGAAGCCCAAAATGAGCAAGGGTCCAGTTCCACAGTCATGGCATCGATGTTAACTTGGAGATACTCTTGTACCATCCTCTCTAGGCGTTGGCTGTGCGTCAGACTTCTTGTCTCCTGTGGCCTTGCAAAGGATGGTCTAAAATCTTGAAACGATTGGAAAAAATTGCTGTTACCACCAGATACGATGTTACTGTTACGGTTTGAGTGATGACTCGATAGTCCCACGGTTGGCAAGTTAGAACTCAGATTCACTTCGTGCACCACTGGTGTTTTGTGGAAAAGCAGATGTTAGATTCTGTAACAGTCTCTGCTGATACTCCTGCATGCGTGAATCCCTTTCTATGGCAGGAATTATTTCGCCAAATTTGCTTTTGTACCGGGGATCAAAGAGTGTGGCAGCCCAGTAGTCCTTGTTGTCTTGGTCGTGGCAAGGTGAGAATCATGCTTCCTTCGTCTGCCCTCTCCCAACCTCGCACAACAGAAATTTGATCAAGGTCTCCCTCATCTGATGAGTCTTCCATGCCCAGCGCCAGTTCGTCCTCCACTTCTTCCTCGCCTCCTGCACCTTCCTCAACAATTTGGCTGCTACCATTCGCCCTCAGTAATCCCTCTCTCCCAGCCTCCAATGCCAGCCGCCTTGGTGCTGCCAACCTCCTTGACCTTGGAGATATGATCCCTTCCGCATACGACGACTCCTGTTCCTCCTCCTCCTCTTGTTCCACCACCTGACTCTGAACACTGTGTAAGGTGTGCTCCAGCATGTAAATCACCGGAATGGTCATGCTGATAATGGCATCGTCAGCATTAAACATCTTCGTTGCTATTTCAAAACTGTGCAGAAGGGTGCATAGGTCCCTGATCTGAGACCACTCCTGCAGCGTGATTTGCCCCACCTCTTGATCTCGTTGGCCCAGGCTATACGTCATAACGTATTGCACCAGGGCTCGTCGGTGCTGCCACAGTTGCTGCAACATGTGCAGAGTTGAATTCCACCGTGTGGGCACATCGCATTTCAGCCAGTGAACTGGCAGGCCCAATGACTTCTGTAGAGCTGCAAGTCGTCGAGCTGTGGGATGCGACCGGCGGAAGTGAGCACACAGAGACCGTGGCCTCTGCAGAAGCCCATCTTGTCCGGGATAGTGGGATAAAAATTGCTGGACAACCAGGTTCAAAACGTGAGCCATACAAGGCACGTGCGGGACATTGCCCCGGCGAAGGGCCGCACCCAGGTTTGCAGCATTGTCGCACACAGCCTTCCCTGGAGGTTGAGTGGAGACAACCATTGATGGAACTCTGTCTCCAGAGCTGACCACAACTCCTCAGCTGTGTGACTCACATTTCCCAGACATTTCAATGTAAACACTGCCTGATGCCGTTGAGCCCTGGTGACAGCATAGTGAGGAGGTGTGCAGGATTCCTTCAGCGCAGTTACAACGCGGGTGGCATTACCAGACAGGCTTTGGGTGCAGGTGGAGGACCGAGAGGAGGTTGAGGAGGCAGAAGCAGTGGAGGGACTTCTAGATCCAGAGGATCGACGAGCAACTCGTGGCAACGGCAAGACTTGGACAGCAGCCCCTTCTCCTGATGTCGCCGTAGTTACCCAGTGCCCAGTCACCGACATGTAATGCCCCTGTCCATGTCTACTCGTCCAAGTGTCTGTGGTGAAATGCACCCTGTCACACACAGAGTTTCTCAAGGAAGCGGTGATGTTGTGTGCGACATGCTGGTATAGCGCAGGCACAGCTTTCTTTGAGAAGTAGTGGTGACTGGGCATCTGGTACTGGGGCACTGCGACAGACATAAGGTCTCGAAAATCCTCTGTGTCCACCAGGCGGAAAGGGAGCATTTCTGTAGCCAACAGCTTGCAGATGGAGAAATTCAACCTCTTAGCTTTTTCATGGCTAGGAGGAAATGGTCTTTTACTTGTCCACATCTGAGGGCTGGCTGCCGTGCTTAGACGGAGTAGAGTAGGGTGTCCCCGGCAAACTGCTGGTCTGTGAGGAAGGTGCAGGTGGAGATGTTATGTTGCCTTGATCAAAATGTGGTGTCGATGTCGGAGAGCGCTCAAGACCAGCAGGTGTTTCCACTTGGAAATGTCCTGAAGACCTGCCAATCACACTGGCTGTTGCGGGTAAAGAGGTGGAAGGTCTGCATGCAAAACCATGTGCGACTGCTGTCCCCACAGTCACAGAGGATGAAGAGGACGCGGATGCACTTGATGGGGCAGACAGTGGTTGACCCGGCCCACTGCTCCTAGGCCCTAACCTATTAACTGGATTAGATTACACCAATTGCTGTGACAAATACTTGCACAGCACTGGCACAGACCTGCCTGGCAAACAGTGCTATGAACTGCTGTAACCTACCCTGAAAAGGGCTGATATTACAACTAGTCCCAACTCCTCCCGACTCCCTAAACCTATCTCTCTGACAATTAGCTCCAAAAACACATTCTTAGGCTGTATAGCGCCCACAGCAGCAGCGGTGCAGTCTAACACTAAGCTGCAGCAGTGTGGAAATGGTGGCGACGGGGCAAATGGCTGGTTCTTATAGGGCAAGGACATGTGACATACACAGCCAATGACACATGCCCTTGCTTGTGTGCATCACATGCACATTGCTGTGTGTGTGCGCACTGCTGATAGGCTGAGAGACTGCACCGCCCCACTGTAAATGCGGGAAAGAAAAAAAAAAATGGAGATCGGCGTTACTTCAGCACAGATCTATCCCCCGCCACCCCTCCCCCCCCCATTCACTGAAACAGTCTATTAACAATGATAAACAGTTTTAATGTGCAAATCAAGCGAGGCTTTTGGTGAACGAACATTTAATCGAACAGAAACTCGAACAGCCGAATTTTAAGCAAATTGTTTGGGTTCGTCGAACGACTCGAACACCGCCCAAAACAGCTCGAATTTGAAATTGGCGAACAGTTCGACTCGAACACCGCTCATCTCTACTCAAGATGTAGGATCCTTCAAAGGCTTGCTTTGGTTCATAAACCTACTATTCGGCCGCCCCTAAACAGTGTTCACAAGCAGAAACGGTTGCAGTGGGCCCAGATATACATGAAGACTAATTTTCAAACAGTTGTTTACTGATGAGTGTCGAGCAACCCTGGATGGTCCAGATGGATGGAGTAGTGGATGGTTGGTGGATTGCCACCATGTCGCAACAAGGCTGCGACGTCAGCAAGGAGGTGTAGGAGTCATGTTTTGAGCTGGAATCATGGGGAAACAGCTGGTAGGGCCCTTTAAGGTTCCTGAAGGTGTGAAAATGACCTCTGCAAAGTATATAGAGTTTCTGACTGACAAATTTCTTCCATGGTATAAAAAGCAGAAACGTGCCTTCAGGAGCAAAATCATCTTCATGCATGACAATGCACCATCTCATGCTGCAAAGAATACCTCTGAGACAGCTGTAGGACACAAGGATGTTATTTTTTTTCCGTGCTGACACAAACCCTAACTCAATTCAGTAAAAAATACTGTGGTAAACAACAAATACTACAGTATATTTTTACTGTCCCAAATCTAAATTATTATTTTTTACTATCTGACACTAACAATTCAGTAAAAAAAAAACTGTAATAGAGGATGATTACTACAGTATATTTGTACTGTCCCTAATCTAATACTAACAGCTAATATTTTTTATACTCAACTCTTTTTTCACAAAAAAAACCAACTGGAGGCCGATTAGTGATGTTCGTCATCGACTAGTGATCGATGGCTTTTGGATGCACGCACGAATGTGGTGCAAAAAGGGGATTAAAAAAAAAAACAGGCAAAAAAAAAAAGTTCACCGGGAGAATTTCATGGCCATTTATTTGAACTGCGGGGAACTCGTTTCTGAACAGTGAGACTTTTTCTCACGGTGCTAGCAGGGATCTCACCAAGGTCACCGTAATTCAGCTGGGCTGGGAATGGCAGCTTCAGAGACCCGCAGTAACCTCGATGACGTCACCGCTGCTCACTGACGCTGTGCTCACAGCAGCTCATTCACCAGTGATTCTCAGCCTGGATGGTTGCATATTGTCATCGTTCAGGTTGATAACGGTTTATCCCCCAGACATGGATTACGGCATGGGACAGAACGACAGACAGGTGTGGGATATGGTTGCTTTTTTTTGCTTTATTACATGAGACGAGGGATTCAGTGGGATTAGGCGTAAAAATGGAAAAGTGTGTTTTTGTTTTATGTGAAATAAAAGACTTTATTCTGAGTTTGTGTTTATTTACCATATAACTATAGGATTAGTAATGGATAGGTGTCTTACAGATGCATCTCCATTAGTAATCCGTGGGCTTGATTGTCACCTGACAATACAAAAGGATACATCAACCCCACAAATATGAACCCCACTTGCCACCGCCACAGGGCAAGAGGAAGAGATTCGGGCAAAGCGCCAGAATTGGCGCATCTAATAGATGCGCCTTTTCTGGGCGACTGCGGGCTACTATTTTTAGGTTGGAGATGGCAATATCCATGGTCCCTTACCAGCCTGAGAATACCAGCTCCCAGCTGTCTGCTTTAGCAAGGCTGGATGTCAAAAATGACGGGGGACCCTCAGCTTTTTTTTTATTATTTATGCAAATAATTAAAAAAATATGGCACGGGGACCCCTCTATGCTTGATAACGAGCCTTGCTGAAGTTGACAGCTGAGTGTTGCAGCCCCCAGCTGTGAGCTTTGTCTGGCTGGTTAACAAAAAAAAAATACAGGGGAACCCACACCGTTTTTTTTTAAAATCATTAACTTACAGCGCAGGTGGCGGCCGATGAAAACTCCCATCAGCCGCTCCTGCCGTCGATCAAAAGCAGTATTTGCCACATATTGTTCTGGTACCCAAACTTTTTGTAACTGTTCGGCCGAATACGAACATCCAGGTGTTCGCCCATCTCTAATGAGGGTCCTACTCTATAAGCCAAGACACCTAATTTTGCCTCAGAAAACTTTTTGACTCGAGTATAAGCCAGGTATGCATTGTCCCCAAATCCCTATTCTGGTATGCATGGTTCCTCATCCCCATCCTTGTCTGCATGGCTCCTTATTCCCATCCTTGTATGCATGGCTCCTTATCTCCATCCTTGTCTGCATGGCTCCTTATCCCCATCCTTGTATGTATGGCTCCCATGAGATAAGCATAAAAAAAAATATTATATAAGTAAGTATATATCCTACTTACTTTCCCTACGCGACCTCACAGCATCTCGTTCCAGATTCCAGTAGCTCCTGCAGGCAAGCAATCAAGTGTCACCGCTCATTAAGATACTGAACATTCACCTCTCCACTCCCATAGGCGTTCATTCCCTTAATGAACGGTGATTGCTCGGCCGCTGGAGCTGCTGGAAGCCGGAACGAGATGCTGCGAGGGCGTGCAGGGAAGGTAAGTAGGATGTCTTTTATTTTTTTATACTGGAAGCCGGCGGCTGTGGATGTAACTGTGTGCGCTATAAGATAAATGAATATTCATTGCCAGTGCAGTGAATATTCATTTCAATTTAGCAGCGGGCACAGGCTTTAGCTGCAGCTGCTGGCTCCTACCTCCTGTGACCCGCCGCGCCCCCTCCCTTGCCGTAAACTGGGACAATGACTCTTGTATAAGCAGAGGAGGTAATTTTCAGCACAAAAAAAAAAATTACTGAAAAACTCGGCTTATACACAAGTATATACGGTATGCAAGTATGAGGAGGACCCACCTGAACAAGGGAAGATACATATTTTTCAACACTCATTCAACCTCTTATTTTTGGGGAAATGTTGATATAGTACACCAGTACTTATCTACAGTAGTGTAGTATATAATTTATGCCTTGAACTTAAATGAATGTCAGATAAAAATTATATATCACTTTATTTACATGGCTGTGTGCATAACTGGTTTTGATGCCTTTTCAGTGTTTGATGTCTATGTGTGCTTTGATGAATCTTTGCTACACCCTATTTAATATTAGTGGGTGGTGCCCATTTTATCGGGAGACCAGACATACATGAGAATAACATCTTTTGGTATATGCATAAGTGACATGCTATAGTATACCTGACTTTGAACTAGTTCATGTTTTTATTACTATGGAAAATAGATGCATACATCCAGACCATAGTTTTAACATATGCGCTGGGAGATTTCTACTGGGGTACGGGACAAAATCTACATGTAAACACAGCCTTACTTGACAAAAAGAAGGTCACTAACCTTAAATACTTTAGCTCCAGGAATCCCAGTTACAGGTTCTTCAGCATAAGGGATATTATGTTCGACAAAAAAGTCCTTGAGTGCCATTTCACAGACATCAACCCCAACCACGTTATGGCCCATATCAGCGAGCCTAGGATAAAACATAATCAATTATTTCTAGTCATCAGAAGAATTTAGAACATTGTTTCATTCAATTCCTCACTATTATGAGAGCTCAACCTGCATATACCATTTCATATCCACAGCCTTGCCACAGAGAGGGAAAAAGATGTTCAGCTTTGTCCTGCCATCCTGCATTTCTTTCAGGAACTCTGCCAGCAACCTGGGTAGAAAAAAAATGGGTTGACAATTAATTATAAGTGAATAGGAGAGTTTCAGAAATGCAAAAAGCTTTTCAAAATTACAGTCCCTTGCAAAAGTATCCCGCTCCCTGGAACTTTTGAACCTTTTCCCACATATCATGCTTCAAACATAAAGATACCAAATGTAAATTTTTGGTGAAGAATCAACAACAAGTTGAACACAACTGTGAAGTTGAACGAAATTTATTGGTTATTTTAAATTTTTGTGGAAATTCAAAAACTGAAAAGTGGGGTGTGCAATATTATTCAGCCCCTTTAACTTAATACTTTGTTGCGCCACCTTTGGCTGTGATTAAAGCTGCAAGTCGCTTGGGGTATGTCTCTATCAGTTTTGTACATCGAGAGACTGAAATTCTTGCCCATTCTTCCTTGGCAAACAGCTCGAACTCAGTGAGGTTTGATAGAGATCGTTTGTGAACAGCAGTTTTTAGCTCTTTCTGCAGATTCTCGATTGGATTGAGGTCTGGACTTTGACTTGGCCATTCTAACACGTGGAAACGTTTGTTTGTGAACCATTCCATTGTAGATTTTGCTTTATGTTTGGGATCATTGTCTTGTTGGAAGACAAATCTCCGTCCCAGTCTCAGGTCTTTTGCAGACTCAAATAGGTTTTCTTCAAGAATGGTCCTGTATTTGGCTCCATCCATCTTCCCATCAATTTTAACCTGTCCCTGCTGAAGAAAAGCAGGGCCAAACCATGATGCTGCCACCACCATGTTTGACAGTGTGAATGCTGTGTTCAGGGTGATGAGCTGTGTAACCTTTACGCCAAACATATCGTTTGGCATTGTTGCCAAAAAGTTCGATTTTGGTTTCATCTGACCAGAGCATCTTCTTCCACATGTTTGGTGTGTCTCCCTGGTGGCTTGTTGCAAACTTTAAATGACACCTTTTATGGGTATCTTTGAGAAATGGCTTTCTTCTTGCCACTCTTCTATAAAGCATAAACATAAAACCTAGGCCCATTTCCCTACACTGAGGACGGGCAACACTCCAATGTATATATAAACATACTGACCACAGAGCTAGTTATTAACCCTTTTCTGACCTCGGACGGGATAGTACGTCCGAGGTCAGATCCCCTGCTTTGATGCGGGCTCCGGCGGTGAGCCCGCATCAAAGCCGGGACATGTCAGCTGTTTTGAACAGCTGACATGTGCCCGTAATAGGCGCGAGCAGAATCGCGATCTGCCCGCGCCTATTAACTAGTTAAATGCCGCTGTCAAACGCAGACAACGGCATTTAACTACCGTTTCCGGGCGGGCGGCCGGAAACGACGTCATCGCCGACCCCCGTCACATGATCGGGGGTCGGCGATGCTTCAGAATTGTAACCATAGAGGTCCTTGAGACCTCTATGGTTACTGATCGCCGGTAGCTGTGAGCGCCACCCTGTGGTCGGCGCTCACAGCACACCTGATTTTCTGCTACATAGCAGCGAACAGCAGATCGCTGCTATGTAGCAGAGGCAGGGTGGATAAAAATCAATGTTTTAAAAAAAAAAAAAAAAAAAAAAAATCGGATTTTTTTGATTTAAATCGGATTTTTTTTATTTTAAATTGGATTTTTTTCAATAAACTGCTTTTTGCGGAAAATATTTTACCATCCAAAGGTTCTTCCATCATGAGATAAAGCTGAGTTGTTTAACTCAGTAGAATAAAGGCTGTATATGTGTAACATTCACAATGCCATGCTCTTCCAGAGGTTTCTGTAGGATTAGTGGGCAGTTTCTCTCCTATATTATCACAGATGCTCGCTTTACTTACGCAGTTCTCAAAACTGAATTTGACTCCGCAGAGGTCCCAGCCTCTTCTTCACGGCAAAAATGTTACAACATGAACAGAGTTGAGAAAAAGACCTTAATCCTATTGTTCTACAAACCTAGGAATACAGAATCAACCCCTTCAGTGCCAAGTCCAAGAAGTTAGACAATATGTTTCTGATTGTTTGGAGTGGAATAGATCTGCACAACACAAGAAGAATGTGAATCTAAGTGTGAGGAGGAGGAAGGGCAAGCAGACAAGAAAATGAAAGTGAAACTTTGAGCACAATACTGCAGCATAGCCACAGACAGACAAGTCTGGATCTGTTTGTGTGTACGATCTGAGGTTTATTACATTCTTTCCTTATAATGGCAGCAGGCCGTAAAAGAGACCCAGTTTGGGAATATTTTAATGAAGCTCCTTCGCCTATCGGTAAGGCAGGCATGCGTGCAAAATGCAAACGATGCAAGGCCTGGTGGCGCGAATGAGGCAACATCATGAGAAGTGCGGTGATGAAGATGACCAAAGAAACACTTCTGAACAGGCAGGATCTTCAGGTTGGTAAACATTTTTATTGAATCCTATTTCTAAAGACTGAACTGTCATGTGTGAGAAAAATTATATTTCTTATTATTTCTGCATGTTACTGTCATTTGGTACAGTTATGAAGAAAAACAAATATTCCTTTTGGGGCAGGGGCAGTGATGTGTTGTGTACAATAAGCAGAAATTGTATAAACAATAAAATAACAGCATTGACTTTATTTGTTTAGGGGAATTCATGGATTCTGGAAACTATCCACCTCCAAGATCACCATCATCCTGTTCTACAGTTTCAGAGTTATCCATCCAGGATAGTGCTTCATTAGCAGCAGCATCATCATCAGACACCCACAGCCACATATCACCATCACCCAAAAGGAAGAAAAAACCTTTACCTCCTGGAACCACCATAGATAGGTTTGTGATAAGAACTAGCAGATTAGAAAAAGAGTTGATTGATGAAAAAATTGCCCAGTTTATTTATGCAACGAACTCTTCTTTCCGTCTGACTGAGAACCCACATTTCATTAATATGGTTCAGTCACTGAGACCAGGATACAGTCCACCCAGCAGAGCTGATGTTGCAGGGAGATTGCTGGATCAAGTGTATGACAGAGAAATGGAGCAATGTGCAACAGCTCTGGAGGGTAAAATTGTTAACCTAAGTATTGATGGGTGGAGTAATGTCCACAATGATCCTATTGTATGTGCTTGTATAACAACAGAAGAAGGTAAAGTCTTCCTTGCACAAACAACTGATACGTCAGGAAATGCACACACAGCAGAATACTTACAAGAAGTGGCAGTAAAAGCTATAACGACATGTGAACAAAAATTCAAATGTCTAGTACGCAGTTTGGTCACTGACAATGCTGCAAATGTATCCAAGATGAGAAGAGATTTAGAAGAGCAGTGAGGGAATACAAAGCTGCTAATAACATATGGTTGCAGTGCTCATTTGCTGCACCTCTTAGCCAAAGACTTAAGTGTTCCAGAAATAAAGGCTAATGTTGTTGAAATTGCTAAATACTTCCGTAATAATCATTTTGCTGCAGCAGCTCTGAAAAGGATGGGTGGAACCAAGCTAACGCTCCCACAAGATGTTAGATGGAACTCTGTGGTGGACTGTTTTGAGCAGTATATCAAAAACTGGCCTATTCTGATGACACTTTGTGAAGAAAGTCGAGATAAAATAGATGGCACTGTCACGGCCAAAATCCTCAACATTGGGCTTAAGAGAAATGTTGAACATATGCTGAGCTTCCTGAAACCCATCTCTCAAGCTTTAAACAAAATACAGAAAAATAGCTGTTTTATTGCAGATGCTGTTGAAATTTGGAAGGAACTGAGTGAACACTTAAAAACAGAACTACACATGGACAGAATTAAATTACAAGAAGTAAACAAACGAATGGGACAAGCACTGACTCCAGCTCATTTTTTGGCAAATATTGTCAATATCCAATATCAGGGTCAAAACCTAAGTGCTGAGGAAGAGGAGTTAGCTATGACATGGGTATCCAGCAATCATCCATCTTTAATGCTAACTATAATAAACTTCAGAGCTAAGGGTGAACCATTCAAGAAATATATGTTTGCTGAAGATATTTTAAGGAAGGTCACAGCAGTAAACTGGTCGAAGTCACTTAAGCGCTTGGATTTAGAGACTGTTCAAGTAATGATTTCACTTTTAACAGCAGTAGCTTCTTCTGCAGGCGTTGAAAGAATATTCTCTTCCTTTGGACTCATTCATTCTAAATTGAGAAATCGGTTGGGACCCAATAAAGCAGGAAAGCTTGTTTTTCTTTTCCAGATTATGAATAGGAACAAAGAAGAAGATGATGATGATGACGACAAGTGAGCTACAGAGGACAGCAGGGACAGTAGTATTTAAGTTTTTCATGTGTCGGCTGGGCTGACAGTCTAAGTTTCTTAAAATATTTTGTTTAGCCAAATTAGTTAACAAACATGGATGTTTGTTTAAGCAAATAACTTATGCTGTAATGTTGTTATTGTTTCAGTTGAATAAATCTATTTAAATTGTTATTAAGGTCAGGATTATTTTTCTCCTTCCTAAGTACAACAGAACAGTGGTGTCCAAATATGAATGATTAACCCATTAAACTGGGGAGAAAAAAGTAATATAAAAAGTGATTCTAAAAATCTTCATCTGCTTGCATGTTAAAGTAGCAAGAACTAGTTTAGGTAGAAACTTTGATTTAAATCACAGATTTAAATCAAGCCTTACTGACTAGTGATTTAAATCGTGATTTAAATCAGTTAGATTTAAATCAAATCCACCCTGAGCAGAGGCGATCGTGCTGTGCCTGCTTCTAGCCTCCCATGGAGGCTATTGAAGCATGGCAAAAGTTAAGTAAAAAAAAGTTAAAAAAATGTGAAAAAAATAAAAATAATATAAAAGTTTAAATCACCCCCCTTTCGCCCCAATCAAAATAAATCAATTAAAAAAAATCAAATCTTTGCATATTTGGTATCGCCGCGCTCAGAATCGCCCGATCTATCAACTAAAAAAAAGCATTAACCTGATCGCTAAACAGCGTAGCGAGAAAAAAAATTCGAAACGCCAGAATTACATTTTTTTGGTCGCCGCGACATTGCATTAAAATGCTTTAACGGGCGATCAAAAGAACGTATCTGCACCAAAATGCTATCATTAAAAACATCATCTCGGCATGCAAAACATAAGCCCTCAACCGATCCCAGATCATGAAAAATGGAGACGCTACGGGTATCGGAAAATGGCGATTTTTTTTTTTTTTTAGCAAAGTTTGGATTTTTTTTTCACCACTTAGGTAAAAAATAACCTAGTCATGTTAGGTGTCTATGAACTCGTACTGACCTGGAGAATCATAATGGCAGGTCAGTTTTAGCATTTAGTGAACCTAGCAAAAAAGCCAAACAAAAAACAAGTGTGGGATTGCACTTTTTTTGCAATTTCACCGCACTTGGAATTTTTTTCCCGTTTTCTAGTACACGACATGCTAAAACCAATGATGTCGTTCAAAAGTACAACTCGTCCCGCAAAAAATAAGCCCTCACATGGCCAAATTGATGGAAAAATAAAAAAGTTAAGGCTCTGGGAAGGAGAGGAGTGAAAAATGAACATGGAAAAACGAAAAAGTCCCAAGGTCATGAAGGGGTTAAACTGTACTGAATCAAGAAGTGACATTCTTTTGATTAAAAATGATATTAACATATATGCAATACACACAATTAAAAATAGCGCCTCAGAACCATAACAATTTATCGAAAAGAGGTAAGCGATGGCACATACAGGTATCCAGAAAAAGTCAATCTAATATACTCCCTTTCTTACAATTTTACCGTACTTATGATCGATGTGAATACTTTTCTGCCCAATGATGACAGAAGTATTCTAGGAGTGATACCTTTATTGGCTAACCAGAAAATAATATGTTTGCAAGCTTTCAGAGCACAGTGGCTCCTTCTTCAGGCAAGATTACAAATAGATTAAAAAGAAAAAAGCACAATATTTAAAGAATGCTACAGTAGGACATTTGTTAGGGGGTGGGAAGTGTGATGAATCCATAGATAAGCCAAGGTAATCAAATAAGGCTTTTTTTTTTTTTACAAATGGAGAGGCAGTGGGAACAATGTTCTTAGTTATCTGGAGTAAGGGTACCGTCACACTATACGATTTACCTACGATCACGACCAGCGATATGACCTGGCCGTGATCGTAGGTAAATCGTAGTGTGGTCGCTGGGGAGCTGTCACACAGACAGCTCTCCAGCGACCTACGATGCCGAGGTCCCCGGGTAACCAGGGTAAACATCGGTTTACTAAGCGCAGGACCGCGCTTAGTAACCCGATGTTTACCCTGGTTACAAGCGTAAATGTAAAAAAAAAAAACAGCACATACTTACATTCTGGTGTCCGTCAGGTCCCTTGCCGTCTGCTTCCCGCACTCACTGACTGCCGGCCGTAAAGTGAAAGTGAAAGCACAGCACAGCGGTGACGTCACCGCTGTGCTCTGCTTTCACTTTACGGCCGGCAGTCACTATGGGGTGCATTACGCTGTATGGAGGACTATGGAGTGTGAATTATACTATATTGACAACTATGAGGGGTGTATTATACTATATGGAGGACTATGGGAAGTGTATTATACTATGTGGAGGACTACGGGAAGTGTATTATACTATATGGAGGACTACGGGGAGTGTATTATACTATATGGAGAGTGTCTTATACTATATGGAGTACTATGGGGAGTGTATTATACTGTAGGTAGGACTATGGGAATTGTATAATACTATGTTGAAGACTATGGGGCACATTATACTATATGGAGGACTAAGGCATGTACATTATACTATATGGAGGACTATAGGGTGCATTATACTAAACAAAATGATGCCTATTCATCGATTGGATTGTTTATTCCAGAATAAATATAATTGTTCTCAGCAGCACATCACCAATGCAAACTGCAGATACGCTGCTGATAATAACATGATACTGTATAGGGATAGATTGATCTACTAGTGATTGTTTTGTGCCCGTCATTCTTCCTCAGCTGGTGTAAAGAGGCCGGGAACTACTTCAATATTGTCGATAGCGCTTGTTTAACAGCCTGAACTCAGCGCATATAAATGCAACCAAAATGTTTCTGTGTGATGGTGCAAAATGTATGCATTTAGGGCCCCACTTTAAACTTTTGCCCAGTGCCTCAGTTCGTCTAAAACCATCTGTGATAGCTGGGGTACAATTATAACATTATGTCAGGACAGTAACATTTTTTTAACACATCAAATTGTTAAACTTATTATTGTTCTAAGATGTATTGATTAAAATGTACTTTGTTAGTGGGACAACCTCTTTAACCCCTTCATGACTGGAGGTATTTTCGTTTTTGAATTTTCGTTTTTTGCTCCCCTTCTTCGAAGAGCCATAACTTTTTTATTTTTCGGTCTAATATTTCTAGTGCAGTAATGCAATTCAATTTTCATATTTTATGTTTGCATGCCATAGTGCTACAGAGTGCTGCCTTATCTGTTTCATTGTATATGAGTTGGTGACTCTAGGCAAGCACCTGTTCAAACCTGATTTATGTTTGGATGTGACGGTCAGTTTTTTTTATATTTAAATGCTAAAACTGACCTGCCATTATGATTCTCCAAGTCATTACGAGTTCATAGATACCAAATATGTATAGGATCCTTTTTATTTAAGTGGTGAAAAAAGATCCAAACATTGGTAAAAAAAAAAAAAAAAAAAAAAAAGCACCATTTTCCGAGACATGTAGCGTCTCCATTTTTCATGATCTGGGGCTGGGTGAGGGCTTATTTTTTGTGCGCCGAGCTGGCGCTTTTATTGATAATTGATACAATTTTGGTGCAGATAAGTTCTTTTGATTGCCCGTTATTGCATTTTATTGCAATGTAGCGGCGACCAAAAAATTCTGGCAGTTTGAATTTATCTCTCGTTATGCTGTTTAGGAAATCGGGTTAATTCTTTTTTTATACATTGCTAGATCGGGCAATTCTGAATGCGGTGATACCAAATATGTGTATACTTGATTTTTTTATGGTTTAGTTTTGAATGGGACAAAAGAAGGGGGCGATTTGAACTTTTATATTTTTTAAATATTTTTTAAAACTTTTTTTACATGCTTCAATAGTCTCTATGGGAGACTAGAACCTACAGCTGTATGATCGCCTCTGCTACACACAGGCGATCAGATGTGTGTAGCAGAAATGCTCACTTGCTATTAGCGCTGACCAGCGGGTGACGCTCATAGCAAACTGGCTATGACAACCATAGAGGTCTGCTGGAGACGACCTCGGGTTGTGAAGCCGACCCATCGGTGACCCACGATCACGTGATGGGTCACCGATGGGCGAGATTTCAGACACGCTTCCGTTAATATCAGCTAATGAAAATCAAACATTGCTTTTCAGTTATAGTTAAAAAAAACAAAAAAAACAAACAAACTAATGAAACAGGCCTGGATAAAAATGATGATATTCCTAGAAAAGATTGAAAATAAATTGTCCATAGTGACATGTTTACCTAAGGTGTATTTTGTAATTATCACAGATGTCTACAAATTTGTAATCAGTCAGTCAGCATATGCGAAAAGTAATCAGTGCTGTTTGGTATCATGGTGTGTATCACACTGAACACAGACCAAAAAAGCTAAGAGGACAGTTGTCTCAGATTAGAAAGAAAATGACAAACATGTTAAAAGTATATCAGACCATCTCCAAACAACTTGATGTTCCTGTTACTACAGCTGCACATATTATTTAGAAGTTTAAAATCTATTGGACTGTGGTCAACCACCCTGGACATGGCGGCAAGAGGAAAAAAGATGACAAATTGAAGACACATAATACGAAAAAGCCCAGGACAACATCCAAAGAGATTAGAGGTGAGCTCCAAGGTACATCAGTGTCACATTGACGCATCCCTCGCTGTTTTAGCCAAAGTGGACTTTATAGAAGACAACTGATGAAGAAACCACTGTTGAAAGCAAACCTTAAAAAAGGAGACTGGATTTTGCCAAAATGCATATTGACAAGCTGCAAAGCTAAGAGAACGTCCTGTGGACAAATGAGACAAAACTAGAGATTTTGGGCAAGTCACATCAGCTCTATGTTCACAGATGTAAAAATGAAGCATTTCAAGAAAAGAACATTGTACCTACTGTGAAACATGGAAGAGACTTTGTTATTTTTGGGCTACTTTGCTGCATCTGGCACAGGGTGTGTTGAATCTGTACAGGGTACAATGAATTTTTAAGACTATCAAGGCACTTTGGAGAGAAACGTGCTGCTCAGTCTCAGAAAAGCATGGTCTAAGTCACAGGCTATAGTTCCTGCAAGGGAAAAATGACCCAAAACACACAGCTAAAAACATCCAAGAGTGGCTAAGACCAAAGCATTGGATTTTTCTGAAGTGTCCTTTTCTAAACCGTGATCTAAATCCTATTGAACATCTGTGGAAGGAGCTGAAACATACAGTCTGGAGAAGGCACCATTCACACTTGAGACAGCTGGAGCAGTTTGCTCACAAGGAATAGTCCAAAATACCCGTGGACAGATGGAGAAATCTCACAGAGTTACAGAAAGTTTTTTTTTACAGTGATTGCCTCAAAAGGTTGTGCAAAATTATTAAGTTAAGGAAGCCATTAATTTTTGTCCAGGTTATTTTCAAAAGCAATGTCTGATCTTCATTGGTTGATATTCAGTACATTTAAATTGAAAATTACTTTAGTTTCATGTTATTTCAGTGACCATTGTGATCTTTTCTTTCTTTAAAAGAAGGGTAAGAATTTTGTCCATGTGTGTATAACAATGGACTGTGTAGTCAGCCTTTGATACTTACGGGTGTATATCATTTTCATGAAACCCAATATTTCTTGTTTCCCATTTTTGCTTCCAGTCGTCATCTGAAAGAACCCGGTCCTGTTTTATCTCACTGAATTTGGTAGAATTTGGCATAATTTAAAGCTGTAACATAAAAGAATAGTCATAATGTAAACTAGTACTTTTAGAGCAATACATTCCCATGGCTAAGCTGTTGGGCACAATAATTTGAACCTTTGTCTGAAAGCAGTGCTGATGAGTTTCAGGCATTTGGGCTTATCTTTCATATGGAATTAGCAGCATTGCTTTCACAAAGGATTTGCAGATATGAAAAAGCAGAGTTGCTTATGTAGCATAACTTTCAGAGGCAGTAAAGTGTCAATTATCTGAGTTTTTACAGTAGTAATACATCTATTTGTGTATCTGAGTTTAAATGAAAAAATGTAATCAATCATTTAAGGGATTCACTGTGATTTTTCAATTTCTGTGCCACTGATAATACACAGTTTATACATATGCAGATGTTGAAATGTGCTGTAAGGTAAGAATGTTTTCAAAAATAGAAATATTAATAGATTAATTTTTAATATAACAAAATGCAAAGTGAAAGTTCAAAGTAAATATCTAAGTCAAATCAATATAAAATGTTACTACCCCTTGTCTTCAAAAACAGCATCAAAACATCAATTCTGCTAAGTACTATTTGCACACATTTTTTCAGGGAACTCAGCAAGGATGTTGTTCCAATAGAACCCCTGATATATGTTACTAGATGGTGGCCGATTCTAACGCATCGGGTGTTCTAGAATATGTATGTAGTTTATTTATGAAGATTTCAGAATAATGCAATGAATACACAGGATTCGGCCGGGCGCGACCAATTAGCTAAGCGTGGTTCAAATTCCGAGTAAATTCACGGCCGGCTGCAACCAATCATTGAAGCCAGGGCCAGTTGCAGGGTTTTGAGGGCCCCGGGCTAAAGAGTGTCACAGCCCACGTAGCATATAACACAGCCCACGTAGCGTATAGCACAGCCACGTAGCGTATAGCACAGCCACGTAGCGTATAGCACAGCCACGTAGCGTATAGCACAGCCACGTAGCGTATAGCACAGCCACGTAGCGTATAGCACAGCCACGTAGCGTATAGCACAGCCACGTAGCGTATAGCACAGCCACGTAGTGTATAGCACAGCCACGTAGTGTATAGCACAGCCACGTAGTATATAGCACAGCCACGTAGTATATAGCACAGCCACGTAGTATATAGCACAGCCACGTAGTATATAGCACAGCCACGTAGTATATAGCACAGCCACGTAGTATATAGCACAGCCACGTAGTATATAGCACAGCCACGTAGTATATAGCACAGCCACGTAGTATATAGCACAGCCACGTAGTATATAGCACAGCCACGCTGTATATAACAGCCCACGCAGTATATAACAGCCCACGTAATAGATAGCACAGCCCACGTAGTATATAGCAGTCCACGCAGTACATAACACAGCAATGAAGTATATAGCACAGCGATGTAGTATATTGCACAGCCACGTAGTATATAGCACAGCACACGTAGTGTAAGCACAGCGACGTAGTATATAACTCAGCTCACGCAGTATATAACATAGCCCATGCAGTATGTAACACAGCCCATGTAGTATATAGCAATGTGGGCACCATATCCCTATTAAAAAAGAATTAAAATAAAAAAAGTTATATACTCACCTTCTGGCGGCCCCCAGATCCAGCCCAGGCCTTTAGCGATGCTCCTCCCCATGCTCCGTTCCCAGTAATGCCTTGTAGCAATAACCCGTGATCATTTAGCGGTCTCGCGAGACCTCTACGTCATATCCGGTCATTGCCGCAATGTATTATTAGGACCGGAGCGTCGCGAGGAGATGGGAAAGCGCGGACAGCGGAAGGTGAGAATATAATGATTTTTTTATTTTACTAGTATTTTTAACATATGTTTTTACTATTGATGCTGCCTATGCAAAAATTTGGTCACACTTATAGGGTTAACAGCAGCGTTAATGGACTGCGTTACACCGCGTTATGCTGCGGTGTAACGCAGTCTGTTTAACGGACTGCTAAAACACTATGTGGGCGCTGACTGGAGGGGAGTATGGAGGGGGCACTGACTGGAGGGGAGAAGGGGCCAATTCGCGGCCGGACTGTGCCTGTCGATGATTGGAACAGACAGAAACAGACGGAAGTGGACCTTAGAGATATATATATATATATATATATATATATATATATATACACATATATACACATATATACACACACACACATACAGTGTGTGCAGAATTATTAGGCAAGTTGTATTTTGATCACTTGATACTTTTTATACATGTTGTCCTACTTCAAGCTGTTCAGGCTTGAGAGCCAACTACCAATTAAGTAAATCAGGTGATGTGCATCTCTGTAATGAGGAGGGGTGTTGTCTAATGACATCAAAACCCTATATAAGGTGTGCTTAATTATTAGGCAACTTCCTTTCCTTTGGCAAAATGGGTCACAAGAGAGATTTGACGGGTTTTGAAAAGTCCAAAATTGTGAGATGTCTTGCAGAGGGACGCAGCAGTCTTGAAATTACGAAACTTTAGAAGCGTGATCACCAAAGAATCAAGCATTTCATGGCAAATAGCCAACAGGGTCGCAAGAAGCATGTTGGGCAAAAAAGGCGCAAAATAACTGCCCATGAATTGAGGAAAATCAAGCGTGAAGCTGCCAAGATGCCATTTGCCACCAGTTTTGCCATATTTCAGAGCTGCAACGTTACTGGAGTAACAAAAAGCACAAGGTGTGCGATACTCAGGGACATTGCCAAGGTAACGAAGGCTGAAAAACGACCACCTTTGAACAAGAAACATAAAACGTCATGACTAAGCTAAGAAATATCTTAAGACTGACTTTTCAAAGGTTTTTTGGACTGATGAAATGAGAGTGACTCTTGATGGACCAGATGGATGGATCAGTAAAGGGCAGAGAGCTCCACTCCGACTCAGACGCCAGCAAGGTGGAGGTGGGGTACTGGTATGGGCTGGTATCATCAAAGATGAACTTGTGGGACCTTTTCGGGTTGAGGATGGAGTGAAGCTCAACTCCCAGACCTACTGCCAGTTTCTGGAAGACAACTTCTTCAAGCAGTGGTACAGGAAGAAGAAGTCGGTATCGTTCAAGAAAAACATGATTTTCATGCAGGACAATGCTCCATCACATGCCTCCAACTACTCCACAGCGTGGCTGGCCAGTAAAGGTCTCAAAGAAGAAAAAATAATAATATGGCCCCCTTGTTCACCTGATCTGAATCCCATAGAGAACCTGTGGTCCCTCATAAAATGTGAGATCTACAGGGAGGGAAAACAGTCCACCTCTCGGAACAGTGTCTGGGAGGCTGTGGTGGCTGCTGCACGCAATGTTGGTCATAAACAGATCAAGCAACTGACAATCTATGGATGGAAGGCTGCTGAGTGTCATAATAAAGAAAGGTGGCTATAATGGTCACTAATTTTTGGGGGTTTTGTTTTTGCATGTCAAATGTTTATTTCTAAATTTTGTGCAGTGATATCGGTTTACCTGGTGAAAGTAAACAAGTGAGATGTGAATGTTTGGTTTTTATTAAGTTGCCTAATAATTCTGCACAGTAAGTTACCTGCACAAACAGATATCCTCCTAAGATAGCCAAGTCTAAAAAACCCTACTCCAACTTCCAAAAATATTAAGCTTTGATATTTGAGTCTTTTAGGTTGATTGAGAACATAGTTGATGATCAATAATAAAAATAATCCTCTAAAATACAACTTGCCTAATAATTCTGCACACAGTGTAGATTTAAGGCAGGGTTGAAGTCAAACTCTGACTGCCCAAGGGGCTCGCAATCTCAGGCAGACATACTACATATGCTTTGACATTGTCCCCCAGAAAATCCTCCTTTTGGATTGTAGTGTTGAGCCGTATTGGAATGATGTATAAGTGCATTGTCCCTAGGGACCCACTGACATGTATATTAGGGTACGTTAAGGAAATAAAAGACAACATGACCAAAATAGCAATTGCGAGATTATTGTTCATTGCCAGAAAACTGATTGCAAAATATTGGATTAGAGAGGAGCCCCTGTCCAGATGCGAATTTATTGCTCAAATGAACCATATAATTCAACTTGAGAGAAGTACAGTATTTACACCAAGAGGAATAAACATGAATACTTCCAAAAACTATGGAAGTCATGACTGGATAGGATCAATTAGAGAAACAACTGTTGTACTATTGTAGCGTAAAACTCACGGTAAACTGTAATATTGTAGGATAATTGTTAATAATGGCAGAAAAGGTCTCCATGGGGGGGCATTTACTACAATATTGTAAAACGAGTATTGTTATATAATATCTGCTCTAAGTTTTGTTATGTTCAATAAAAATTTATCTGATTAAAAAAGAAAAGGATGTTGTTCCAAACAACGCGGAGAACTAACTGCAGATCATCTGTGCATGTAGGCTCATGCAAACCCAGACAGACTTGATGATACTGAGATCAGGTCTCTGAGGGAGCCATCTCATCACTTCCAAATCTTCTTGTTCTTTTTCATTCTGAAGATAGTTGTTAATGAAATTGGCTGTATATTTGGGGTTCTTAAACTATTGAATACATTTGGATAAAATCAGACACCTCCCTTGTGGCATTCTATGAGATAAGTATCAGCCAGCATTTCTCAGAATTGAAAACAGCATCAATCCTGACAAAATTCCCAACTTCATGTGCTGAATTGCAGACCCCAAATGTGCAAGGAACCTCCACCATGATCCACTGTTGCTGCAGACAATCACTATTGTACCGGTCTTCAGATAAACTGATTCGGTGGCAATTAAAGACTTCAAAATTTGACTCATCAGTCCAGATCACCTGTGACAATTTTTCTGCAGTTTCCTTAGTTACAGTGGCTTTCAAAAATATTCATCCCCCTTGCATTATTCATGTTTTGCTACCTCACAACCTGGAATTTCATTGGTTTTTGAGAGTTTGTAACAGTTTATGTAAAGAACATGACTACAACGCCCCTTGGAAAAAGCACTGGTGAAACAGCGTCACCGGGGTGCAGCTTTTCACACCATGTGGACATGGGTCTATGATGAAATGTAAGTGTCGCTTCTATGTTTACATTTTTCCCATGTACAGGTGCTTCTCACAAAATTAGAATATCATCAATTTCAGTTCTTCAATACAAAAAGTGAAACTCATAACAGAGTCATTGCAAACAGAATGATCTATTTCAAGTGTTTATTTCTGTTAATGTTGAGGATTATTGCTTACAGCCAATGAAAACCCCAAAGTCATTATCTCAGTAAATTAGAATACTTATTAAGGCTGGTTTCACATTTGCGTTTTTTTGGGTGCGTTTTTGCGGTAAAAAACGCGAAAAACGTATGTAAACGCGTGCAAAAGCTGCTTTTTTTTACGCATGCGTTTTTGCATGTGGTGAAAAAAACGCGGCGTTTTGACGCGTTTACATGCGTTTTTTTCATGCGTTTGCGTTTTTTAAACGCATGCTGAGAAATGTGTGACAGCTGCCAATCATCAAAATAAAGTAAAAAACCCACTATAAACAGAAATAGTTAGGGTTAGGGTTCCTAACCCTAACCCTAAAGTGATTAGGGTTAGGGGTAGGGTTAGGATCCCTTAGGGTTAGGGGTAGGGTTGGGTTAGGATCCCTTAGGGGTAGGGTTACGATCCCTTAGGGTTAGGGGTAGGGTTGGGTTAGGGGTAGGGTTAGGATCCCTTAGGGGTAGGGTTAGGATCCCTTTATCACTTTTATGTTGGGGGGTGGCATATTAGTGTGTTTTCTGGTTTTTTAATATAAAAACGCATGCGTTTTTAACGCAAAAAAACGCATGCACAAAAAAAGCATGCGTCCCCATTGACTCCAATGTATTTTTTGACCCAAAAAAAACGCATGAAAACGCATGCGCTTTTTTTGGTCCAAAAACGCCTCTCAAAAATACTACAGGTTGCATTTCTGAAAATGAACGCATGCAGTAAAAAAACGCATGCGTTTCAAAACGCGACCAAACGCGTACAACAAAAAACGCATGCGTTTTCAATGTTAAATATAGGGGGAAAAACGCATGCGTTTTTTTGAAGAAAAAAAACGCTGCAGACAAAAACGCAAGTGTGAAACCACCCTAACACCAGCTTGAAAAATTATTTTAAAATCTGAAATGTTGGCCTACTGAAATGTATGTTCAGTAAATGCACTCAATACTTGGTTGGTCGGGACTCCTTTTGCATCAATTACTGCATCAATGCGACGTGGCATAGAGGCGATCAGCCTATAACACTGCTGAGTAGTGATGAGCGAGTATACTCGTTGCTCGGGTTTTCCCGAGCACGCTCGGGTGGTCTCCGAGTATTTGTGAGTGTCGGAGATTTAATTTTCGTCACCGCAGCTGGCTGTTAGACAGCATGAATTCATGTGGGGATTCCCTAGCAACCAGGCAACCCCCACATGTACTCAGGCTGGCTAACAGCTGTAAATCATGCAGCTGCTGCCACGAAAACTAAATCTCCGAGCAGTCACAAATACTCGGGAGACCACCCAAGCAACAAGTATACTCGCTCATCACTACTGCTGAGGTTTTATGGAAGCCCAGATTGCTTTGATATCAGCCTTCAGCTCGTCTGCATTGTTAGGTCTGGTGTCTCTCATCTTCCTCTTGATAATACCCCATAGATTCACTATGGGATTAAGGTCAGGTGAATTGGCTGGCCAATCAAGCACTGTGATAATGTTGTTTTTAAAACAGGTGTTGGTACTTTTGGCAGTGTAGACAGGTACTAAGTCCTGCAGGAGAATGAAATTTCCATCTCCAAAAAGCTTGTCGGCAGAGGGAAGGATGAAGTGCTCTAAAATTTCCAGGTAGATGGCTGTGCTGACTTTGGTCTTGATAAAACACAGTGGACCTACACCAGCAGATGACATGGCTCCCCAAACCATCACTGATATGACCATGTGAGGACTTATTTTTTACAGGACGAGTTGTACTTTTGAACACCACCATTGGTTTTACTATGTTGTGTACTAGAAAACGGGAAAGAAATTCCAAGTGCAGTGAAATTGCAAAAAAAGTGCAATCCCACACTTGTTTTTTGCTTCCCTTTTTTGATAGGTTCACTAAATGCTACAACTGACCAGCCATTATGATTCTCCAGGTCATTACGAGTTCAGACACCAAACACGTCTAGGTTCTTATTTATCCAAGTGGTGAAAATAAATTCCAAACTTTGCTAAAAAAATAAATAAAAATGCGCAATTTTCGGATACCCATAGCGTCTCCATTTTTTCGTGATCTCGGGTTCGATGAGGGCTTATTTTTTGCGTGCCGAGCTGACGTTTTTAATTATACCATTTTGGTATAAAAATACGATCTTTTGATCACCCGTGTTAGGGGTCGAGTTCCCGCTTCTGCACAGGGGGAATCTCGAGCCACCTCCGCTGCGGTCTCCCATTCTTGTCCAGCCGCAGTGGAGTCTGCTCAGCAAGGACGTCGGTCCCAGCGTCTTGCTCATTCTCACTCTGTTCTGAGAGTTACTGCTGCTTCTCCAGTCTCTGCTATTAAAGTCTGTGCTGGTCAGCAGCGAGCGGACTTCTCTGGGACTAAGTCCTTGTCTGCACGTACTGAGCATGCCCAGCGTAAGGTCTCCCGTTGGAGATCGAGGGTCATGTGCTCAGGCTCTGCAGCACATTCCATTGGTCCTCTTGGCAGGTCCTAGAAGGGCAAAAGTGCTGTGGCCACTTCCTGTGCTGCTGCTATATAAACTGCGCATGACCGCACGGCCATGCGCTAGTATTGTCAAACAATTGCTAATGTGTGTATGTTGTGAGTGCAAGTCGTCCTTGGATACCCCTACCCTATAGTATGACTGTTCGCGGAAGGTGTATGGCTGCTACCTAGCGCCCGACTTATCCTACAGCACTAGTCACACATTATAGCGTCCAGTTGCTGTGACCGCCAGTACGGCGCCGTGCACTTCCTCTGTGCTTTCCTTACCCAAGCCTGGGTGGTTAGTGGCGTTCGTCAGTGCGGCACTGCATGCTCTTCTGTTTCATTTCACACCCAGTTGCGGTGTTGCGCCAGCAAGGGTCTAATCGGACTTCAATCCCAGTTGGGGTTGAGTTCGCTGACTACTTGCTCACGCTTTAGGTGCGGTACCGCGGTCCTGTGCCTTAACAGGATTGCTTCTTTCACGCTGGGTGAGGTTAACCCACGCGTGGATAATCTAGTGTACCGCCATATAGTCTGCTAATTGCTAGCAGCAGGTTTTCACCTGCACGGTGGACCCCGGGCTGCGAACGCATCTATACCATCTGTCTTGGTGCGTTCCGCCAGTCCTAACAACCCGTTATTACATTTTAATGAAATGTTGTGGCGACCAAAAAAACGTAATTCTGGCGTTTAAATTTTTTTTTCTCACTACGCCGTTTAGCGATCAGGTTAATCCTTTTTTTATTGATAGATCTGGCGATTCTGAACGAGGCGATACCAAATATGTGTATGTTTGATTTGTTTTTATTGCTTTATTTTGAATTGGCGCGAAAGGGGGGTGATTTGAAGTTTTATATTTTTCATATTTTTAAAAACTTTTTTTTTTCACTTTTGCCATGCTTCAATAGCCTCCATGGGAGGCTACAAGGTGGCACAACTCGACTGGCTCTGCTACATAGAGGTGATGCTCAGATCACTCCTATGTAGCAGAATTACTGGATTGTTATGAGCGCCAACCACAGGGTGGCACTCACAGCAATCTGGCATCAACAACCATAGAGGTCTCATGTTACGTTCAACGCAGTTCGGCGCAGCATCAAAACGACGCATGCAGGCGCATTCGCATACATTCGCATGGCCTGCGTACCCAATGTTACAGATAGGTACGCAAAACACATGCTGACGTAGGCGGAGCTGAATGGAAGAGGTGTGACAGTGGGCGGGGCTTAACGGAGGAAGTACGCAGCCCTCCGCAGCTCTGCCCTACGAAGTGTGAACCCAGCCTAAGTTTCACACAACTTGCCACTGAGCTTTTTGCCCATTCCTGAAGACAAAACTGCATCAGCTCCTTCAAGCAAGATGGTTTCCTCTAGTGAACAGCAATCTTCAAGTCTGACCACAGATTTTCAATTGAATTAAGGTCAAGGCTATGACTAGGCCACTCCAAAACTTTTACACTTAATTCACTTGAGTGTTGCTTTAGCAGTATGCTAAATTGCCTTGTTGGAGGGTGAACTTATGTCCCAGTCTCAAATCACTCACAGACAAACAGGTTTTCCTCAAGAATATCCCTGTATTTCGCAGTATCCATCTTCCCCTCAACTTGGACCATTTTCCCTATCCCTGATCCCGAAAAACATCCCCACAGTTAAACATGGTGATGGCAGCATTATGCTGTGGGGATGGTGTTCTTGGGGTGATGAGCTTTGTTCGTTTGCCGCCAGACATAGCATTTATCTTTGTAACCAAAAAGTCCAATTTTGGCCTTATCGATCACAGAACCTTCCTCCATATATTTGGGAAGGGTGGCAGTCTCCAACAAGTCTTTTTGCAAACTCAAAATTAACCTTACAATTTTTGTAAGCAAAGGCTTCTTTTCTGCCCACTCTTCTCTTAACCCCTTCATGACCCAGCCTATTTTGACCTTAAAGACCTTGCCATTTCTTGCAATTCTGACCAGTGTCCCTTTGTGAGGTAATAACTCGGGAACGCTTCAACGGATCCTAGCGATTCTGAGATTGTTTTCTCGTGACATATTGGGCTTTATGTTAGTGGTAAATTTAAATCAATAAATTCTGTGTTTATTTGTGAAAAAAACGGAAATTTGGTGAAAATTTTGCAATTTTCACATTTTGAATTTTTATTCTGTTAAACCAGAGAGTTATGTGACACAAAATAGTTAATAAATAACATTTCCCACACGTCTACTTTACATCAGCACAATTTTGGAAACAAAACTTTTTAGTCACAAAAATGATCTTTCAGCAACAATTTTTTTATTTTCCCAATGGTAAAAGGAGAAACTGAACAACGAAAGTTGTTGTCCAATTTGTCCTGAGTACGCTGATACCTCATATGTGGGGGTAAACCACTGTTTGGGCGCACGACAGGGCTTGGAAGGGAAGGAGCGCCATTTGACTTTTTGAATGAAAAATTGGCTGCACTCTTTAGCGGACACCATGTCACATTTGGAGAGCCCCCGTGTGCCTAAAAATTGGAGCTCCCCCACAAGTGACCCCATTTTGGAAACTAGACGCCCCAAGGAACTTATCTAGATGCATAGTGAGCACTTTAAACCCCCAGGTGCTTCACAAATTGATCCGTAAAAATGAAAAAAGTACTTTTTTTTTTTTCACAAAAAAATTATTTTAGCCTCAATTTTTTCATTTTCACATGGGCAACAGGATAAAATGGATCCTAAAATTTGTTTGGCAATTTCTCCTGAGTACACCGATACCTCACATGTGGGGGTAAACCACTGTTTGGGCACATGGTAAGGCTCGGGAGGGAATGAGCGCCATTTGACTTTTTGAATGAAAAATTATCTCCATCGTTAGCGGACACCGTGTCGCGTTTGGAGAGACCCTGTGTGCCTATGCATTGGAGCTCCCCCACAAGTGACCCCATTTGGAAACTAGACCCCCCAAGGAACTTATCTAGATGCATACTGAGCACTTTAAACCCCCAGGTGCTTCACAGAAGTTTATAATGCAGAGCCATGAAAATAAAAAATAATTTTTCTTTCCTCAAAAATGATTTTTTAGCCTGGAATTTCCTATTTTGCCAACGATAATAGGAGAAATTGGACCACAAATTTTGTTGTTCAGTTTGTCCTGAGTACGCAGATACCCCATATGTGGGGGTAAACCACTGTTTGGGCGCACGACAGGGCTCAGAAGGGAAGGCACGCCATTTGGCTTTTTAAATGGAAAATTAGTTCCAATCATTAGCGGACACCATGTCGCGTTTGGAGAGCCCCTGTGTGCCTAAACATTAGAGATCCCCCACAAATGACCCCATTTTGGAAACTAGACCCCCAAAGGAACTAATCTAGATGTGTGGTGAGCACTTTGAACCCTCAAGTGCTTCACAGAAGTTTATAACGCAGAGCCATGAAAATAAAATAAAAAATTTCTTTTCTCAAAAATGATTTTTTAGCCCGCAATTTTTTATTTTCCCAAGGGTAACAGGAGAAATTTGACCCTAAAAGTTGTCCAGTTTCTCCTGAGTACGCTGATACCCCATATGTGGGGGTAAACCACTGTTTGGGCACATGCTGGGGCTCGGAAGTGAAGTAGTGACGTTTTGAAATGCAGACTTTGATGGAATGCTCTACGGGCGTCACGTTGCGTTTGCAGAGCCCCTGATGTGGCTAAACGGTAGAAACCCCCCACAAGTGACCCCATTTTGGAAACTAGACCCCCCAAGGAACTTATCTAAATATGTGGTGAGCACTTTGAACCCCCAAGTGCTTCACAGACGTTTACAACGCAGAGCCGTGAAAATAAAAAATAATTTTTCTTTCCTCAAAAATGATGTTTTAGCAAGCAATTTTTTATTTTCTCAAGGGTAACAGGAGATATTGGACCCCAGTAATTGTTGCGCAGTTTGTCCTGAGTATGCTGGTACCCCATATGTGGGGGTAAACAACTGTTTGGGCACACGTCGGGGCTCGGAAGTGAGGGAGCACCATTTGACTTTTTGAACACAAGATTGGCTGGAATCAATGGTGGCGCCATGTTGCGTTTGGAGACCCCCTGATGTGCCTAAACAGTGGAAACCCCTCAATTCTAACTCCAACACACCCCTAACAATTATCCCAACTGTAGCCGTAACCCTAATCACAACCCTAACCCCAACACACCCCTAACCACAACCCTAACCCCAACACACCCCTAACCCTAACCACAACCCTAATTCCAACCCTAACCCTAAGGCTATGTGCCCACGTTGCGGATTCGTGTGAGATTTTTCAGCACCATTTTTGAAAAATCCGCGGGTAAAAGGCACTGCGTTTTACCTGCGGATTTACAGCGGATTGCCAGTGTTTTTTGTGCGGATTTCACCTGCGGATTCCTATTGAGGAACAGGTGTAAAACGCTGCGGAATCCGTACAAAGAAGTGACATGCTGCGGAAAATACAACGCAGCGTTTCCACGTGGTATTTTCCGCACCATGGGCACAGCGGATTTGGTTTTCCATATGTTTACATGGTACTGTAAACCTGATGGAACTCTGCGGCGGATCCGCAGCGGCCAATCCGCTGCGGATCCGCAGCCAAATCCGCACCGTGTGCACATAGCCTAATTCTAAAGGTATGTGCACATGCTGCAGAAAACGCTGCGGATCCGCAGCAGTTTCCCATGAGTTTACAGTTCAATGTAAACCTATGGGAAACAAAAATCGCTGTACACATGCTGCAGAAAAACTGCACGGAAACGCAGCGGTTTACATTCCGCAGCATGTCACTTCTTTCTGCGGATTCCGCAGCGGTTTTACAACTGCTCCAATAGAAAATCGCAGTTGTAAAACCGCAGTGAAATGCGCAGAAAAACCGCGGTAAATCCGCGATAAATCCACAGCGGTTTAGCACTGTGGATTTATGAAATCGGCTGCGGAAAATTCCGCAGAGGACCAGAATACGTGTGCACATTCCTAACCCTACCCCTAACCCTAATTCTAACTCCAACCTTAGTGGGGAAAAAAAAAAATTCTTTATTTTATTATTGTCCCTACCTATGGGGGTGACAAAGGGGGGGGTTATTTACTGTTTTTTTTATTTTGATCACTGTGAGGTTTTATCACAGTGATCAAAATTCACTCTGGAACGAATCTGCCGGCCGGCAAATTCGGCGGGCGCACTGCGCATGCGCCCGCCATTTTGGAAGATGGCGGCGCCCAGGAAAGAAGACGGACGGACCCCGGGAGGCTCGGTAAATATAAGGGGGGGAGATCAAGGCACGGGGGAGGGCGTCGGAGCACGGGGGGGGGGGGGTGGATCGGAGCATGGGTGGGGGGTCGTAACACGTGGGGGTGGATCGGAGAACGGGGGGATGGATTGGAGTGCGGGGGGGTGGATCGCAGTGCAGGGGGGGTGAATCGCAGTGCAGGGGGGTGGGATTGGAGCACGGGGATGGGATTGGAGCACGGGGGGAGCGGACAGGAGGACGGGGGAGCGGAGCACAGGACGCAGGGGAGCGGACCACAGATCGGGGGGCTGAGGGGGCGATCGGTGGGGTGGGTGCACATCAGTGTTTCCAGCCATGGCCGATGATATTTGCAGCATCAGCCATGGCTGGATTGTAATATTTCACCAGTTTCTTAGGTGAACTATTACAAATCGCTCTGATTGGCTATTGAAAGTGAAACTGCCAATCAGAGCGATCGTCGCCACGAGGTGGTGAAGCCACACCCCCTGGGCTAAAGTACAACTCCTCCTGTCCCTGCAGGCCGGGTGAAATTAGTTAATCCTTTCACCCGGCCTGCAGGAACGCGATTCCGCCATGACGCATACGCTGCGTCATGGGTCGGAATGGCACCGACTTTCATGACGCAGCGTATACGTCAAAGGTCGGGAAGGGGTTAAAGGCCACATCTATGGAGTGTACGGCTTATTGTGGTCATATGAACAGATACTTCAGTCTCTGCTTGGGAACTCTGCAGCTCCCTCAGGTCTACTTTAGCCTCTGTGCTGCCTTTCTAATGCCCTTCTTGTGCAAGCTGAGATTATTGGGCAGCCCTCTGTTGGCAGGTTTGTTATTTGATCCCGTAAATTTAATTTATGCCTATATTTTTTTCTCACTTCACAAACTTAGACTAGTGCTGAGCAAGTGTTCAAACAGGCAGCAATCCCTGCATGTGTTGCGGCTGACTGTTTCATTGCAGCCATATGGTAAATTCAAAAAAGTTAATTTTTTTCTCATTAATGTACACTCTGCACCCCATCCTGACTGAAAAAAAAACAAATGTAGAAATTTTTGCACATTTAATAAAGAAAAACTGAAATACCACATGGTCATAAATATCCCAACTCTTTGCTCAGACACTCATATTAAGGTCACATGCTGTCCATTTCCTTGTGATCCTTCTTGAGATGGTTCTACTTTTTCATTGGAGTCTAGTTGTGTTTAATTAAACTGATAGGGCTTGATGTGGAAAGGCACCCACCTGTCTATATAAGACTTCACAGCTCACAGTGCATGTCAGACCAAATGAGCATCATGAGGTCAAAGGAACAATGGCAGATGGGAGAAAGTTCCACAAAGTCAACTATCACTGCAGCACTCCACCAGTCAGGCCTTTATGGCAGAGTGGCCTGACTGAAGCCTCTCCTCAGTGCAAGACATATGAAAGCCTATATAGAGTTTGCAAAAAACAAAAAACAAAAACATGAAGGACTCCCAGACTATGAGAAATAAGATTCTCTGGTTTGATGAGACGAAGATAGACATTTTGGCGATAATTCTAAGCGGTATGTGTGGAGAAAACCAGGCACTGTTCATCACCTGCCCACTATAATCCCAACAGTGAAACATGGTAGTGGCAGTATCATGCTGTGGGGTTGTTTTTCAGCTGCAGGGACAGGATGACTGGTTGCCATTGAAGGAAACATGCATGAGGCCAAGTACAGATATATCCTGGATGAAAACCTCTTCCAGAGTGCTCTGTACCTCAGATTTGGCTGAAGGTTAACCTTCCAACAAGACAATGACCTTAAGCACACAGCTAAAATAACAAAGGAACAACTTTAGAACAACTCTGTGACCATTCTTGACTGGCCCAGCCAAAGCCCTGACCTAAACCCAATTGAGCATTTCTGGAGAGACCTGAAAATGGCTGTCTACCGACGTTCACCATCCAACCAGACGGAAGTGGAGAGGATCTGCAAGGAAGAATGGCAGAGGATCCCCAAATCCAGGTGTGAAAAACTTGTTACATCATTCCCAAGAAGACTCATGGCTTTACTAGCTCAAAAGGGTGCTTCTACTTAATACTGAGCAAAGTGTTATGATAAGGTAATTCAGTACCACAATGGACATAGAGGTCAGAGCACATACAGTGACCTGGCAATAATCCAAAAACATAGAACGAGCTCTGAGACGTGGGAACTCTGCTGACCGCAATCCCTAATCCTCTCCAACCACACTAGAGGCAGCCGTGGATTGCGCCTAACGCTCCCTATGCAACTCGGCACAGCCTGAGAAACTAGCTAGCCTGAAGATAGAAAATAAGCCTACCTTGCCTCAGAGAAATACCCCAAAGGAAAAGGCAGCCCCCACATGTAATGACTGTGAGTTAAGATGAAAAGACAAACGTAGAGATGAAATAGATTTAGCAAAGTGAGGCCCGACTTTCTGAACAGAGCGAGGATAGGAAAGGTAACTTTGCGGTCAACACAAAACCCTACAAAAACCACGCAAAGAGGGCAAAAAGACCCTCCGTACCGAACTAACGGCACGGAGGTACACCCTCTGCGTCCCAGAGCTTCCAGCAAGCAGAAAAAAACAAATAGACAAGCTGGACAGAAAAAAACAGCAAACAAAATAGCAAAGCGGAACTTAGCTATGCAGAGCAGCAGGCCACAGGAACGATCCAGGAGGAAACAGGTCCAATACTAGAACATTGACTGGAGGCCAGGATCAAGGCACTAGGTGGAGTTAAATAGAGCAGCACCTAACGACTTCACCACATCACCTGAGGAAGGAAACTCAGAAGCCGCAGTACCACTTTCCTTCACCAACGGAAGCTCACAGAGAAAATCAGCCAAAGTACCACTTGTGACCACAGGAGGGAGCTCTGCCACAGAATTCACAACAGCAAAGGGTCTGAATACTTACCATGTGATATATCAGTTTTTCTTTTTTAACAAATTTGCAAAAATTACTACATTTCTGTTTTTTTCGGTCAAGATGGGGAACAGAGTTTACATTAATGAGAAAAAAATGAACTTTTTTGACCATTTATTGTGGTTTAACTACAGACCAATATCCCTTATCAATATAGACCTTAAAATCCTGTCTCAGCGCCTAAACCCGGGCCTGGGATTTCTAGTACATAGAGATCAGGTGGGCTTTGTTCCCTGCAGACAAGCCTCAGATAACATAGGTAGAATCTCCCATCTATTGCACCTCTGCAAGCAGCGTAACCTAGCAAGTATGCTACTATCACTTGATATTAAAAAAGCCTTCGATTCTATTTCATGGCCATATCTGTTTGCAGTCTTGCAAAAACAGAAATTCCCTGATCATTTCCTTTCATGGATTTGTGTTCTTTATAGATGCCCTTCGGCTTACAGTCACTATAATGGCTTCTCCTCGGGGTCCTTTTCAATTAGAAGAGGTACTCGCCAAGGTTGCCCCCTATCACCCTTATTCCTTCTCGCAATTAAACCATTAGCTATCCATCTCCGTCTTAACGCTAATATACAAGGTATAGATATTGCATCAGTTTCTCACAAACTCTTCATGTTTGCAGACATACTATTTCTTCTATCAGCCCCGCAGACGTCTCTGCCAGCTCTGCTACAATCCCTTAGTAGTTTTGAACAAATTTCTGGCTTACAGATAACCAGTCAAAATCATATGCCACGAATATATCTTTCCTTCTTAATATTATTCCACAGCTCCAACAAGACTTCCCTTTCCAATGGGTCACTAACCACCTAGATTACCTAGGAGTGAAATTGACAGCCAATCTAGACTCCCTCTTTTCAGTCAATTACCCTTAAATGCTCTGCAAAATTCACTCACTACTTCAGGCATGGGAGAAACTACATCTCTCTTGGCTCAGCTGGGTACGTGCGCTTAAAATGACCATACTCCCCAAATTGCGCTCTATTTCGAGTCCTGCCAATTCCTGTTCCTTCGCATTTACCTCAAAACAGCCCAGCGACTAATCAATACTTTATTTGGAAGTGTGTCATCCCTAGGGTTAATAGAGTTACTCTTTATAGACATCGCTTCAAAGGAGGTCTGGGAGCTCCCAACCTTTCCAGATACTACCAAGCAGCCCAACTCGCCCAGTTAACCTTATATCATGTTTCCTTAGAACCTCCCCTATGGCTATCACTGGAAGCTCCCGAATGTCACCTGGTTAACCTTGATGCCCTAATATGGACCCTCCAAGCTCAGCGTAAACAAATTTCGAATCCTATCATAGCACATTCCCTTAAAATTTGGGACTCGCTAAAATACTCCTCACAGCTGATTTTGCCATTCTTACCTCATGCCCCCCTTTGTGGTAATCCCCTGTTCCCCCCAGGCTCATAGTCCCTTTCGATTATGGGTCGTTGCAGGGATCACTGCATTGGAAGAAGCTCTTTAGCGAAACGGCGCTGTTGTGGTAGGAGCACGGAGTAGCCCGGGAGTTATTCATATGACCCTTACAGGATGCATCAACATGAAGGACTATAGAGTCATCCCTTATTATTAGATAAGGCTCTCTTACTGAAAGAGCCTGTAATTCTACACACCTTGCCGTGGTGATGGCGACAAGAAAGGCAGCTTTGTATGCCAGAAATTGAGGAGGGCAGTAAGACAGAGGCTCAAACGAAGGCCGTGTAAGCCCTTTGAGAACTTCATTTAAGTCTCAAGGAGGGACAACAGTCTGCTTTCTGGGATGCGATCTGAGGGCTGAAGATATCAATTTCTTAATCCAATGGTGGTTGGCCAAATCTTGATCGAACATAGAGCTTAGGGCAGAAACCTGAACTTTCAGAGTACTAGGTTTAAGGCAAATGTCTAGCCCTTTTTGTAAGAAGTCCAGCACCTGTGGAATATTAGGATGGAATGGATCAGGTAGATTAGGGAGACTGAAGGACGAAAACTTCTATATCTTATTATATATAGCATTCGTAACTGGCTTCCTAGATTTCTGTAGGGTAGCAATTACCGTGTCTGAAAGTCCTCTAGCTCTCAGCACCTGGGCCACAGTAACCAGGCAGCTAGATTCCATTTTTGAGGTTCGGGATGAAGAAGGGGTCCTTGAACGAGAAGGTCGACCTCATCCGGTAGGTGAACTGGGCCATCTATATACAGCTCTACAAAGAGGTTGAACCAACTTCCCTTTGGCCACACTGGAACCACCAGGATGGTTGGGACCCGATTTTCTGAAGAGTCTTTGCCAACATCGGGATGGGCGGAAAGGCGTAGGCCAACCGAAAACTCAATTTTTGAGCAAAGGCATCCACTACCCTGGCGTTGTCCCTGGGATTCAGAGAGAAAAAGTCCTAGATCTGGGTGTTTTAACCTGAAGCGAGTAAGTCGATTTCGGGTAGGCACCATCTGTTTACCAACATCCTGAAGACCTTCTTGTTCAGGCTCCAATCTCCTGGCTGTATGTCCTGACGGCTCAGGAAATCCGGCTGGCAATTGGAGGATCCCTTCAGAAGAACCGCTGTCAGGGAAAGTGTTTTTCAGCCCAGCAAAATGTTCGACCTGAAATGCCCTTTATGTTATTGAACCTTGAGCTCCCCTGATGTTTGAGGTGGGCTACTGTAGTCATGTTGTCCGAATAAATTCAGACATGACATCCAGACACTAGGTCAGCTGCGGCCAGGAGAGCCTCCTCCACTGCTTTCAGCTCCCTGAAGTTAGAGGATTTGCTGCTTGTTGTCTGATCCCAGAGACCTTGAAAAGGAGCACGAGACACTATGGCACCCCAGCCTTGCTTGCTGATATCGGATGTCACAGTAACTAGGGGGGATTGAGACCAAGTCACCCCTCTGCAAAGGTTTCTGGGGCTCAACCACCATACTAGAGAGGCTCTAACATGTCCTGGAGCGTGTACTCTTGTTCAGAGAACTGGGACTCATTCCACATTTTGAGGATGTGGGCTTGGAGAACTCTGGAATGGGCCTATGCCCAGGACACAGACTAAATGCAGGCTGTCATGGAGCCTAGTACTGACATGGCTTTCTGAAGAGTAGGGGATCTTTGTTTCCTGAAATCTGTGACCTTGGTCATCAAAGTCTGGCGATGGTCTTCCAGAAGAAACGACATCTGCTTCCCAGAATCTAACAGAACCCACCAGAAACTTATTTTGGAGGGCTGAAGCTGGGATTTTTTCAGATTGGGCAGCCATCCAAGTTTTTGACATGTGGCTCCTGATGATCTGACCAGAGGAACCTACAACTAGCAAATCATCCAGATTAGGAACTATCCAGACTCCTTGTTTCCGAATATGAGAAACTGCTTCTGCCATTATTTTGGAAAAAACTCTCGGCGCCGAAGAGATGCCAAAGGGGAGCACGTTGAACTGAAAGTGCTTCATAAGTTGATTTTGCTGTACCGCAAACCTCAGGTACTTCCTGTGCCGTGGATGGATTGGAACATGGAATAGGTATCCTTGAGATCTATGGTCGTCATGAAGAAGTCTGGGCCTATCAGAGGACCAGCCGATGTTACAGATTCCATCTTGAATCTGTGATAGAAGATTGAGATTTTTTCAATTTATAACTATTTGCGCCTCCCCTGAAGGTTTCTTTACCAAGAAAAGATGGGAATAGTGGCCTGTTCCCCATTGTTCTGGAGGTACTGGGGAGATGGCGTTTGACCTTAGGAGATCCTGAAGGCCTGACATTAGAATTAGTTGAGCTCCCAAAGATGGAAGGCACGTGACCCTCACACCCTGAGGAGAGGACTCGAACTCTATCAGCAGGCCCTCCTTGATGATATTGAGTACCCGCTGGGAGTTGGAAATGGCAAAAACTTTGCGAGCCTCTCCCCCACTGGGATGGAGTCATTGCTGTTGCTGGGGAACCAGGATGTTTTTACCTTTCCCCTTCGCATAACTCCATCTTCCCCTTACCTCTCGTCTGGGGGGTCTGGGACTGTGGGGCAAGAAAAAACTGCTTTTTGAGAAGCTTTTGCTCAGGAAGGGCTTTTTTCTTGTCAGTGCCCCTCTATAAGATTTCATCCAGAGCACAACAACTTTTGAGGTGACATCCCGGCTCCACATTTTGAGCCACAAGGATCTTCTGGCTGAGTTTGATTGAACTAGGGACCTGGAGGAAATCCTGATTGATTCCATAGATGCATCCACCAGAAACCCTGAAGCTCTTTGGAGAATAGGAAGGGAATCCAGTAGTTCACCCTTTGAGGTACCCTGGGATATATGATTTTCCAGTTTGGCAAGCCATCTGTAGAGAGCTCTAGCCATGCAGGTGGAGGCGATATTAGATTTTAACGCAGAGGTGGACGTCTCCCAGGATTTTTTCAGGAGACTATTTTCCTAATTCATAGGATCCTTCAATTGTGAAGAATCCTCAAAGGGGAGTGCAGTTTTTTTTAGCCACTCTAGCCACCTGAAAGTCCACCTTAGGAATCTCCCAAGAAGGGGAATTATCTTCCAGGGGAACCTGTTTCAACTCTGAGGGGGTGGAAAGGCGTTTTTCTGGAAGCTCCCATTCCTGAGCTATTAGGTCCAGAATGTTTTTATGAACTGGGAAGCCCATACGTTTCCCTGCTTTCAGGCCCCCAAGCATTTCATCCTGAATGGACTGCAGGACTGACTCCTCCTCCAACCCCATAGTAGCACGCACCGCGCTCACTAACTCTTCTACATATTCTGAAGAGAAAAAGTATTTTCTAGCCTCCGAAACTCTGGGGGAAGAAGAGTCTTCCCATTTTTCAGAGGATGAGGGAGAAGAGTGTACAGACTCGGAGTCAGAGTCCACTATCTGAATCCATTTTTAGAGGCAGATGGCCCTGGAAGGAATGATGGTGGTGGAGGAGGGATAAAGGCGGCTAAGGAGGACTGCCCCTTCTGCGTGACCAGCGAACGGATCTCCTCGATGAGAGGGCTGTTCTACCCTGACTACTTTGTCTGTCTATGCCTGACAGAGCTTCTTCTCCCATAATGGAGGAAGCTTCTTATTGCACATAGCACATTTTGGAGGCTTTTTGGCTGGGGTACTATGGGCAGACTTGTCTCCCTACAAAAGAGGGACCTTAAGTAGGGGACCTTAAACTACCAAAACCTCTAGCCTAGGACCCACCCCATATCCTACTTACAGGAGCAGTGGCAACGCTGGGCTCTGCAGACGCAGGGCAAGAAACACCATCCATACTGGGTATCAGCCTTACCTGGAAGGTGTCTTCGAGCAGGTTTAAACAGATGTAAATCCTGCCCCCAGCGCGTAAAGAGTTTTCCCTTCTTCCTCCCGGGGTCAGGAGCAGGCTTGGGTTAACCTTCGCGTGCTCAACATGCCGTTCAGCATTTCTGGACCAGAAGTGCATGCGTTCCACAGTGGAACGCAAGGCCCGGAAGTGACACGCCTCTCACAGCGACATCACTTCCGGGACGCCGAACAGCGCACAATTAGGTGGAAGAAAGACCGTAGAACTACGGGAGGCCTCCGGTCGGGAATCACCGGCCCGCTTTACCCCCAATGTGGGGACGCAGGTGGGCCGGGAAGGTCCCGAGGCCGCTGGCAACAGGAGCAGAAATGGAGGAGCTACAAACCCACAACCACCACTGCCTGGTTTGAACATAAGGTACGCTGCAGTCACCGGCCGCCACAGCATGCGATAACCTCTCCATGCCCCATGGGGGACAGGAAAGACACTGGAGAGTTGGAGGTGGCAGGGGCTTTTAACCTCTTGTGCTTCCTGTCCCCCATTAGGGTGTGGATACAACCTCCTATGCTGTCATGGAAGGTGACTAGAGAAATAAGCGCTCATCCAGCCCCAGATCCCAAAAAATAGAAAAGCTACAGATCTCGGAAAATAATTTTGTTTTTTTACACTAACTTAGGATTTTTCTTTCACAGCTTAAATAAAGAAGAATCTATACATGTTCGGTATCTACGAACTTATACTGACCTGATGAATCATCATGGCAGGTCAGTTTTAGCATTTAGTAAACATGTTTAGTGAACATGTTTTTTTTGCAATTGCACCGCACTTGGAATTTTCTTCCCATTCTCCAGTACACAATATTGTAAAGTCAAGGGTGCTGTTCAAAAGTACAACTCGTCCCACTAAAAACAAGCCCTCACATGGCCATATTGACAGAAAAATAATGTTATGGCTCTGAGAAGAAGGGGAACAAAAAATGTTAATGCAAAAACGGAAATACCCCTGGTCCTGAAGGGGTTAAAGTAGTGAGAGATTGGTAGGAAATCTTTAGATAAAGTATGTAAAAAAAATATTAGATTGGGACATTAAAAAGATATTTAGGATTAAAATAATTTTCAGTTTCTGACCACCCCTTTAAAGTACGTGTTCATGGCGTCTTTTAAATGGCAGTGTTTTTCCAGTTTTCTTAGGAGCCTAAGTCATTTTTTTTAAGGCCGGGGTCACACACAATGTATAAAAAATCTGTCCGATTTTGTCTGCTGAGAATCGCACAAATGTTCTCCTTATGGTGATCCGTATGTCATCTGTGTGCAATGCCAGGATGCGTTTTTTTTCTCAAAAAAGTATCCATGTGTCATCCGTATGGTGAAATTTTCTCACACACTTGCAAAATGAGCAAATAATGGCTGAGCAAGTCACACTGATGGTCCATGTGCTGTGCGATTTTTTCTCGCACCCATAGACTCGCATTGGCGTTTCTCAGCTGAGATACGCGGACAATCGCAGCATGCTGCTTTTTCACTCGCAAGTGTAATACGGACGAGAAAAAAATGGAAGATGTGAGATGACCCATAGAGAAATACTGGTCCTTGTGCTATGCGATTTTTTATCGCATAGTACTAGTCCGTATTACAGACTAGTGTGACTCCAGCCTAACTGAATACATACACTAGTGAGCACCTTCCAAGCAGAGGCCACCTGAAGAATCGTTAGGTCACTTCTTTTAACTGCATTACAAATTTCGAAGCATAAAGAGGTTTAAAAAAGCCCCAAAAGATTGAACATATGAACAGCAAGTGGTTTTGACATCGCTGTGCATATGTTCATTCTTTTTAGCATTTTTAAAGCAAAATATGCAGAAAAAAAGATGTACTGTGCACATACCCTTGCCAAGCGCAAACTTATTTAGTATTTCCTGCTACCCTTTGCCCTGCTTTTGCAGCACAGTAACTATACCGGTTTACTTTGTTTACTTAACCCCTTACCAACCACTGCTCACATTACTGTAACAAAAATAATCCCCAATACCAATGAATATCACATAATCGTAGGCAGGGCCGGACTGGCCATTGGGCACTTCTGACAAATGTCAGAAGGGCCGGTGCCAGGAGTGGGCTGCTACCACTATCAGCGGCGCCAGCGCCAACTCGCCCCCCATTCAACTATACCGGGTCTATGACGCCAGTACAGTTGAATGCAATGATGGAGGAGAGAGAGTCCGCTGTCGCTCCCTCTCCCATCATTCCCCGCTCTGCCTCTAACACTGCGGGTGCGAGATGACGTCATATCATCATGCACCTGTTGTGTGGCCGGGCAGACTGCAGCTGCTGAGACCGGAGCCAGGAGCAGCGCGGGCACGAGGAGAGGTGAGGAGTCTTTTGTTTTGTTTTTTAATATATCAATGAGTGATAACTGGATTGTGGGGCAATTGGGGGGGCTGTGTTACATTCTATGGGGGCTGTGCTGTATTACATTCTATGGGGGGTGTGCTGTATTACATTCTATGGGGGCTGTGCTGTATTACATTCTATGGGGGCTGTGCTGTATTACATTCTATGGGGGCTGTGCTGTATTACATTCTATGGGGGCTGTGCTGTATTATTCTATGAGGGCTGTGTTGTATTACATTCTATTGGGGGGCTTTCTTACATTCTATGGGGGCGGCTGTATTACATTCTATTGGGGGGCTTTATTAAATTCTACGGGGGCTGGCTGCATTATATTCTACGGGGGCTGTGCTGTATTACATTCTATTGGGGGGGCTGCATTACATTCTATGGGGGCTGGGCTGTATTACATTCTATGGGGGCTGGGCTGTATTACATTCTATGGGGGCTACATTATATTCCATGGGGGGGTTGTATTATATTCTGTGGGGAGGTGGGCTGTATTATATTCTGTGGGGAGGTGGGCTGTATTGCATTCTATGGGAAGGGCTGTATTACATTCTATGGGGGCTGTGCTGTATTACATTCTATGGGGGCTGTGCTGTATTACATTCTATGGGGGCTGTGCTGTATTACATTCTATGGGGGCTGTGCTGTATTACATTCTATGGGGGGCTGTATTACATTCTCTGGGGGCTATGTTATATTCTATGGGGCGGCTGTATTATATTCTATGAGGGGTGATTGCATCATACTCTATGAGGGGGCTACATTATATTCTATGGGGGGCTGCATTATGCTCTATGAGGTGGCTACCATATATATGCAGTGGCTGCATTATACTATATGAGGGGGATGCTTTTTATTCTCTGGGGGTTATAATATACTCAAAAGGCTACAATATATTCTGTGGGGTGGCTGCATTATACTCTGGAGTGGCATCATTATACTATATGTGGGCTGCATTATACTGTATCGAGGACTATGGGGAATACATTATACTATATGAAGAACTATGGGGTGCATTACACTATGGGAAGTGATTTGTACTACATGGATGATAATGGCGGTGCATTATACTATATGGAGCACTATGAGGAGTGTATTATACTATATGGAGGACTGAGCAGTGTATTTTAATATATGGAGGACTGAGGAGTGTATTATACTATATGGAGGACTGAGGAGTGTATTATACTATATGGAGGACTGAGGAGTGTATTATACTATATGGAGGACTGAGGTGCACACTATACTATATGGAGGACTATGGGGTGTATTATACTAAACAAGCAAAATGCTGAGTATTCATCGAGTGATTGGATTGTTTATGTGGGAACAGAAATCCTTGTTCTCAGCAGCCCATTGCCGGTGTCAACTGTAGTTGTGCTGCTGATAACATGATACTGCATGGGGACAGATTGATCTAATTGTGATTGTTCTGTCCCCATCATTCTTTCTCAGTTGGTGTAAAGAGGCCAGGAAACAAGCGAACAACTTCAGTATTGTCGATCACACTCGTTTAGCGGCCTGAGATCAGTACATGTAAATACAACAGAAATGCTTCACAGGGAGACCAGGCAAGGATGATGACAGTTGTAGTTAGCACCCGGCGCCTGGGAATAACGCTAACTCTACTGCTTTTCCCAGCCGCCAAAGCATTTAATTCTGGTATGTGTAATGATTTTTAGGGTTGATGTCAGCTGCATAATGTCAGCTGCTATCAATCCCTGGTGTAAGTAATGGAGAGGTGTCTATCAGACACCCCCAGTACTAGCCCAGACCTGGTGAGATCCAGCGACTCTGAAGAGCGGTGACAGTAGTAACAATACCGCTCTTCACAGTCGCCGAGCTCAGCACAGGACCCGGAATATCTAAAGAGTGGTGACGTTACTAAGTTACTGATGTCACCGCTCTTCAGAGTCACCGGGTCTCGTGCTGTGCAGCAGAACCAAAAGTGGCTGTAGGGAAAGTTTATGGATCATCCGAATGAGTTTCCATAGCCTTTGGTCGTCTCATCCCTTCATTATCTACGAGATCCAGTTATGTAGGTAAAGTAGCAGCTTTTCTTGGTACTACAACTAAAAACAATAGTTAGGACTGAGCTGTAATGCTGGATACAGCTGTAATTATATGTTATATAGTCGTGTTACACTCCCCTCACTTCTTGTAACCTACTAGTGTACAAAGATATTATACAGTCACCATGTGACAAGTGGGCCTGTGTAACTTCAAATGCCAGGGCTGAATTTTAGTCCCAGTCCGGCTGATCGTAGGTTATCCATAAATAATATTTACTTTAAGCACAGTGTATGATCACCAACGATTCTTATGACTTATTAGGATCACGATTTAAAACTGCCATCTTGGGCAAGAGTTCATACACATGCCATAATGAGACTGGCTTTATCAGGGGTAATTAACCCCTTAGTGATTGAGCCAAATTTTTAAAATCTGATCAGTGTCACTTTATGTGGTAATAACTGGAACGCTTCAACAAATGAGTCATTTTGAGTGTTTTTTCGTGGCACATTATAATTTATGATAATTGTAAATTTAGGTTGATATGTTTCGTGTTTACCGTATATACTCGAGTATGAGCCGAGATTTTGAGCCCACTTTTTTGGGCTGAAAGTCCCCCTCTCGGCTTATAATCGAGTCATACGCAAGGGTCGCCAGGTGAGGGGGAGCGGGGGCTGTGTAATTATACTTACCTGCTCCTGGCGTGGTCCCTGCAGGTCCCTGGCTTCCCGGCGCCGGCAGCTTCATTACAGTAATGAATATGCGGCTCCACCTCCCATAGAGGTGGAGCCGCATATTCATTGCTGTAATGAGCGCTCACTACAGGAAGAAGCTGCAGCGCCGGGGAAGCAGGGACTGCACAGCGCCAGGAGCAGGTAAGTATAACGGGGAGGGGAGGGCTGCGCGATATTCACCTGCTCCTCGTTCCGGCGCCGCTCCATCTTCAGCAGTGGCGCTCAGGTCAGAGGGCGCGGTGACATGGTTAGTGCGCGCCCTCTGCCTGAGCGTCAGTGCAGAAGACGTTGAAGAAGATGGAGCGGTGGCTGAAACGAGGACAGGTGAATATTGCAAGTGCCGGGGGCCTGAGCGACGGAGAGGTGAGTATGTGATTTTTTTTTTATCACAGCAAAAGGGGCAAGTGTCTGTATGGAGCATCTATGGGGCCAAAATGTTTGTGCAGCACTATATGGGGCCATAATGTTTGTGCAGCACTATATGGGGCCATAACGTTTGTGCAGCACTGTATGGGGCAAATATCTTTATGGAGCATCTTATGGGGCCATAATCAAGGTTTGTGCTGCACTATATGGGGCAAATATCTTTATGGAGCATCTTATGGGGCCATTAAGTTACTTATGACTTTTGTGTTTGAAACTGTTAAACTGTAAAGCGCTGCGGAATATGTTGGCGCTATATAAAGATTATTATTATTATTATTATTAATCAGCATTTGTGCAGCATTATATTGGGCAAATATGTATATGGAGCATCTTATGGGGCCATTATCCTTTATGCAGGATTATATGGGGCTTATTTTAATATGGAGCATCTTATGGGGCCATCAAACTTTATGGAGCATTATATGGGGCTCGTGATTCAATATGGATATTCAAAAACACTTATCTACTGATGACTCAATTAATTTTACTTTTATTGGAATCTATTTTTACTTTTGACATTTACCGGTAGCTGCTGCATTTTCCACCCTAGGCTTATACTCGAGTCATTAAGTTTTCCCAGTTTTTTGTGGCAAAATTTGGGGGGTCGGCTTATACTCGGGTCAGCTTATACTCGAGTATATACGGTATATATAAAAAATATCAGAAATTTGACAAAAAAATTAAATAGCTATTTTCAAACTTTAATTCAGATAGTCATACCATACAAAAACATTAATAAACAACATTTCCCTCATGTCTGCTTTACATCAGCACAATTTGTAAAATGTTTTATTTTGTTAGTATTTTAGGAAGTTTAGAAATGTACCAGCAATTTTTCATTTTTTTAACTAAATTTACAAAATTGATTTTTTTAGGGATCTATCCAGGTTTGAAATGACTTTAGGGTTCCTAGATATTGGAAAACCCTAAAAGTGATACCATTTTAAAAACACCACCTCCTGTCAGGAATAAAAAAAAGTGTATTTTTAACACCTAAATGTCGCCAACTTCTGAACGGGTTACTACAACCAGCAGACTCTAAGGCCGCTATTTGGTCGTAAATTGCCATGACAAACAACAGGACCACACAATCATGATCTCAGGGTGCCAGTGAGGATAAAGAGGAAGCCGCACCCTGTTAACCATTTATATGATGTAGTCACTATTGACAGCAGCATACAAGGGGTTAAACAGATTTAGATGGTGCAAACACTGATCATGGCTGATGCAGCAAGTTGTCAGCTATAGTGTACAGCCGACAGCTGCTGGATTGTCACCTGTGTGGGTATGATAGTCTCTCATATCTCAGGTCAGTAAAAAGACATATTGGTGGTCATTAAAGGCAACCTGTCATCCCCAAAATCGAAGGTGAGCTAAGTCCACCGGCATCAGGGGCTTATCTACAGCATTCTGTAATGCTGTAGATAAGCCCCCGATGTATCGTGAAAGATGAGAAAAAGAGGTTAGATTATACTCACCAAGGGGTGGTCCCGGTTCTGTTCTGGTCCGATGGGCGTCGCGGTCCGGTCCGGGGCCTCCCATCTTCTTACAATGACGTCCTCTTCTTGTCTTCAGGCTGAGGCTCCGGCGCATAGGCGCTCCTGCACAGGCGTACTCATCTGGCCTGTTGAGGGCAGAGTAAAGTACTGCAGTGCACAGGTGCTGGGAAAGGTCAGAGAGGCCCAGTGCCTGCGCACTGCAGTACTTTACTCTGCCCTCAACAGGCCAGATGAGTACGCCTGTGCAGGAGCGATGAAGAAGCAGGAGAGTGGCATCGCAAGAAGATGGGAGGTGCTGGACAAAGACCTGCGACACCCATCAGACCGGGACCCCCCCAGGTGAGTATAATAGAACTTAGATAAGCCCTGAAAGGCAGTGGCAGCATCTTATAGCGGTAAAATATGCTGACAGGTTCCCTTTAAATGGGGTGTTCAGTAATACATAGCTTTATCACTTAAGGCTCCCATATAATGTAAAAACAAATACTCTCCTCCTGCAGCATCGTTCAAGTCATGTTGGCGCTGCTGTTTTCGGTTGGTCACGTGACATTATTGCATGACCGGGCTATTAAAGCTAATCAGCGGTAACTGATCGGCTGCAGCTCATCAATAGTCCGACAGCAGGCGCACAAGTAGTCTATTGGATAAAATAACAAAAGCAGTGTGTGGAATTTACATATGTGTGAAATAATATATGTATTGCAATATATATATTACTTTGCTACCTTGTCGACCAAGACTATGCTTGTGCACGCTATTGTTGAGCTGCAGCTGATGCATGAAACCTCTTGATATATAAAAGGTGGCTGTTGAAAGTCAGCATCAACTCTCGCCATTTCAGCCATATTACATCTAATGTGTACAAGTCTCATTCATAAACTGAAAACTAAGATGATAACCTATAACAATTTTAGTTTCTGATTTATCACTTATGCTGTGAACAAGAGCCTTGTCTAGCTCGAAACACATTAGAGGTTTGTAATGCATGCTTTGCAGTTAAAACATGTTTAAGGAAGTTTAAATAAAATATTTTACGATTTTTAACCCTCGGTGCTAGATTACTGTACTTCTTTTTTTGTATTACATCTGATTATTCACTCAATGGCTATTTCAAATCTAACAATGCCATGCTTTTAGCTCTCTGGTCCAATACAACCAAGAGCGCTTGTAAATAAAATAACAAGGCTTGCTTACTTGTTATAGGTTACATTATGGTAATCCTCTATTTCATTCATGACAAATTAAAATATTATAATTCTATATAAATAATATAATATTTTGCAATACTCCGAAATGTCAAACAGGTTAGTCTTTTATACAAAATAAATAAATCTATAAACCTTGCAGCGTCCTGCTCTTACCTGTGAATTACAGTTCCCAGCAGAGGATTCTTCAGTAGACAACAAATGACAAGACGCTTTAAGTAGAAAGCCTGATCCCTCCTCCCTCCCCTGGAATGTGTTAGTGAGCTTGTCACCATGAATAATCACTTTACAACTCTACACTATAAAGTCAGTTTCTACTGGTTTCTTAAAAAAAAAAGGTTCCTGACACTTAACCTATATGTACTCAGGAAGATCCAAAGCCTTACCATTTGGCGCCATCTATAACTAACCCCAATTGAAAGATAAACTAAACTATGACAGGTTTCTGAAGTCACCCATAGACCTACAGATGCACATACTGTCAACATGGGTGGTGGGGATGACATGGCCACATAGATATGAGGACGTCCTATACCTGTGGTTGTATGGAGTATAAAACACTGCAAATTTGGTACAACACTTACATAGTCATATTAGTAAAAATACGACATTAAGCAAAATCAGGGAGTCAGTAAGTCAAACATCAAACTCCTCAATTTCCCTGACTTCAACGGAACATGTCAGCAGGATTGTGCACAGTAACCTACACACAGTGTCAGGTTGACGCTATTATACTGATTAAAATGATACCTGGGGTGATAAAAACCATCTTGTGGTTGTTATTTAATCTGTGTTTGGAGTTTTCAGTTAATGCGATTAATTTGTGTTTATTTGGTGCTCTGCTTAGATATTCATCTGTATGGCTTATGTCAGGATTTACATACTGATTAGAATATGGTTTGGAAAAAAAAAAAAAAAAATCACATTTATCAGGTAAGCACCGGCGATGTAGCATGATATGGGGTTCATATGCATATTTTTGTTTTATTTACACATATAGTTTTGCTTAAGAATTTTTTTTTCACACAAAATAGTGCCTGCGCCACTGCCATTCTTAAGATGGCGCCTGAGCAGTGGCATCGTTCCGATAGGCGCTGTCATATTGGTGACTATTTTTTTCATCTAGTAAAATGGCACCAGTGCCTGCGCATTAGCATCTATCAAGTTCCGATAGATGCTACTGCACAGGCGCCCAATGGCTTTCTTGATGAAGCCTAATTTTTTGTCTCTGCCAAAGGGCTTTTGGCTCATTTAGGCCATGTTCACACAATCCTTTTTTTAATGCGGAACCGCCGCGATTTTGCCGCTGCGGGTCCGCAGCTGTTTTCCATGCAGGGTACATTACAATGTACCCTATGGAAAACAGGAACTGCTGTGCCCACATTGCGGAAAATCCCGAAAAAAGCCGCGCTGAATAGCTGCGGTAAAAAAGAAGTACCATGTCACTTCTTTTTGCGGAACTGCAGCGGTTCTGCACCCATTGACCTCCATTGTGAGGTCAAACCCGCAGTAAAACCCGCAGACGAAAAAAATATCTGCGGGTTTTCTGCGGTTTGTGGTGCAGAACCGCTGCAGCAGGAAGTGCGTGGGCGGAGTGTGGCTGTCCCCCCGTGCCCCAATCCCACCCCCCCATGCTCCGATGCCACCCCCCGTGCCCTAATCTCCCCCCTTATACTCACCGGGCCTCCCGATGTCCGTCCGGCCGTCTTCTCCCTGGGCGCCACCATCTTCCAAAATGGCGGGCGCATGCGCAGCCGGCCGGCAGATTCGTTCCAGGCACATTTTGATCACTGTGATAACCTCACAGTGATCAAAATAAAAAAAAGGTAAATGCCCCCCCCCCCCTTTTATCACCCCATAGGTAGTAACAATAATAAAATAAATAAAAAAAAATGTTTCCCCCCACTACAGTTAGAACTAGGGTTAGGGTATTTTCAGCCATTTTAACCCTAAAAAAACTTCCTAGAAAACACAAACTCTGCAGAGAAAACTGCATAAAAAACTGCACTAAAAACCGCATCAAAAACCGCATCAAAAAACGCACCAAAAAACGCACCAAAAAACGCACCTGCGTTTTCTGCCAAGAGCTGCGGTTTTTAGTGCAGAAAAAACAGCAGGGAAATCAGGAACGTGTGAACATGGCCTTATAGGGTGTTTGGCAGCCTGTTTATACTGAAAGATAATTATGAAGCGAGTGTTTATTTTAGAGACATTTGATCACGATTATCTTTCGGTGTAAATGCAGCTTAAAGGGAACCATTCATGTATAAAAACAAAACACGCTATTAACCTGCAGATATGGTGTTAACATGCAAGTTTCTGAAGCGACCCGTCGCTTACATTGAGAGTCCCACTACCAGGAGCAAATTAACTTTATTGCTCCCGGGGGTGGGCCGGTGCAGCTTTAGTCAAGACTCGGTACTTAGTGAGTGGCAACAACAACCATACCACGGCACTGACAGCCGCCTCAGCACATGGGGACATGGTTACAGCCGCTGCTAACAATGCACTGAGTGGTAACTGAAGGAAAACTTGCCCACACTTATGATTGAAAGCCAGAGGCTTCCGGGAGGAATAAAGTTAATTTCCTCCTGGCAGTGGGGCTCTCAGTGCAGGCAACTCCAGAATGCTATTAAATGGAAGTTTAACCCCATATCTGCAGGTTAATAGCATTATTTACTTGACAGGTTTTCTTTAACAACTTCACACATGATCTGTTAGTTGCACCTGACTGCTTCTTGCATTATGTAAATGTATATGGAAAAGGTTAACTCCCAAAAGGTCTTTCAGCTTCGGTTACATTCCCACATTTGTTGCACATGTCTGTGTACTGTCCATTTTTTTTTCTCAGACCTCACACGCCCTATACTGTGCAATTTATCCATACACACGTTTTTGTGAAACAATCCCATTGAGTTTCATTTATTTTACTGTGTAACTCAAATCTGCAATAAAGCCAGTCACCTCTGCTGCCAATTCCTTCACCCCGCCAGTGTTTTCATGCATTCCATCTTCTTGTGGTGACGTTCCTTACTACGTGGCCGCTCTACCCACATGCTGTAGCAGTGACATGGAACGGAACATCGTCACACTGCGCCGGGATATACCGGGACAGGCATGTAAACAATGCAAGGAACAGGAGAAATGAGTGTTCCTTTTTGTAATGTATGTGAAGCCCACAGGGAAATCAAGAGCTAGATTTGCACAATTTGCTGCAGATCTGCCACTGTGGATTTCACCGTGATTATTTGCAGATTTACTATGGAGTGTTGCTGATACATTGCTTACGTGATTGCTTCAGTGTGCGTAGCTGGGGAATAAGCTTATGTACCATGAATACAGTGTAATTACAGACTATGTGACCCAGCTTTTTGATGTTGAAGGCTCAGCTAAGGCTGGGAGCCTCATGCCAGTGGCTCCGTTGGGCCTTCCTGCAGAAGCCCTGAAAAATAGAATTCAGGCGGATCCACGGACGGGGCCAATGACGTTATTGAAGCTGATGAGGTCGCTTTGTTCTCTCTCTGTGCCAATAGGAGAGGGTATGTAAGTAAAGTATGATTGGTGGAATTGGTGATGTAATAGGCTCTGGAAAAACTTTACAATGCATTGAAAATTATTACTGAGGAAAGCATGATTTTTATAGGCTTCAGAGAAATAGTACATACAGGGAACTCCCAAACATTTTTCAGTGCCAGACCCCCGAGGATGCTCAAATAAAATGAAATGTCAGGAAGGCTTTTGTTTGCAGTATTAATCCCCCTTGAGGAAGCGGAGGCACCCCAGCTTTGTGTCGGAGCATGGGGGGCAACGGTTTGTGGGTTAGTAGTCTCCCTTTTTATTTTATTACGTGCCAAGATTGACATCTGATATATCATGAGTAGGGATGAGTGGAGCCGCAGAAGTTCAGATTTGACACAAATTCCAGCCTGCATCAATGTCCATAAATGCTACCAAGATGAACTGGTTTAATTCAGCCATTGTCTGATCAGCTTGCGAAGTCCCTGCCTATGTTGCGGCTGTTGAACAGACATGCAGCCACAGCGACTCGAACATAGTATTCAAGTACGCCGAAGATACTCTATTTAGCAAACTAGAATGGCCGGCTAACACCTTATCCAAGCACGCTCGCTCATCACTAGTGATTACCAAAAAAATCTCACAATATTTCACCGATTCAACTGTATACCCACATTGGACCACTCTAATCTGTAGTTTTCCTTAAAGTACACTAGAGGGTGCACATAAAGAAGTGAGATGACACTAGAGGGCAAAGGCCACATGAAGTGCAATGTAATGTGAACCTGCCACCTTAGGACTGCGTGGAAAATACAGCGTGCACTAGTCTGTTACGTATCCCTGATGAAACTAGCTCATTGAGGTTTATGGATGTGGAAAAAAACAACGGCTCCCTTATGGATCAACCGTATAGCATCCAATTTTTATGGACACATTCCCCTATTAACCCCTTCACGCTGCAGTCAATTTTAACTTTTTCCTCCCCTTCCTCCCAAAGCCATAATTCTTTTATTTTTCTGTCCAAACACGAGGGCTTATTTTTTTGCGGGACAAATTGTACTTTTGAATGACACCATTCAATTTACCACAAACAGTACTTGAAAAGATTAAAAAAAAAATTCCAACTGAGGTGGAATTGTGAAAAAATCCTAACTCTGACATTGTTTTTTTTGGGCAACTGTTTTCATGGTGTTCATTTTGTGGTAAAAATGACCATGCAATAGGATTATCCTTTTTGCTGGGCAAGTTGACGTTTTTATTAGTACCATTTTGGGATAGATGTGACTTTTTGATCCGCCTGTCATAGCATATTTTGTGGAGTTGTGGAGACCAAATTAAAAGTAATTTTGGCATCCTTTAATTTTTTCCATTTACGGAGTTTATCGATCGGGCTGTTTTTATATTTTGATAGATGGGACATTTGTGAATGTGGCAATACAAAATGTGTGAGAAGGCAAGATGTATGTCTAAGGTTTCTTTCACACTAGCGTCGGATTCGGCCCGTCGCAGTTCTGGCCGCGCATGCGCGGTCGGAAAAAGCGGTCCGTCGGCAGCAAAAAACGTTAAATTTAAAGTTTTTTGCTCCCGGCGGTCCGCCACAACACGGCGCAACCGTCGCACGACGGTTGCGACGTGTGTCAATACGTCGCAATGCGTCGGTAATGTTACTCTATGGGGCAAAAACGCATCCTACAAACAACTTTGCAGGATGCGTTTTTCCCCTAAACGACGCATTGCGACGTATTCAAAACAACGCCAGTGTGAAAGTAGCCTTAAAGAAAAAAAAGTGTGACACAAACTAACATTTTTTTTCCTTAACCCCTTTCTGACATCAGACGTAATATTCAGTACATATGACCTGGGCCTATTTGACCATGGACGGAATATTAAGTCACTACGATCACCCATGCACACAGGGGGTGCGCGTGTAATCGCCGAGTGTCAGCTGATTCTGGCAGCTGACAACCGGCAATGGGTGCCAGGAGCAGTCACATTCCCCAGACATGGATTATGGCATGGGACAGAACAACCAACAGGTGAGGGATAATGTTTTTTTATTTTTGGTTTATTACAGGAGAAAGATGGCTTAGGTGAAAAGCATAGTTACTTACCGATAACTGTTTCTCAGAGCCCATGACAGCACCAACAGAGAGAGGGGATCTGCCCTTCAGGGACAGGAAACCTATAGGATAAAAGGGCGGTACCTCTCTCCTGCATCAGTTTGGTTTACAGAGCATCAGAGGTCCTCCAGGTTAGTGACAACAGGAAAATATACAATTTTAACATATTGCTTAGCAAGATTACACAGTGTCTATAATAAAAATATATACTTCATATAATAAAGTGCTCACCGCACACGTGACAAGAAGGGGGGGAATAAGCAGGTGCTGTCATGGGCTCTGAGAAATACCGTTATCGGTAAGTAACTATGCTTTTCTCAGTCGCCCATGACAGCACTACCAGAGAGAATTGCAGAGATTATTGCTTTAGGGAGGGACCACGGCCTGCAAGACCCTTCTTCCGAAGGTTAGGTCAGATGAAGAGGCTAGGTCTAAGCGTTCGTGTCTAAAAAAGGTTGAAGGTGAAGACCAGGTGGCCGCCTTACAGATTTTGTCTATTGATACCTCAGACCTTTAGGCCCAGGAGGTCGACATAGCTCTTGTAGAGTGTGCTTTAAGCCCCTCAGGAACTGTGTTTCCAGTGGATGAGTACGCCAAGGCTATCGCATCTGTTACCCAGCGAGCTATAGTGCTTTTGAAGGCTTTGAGTCCTTTTCTGGGTCCTTGAAAACAGATAAAGAGAGACCCTTCCTTCCTATGCTGTTGGGTGGATTCTAAGTATTGTACTAGACACCTTCTTACATTTAATGTGTGGAATTTTTCCTCTTTTTTTTTAGGATTTGGGCAGAAGGAAGGAAGGATTATCTCCTGGGACCTGTGGAAATTGGATACAACCTTGGGTAGATAGGCAGGGTCTGTTCTTAGTATTACCTTATCCATGTTTTGCGTGAAGGGAGGATTTGCAGATAGGGCCTCGAGATCACTTATTCTACGGGCAGATGTTAAAGCTGTGAGAAGGCCCGTTTTTTAGTGATAAGGTTTTAAGTGGTAACGAATCTATGGGCTCAAACGGGGGTTCTGTTAGGGCTGACAAGAATAAATTTAAGTCCCAGGTTGGTAGTCTTTTTATGTTTATGGGTTTAGATCTTACAGCAGCTTTAATAAACCTTGTTACCCATGGATTAGCGGCTATATTCTCATTATATAATGCCCCTAACGCCGCTATTTGCACCTTTAAGGTGCTTACCGAGAGGCCCAGATCTAACCCTTTTTGTAGAAATTAGAATTATTTTTGTAGAAATTTTGGAGAATTATTTCACTTTCCTGTTCTCTATACTGGCAAAAGGTCTATTACAGGGACCCCCCACAGTTTGGTGATCTGATTGAAGACACTTTGATTCAGTGTCCATTCCCCCTGTTTTAAATAGGTATGGCTTAAGAAGTCTGCTTTTTGGTTCTCCATCCCTTTTATATGTAGCGCAGAGAGGGATAGGAAGTTGTTTTCTGCTAAAGTGAAGATTTGGGAAGTGGCCTTCATTAGGGCTTGAGACCTGGTCCCCCCTGGTGGTTCAGGTAGGCTACCACGACCTGATTGTCCGAAAAAACCCGGACATGATGCCCCTGCAGGCTGGGAAGGAAATATGATAGAGCGCAGCGCACCGCCCAAAGTTCTTTTTGGTTTGAGGATGCTCCGTATTCTTGACCTGCCCAGACTCCCTGAGAGATACTGTTGCCCAGGTGCGCTCCCCACCCCGTAGGACTGGCATCCGTGGTAACTATCCGAGATATGTCTATTACCCAAGGAACCCCTTTTGATAGGTTGTTGGAATCCAACCACCAGGCTAGGGAACGAATAGTGTCTGAATTTAGAGTCATATGTCCTTCTAGATGTCCCTCTAGTGTAATCTGATTCCTCAGAATATCCCACTGGAGGTTCCTCGTGTGAATTTGTACCCACTGTATTGCTGGGAGGCAGGCAGAAAGAGACCCCAGTAGTGACATCGCCCCTCTCAAGGTCATATGAGGGTTTGAGCAAGCTCTTGAGACAAGATTTAATATTTTTTGTTTTTCCTGGTCTGGAAGGCGACATTCCTGTGTTATCGAGTCCAAAGTTAGGCCCAAAAACTTTTGAACTCTGGTCGGTACTAGTTTTGATTTTTGGATATTTAGAAGCCAGCCTAACTCTGTTAAACAGAGTTTTTATTACTCTGTCACATTGTTGGCGACAGTGTTGGGCTGAATTGCTGACAATTAGAAAGTCGTCCAAATATGGTACTATTAAAATGTCTTTTTCTCTTAGATGGGCCATCATTTCCGCTATCAATTTGGTAAATATACGGGGTGCCACTGAAATGCCAAAGGGAAGGGCTTTGTACTGGTATTCCCTTACTTTTCCTCCCATGACCACTGCTAGTCTGAGGTATTTCTGGGAGTTCTTGTGGATGGTGACGTGATAATACGCGTCGCTGAGATCCAACACTATCATGAAGCAATTCGGAAACAGGTTTTTGATTGTTGATTTTATTGTTGATTCCATTTTGAAACTTTGGTTCTTTACATAACCGTTTAGCTTCCGAAAGTTTATTATTGTGCGGAAGAATCCATCCTGTTTTGGAACCAGAAACAGTGGGGAATAAAACCCTGTCCCTGTTTCCAGTAGGGGGACTTCATGAATGACGTCTTTGTTTATGAGCTTTGTAATTTCTAGTTCCAATGCATATTGTTGCTGAGGTGAGGATTTTAGTGGGGTGACCACATAGTGTTGGGGAGGAAGATAAGTAAAGTTTATTTGAAGTCCGATTTTTATCAAGATTAGAATCCATGTGCTGGTTGAGATTTTTTCCCAGGCCGGAAGGTATTGAGACAATCTCCCTCCCACCCTGGGGGAGGTGTCACTTAGGGGTCTTTATCTTTTGGGGAATTACCAAAGAGGAACCCCCTTCTCTCTCCTTTTCCCATCATCCCATCTGTTCTGATCCCTTGGGGGACGTCTCCGGAAAAACTTCCTATTCCGAAAGGGCTGCTTAACAAAAGGTGTGGCCAGGTTAGGGAACCCTTTTTTCTTATCTCCTGCTTTTTGTAAAATGTCATCCAGGGTCTCCCAAAACAAGTCCCTGGGTCAAATCCAAGACTACTCGCATGCCTTGATTTTTTTCGGCTCTTTCTCCAGCTTGCTTTCCTATGTATACCTGTACATTTAGAGCGTACGCACTTTTGCTGTCGCACAGAGTCCATATTTTGATGCCGTACTTTGCAGGCTTACTTGGAATATACTGCCTGAACGGACACCTACCTCTGAACGAGACTAATTGCTCATCTACAGTCACATTGTCACCAGGATTATAAAATATTGGTAGATTTTCTACCCATTTGTTCCAGTTGTTGTTTGTGCAGGTCAGAGGGCGCGATGATGCATATAGTGTGCGCGGCGCCCTCTGCCTGATCAGTCAGTGCAGAGAGACGCCGGGATGGGACGCCGGGAGCTGCAAGCAAGAAAGGTGAGTATGGCTTTTTTTTTTTATTGCAGCAGCAGCAATGGCAGAGCTTTCTATGGTACATCAATGGGGCAATAATGAACGGTGCAGAGCACTATATGGCACAGCTATGGGGCAATAATGAACGGTGCAGAGCACTATATGGCACAGCTATGGGGCAATAATGAACGGTGCAGAGCACTATATGGCACAGCTATGGGGCAACAATGAACGATGCAGAGCACTATATGGCACAGCTATGGGGCAACAATGAACGGTGCAGAGCTATATATGGCACAGCTATGGGGCAACAATGAACAGTGCAGAGCACTATATGGCACAGTTATGGGGCAATAATGAACGGTGCAGAGCACTATATGGCACAGCTATGGGGCAATAATGAACGGTGCAGAGCACTATATGGCACAGCTATAGGGCAATAATGAACGGTGCAGAGTACTATATGGCACAGCTTTCTATGGGGCAATAATGAACGGTGCAGAGCACTATATGGCACAGCTATGGGGCAATAATGAACGGTGCAAAGCACTATATGGCACAGCTATGGGGCAATAATGAACGGTGCAGAGCATTGTATATGGGGCACAGCTTTATATGGAGCATCTATGGGGCAATAATGAACTGTATGGAGCATTATATGGGGCTCCTGATTCAATAAGGATATTCAAAAACACAACCTACTGATGTCTCAATTTTACTTTTATTGGTATCTATTTTTATTTTTGACATTAACCGGTAGCTGCTCCATTTTCCACCCTAGGCTTATACTCGAGTCAATAAGTTTTCCCAGTTTTTTGTGGCAAAATTAGGGGGGGTTGGCTTATACTCGGGTCGGCTTATACTCGAGTATATACGGTATACATAAAAAACAGTGATCCCCATGCTGTTTTTTTTTTTAAATTATTTATTTCAATAATTAAAAAAACAAAACAAAAAAAAAAAACTGTGTGGGGACTCCTCTATTCTTGATAACCAACCTTGCTGAAGCTGACAACTGAGGATTGCAGCACCCAGCTGTGAGTTTTGCCTGGCTGGTTACAGAAAATACAGGGGAACCCATGCCGTTTTTTTCCTTTATTTATAGCGCAGGCGGCGACTGATGAATACCCCTATCAGCTGCTCCTGCTGTCACTTAACGGCAGCAGGGGTAGGCTAATGGGAGTAATAGTCCCATCAGCAGCCGCCTGCTGTCTCTTTTATCACTTAAACATAACCCGTCATTCTCCACTGCTTGTGCCGATCGCCGGCAGAGTAGGGGAGGATGAGAACAGTGTTCAGCACCCGGCGTCGGCAACAGCGCTTACTGTAACGCTTCATCCACAGAGCCGCTGCATGTCACATGGATGACATCTGTGTATTATCCATGTGCACGTGTGGGGGACGTTTCAGCGTGTTTTGCCCACGGACACACACTGACATGTGAACAGACCCATTCACTTGAATGGGTCCAAGTGTGTGTCTCCAATACGTGTAAAAACTGTCACCACATATACCAGAGACACAGACGTGTGAAAGAGTCCTAAATCTGGTATTGCTGTAATCGCACAAACCAGAAGAATAAAGTTGTCTAATCACTAATACCGCACGAGGAACGGCGTAAAAAATAAACAAAACTAATGTTAAGCATCGGGATTCTCCCCCTGCGCGGGATGGATCCCAAGCAGTTTCCGATACTGTGGACTCCCATTCAGGTTCGGCCACTGCGGGTGCTGTTCAGCACACACGTCAGTCCCAGCGTCTTGCTCATGCTCGTGGTATACGTTTGGTTACTGCTGGCTCTCCAGCCAAGTCTATGGTAAGCAGTGATATACAGGTGCAGCCTTGTGCTCCAGAATCAAAGTCCAGAGATCACCTGAGCATGTCCGTCTTCTTATTGGTGGTCGGACTGTAGCTGCTCTGGTGAGGTGGCAGCTCCGGATTGGCTCGGCCGACTGGGCGTATTTGGGGTGGAGCCTAGTGTCTAAGGCTTTCAGTGGCGCACGCACTCATGTCAATTATGTTTGGTGTGTGGGTGGATACTTTACCACTGTCTGAATGTTTGTGTGTGTCTGTCTATGCTCTAAGACTGTACACGTTGGCAGGCAAGTAGCACACCTAGAGCACAGACCAAAAGTTTGGACACACCTCATTTAAAGATTTTTCTGTATTTTCATGACTATGAAAATTGTACATTCACACTGAATGCATCAAAACTATGAATTAACACATGTGGAATTATATACTTAACAAAAAAGTGTGAAACAACTGAAATTATATCTTATATTCTAGGTTCTTCAAAGTAGCCACCTTTTGCTTTGATGACTGCTTTGCACACTCTTGGCATTCTCTTGATGAGCTTCAAGAGATAGTCACCGGGAATGGCTTTCACTTAACAGGTGTGCCCTGTCAGGTTTAATAAGTGGGATTTCTTGCCTAACATTAACATGTGTTAATTCATAGTTTTGATGCCTTCAGTGTGAATGTACAATTTTGATAGTCATGAAAATACAGAAAAATCTTTAAATGAGAAGGTGTGTCCAAACTTTTGCTCTGTACTGTATGCGGTTTTGTACCCATGGCTCTACGCCTTAGTTTCTAGCCTGCTACATGCTTAGAGTGCCAGTCTGGCAAAAGTTCAGAAGTCTCAGGACTGGGGTAACTAGCCGCTTGGCTTAGCATCTGTTTCGTTCTTGTGTGCAGTTAGCACAGTTCAGTTACAGAGTAAGCTCAACCCTTATGTTTTACTTCTCTATGAAGGCATAAGAGTTCTTTTTTCGGCTCAGCATCTACTTCATTCTTGTGTGCGGTTAGCACAGTTTAGTTGCAGAGCAAGCCTTATCCATGTGCTAACGTCCCTGTGACGTGAACAGGTTTTAGCACTTAGCACACTTCGTGCAGTACCACTTGGTGCACCGACCGCAACAAAATACAACATGTTGCATTCGGTGCAGTGTCAAAACGACGCAAGCGGAGGCTTCGCATACATTCACATGGCCTGCATACCCAATGTTAAAGATAGGTACGCAGGACGCATGCCTACGTAGGCGGAGCTGAATGGAAGAGGTGCCGTAGTGGGTGGGGCTTAATGGAGGAACTAAGCAGCCCTCCAAAGTGTGAAACCAGCCTAACAGTGTGTTTAAGGTAATGCTTGCTGTTTTGTTCCGTCATCGTTCACACTAACAGCAGGTAACACCTCTGCACGGTGGACCCCGGGATGCGATTGCACTTTATTTATTGCAATCCGCCAACCGTAACAACCATTTCTTCACATGCTGTCTATTTCTTCATTCTGCCTCCCAAAGATCGCAGTAAGGCTGCCGTCACACTAGCAGTATTTGGTCAGTATTTTACATCAGTATTTGTAAGCCAAAACCAGGAGTGGAACAATTACAGGAAAAGTATAATAGAAACATATGCACCACTTTTGCATTTATCACCCACTCCTGGTTTTGGCTTACAAATACTGATGTAAAATACTGACCAAATACTGCTAGTGTGACGGCAGCCTAAGGCTCAGTGCTAGTGTTGAGCGATACCTTCCGATATCAAGAAGTATCGGTATCGGATTGGATCGGCCGATATCCAAAAAATATCGGATATCGCCGATACCCGATACCAATGCAAGTCAATGGGACACAAATGTCGGAATGTAAATAAGCCCTTTCTGTCCTTCTACATCCTGTTCCGGAGGGGGGGGAAGAGTGTGGGCGGTGCGTGGGCGGACACTGTGCGTGTCTGTGTGTGCAGGCGGGGTCTGTGCGGGCCTGCCGGCGCTCTGTGCGGGCTTGCCGGGGATCTGTGCAGGCATGGTCCGATGGGACTACAAGTCCCATCGGACGATGCCTGCAACAGTGATTGACACATTAGCCAATGATGGGAGAGTAGTAGTCCCACCATCCGGCTAATGTGTTGAATGTAAAAAAAAAAAAAAAATACTACATACAATACATTCATACATTACATACAATACATACATACAGACATACAGTACATTAAACATAGATTTCATACTCACCATTACTTGTCACTTTGATCCCCGAAGCCAGTGTCATCTGTAAAAAAGATTAAAATAACAAACAACCAATATACTCCCTATCCGCAGAAATCCACGAGTGTCCCACGACGATCTCCTGTGGAGAACGGCAGCATCAGCTGTTGCGACCGCTCTCTAGGGGCTCCAGGAACACAATGACGGGAGGAAGGTATCCCTCCGCACTGTATTCCTCTGCCGCTTTAAAAAAAAAAAAGTCCCTTGTCTCACTTTTGGCATTTCTGTATGAGACATTTTCCCACGCAGCAATTGCCATAAAGTGAGATTTTGTCCTAAGGTAACCTCTCAGCCATGCACTACAGGAGCCATTGTCTCCTGTCAGTGTGTCACTGAGGGTCCTATAGAGCAGTGACATCACCCGATATCACTGTTCTATAGGGGAGATAGTCGTGGGACACTCGTTATTAATTGGACTATGGCGGACAGGTAGTATACGGTTTATTATTTTACGTTTTTTGCAGGCGCTGAAGTATGGCAAGTATGGTTGAATGAAGAATATTTAAATACTTTTTTCCTAGTGTGTGTGTTTTATTAACCCTTTATTACTATTGGATTAATAATGGATAGGCGTCTTATTGACGCCTCTCCGTTATTAACCCGGCTTAATGTCACCTTACAATAGCAAGGTGACATTAACCCCTTATTACCTCATATCCCACCGCTACACGGGAGTGGGAAGAGAGGGGCTAAGTGCCGGAAATGGTGCATCTTACAGATATGCAATATCCATGGCCCCTCTCTAGGCTATGGATATCAGCCCGCAGCTGTCTGCATAGCCTTTCTGGCTATAAAATATAGGGGGACCTCACGTCATTTTTTGGGGGGGTCCCGCTATTTTAATAGCCAGTAAAGGCTACGCAGAAAGCTGCGGGCTGATATTCATAGCAGGCTACAAATATTGGCCCCTGGCCGTCGGCTTTCCCCCTCTGGCACAGAAAATTGCGCAGGAGCCCACGCTGTTTTTTTCCGTTTTTTTTTTTTTTTTAAATTCAATGCTCATTAAGGCTACTTTCACAATTGCGTCGGTACGAGTCCGTCGCAATGTGTCGGGCCGACGTACCAACGCACGTTGTGAAATTTGTGCACGACTTGGGCAGTGGATGCAGTTTTTCAACGCATCCGCTGCCCATTCTGAAGTCCGGGGAGGAGGGGGCGGAGTTTCAGCGGCGCATGCGCAGTAGAAAATGGCGGACGCGACGGACAAAAAAAACGCTCACTTGAATGTTTTTTAGTGCCGTCGGTCCGCCAAAACACGACAGATCCGTTGCATGACAAACTGCATCAAAACTGCACCATTTTTTGATGCAGGATGTCTGTATGTATGTATTGTATGTAATGTATGAATGTATTGTATGTATGTAGTATGTATGTAGTATTTTTTTTTTTTTTTACATTCAACACATTAGCCGGATGATGGGACTACTACTCTCCCATCATTAGCTAATATGTCAATCACTGTCACTGTTGCAAGCATCATCCGATGGGACTTGTAGTCCCATCGGACGATGCCTGCACAGACCCCCGGCAGCCCGCACAGAGCCCCCGCAAGCCCGCACATAGCCCGCAGTCTCCGCCCACACTCCATTATAGTGCATCATTGCACTATGGGAACTTCCGATTCTGGTATCCGATATCGTAAAAATATCGGAACTCAGTATCGGAATTCTGATACAGCGAATATCGGCCGATACCCGATATTTGCAGTATCGGAATGCTCAACACTACTCAGTGCACATTTATCCTGGGCTGAGTGCTTGGACCAGGGTTTCCATGTAAATCTCTGAAATATGTGATTCAGACAGAACCTCTGGCGGAAGATTCCCTTTAACCCCTTCCCGACCTTTGACGCATACGCTGCGTCATGAAAGTCGGTGCCATTCCGACCCATGACGCAGCATATGCGTCATGGAAAGATCGCGTCCCTGCAGATCGGGTGAAAGGGTTAACTCCCATTTCACCCGATCTGCAGGGACAGGGGGAGTGGTAGTTTAGCCCAGGGGGGGTGGCTTCACCCCCTCGTGGCTACGATCGCTCTGATTGGCTGTTGAAAGTGAAACTGCCAATCAGAGCGATTTGTAATATTTCACCTAAAAAACTGGTGAAATATTACAATCCAGCCATGGCCGATGCTGCAATATCATCGGCCATGGCTGGAAACACTTATGTGCACCCACCCCACCCCTCCGATCGCCCCCCCAGCCCCCCGATCTGTGGTCCGCTCCCCTCCGTCCTGTGCTCCGCTCCCCCGTCCTCCTGTCCGCCTTCCCCGTGCACCAATCACACCCCCCGCGCTCCAATCAAACCCCCCCGCACTCCGATCCCCCCCCGCACACAGCGACCCCCCCCCCGTGCTCCGATCCACCCCCCCCCCCGCACAGCGATCCCTCACCCCGTGCTCCAATCCTCCCTCCCGTGTTCCGATCCACACCCCCCATGCTCCGACGCCCCCCCCAAGCCCTGATCTCCCCCCCCTTATACTTACCTGGCCGCCCGAGGTCCGTCCGTCTTCTTTCCTGGGCGCCGCCATCTTCCAAAACGGCGGGCGCATGTGCAGTGCGCCCGCCGAATCTGCCGGCCAGCAGATTCGTTCCAGAGTGAATTTTGATCACTGAGATATAACCTATCTCAGTGATCAAAATAAAAAAAATAGTAAATGACCCCCCCCTTTGTCACCCCCATAGATAGGGACAATAAAAAAAATAAAGAATTTTTTTTTTCCACTAAGGTTGGGGTAAGAACTAGGGTTAGGGTTATGGGTAGGGTTAGGGGTAGGGTTAGGGTTAGGGTTTCGGTATGTGCACACATATTCTGGTCCTATGCGGATTTTTCCGCAGCGGATTTGAAAAATCCACAGTGCTAAACCGCTGCCGATTTATCGTGGATTTACCGCGGTTTTTCTGCGCATTTCACTGCGGTTTTACAACTGCGATTTTCTATTGGAGCAGTTGTAAAACCGCTGCGGAATCCGCAGAAAGTAGTGACATGCTGCGGAATGTAAACCGCTGCGTTTCCGTGCAGTTTTTCCGCAGCATGTGTACAGCGATTTTTGGTTCCCATAGGTTCACATTGAACTGTAAACTCATGGGAAACTGCTGCGGATCCGCAGCGTTTTCCGCAGCGTGTGCACATACCTTTAGAATTAGGCTATGTGCACACGGTGCGGATTTGGCTGAGGATCCGCAGCAGTGTTCCATCAGGTTTACAGTACCATGTAAACATATGGAAAACCAAATCCGCTGTGCCCACGGTGCGGAAAATACCGCGCGGGAACGCTGCGTTGTATTTTCCGCAGCATGCCAATTCTTTGTGCGGATTCCGCGGCGTTTTACACCTGTTCCTCAATAGGAATCCGCAGGTGAAATCCGCACAAAAAACACTGGAAATCCGCGGAAAATCCGCAGGTAAAACGTAGTGCCTTTTACCCGCGGATTTTTCAAAAATGGTGCTGAAAAATCTCATACGAATCCGCAACGTTGGCACATAGCCTTAGGGTTGGGTTGGAATTAGGGTTGTGGTTAGGGTTAGGGGTGTGTTGGGGTTAGGGTTGTGGTTAGGGGTGTGTTGGGGTTAGGGTTGTGATTAGGGTTATGGCTACAGTTGGGATTAGGGTTAGGGGTGTGTTGGGGTTAGTGTTGGAGGTAGAATTGAGGGGTTTCCACTGTTTAGGCACTTCAGGGGGTCTCCAAACGCAACATGGTGCCACCATTGATTCCAGCCAATCTTGTATTCAAAAATTCAAATGGTGCTCCCTCACTTCCGAACCCCGACGTGTGCCCAAACAGTGGTTTACCCCCACATATGGGGTACCAGCATACTCAGGACAAACTGCGCAACAATTACTGGGGTCCAATTTCTCCTGTTACCCTTGAGAAAATAAAAAATTGCTTGCTAAAACATCATTTTTGAGGAAAGAAAAATGATTTTTTATTTTCACGGCTCTGCGTTGTAAACGTCTGTGAAGCACTTGGGGGTTCAAAGTGCTCACCACATATCTAGATAAGTTCCTTGGGGGGTCTAGTTTCCAAAATGGGGTCACTTGTGGGGGGTTTCTACTGTTTAGGCACACCAGGGGCTCTGCAAACGCAACGTGACGCCCGCAGACCATTCCATCAAAGTCTGCATTTCAAAAGTCACTACTTCCCTTCTGAGCCCCCACGTGTGCCCAAACAGTGGTTTACCCCCACACATGGGGTATCAGCGTACTCAGGAGAAACTGGACAACAACTTTTGTGGTCCAATTTCTCCTGAAACCCTTGGGAAAATAAAAAATTCTGGGCTAAAAAATTATTTTTGAGGAAAGAAAACGTATTTATTATTTTCACGGCTCTGCGTTATAAACTTCTGTAAAGCACTTGGGGGTTGAAAGTGCTCACCACACATCTAGATAAGTTCCTTTGGGGGTCTAGTTTCCAAAATGGGGTCACTTGTGGGGGGTTTCTACTGTTTAGGCACACCAGGGGCTCTGCAAACGCAACGTGACGCCCGTAGAGCATTCCATCAAAGTCTGCATTTCAAAACGTCACTACTTCACTTCCGAGCCCCAGCATGTGCCTAAACAGTGGTTTACCCCCACATATGGGGTATCAGCGTACTCAGGAGAAACTGGACAACAACTTTTGGGGTCAAATTTCTCCTGTTACCCTTGGGAAAATAAAAAATTGCGGGCTAAAATTCATTTTTGAGAAAATAATTTTTTTATTTTATTTTCATGGCTCTGCGTTATAAACTTCTGTGAAGCACTTGAGGGTTCAAAGTGCTCACTACACATCTAGATTAGTTCCTTTGGGGGTCTAGTTTCCAAAATGGGGTAATTTGTGGGGGATCTCCAATGTTTAGGCACACAGGGGCTCTCCAAACGCGACATGGTGTCCGCTAATGATTGGAGATAATTTTCCATTTAAAAAGCCAAATGGCGTGCCTTCCCTTCTGAGCCCTGCCGTGCGCCCAAACAGTGGTTTACCCCCACATATGGGGTATCTGCATACTCAGGACAAACTGGACAACAACATTTGTGGCCCAATTTCTCCTATTACCATTGGCAAAATAGGAAATTCCAGGCTAAAAAATCATTTTTGAGAAAAGAAAAATTATTTTTTATTTTCATGGCTCTGCATTATAAACTTCTGTGAAGCACCTGGGGGTTTAAAGTGCTCAGTATGCATCTAGGTAAGTTCCTTGGGGGGTCTAGTTTCCAAAATGGGGTCACTTGTGGGGGAGCTCCATTGCATAGGCACACAGGGGCTCTCCAAATGCGACATGGTGTCCGCTAACAATTGGAGCTAATTTTCCATTCAAAAAGTTAAAAGGCACGCCTTCCCTTCCGAGCCCTGCCGTGCGCCCAAACAGTGGTTTACCCCCACATATGAGGTATCGGCGTACTCGGGAGAAATTGCTCAACAAATTTTAGGATCCATTTTATCCTGTTGCCCATGTGAAAATGAAAAAATTGAGGCGAAAATAAATTTTTTGTGAAAAAAAAGTACTTTTTCATTTTTACGGATCAATTTGTGAAGCACCTGAGGGTTTAAAGTGCTCACTAGGCATCTAGATAAGTTCCTTGGGGGGTCCAGTTTCCAAAATGGGGTCACTTGTGGGGGAGCTCCAATGTTTAAGCACACAGGGTCTCTCCAAACGCGACATGGTGTCCGCTAACGATGGAGATAATTTTTCATTCAAAAAGTCAAATGGCGCTCCTTCCCTTCCAAGCGCTGCCGTGCGCCCAAACAGTGGTTTACCCCCACATATGAGGTATCAGCGTACTCAGGACAAATTGGACAACAACTTACGTGGTTCAGTTTCTCCTTTTACCATTGGGAAAATAAAAAAATTGTTGCTGAAAAATCATTTTTGTGACTAAAAAGTTAAATGTTCATTTTTTCCTTCCATGTTGCTTCTGCTGCTGTGAAGCACCTGAAGGGTTAATAAACTTCTTGAATGTGGTTTTGTGCACCTTGAGGGGTGCAGTTTTTAGAATGGTGTCACTTTTGGGTATTTTCAGCCATATAGACCCCTCAAACTGACTTCAAATGTGAGGTGGTCCCTAAAAAAAATGGTTTTGTAAATTTCGTTGTAAAAATGAGAAATCGCTGGTCAAATTTTAACCCTTATAACTTCCTAGCAAAAAAAAATTTTGTTTCCAAAATTGTGCTGATGTAAAGTAGACGTGTGGGAAATGTTATTTATTAACTATTTTGTGTCACATAACTCTCTGGTTTAACAGAATAAAAATTCAAAATGTGAAAATTGCGAAATTTTCAAAATTTTCGCCAAATTTCCGTTTTTATCACAAATAAACACAGAATTTATTGACCTAAATTTACCACTAACATGAAGCCCAATATGTCACGAAAAAACAATCTCAGAACCGCTAGGATCCATTGAAGCGTTCCTGAGTTATTACCTCATGAAGGGACACTGGTCAGAATTGCAAAAAACGGCAAGGTCTTTAAGGTCAAAATAGGCTGGGTCATGAAGGGGTTAATGAAGCAGATGGAGGCACTGTGGACGCCAACTGACCTGTGATCCGGCGGTGTCTTTTTAGGATTGCATAAAAGTGCCGTCGACCACAGTCTTAGGCACTTCTGAAAAGAAGGACACCGCTGAACAGAGGCCAGACTGAGTCCAGAGTAACTCAGATGCCTCATTATAGTGAATGGATCCCCTCGGGGGTTACATCTGAATCACGTCACTCGGAGTTTTAGATGGAAACCCCAATGTAAGTGCTCAGCGTAGAGTGCCGGATAAATGTGATCCCAAACATTATGTACAATGTTCCCAATAAAAGCTTCAACTCAATCCACAAAAAAAAGCATGTCCCCGCTCAGATCTGTCATCTGTTAATGGAAATATAGGTGGCTTCCACATTACTGGTAGCACAAAGGCTCTGGGAAAGCGAAATGGCTCCTCACCCACCAAAAGAAACTCAGCAAATTCTCTGCCTCAAATCCAAATACCCCATCCCTTCTGAGCCCCAACGTATACATAAACCATATATTGCATCCACGATTGGCATTTCTGAAGCGATGAGAGCCTGCTAACTTACGGGTGCATGCCTCCAGAAGCACGGGATGGGCATAACGTACTGGTGACTGCAACATACTGGTCACTACAATGGCAGTTTGAAATTTACACTCGCCAACAGTTATTGTGGTTGTTTCTGGAAAATACCCATGAAGTGAAAATCGTCACTACAACTGTAGATAAATTCCCCAAGGGGTATAGTTTCCCTAATGGGGTCACTTGAGGGGGGATTCTGCTCTTTTAGCAATTAAGGGCTCTGTATATGGAGTCCACAAACTATTCGAAGAAAATCTGCGCTCCAGGAGGAAAATAGCGCTCAGTCACTCCCAAATCTCTCTGTATGGCTAATTAGTACTGTACAGCTACACATAGGGTATAGCCACGTTCAGTAGAAATTCTGGGAAAAAATTTGGTGCCATTTGTACCCACTTCTTGTGTGAAACTCTAAAATCTTTTGCCAAACAAAATTTTGGTGGTAAAAATGTAGCTATTTTTTCTTCACTGCCCAATGGTATAAAATTCTGTGACACACCCATGGTGCCAATATGATCACTGCACCCCTAGATGAATTCATTGAGAGGTGTAGTTTGTACAATGAAGTCACTTATGGGGGGGGGGTCTGCTGTTCTGCCACCTCATGGGCTCTCCGAGTGGGTCATGGCACCTGAAAGCCATAACAGTAAAATCTGGCGCTCCTTGCCTTCTGAGCTTTGCACTGTGCCTGAAAAATATTTCCCGAATACATGTAGGGTATTGGTGAGCTCTGGAAAAATGGACTTCAGTTTGTTGTAAAAAAAAAATTCCTTTCAGCCCTTAGAAAAATTAAAATCTTGGGGTAAAACAACATTTCATTGGTAAAAAACGGTAATTAGTTCTTACCGGTAATTGTATTTCCAGGAATCCACCTGACAGCACCATTGGAGGACGTCCTTCTTACCCTCAGTGGGACAGGAACAACAAGCAGTTAAAAGGACCCTCCCCACTCCACCCACCAGTGATTTTCTAAGGCCATGTTCACACCATCCTTTTTTTCATGCGGAATCGCCGCGATTTTCCCGCTGCGGGTCCGCAGCTGTTTTCCATGCAGGGTACATTACAATGTACCCTATGGAAAACAGGAACTGCTGTGCCCACATTGCGGAAAATCGCGAAAAAAGCCGCGCTGAATAGCCGCGGTAAAAAAGAAGTACCATGTCACTTCTTTTTGCGGAACTGCAGCGGTTCTGCACCCATAGACCTCCATTGTGAGGTCAAACCCGCAGTAAAACCCGCAGATGAAAAATATATCTGCGGGTTTTACTGCGGTTTGTGGTGCAGAACCACTGCAGTGTGGCTGCCCCCCGTGCCCCAATCCCACCCCCCCATGCTCCGATGCCCCCCTCCGTGCCCTCATCTCCCCCCCTTATACTTACCCGGCCTCCCGGTGTCCGTCCGGCCGTCTTCTCCCTGGGCGCCGCCATCTTGCAAAATGGCGGGCGCATGCGCAGTGCGCCCGCCGAATCTACCGGCCGGCAGATTCGTTCCAAAGTGCATTTTGATCACTGAGATATAACCTATCTCAGTGATCAAAATAAAAAAAATAGTAAATGACCCCCCCCCCCCCTTTGCCACCCCCATAGGTAGGGACAATAAAAAAATTAAGAATTTTTTTTTTTCCACTAAGGTTAGAATAGGGTTAGGGGTAGGGTTAGGGGTAGGGTATTTTCAGCCATTTTAACCCTAAAAAACTTCATAGAAAACACACAGACTCTGCATAGAAAACTGCATAAAAAAACGCATCCAAAAAAAGGACCTGCGTTTTCTGCCAAGAGCTGCGGTTTTTAGTCCTGAAATAAAGGGAGGGAAATCAGGAACGTGTGAACATAGCCTTAGTACCACATCTGGATGGATGCAAAAAGAGTTTAACAACAGTTAAACACCAATGTTACATCACATTAGTCAATAGTATAAACTTGCAGTGGGAGGGAACTAGTAGTGCTGTCAGGTGGATTCCTGGAAATACAATTACCGGTAAGAACTAATTACCCTTTTCCAGTTCACCACCTGACAGCACTATTGGAGAAATACCAAAGGATGTTTAACTAGGGTGGGACTACTGCATGTAATACTTTTCTACCAAAAGCTAACTGATCTGATGCGACATCTAATTTATAGTGTCTAGCAAAGGTAGAAAGACTGGTCCAAGTCGCCGCCCTACAGATTTCCTCAGCTGAGGCTCCCCCTTCTCCGCCCATGATGTAGAGATAGCTCGGGTTGAATGGGCCCTAAGAGTATCAGGGGGATCTTTCCCTTGGTCTGTATATGCTAGGTTTATCATGGTTTTGATCCACCTAGCAATGGTTGATTTTGCTGCCTTACAACCCCTATTTGGGCCACCGTACTGTACGAACAAGTTAGTGTCCTGTCTCCAACTTTCCGTCGCCCCCAGGTATTTTAGAACAGTCTCCCTAACGTCAAGGTTATGGTAGACCCCTTCCTTTGTGTTTCTAGGGTGTTGGCAGAATGAAGGAAGGATTATCTCCTGATTTATATTGGTTGAGGACACTACCTTTGGGAGGAAAGCTGGGTTAAGGGTACCGTCACACTGAAACGACGCTGCAGCGATACGACAACGATGTCAATCGCTGCAGCGTCGCTGTTTGGTTGCTGGAGAGCTGTCACACAGACAGCTCTCCAGCGACCAACGATCCCGAAGTCTCCTGGTAACCAGGGTAAACATCGGGTTACTAAGCGCAGGGCCGCGCTTAGTAACCCGATGTTTACCCTGGTTACCAGCGTAAACGTAAAAAAAAAAAACCACTACATACTTACATTCCGTGTCTTTCCTCCGGCGCTGTGCTTTCCTCTGCACTGTCAGCGCCGGTCAGCCGTAAAGCAGAGCAGTGACGTCACCGCTGTGCTTTCTGGCTGGCCGGCGCTGACACAGGATGCAGGAGGAGTGCAGAGAAGCAGAGCGCCGGGGACAGACAGCTGAAGGTAAGTATGTGGCGTTTGTTTTTTTTACGTTTACGCTGGTAACCAGGGTAAACATCGGGTTACTAAGCGCGGCCCTGCGCTTAGTAACCCGATGTTTACCCTGGTTACCAGTGAAGACATCGCTGAATCGGCGTCACACACACGCCGATTCAGCGATGTCAGCGGGAGATCCAGCGACGAAATAAAGTTTCAGACGATCTGCTACGACGTACGATTCTCAGCGGGGTACCTGATCGCAGTAGCGTGTCAGACACAGCGAGATCGTAACGATATCGCTGGAACGTCACGGATCGTGCCGTCCTAGCGATCAAAGTGCCACTGTGTGACGGTACCCTAAGTCTTAAGACTATCCTGTTGTCAAAGATCTGAAGATATGGGTTCTGAGTGGAAAGAGCCTGCATCTCCCCCAGCCTTTTAGCTGATGTGATGGCAATCAGGAAGGCAGTTTTAAAGGAGAGATTGGCTATGCTCATATCTTCTGATAACAAGTACGGGGTTTTCAACAGGGTATTAAGGACCAGGTTTAGGTCCCAAGGAGGAGTTAATTTTCTCACAAGTGGTCTCATTCTCTCTGTGTGGCCCTGGAAAATCTTGCTATCCAAGGATGGGAGGCTAGTGACGTATCAAAAAAAGACACTAAGCGCTGCAATCTGTACTTTTAAAGTACTAGGCCGGAGGCCCTTCTCAAATCCGAGTTGCAGGAAGTCGAGGATTCTGGGAATGTCTGGTTTTGAAGTATCCACAGGAACCTCTCCCAGAAAAGAACAATACCGCTTCCAGATTTTGTTGTAAATCGCCGAAGTCACCGGCTTTCTGCTTGCCTGGAGTGTGGTAATGACATCTTCTGACAGGCCTCTGGATCTTAAGGTTTGCCGCTTAGGATCCAAGCAGATAGGTGAAGAGAGTCTGGGTTCTTGTGGAACACCGGCCCTTGTAGTAGAAGGTCCTGCCTGTTCGGTAATATGATTGGTCTCTCTGTTGACATTCTGGATAGTAGAGAGAACCAGCTCCTTTTTGGCCAAAAAGGAACCACTAGGATTACGGTTGCTCTCTCGTCTCATATCTTCCTGAGTGTCTTCGGTATCAGAGGAAGAGGTGGGAACGCGTACAGGAGACCTTCTCCCCAATACTGAGACAAGGCGTCTACTGCAGTGGCTCCGTCTAAAGGATTGAGCGAGAAAAATGCTCTGGTCTTTGTATTTGACCTGGTGGCGAAAAGATCCACCTGAGGTGTTCCCCATTTCTGGCACAGACTGCTGAATACTTCTGGGTTCAGCTCCCATTCTCCGGGATGTAGATGTTCTGCTCAAGAAATCTGCTACTTGATTCTTGGCGCCTTCTAGGTGAACTGCCGAGATGGATTTGACGGATTTCTCTGCCCATCTGAAAATCTGGTCCGCTAGGTGTTGCAGTGGTGGATGCTTCGGACCTCCTTGGTGTCTTAGAAATGCCACTGCTGTGACATTGTCGGACAGTATCCTTACGTGTCTGCCCCTGACCTGTGACTGGGCCAGGTACAACACCTTCCAGATCACATACAGCTCCCTGAAATTTGATGATCTTGCGGCAATCTGAGGAGTCCATTCTCCCTGATAGTATGTCCTTTCTATATGACCGCCCCATCCGTATTGACTGGCGTCTGTGGTAACCGTAACACAGGGATCGAGTATCCATGGAACTCCCTCTCTCAGGTTTTCCGGTGTGGTCCACCAGGTTAGGGATCTCTTTACTGACGGAGACACAATCATCTTCTTGTCTAGGGAACTCTGTTTCCTGTTCTAAGATCCCAAGACCTCTCTCTGTAATTCCCGCGAGTGGAATTGGCTCCATTTCACACAGGGTATGCATGCGGTCATAAAGCCCAGAATCCTCATTACCTCTCTTATGGAGGGGGTACGCTCATACTGGATAATAATGCAGTCTGCTCATCACCCACAATTTTAGCTGTGCACGACTTGCATAGTGGCTTCCGCCAATTTTCCGGAAACTTAGCAGCACATATAGGTCATTTATGTTTCCCCGATTTCTTTCTTTCGGATGTGGGGATAGGAGGCTCTACCTAGAATAGAATACATAGTACATTTTGTAGATAGGGACGTAGGGGGAGGGGTGAGCATTGTGGTATGACTTAGTATAGCCTACTCACGTGCCCCTGAAGCTGGTCAGTCCCCTCAGGTCTGGCAGTTTCCTCCATAGTGAGGACAAATTACCATATAGCCGTGTGTTCCTTGTGTCAGGATGGCCAGCGGTATAAAGACCCCCATAAAGCGCTTATATAGGTTTTACCTGGTTGATCCTGCCCTCCTTACCGCATCCATGCGGTTGACCATGCTGAAAGGCCTCTTTTGAGGCCGGCGCTGGCGTCCCCCTGTCCGGCGCTCGTCGCAACCGGAAGTGACGCGGCCGTCAGCCGGAAGTGACGCGGCCGCAGGTCCTGGAGCCAGCAGCTGCTACCGCACTGAGAGTGCTTGCCGGAAATGGACGCGGCCGGATGCTGGGATCGGCCACAGTCTGGAGATGACCCCCGTATACACCCCGAGCAAACAGGCGTCCGGACCGAGCGCCCCCAGTACGGAGGAACGGATCCGATCCCCAGGAGCAGCGCTACACTGGGGAGGCTGAGGGACCCCGCATCGCAGGTATCAGCCGCAGATATCTTGCGGCGGGGAAGGGAAAGGCTGGATGATCCCCACCATCTGCACAGCACCATTGGAGGAAAAGCTTGCCGTTCCTATCCACAGTGGGACAGGAAAAACACTGGTGGGTGGAGTGGGGAGGGTCCTTTTAACCGCTTGTTGTTCCTGTCCCACTGAGGGTAAGAAGGACGTCCTCCAATCGTGCTGTCAGGTGGTGAACTGGAAAAGTAATTTATTCTTTCTTCAGCGCTCAGTGGTACAAAATTCTGTGAAGCACATGTGGTGTTAATATGATCACTGCACCACTAGATGAATTCATTAGGGAGTGTAAAATGAGTTCACATATAGGGGGTTTCTGTTGTTCTGGCACCTCAGGGGCTCTGCCAAAGTGACATGGCACCCTCAATCCATTCCAGCAAAAGCTGAACTCCAATATGGCGCCTCTTCCCTTCTAAGCTTTGCACTGTGCCTCAAAAGTATTATTATCCCACATACGGGGTATCGGCGTACAAGAGAAATTGCACCCTTATGAAAATGCAAAATTTGGAGCCAAAATAAAATTTTTGTAAGGAGAATGTGATATTATCTTCACGGCTCAACAATATAAACTTCTGTGAAGCACTAAGGGGTTCAAAGTGCTCGTCACACATCTAGATAAGTTTCTTGGGGGTTCTAGTTTCCAAAATGGGGTCACTTGTGGGGGGATTCCACTGATTAGGCACATCAGGGACTCTCCAAATGGGACATGGCGTCCCATCTCAATTCCAGCCAAATTTGAGTTGAAAAAGCCAAACAGTGCCCCTTCCCTTCTGAGGTCTGTGGTGCGCCCAAACAGTGGTTCCCCCCCACATATGGTGTATCAACGTACTCAAGACAAATTGCACAACTTTTGGGGTCCATTTTCTCCAGTTACCCTTGGAAATAAAAAATTGGATCTGAAGCAAATTTTTAGCGAAAGTTAAATTTTCATTTTTTTAACCCCTTAAAGACCAGAGGTATTTTTTGGTTTTGCATTTTCATTTTTTGCTCCCTTCTCAGAGCCATAACTTTTTTATTTTTTTAGTCAATATGGCCATGTGAAGGCTTGTTTCTTGCGGGACAAGTTGTAGTTTTGAACAACACCATTGGTTTTTAACATATCAAGCACTGGAAAACGGGAAAAAAATTCCAAGTGTGGTGAAATTGCAAAAAAGTGCAATCCCAGAGTTGTTTGTTTGGCTTTTTTTTACTAGGTTCACTAAAATGCTAAAACTGACCTGCCATTATGATTCTCCAGGTCATTACGAGTTCATAGACACCAAACATGTCTAGGTTCTTTATCTAAGTGGAGAAAAAAAAATTGAAACTCTTGTTAAAAAAAAAATTGCGCCATTTTCCAATACCCGTAGCATCTTTATTTTTCGTGATCTCGGGTTGGGTGAGGGCTTATTTTTTGCATGCCGAGCTGACGATTTTAATGATACCATATTTGTACAGATACGTTGTTTGATCGCCCGTTATTGCATTTTAATGTAATGTCGTGGCAACTAAAAATAACGTAATTCTGCCGTTTTGACTTTTTCTTGCTACGTCGTTTAATGATCAGGTTAATCCTTATTATTGATAGAACGGGCAATCTGAACGCGGCGATACCAAATATTTGTAGGTTTGATTTTTATTCTTTTATTTTGAATGGGGCGAAAAGGGGGTGATTTGAACTTTTTTTTTACATTTTAAATTTTTTTTTTTTTACTTTTGGCATGCTTCAATAGTCTGCAATAACCTGATGATCAGATCACTTGCGTGTAGCAGAATTACTCACTTGCTATGTGCGCCGACTACCGGGCGGCACTCACAGCAAGTCGGCAGTGACAACCATGGAGGTCTCCAGGAAACTTCTGGTTGTCATACCAACCCACCGGTGACCAGCGATCACGTGACGAGGGTCACCGATGGTCAGCGCTTGACAGTGGCATTAAACTGGTTAATAGCCACAGGTGGATCGCAATTACACCAGCGGCTATTACAGGCATGTCACCTGTTCAAAACAGCTGACTTGTGCCGGGAAAGATGTGGGCTCACTGCTGGAGCCCACATCAAAGGGAGGGAGTCCAACATCAGTGTATATTTAAGCCCGATGTCGGAAAGGGGTTAAGGTACCGTCACACATAACGATATCGTTAACGATATTGTTGCAACGTCACGCTTTTGGTGACGTAGCAACGATCCCGCTAACGATCTTGTTATGTGTGACAGCGACCAATGGTTAGGCACTTGCTGGGAGATCGTTGGGGAATGATCAGGACCATTTTTTGGTCGCTGATCACCCGCTGTCATTGCTGGATCGGCGTGTGTGACGCCGATCCAGCGATGTGTTCACTTGTAACCATGATAAATATCGGGTTACTAAGCGCAAGGCCGCACTTAGTAACCCGATATTAACCCTGGTTACCATTGTAAAAGTAAAAAAAAAAAAAAAAAAACACTACATACTCACATTCTGATGTTTGTCACGTCCCGCGGCGTCCACTGTGTCAGCGCCGGCCGTAAAGCAGAGCACAGCGGTGAAGTCACCGCTGTTACTGCCGGCGCTGACACAGTCAGTGCAGGGAAACTCTCGGCAGCAGCGCGTGCATTAGCAGCGCTCTTGCTGAAAGCAGTTTTAACCCTGTGGACGCCGGCGGGGGACGTGACAGACATCAGAATGTGAGTAGTGGTTTTTTTTACTTTTACAATGGTAACTAGGGTAAATATCGGGTTACTAAGCGCGGCCCTGCACTTAGTAACCCGATGTTTACCCTGGTCACCCGGGTGCTGCAGGGGGACTTCTGCATCGATGGTCGCTGGAGAGCTGTGTGACAGCTCCCACACAACGACTTACCAACGATCACGGCCAGGTTGTATCGTTGGTCGTGATCGTTGGTAAGTCGTTTAGTGTAACTAAAGCTTTAAACATTCCAAATATTTCTGTGACGCACCTGAAGGGTTAATAAACCTCTTGAATGTGGTTTTGAGTGCAGTTTTTAGAATGGTGTCACACTTGGGTATTTTCTATCATATAGACCCCTCAAAGTGACTTCAAATGTGATGTGGTCCCTAAAAGAAAAATGGTGTTGTAAAAATTTGAAATCGCTGGTCAACTTTTAACCCTTATAACTTCCTAAGAAAAAAAAAATTGGGGTTCCAAATTTGTGCTGATGTAAAGTAGACATGTGGGAAATATTATATTATGGGATTATGTTATGTCATATTTTCTGTGACATATCTCTGTGATTTAAGAGCATGACAATTTTAACCAAATTTATTTTTTTCTTCACAAATAAACACAAGTCACATCATACAAATGTTACCACTATGATGAAGTACAATATGTCACGAGAAAACATGGTCAGAATCATCAGGATCCGTTGAAGCGTTCCAGAGTTATAACCTCATAAAGGGACAGTGGTCAGAATTGTAAAAATTGGCTCCGTCATTAACGGGCAAACCACCCTTGGGGGTAAAGGGGTTTAACAATAGGGGGGTTCGTTATAGCAGATCCCACCAGTTCACCGCTAAAAACACAATGACACAAAAAAACCCTATGGTGGGATTGAGGGTTTCACTATTTCACCACCCTTGGATTTTTTTTCATGGCTTTCAGTACAATGGTAAAACGAGCAATGAGCAGTGTGCAAGGTGCAACCTATCCTGCAAAACCATCATTACAAAAGTTATGTCTCACGGAAGAGAGAGTGAAAAATAAACAGCAGAAAGACAGAAGTGAAAGTTGGTGGCAGTGGGAAGGGGTTAAGGAGCCTGTGCCTTGTACACGTGTGACTCTGGACCGCCCCTTCAAGACTAGTGTGCGCCGTTATCACCTCACATTGTCAGTCTGCGCTGCACCCTGCTGTGCACCTACAGGGAGGGGGGCACCAGCCCTTCAAGGGACGGACCATGAAAGCCTGCAGCCCGGAGACCACCCGTCCGCCACCAGCACACCCAGCCCGCTCACCTCAGCCACTGACTAACGTGACGTGACGAAGCCAGCCGCTTAGAATGGAGTAGGTGACGTCACCGGAAGGGGCGGAGCTTCCTCATGCCAGTGCCGACCTGCTAGCAGGAAGCAGCGTACAGCTGAGGCTGCTGGAGACATGGGACTTGTGATCCTGAGAGGACTCTGAGGGGCTACAGCATGGGGCAATGAGGACATAGCCAAGCAGTGGTCTGACGATGTATATTGGGGGCAAAGAAACGTGGATGATGTTACTATATGGCATACCTCCCAACTTTTGAGGAAGGGAAAGAGGGACAAAGTTAGCGGCGTGCGCAGCCGCAAATTTTAGCCACACCTCTGACCACACCCATTTCACAACTAGTCACGCCCCAACCACACCCATTTAGAACTTCTGATCACTGTTTCATAAATAATAATTATAAACAAAAAAATATGGCCACACAGTGCTCCATACTGTATAATGGCCCCACATGATGCTCCATACTGTATAATGGCTGCACATGATGGTCCATACTGTATAATGGCCCCACATGATGCTCCATACTGTATAATGGCCCCACATGATGCTCCATACTGTATAATGGCCACACATGATGCTCCATACTGTATAATGGCCACACATGATGCTCCATACTGTATAATGGCCACACAGTGCTCCATACTGTATAATGGCCACACAGTGCTCCATACTGTATAATGGCCACACAGTGCTCCATACTGTATAACGGCCACACATGATGCTCCATACTGTATAATGACCGCACATGATGCTCCATACTGTATAATGACCGCACATGATGCTCCATACTGTATAATAGCCGCACATGATGCTCCATACTGTATAATGGCCACACATGACGCTCCATACTGTATAATGACCGCACATGATGCTCCATACTGTATAACGGCCACACATGATGCTCCATACTGTATAATGACCGCACATGATGCTCCATACTGTATAACGGCCACACATGATGCTCCATACTGTATAATGACCGCACATGATGCTCCATACTGTATAACGGCCACACATGATGCTCCATACTGTATAATGGCCGCACATGATGCTCCATACTGTATAATGGCCACACATGATGCTCCATACTGTATAATGGCCCCACATGATGCTCCATACTGTATAATGGCCGCACATGATGCTCCATACTGTATAATGGCCACACATGATGCTCCATACTGTATAATGGCCACACATAACGCTCCATACTGTATAATGGCCCCAAATGATGCTGTGTACAGTGTTCTGGCCTCACGTGATGCTCCATACAGTATAATGGGCCTACATGATGCTGCATACTATATAATGGCCACACATGATGCTCCATACTGTATTATGGCCCCAAATGATGCTGTGTACAGTGCACTGGCCCCACGTTATGCTCCATACAGTATAATGGCCACACATGACGCTCCATACTGTATAATGGCCACAAATGATGCTGCGTACAGTGTTCTGGCCTCACGTGATGCTCCATACAGTATAATGGGCCCACATGATGCTGCATACTGTATAATGGCACACATGATGCTCCATATTGTATAATGGCTCCACATGATGCTCCATACTGTATAATGGCCACACATGATGCTCCATACTGTATAATGGCCACACACGATGCTCCATACTGTATAATGGCCACACATAATGCTCCATACTGTATAATGGCCACATGATGCTCCATACTGTATAATGGCTACACATGATGCTCCATACTGTATAATGGCTACACATGATGCTCCATACTGTATAATGTCCACATGATGCTCCATACTGTATAATAGTCCCACATGATGCTTCGTACTGTATAATGGCCACACATGATGCTGCGTACTGTATAATGGCCACACATGATTCTCCATAATGTATAATGGCCATACATGATGCTCCTTACTGTATAATGGCCACACATGATGTTCCTTACTGTATAATGGCCACACATGATGCTCCTCACTGTATAATGGCCCCACATTATGCTGCATACAGTATACTTGCCCCACGTGATGGTCCATACAGTATAATGGCCCCCCACACAATGCTCCATACAGTATAATGGCCCCACACAATGCTGGGTACAGTATAATGGCCACACATGGTTACCCCACCCCCATCATTGCCTTCTCCATCACTACACACACACACCTTTCACCACCCACCCTCGCAGTAGCCGGCAGCTTCCACTCCCACGGCGCTGAATGGTGTCATCCCGTCGCTGCAGCTGTGATACGCCACTGATAAAGACCTCTCCGTGTCTCCTGTGCCAGTCAGTGTCAGAGCGAGGAGCAATATCTGCTCCGATCCGACACAGCCAGTGTCCGCTCTGTACACCTCGTACACACACGACTCCGCTCCATACACCTTGCACATGCGGCTCTGCTCCGTACACCTCGTACACATGCGACTCCGCTCCATACACCTCGTACACACACGACTCTGCTCCATACACTTTGCACATGCGGCTCCGCTCCGTACACCTCGTACACCTCATACACACACGGCTCCTCTCCATCTCGTACACACACGGCTCCGCTCCGTATACCTCGAACACACATGGCTCCGCTCCATACACCTCGTACACACACAACTGCACTCCATACACCTTGCACATGTGGCTCCGCTCCGTACAACTCGTACACACACGCCTTCGCTCCGTACACTTCATACACACACGGCTTCACTCCGTACACCTCGTACACACGGCTCCACTCCGTACACCTCATACACACACGGCTCCACTCCGTACACCTCATACGCACACAACTGCGCTCCATACACCTCATACACACACAACTGCGCTCCATACACCTTGCACACACACGGCTCCGCTCTGCACACCTCGTACACACACGGCTCCACTCCGTACACCTCGTACACACACGACTGTGCTCCATACACCTCGTACACACACGACTGCGCTCCATACACCTTGCACATGTGGCTCAGCTCCGTACACCTCGTACACACGGCTCCACTCTGTACACCTCGTACACACATGGCTCCACTCCGTACACACACGACTGCGCTCCATACACCTTGCACATGCGGCTCCACTCCGTACACCTCGTACACACACGGCTCCGCTCCGTACACCTCGTACACACACGGCTCCGCTCCGTACACCTCGTACACACACGGCTCCGCTCCGTACACCTCGTACACACACGGCTCCGCTCCGTACACCTCGTACACACACGGCTCCGCTCCGTACACCTCGTACACACACGGCTCCGCTCCGTACACCTCGTACACGGCTCCACTCCGTATGCCTCGTACACACACGGCTCCACTCCGTACGCTTCGTACACACACAGCTCCGCTCCGTATATCTTGCACACACACGGCTCCGCTCCATACACCTCATACACACACGGCTCCTATCCATACATCTCGTACACACACGGCACCACTCCGTACACCTCGTACACACACGGCTCCGCTCCATAAACATTGCACACGATGCTCCGCTCCATATACTTTGTACACACATGGCTCTGCTCCGCACACCTCGTACACACACGACTCCGCTCCATACACCTTGCACATGCGGCTCTGCTCCGTACACCTCGTACACATGCGACTCCGCTCCATACACCTCGTACACACACGACTGCTCCACACACCTTTCACACTCTGCTCCGATCCCCACACCTTCTACACACATGGCTCCGCTCCGTACACATCTTACACACACGACTCCGCTCCATACACCTTTCACACGCTGCTCCGATGCATACACCTCATACACACACGGCTCTGCTACATCCACACTGTAAACACCTCCTGACCTCACACTTAGGTCAACGTCACACTAGCGAGTTTTACGGACTTATGAGAGGTGCAGAAAATACGGATTGCATACGGTACAATGATTCTCTATGGCCCAGCTCCTATCTGCCGTATTTTACTGATCCGTATTATACGGTCTTCCACGGCCGTAGAAAATCGCAGCATGCTGCGTTTGTCAGCGTATTGCGCAAAAAAAAATCGCCAATGAATGTCTATGGGGGCGAGAAAAATACGGATTACACACGGACCAACAGTGTGACTTGCGAGAAATGCGCAGCGGTGTTCTAGAAAAAAGCCGGCAATTCAGTGCGGTGTACAGTAAAATCACACTGACAGGTTAGAATAGAATAGCTAAAATAAATGTCTACACATAGAATAGGGGTATATATCTATATATATAATTGTCTAAGGGTTTTTCTGTCTGTCTGTCTTTCTGTCTGTCTGTCTGTCCTGGAAATCCCACGTCTCTGATTGGTCGAGGCCGCCAGGCCTCCACCAATCAGCGACGGGCACAGCATGGCGACGATGATGTCATAAAAATGACAGAAAAAAGACTCGCACATCCAAACTAGTGTGAATAGGTGCATACCAGGAGCAGCTACCTCCATACATAAATATACAAAAAAGGTTGCACTCTATCGTGCAAAAGCATGTCTAATATGAAATATATGAAATATGAATAGCAAAATGGCTTTTGAACATTAGGAAAATATTTAAGAGACGCTTTGCACAGAATTTGATATAATCAAATAGTGTGAGCCCATCAACCAATCGTCAAGGTGGTCTCATAAAACTGATGGGTCCCTGATCTCCCTGTCCAAATGTGAACACTTACCGAAGGCCAATGTCTGTATGCCTGGGTGAATGTGTGAACACTTACCGAAGGCCAATGTCTGTATGCCTGGGTGAATGTGTCCACATTCACCCAGGCATACAGACATTGGCCTTCGGTAAGTGTTCACATTTGGACAGGGAGATCAGGGACCCATCAGTTTTATGAGACCACCTTGACGATTGGTTGATGGGCTCACACTATTTGATTATATCAAATTCTGTGCAAAGCGTCTCTTAAATATTTTCCTAATGTTCAAAAGCCATTTTGCTATTCATATTTCATATATTTCATATTAGACATGCTTTTGCACGATAGAGTGCAACCTTTTTTGTATATTTATGTATGGAGGTAGCTGCTCCTGGTATGCACCTATTCACACTAGTTTGGATGTGCGAGTCTTTTTTCTGTCATTTCTATGTTAGCTGACTGACTGCGCACTCCTCCCATCACCATGTGGTTTTTAATTGCATCTCATCACACTTGGTCCCGGCCAACTCATATGTAGGCTTTGCTGAACAGAGGTGTCCACATTCACCCAGGCATACAGACATTGGCCTTCGGTAAGTGTTCACATTTGGACAGGGAGATCAGGGACCCATCAGTTTTATGAGACCACCTTAACGATTGGTTGATGGGCTCACACTATTTGATTATATCAAATTCTGTGCAAAGCGTCTCTTAAATATTTTCCTAATGTTCAAAAGCCATTTTGCTATTCATATTTCATATATTTCATATTAGACATGCTTTTGCACGATAAAGTGCAACCTTTTTTGTATATTGATGATGTCATAAAGGTTGCCTCGACCAATCAGCGACGGGCACAGTCTGCCGCGAATTCGCCTCGACCAATCAGCGACGGGCACAGTATCGACGTAGATGTCATAATGGTTGCCATGGCGATGATGATGTCATAAAGGTGGCCTCGACCAATCAGCGACGGGCACAGTCTGCCGTGAATTCTGGAATCATCATTGTCCATATACTACGGGGACATGCATATTCTAGAATATATGTCAGTGAGACACACACATATATATATATATACATATATATATATATATTTTAATATTTCATACAGCGCTAGATAGCAGAAAAGCCGGTAATTCAATTGCCGGCTTTTCCTATCTCCTTCTCAAACCCGACATGATATGAGACATGGTTTACATACAGTAAACCATCTCATATCCCTTCTTTCATTACATATTCCTCTTTAGTAATGTAAGAAGTGTCTTGGGGTAAAATTTGGGGGCTCTGGCTATTAAAGGGTTAAATCGCGGAAAAAATTGGCGTGGGCTCCCGCGCAATGTTCTCCGCCAGAGTGGGAAAGCCAGTGAATGAGGGCAGATATTAATAGCCTGGAGAGGGTCCATGGTTATCTGCCCCCAGCCACCCCAGAAAAGGCACATCTGGAAGATGCGCCTATTCTGGCACTTGGCCACTCTCTTCCCACTCCCGTGTAGCGGTGGGATATGGTAATGAAGGGTTAATGTCACCTTGCTATTGTAATTATGACATCTATCCATTATTAATCCAATAGTACGAAATGGTTAATAAAATACACACACACACATTATTACAAAGTATTTTAATGAAATAAAGACACAGGGTGTTTTAATATTTTATTATACTCTTAATCCACCTGAAGACCCTTGTCACCTGGAACAAAGTTAAAAAAAAAAAACAACAATATTCCATACCTTCCGTTGTTCAGTCTTGTGCCACGCTGTAAATCCATCTGAAGGGGTTAAATCATTTTACACCCAGGAGCTCTGCTAATGCATCTATGCTCCTGGCTGTAAAGACCAGGGGAATGAATGGAATGCAGGGGAATGACCTGTAGTTACCTCGAGTTGCGGTGATGCGCCCTCTGCTGGATGTCCTTACAATAGCAAGGTGACATTAACATTTTACAGATGTGCCTTTTCTGGGGTGGCTGGGGCAGATGTTTTTAGCCGGGGGAGGGGGGGGCAATAACCACGGACCCTTTCCAGGCTATTAATATCTGCCCTCAGTCACTGGCTTTCCCACTCTGGCGGAGAAAATTGCGCGGGAGCCCACGCCAATTTTTTCCGCGATTTAACCCTTTAATTTAATAGCTAGAGCCCCAAAATTTTACACCAAGACACTTCTTACATTACTAAAGAGGAATATGTAATAAAAGAAGGGATATGAGATGGTATACAGTGTGTAAACCATGTCTCATATCATGTCGGGTTTGAGAAGGTGATAGGAAAAGCCGGCAATTGAATTACAGGCTTTTGTTTATCTTGATTGAGAGGTACTTTGCCTTAATTTGCAAATTGGAACGCTAAAATAGTTACCGTCTTTAATAATGGGCTTCTGTAATACCGGAAAGAGGGAGGTAATTCCTTGTACCTATGTTTGCATGTTAATATACTAATGTTGAAAATGTTTAATTGAAAATGTTTAATAAAAACAGTTTGGAAAAAAAAAAAAAAAGAATTACAGGCTTTTCTGCTATCTAGCGCTGTTTGAAATATTAATATATATATATATAGTACATATATGTGTCTCACTGACATATATATATAGAGAGAGAGAGACAGTATATATGTTTTAACGAATATTTGAGACCATGGATCCATTGTATGTCCGTTTTGCAAACCTGCGAGAAATTCTCACAGTACGGATGCCATACGGATTACATATGGAGGATGACATGCACAAAATACGCTGACACATCCTGCCTACGGATGACATACGGATCACTATTTTGGTAACATTTCTGCGTATTACGGCCGTAAAAAAATGGACCGTATTTTCATACGCTGAGTGTGACGCCGGCCTTATGCTTACCCTCGTCCGGCGCCATGACAACCAGCAGAGTCCTGTACACGGAGGTCCTCCCGATCATGTGACCCCCTGACTTCTCCCTTCCTGTGACCTCATCACAGGTCCTGTGTGCACAGAGCAGCCAATATGTTGTGTGCTGCTCTGCGGGTGCAGGGACTCAGGGAGCTGACCGGGTGATATTACAAACCTCCCAACCAGTGCGGGACAACTAATGTCCCGCCCGGGATCGCGGGGCTGACTGTCAAAATCGGGACAGTCCCGCTGGATCCAGATGGTTGGGAGGTATGAATATGGGGCTGAAGTTACATGAATGAGGCTGCATGTGGAAGGTGAGGGTAAGGCAGGGTGCCCATTATCAGGAGCATGCAATTGCATGAACCATAGTCCTGGTTCGTTGCAGTAATGTTATTCTTCCACCAGGGGAGTGATGTTATGTCTGAATGCAATTAAGGAGATCTTCTGTCCAGGTATCACAACCAGTACACACACTTCACACTCCAGTTCACCAGGGGAAGCCATGCTTTTATCTATTAGGGCACTCCTCACACTTGGGTAAAACTGGTGGGTTGGGGAGGAAGTTAGTCAGAGGGAGAAAGGGACAGAAGCTGACTGGAGGGAGAAGGAGAGAGTCAGTGGGTCCTGACCGAGTTTAGCAGAGGCTGGCTGGGTTGGGTTCCAGCCAGCTCCAGACTGCGGCCTACGGAAGGAAGGTACATGGAGCTGCGCCTGCTCCACGTGCGGCAGCATCCTAAGAAAGGACACGGAAGGAATTGTGTTGCCATGAGTGTGCAACGAAGTCATAGCAACAGGAGTGAAACATCAGAGGGAGACCAGCTAGAAGCAAGCTGCCTCTTTCTGAAGCGCAGGGCCGGTAGCCAGAACACCGAGGGAGTAAAGAGCTCTATGCCGTTACTTCAGAGACTGGCAGGACAGTTAATTCCAAGTTAGCTGCCCGACCATTTACCCAGGAGGCAGAGTGGCAACTTGTGGGGGCCGGGGCGTCACTAGGGTCCCTATAAAAAGACTCAGGCCACCCGTCATACGGGTTTGTCCTATCCGTCAGGGGGACAGAGAGAAGAGACTTAACATCTATAATAGTTGTGAGGACCTTATCGAGTTGCTCAGCAGGGAGCTACTACAACGCCCAGGCGCTAGAGGAAGGCTATTGAATTCCACCTGGATAAGGGGACTCTGGATTTGCCTTCAGACCGGCCGGACTCTGCCTACTCTGTGGTCCCTACTCTGGACTGTGGATGCTGAAGCCTTCAGTAAAGGTAAAGAGACTGCAACCTTGTGTCCTCGTTATTCACTGCGCCTTGCATCATCCACCATCCACCATCTACACTCTGGGAAGCCCTGGGGATACACTTCACCTGTGGGAAGGTATACCATCTAGCTGCCATAACATCACCCCAGCGGACCCCTAAGCAGCGTCGGTCACCCTGACCGAATACCACAGGTGGCGTCACGAACATTATCCTATAAACTTTTGTCCTTTTATTGGATGCCCCTCAAAGGGCCACGGACCGGGTCTAGCCACCGTGACATCCCCACTGAGAACAGAAGGGCCCGGTACCGAGTTCCCCACAGCCCTTGGGGGCGATCCAAATGACAGTCTATTGGTCAAAATACGCAGCTTAGCTACAGAAATTGACATTCTGCAGCTCGTAAGCTCACATTGCTGGGGAATTTATGCAGCTTTTAGTAGAAGCTCAGCGGGCATGGATTTTCTAATGTAGAATGCAGTGCAAATGCACAGCTTCCAAAATGCTGCTATTCCTGATCATGGGTGCAAAGCCTGAGCAGCTGTGCAGAGAAGGAGGATGATGATGATGACGATTGGGTGTGCCGAAAGGGATGATGCTGAGCGGTTGTGAGGAGAAGGGGGTGATGATGATGTGGGGCTCTGCGGAGAAGGGGGGATGATGATGAGGGGCTGTGCAGAGAAGGGGGATTATGAAGAGGGGCTGTGTGGAAAAGGGGGATGATGAGGGGCTGTGCGGAGAAGGGAGATGATGATGAGGGGCTGTGTGGAGAAGGGGATGATGATGAGGGGCTATGCGGAGAAGGGGGGATGATGAGGGGCTGTGCGGAGAAGGGGGGTGATGAGGGGCTGTGGGGAGAAGGGGGGATGATGAGGGGCTGTGCGGAGAAGGGGGTATGATGATGAGGGGCTGTGCTGAGAATGGGGGATGATGATGAGGGTCTGTGCGGAGAAGGAATGATGTGGGGCTGTGTGGAGAAGGGATGATGAGGGGCTGTGTGGAGAAGGGATGATGAGTGGCTGGCGGAGAAGGGATGATGATGAGGGGCTGTGTAAAAGAAAATAAGTATGGGCCTAAATGTCTATTTCTTCTTGGTTTGTTTGCTCTACTGTTGATGCATTCTATATGAATAATAAATAAAAACATTTTGGGAAAAAAAGGTATACCAGCCTTATTGGTTCTTAGAGATCTATTTAGCAGTGTATGCAGTTTGTAGTGTAAAATCTAGTTTCATAAACACTTTATTATAATCTTTCTGTTACAAGGTAATTTTTTTCAAAAAACAAAATCTAGTCCCCATTGCTTCTGCTTATTAGTAAGTGCATCAATCTTCTTCAGTAGCTTTAAAGTACATGAACGACCTGAAAGACAAAATGCAGAGACACTGAAGGTATAAGAACCAGACAGAAAATAATCTGTAATCGAAAACCTTTATATAATACTAGATGGTGGCCCAATTCTAACGCATCGGGTATTCTAGAATATGTATAGTAGTATATAACACAGTCCACGTAGTATATAGCACAGCCCACGTAGTATAAAGCACAGCCCACGCAGTATATAACACAGCCCACGCAGTATATAACACAGCCCATGTAGTATATAACACAGCCCACGTAGTATATAACACAGCCACGTAGTATATTGCACAGCCACGTAGTATATAGCACAGAGACATAGTATATAACACAGGCCACGCAGTATATAACAGCCCACGCAGTATAGAACACAGCCGATGCAGTATATAACAGTCCACACAGTATATAACAGCCCACGCAGTATATTACACAGCCCACGTAGTATATAGTACAGCGACGTATTATATAACACAGCCCACACAGCATATCACACAGCCCAGGCAGTATATAACACAGCCCACGTAGCATATAGCATTGTGGGCATCATATCCCTGTTTAAAAAAAGAAAATAAAAAATAGTTATATACTCACGTTACATCGGCCCCCGGATCCAGGCCAGGCGTGTAGCGATGCTCCTCGTGACGCTCCGGTCCCAAGAATGCATTGCGGCAATAACACTTGATGTTGCGGTCTCGCGAGACCACTACATCATCATCTCGCGAGAGCGCTACGTCATCTCCGGTCATTGACGCAATGCATTCTTGGGACCGGATCTTCGCGAGGAGAGGAGCAGCAAAGGCGCCGGAAGGTGAGAATATAATGATTTTTTTTTTACTATTATTTTTAACATTAGATCTTTTTACTATTCATGCTGCATCAATAGTAAAAAGTTGGTGACACAGGGTTAATAGCAGCGTTAACGGCATGCGTTACACCGCGTTATGCCGCAGTGTAACGCAGTCCATTTAACGGACTGCTAAAACCCTATGTGGCCACTGACTGAAGGGGAGTAGGGAGTGGCCAATTTGCGGCTGGACTGTGCCTGTCACTGATTGGTCGTGGCCAGCCGTAAGATCATGACAAATGGTGGCATTCCAGTGCCCGAATGGAGTAAGATTTGTAGCGAGGCACACATGGAGGTGCTCCTCTTTAAGACTCATTAAGACCGGCGTGAACAACGCTGGTCTTGGATGAATCAAGACCTATATGTCTGTTTCGCCGCCGGGTACTCTTGCTGAAATGTGTTTCTGAGGAACCTTTTGTTACATTAAATGTATAGAAAACAATGTTCTAATAGAATATTTTATTATGTTAAATCCTTTTTATCCCTCTCCCGGTTAATCATATCTTTAACTTTTAGGCTATGTGCCCACGTTGCAGAATGTCTGCAAAATTTTCCTGAGCAAAACCTGACTCCTTTCGCAGGAAATCCACTCACATTTTTTGCGCGTTTTTTTACAGAGCTTGCCAATACAAAAAATACCTGCAAAAAACTTGGAAATTCCGCTAAATTAGTGAACATGCTTGCGTTTTTTACCGCGATGCGTTTTTTTCGTGGAAAAAAACGCATCATGTGCACAACAATGCGGAATTAGAAATTAGAAATAATTATTAGAAATAATGGGAAGCGTTTTGTAAGCGTTTTTTTAAGCGTTTTTACCGCAAAAAAACGCAACATGTGCACATAGCCTTAAGGTTTTAGCCTGGAAAATTTGAATAAATAAGTGTAAAAAATAAAATAAGACATCCTTTCTTTTAGAAACAGTGCTACACCCATCCATTGGTTGTCTGTTGTTACAGCTTGGTTTCATTTCAGTGAATGCAACTGAGCTACAATATCAAACACTAGGGTTGAGCGAAACGGGTCGGTAATATTCAGAAGTCGCCGACTTTTGGCAAGGTCGGGTTTCATGAAACCCGACCCGACCCCTGTGTGGGGTCGGCCATGAAGTCGGCGATCTTCTGAATCTGGAATCGGAATTCCGATACCGATTCCCGATATGTTTAAGATATCGGGAATTGGTATCGGAATTCAGATATAAGTGTAAAATAAAGAATTAAAATAAAAAATATCGCTATACTCACCCTCTGACGCGCCCTGGTACTAACCGGGAACCTTCCTCCTTCGAATCAGCGCTTCCAGGACCTTGCGGTGACGTCGCGGCTTGTGATTGGTCGCGCGACCGCCCATGTGACCGCTCGCGCGACCAATCACAAGCCGCGACGTCACCGCAAGGTTCTGGAAGCGCTGATCCTAAATATGGATCGCAGGGCCTGAAGGAGAGTTTCCTCTCCTTCAGACCCTGGGAACCATGGAAACCCAATGCACTGCATTGGGTTTCGGGTTTCGGCCGACCCCGACCCCGACTTTTTTATAGGATCGGCCGATTTCACTCGACCCGACTTTTGAAAAAGTCGGGTTTCGTGAAATCCGACCCGATCCTATAAAAGTAAAAGTCTCTCAACACTATCAAACACATTGTCCAGATGTGATGCTGTTTCTAGAAGAAAAGACCCATGTTTTTGTAATTCTGGATAACGCAATTAAAGTGCCACAAGTTGTTATAACTATTCATTTTACCTTATTATCATGTGCAATTACTTACCAAGAAGATTTTGTAGATCAGAATCAGACACGTAAAAGGGAGGGCCTAAGAAAAATTAAAAACAAAACAGTTATGCTTGCCATCATTTCTACTGTGTAACATAGGCTAAAGGGAATTTGTCCCCCAAACCACATATATCGAAAATTGCCTGACGAAGGAGCCTCTGTGCTCTGAAAGCTTGCAAATATAACTTTTCTGGTTATCCAATAAAGATATCAATCTTAGAATACTTTTGTCTTTTTTTAGCATAAAACTATTTACATGGGGTTTTGGGGGGCTAACATAGTAACACAAAATATTTTTTTATTTGACATCATAACAAAGCTATTTTAAATTGTTAATGCCAACTATTACTGAAAGGTGTCAGAACACAGCACATAGTAGCTTTCTGTGTATGGGGCTGTTAGTGTCTCCACTGTCCCTGGTCTACAGCTGAAATTGCTTTTTCACATGGGTCATGGTGTTATGGTACTGTAGTTCAAGTGAGCACCTGAACTAGACCATGGAGTAATAGAAAACGATAGCCTGGTGTGAGGAATCACGTTTTCTTGGCATCATGTGGATGTTACTTTGACATGTTCCGCCTATCTAAATATTATTGCAGACCAATTACACTGCCAAAGGTATTCCCAAATGGCAGTGGCCTCTTCAGCAGGATGATTTGCCCTGCCACACTGCAATCGTTCAAGAGTATGCCTTTAATGATCAGCTACTGATATTTTGTGCCCACTACCACAAAACATCTTCAAAGGTTTGATGGAATCCATGACACGATAGGTCAGAGCTGCTTTGGCTGCCTGAAGGCGTCTTACACAATATGAGGCAGGTGTTTTAAGGTTACAGCTCAAGATGTACATCAGTAGAAGAACCGTGATAATGAATAAAATACATCAATTTGATCTTCATTGAAAAAAAAGCATCTTAGAAACCTCTTGAATTATTTTATACATCCCCAATACTTCCCTTAATTGAAGCCAACATAACCCACCCTGAATTAGCTTATTTCGATAAAAGTTACATTTTTATTTTATTAATAATAATAATAATAATAATAATAATCTTTATTTATTTAGTGCCAATATGTTCCACAGCGCTTTACAATTCGACAGTTCATACACAACAGTCATAAGTAACAAAGTTAAAGGTGAAACAATAATTAAAGCAAAGATAATTATGACCCTGCTCGTAAGAGCTTATAATCTACAGTGAGGTGGGGATGACACAAAGTACAGGGGCTTATTTACAACTAACTAACGCATCGGGTATTCTAGAATATGCATGTCCCCGTAGTATATGGACAATGATGATTCCAGAATTTGCGGCAGACTGTGCCCGTCGCTGATTGGTCGAGGCAACCTTTATGACATCATCGTCGCCATGGCAACCATTATGACATCTATGTCGATACTGTGCCCGTCGCTGATTGGTCGAGGCGAATTCGTGGCAGACTGTGCTCGTCGCTGATTGGTCGAGACAACCTTTATGACATCATCGTCGCCATGCTGTGCCCGTCGCTGGCGGCCTCGACCAATCAGAGAGGCCGGATTTCCAGGACAGACAGACAGAAAGACAGACAGACAGATGGAAAAACCCTTAGACAATTATATATATAGACTAGATTGTGGCCCGATTCTAACGCATCGGGTATTCTAGAATATGCATGTCCCCGTAGTATATGGACAATGATGATTCCAGAATTCGCAGCAGACTGTGCCCGTCGCTGATTGGTCGAGGCAACCTTTATGACATCATCGTCGCCATGGCAACCATTATGACATCTATGTCGATACTGTGCCCGTCGCTGATTGGTCGAGGCGAATTCGTGGCAGACTGTGCTCGTCGCTGATTGGTCGAGACAACCTTTATGACATCATCGTCGCCATGCTGTGCCCGTCGCTGGCGGCCTCGACCAATCAGAGAGGCCGGATTTCCAGGACAGACAGACAGAAAGACAGACAGACAGACGGAAAAACCCTTAGACAATTATATATATAGACTAGATTGTGGCCCGATTCTAACGCATCGGGTATTCTAGAATATGCATGTCCCCGTAGTATATGGACAATGATGATTCCAGAATTCGCGGCAGACTGTGCCCGTCGCTGATTGGTCGAGGCAACCTTTATGACATCATCGTCGCCATGGCAACCATTATGACATCTATGTTGATACTGTGCCCGTCGCTGATTGGTCGAGGCGAATTCGTGGCAGACTGTGCTCGTCGCTGATTGGTCGAGACAACCTTTATGACATCATCGTCGCCATGCTGTGCCCGTCGCTGGCGGCCTCGACCAATCAGAGAGGCCGGATTTCCAGGACAGACAGACAGAAAGACAGACAGACGGAAAAACCCTTAGACAATTATATATATAGACTAGATTGTGGCCCGATTCTAACGCATCGGGTATTCTAGAATATGCATGTCCCCGTAGTATATGGACAATGATGATTCCAGAATTCGCGGCAGACTGTGCCCGTCGCTGATTGGTCGAGGCAACCTTTATGACATCATCATCGCCATGGCAACCATTATGACATCTACGTCGATACTGTGCCCGTCGCTGAATCAGAAACGTGGGATTTCTACGTCCTTTATGACATCATCGTCACTGTGCCCGTCACTGATTGGTCGAGGCCTGGCGGCCTTGACCAATCAGAGACGCAGGATGTCTACATCCTTTATGACATCATCGTCGCTGTGCCCGTCGCTGATTGGGTGAGGCCTGGCGGCCTCGACCAATCAGAGACGCGGGATTTCTACGTCGATACTGTGCCCGTCGCTGATTGGTCGAGGCCTGGCGGCCTCGACCAAACAGAGACGCGGGATTTCCAGGACAGACAGACAGACAGACAGAAAGACAGACAGACAGACGGAAAAACCCTTAGGCAATTATATATATAGATGATAGTCCGGCCATCTTGAGGAAATGGGGAATAGATAATAGATATATGAGCTAGCCACCATCCAGTATTTGTAGTGTTTTTTTTGGGTACGGTGAAGATTGATGAGAGTTATGTACAGTGAAGTAGAGAATGAACTATATACAAAAGAACGTGATAGGCCGCCCAAAACAGATTTGTTTTTAGGGAGCACCTAAAACTGTAAGTTGTGGTTAGTCCTAATTTCTTGGGGTAGACCATTCCAGAGGATTGGTGCAACTCGGGAGAAGTCTTGGAGTCAGGAGTGGGAGCTACGGATTAGTGCGGATGTTAGTCAAAAGTCGCTTGCGGAGAGTAACAAGTAAATAGGCTGATAAACAAAAATGAGGGAGGAGATGTAAGGGGGGGTGGGGGGGGGCTGCACTCTGGAGAGCTTTATGGGTGAGAAAAGCAGTTTAAAAAGGATCCTATAATGTATGAGCAGCCAGTGCAATGACTGGCACAGAGCAGGAGCATCCGAGTACTGATTAGTGTAGAATGGTGACTCTTGCTGCTGCATTAACCCCTTTCTGACCTCGGACGGGATAGTACGTCCGAGGTCAGAAGCCCCTCTTTGATGCGGGCTACGGTGGTGAGCCCGCATCAAAGCCGGGACATGTCAGCTGTTTTGAACAGCTGACATGTGCCCGCAATAGGCGCGGGCAGAATCGCGATCTGCCCGCACCTATTAACTAGTTAAATGCCGCTGTCAAACGCAGACAGCGGCATTTAACTACCGCATCCGGCCGGGCGGCCGGAAATTACGTAATCGCCGACCCCCGTCACATGATCGGAGGTCGGCGATGCTTCAGAATGGTAACCATAGAGGTCCTTGAGACCTCTATGGTTACTGATCGCCGGTAGCTGTGAGCGCCACCCTGTGGTCGGCTCTCACAGCACACCTGATTTTCTGCTACATAGCAGCAAACAGCAGATCGTTGCTATGTAGCAGAGGCGATCGTGCTGTGCCTGCTTCTAGCCTCCCATGGAGGCTATTGAAGCATGGCAAAAGTTAAAAAAAAGTGAAAAAAATATAAAAGTTTAAATCACCCCCCTTTCGCCCCAATCAAAATAAATCAATAAAAAAAATCAAATCTACAGATATTTGGTATCGCCGCGTTCAGAATCGCCCGATCTATCAATTAAAAAAAAGCATTAACCTGATCGCTAAACGGCGTAGCGAGAAAAAAATTAGAAATGCCAGAATTAAGTTTTTTTGGTCGCTGCGACATTGCATTAAAATGCAATAACGGGCGATCAAAAGAAAGCATTTTGGTGCAGATACGATCATTAAAAATGTCATCTCGGCACGCAAAAAATAAGCCCTCAACTGATCACAGATCATGAAAAATGGAGACGCTACGAGTATCAGAAAATGGCGCAATTTTTTTTTTTTTTTTTTTTTAGCAAAGTTTGGAATTTTTTTTCACCACTTAGGTAAAAAATAACCTAGTCATGTTAGGTGTCTATGAACTCGTACTGACCTGGAGAATCATAATGTCAGGTCAGTTTTAGCATTTAGTGAACCCAGCAAAAAAGCCAAACAAAAAACCAGTGTGGGATTGCACTTTTTTTGCAATTTCACCGCACTTGGAATTTTTTTCCCGTTTTCTAGTACATGACATGCTAAAACCAATGATGTTGTTCAAAAGTACAACTCGTCCTGCAAAAAATAAGCCCCCACATGGCCAAATTGACGGAAAAATAAAAAAGTTATGGCTCTGGGAAGGAGGGGAGTGAAAAACGAACACGGAAAAACGAAAAATCCCACGGTCATGAAGGGGTTAAGGATGGAATGGAGAGAGCAAAATCTAGTCAGGGTACGGCCAATTAATAGAGAATTACAGTAGTCAACGCGAGAGTGGATCAGGGCAACAGTGAGGGTTTTTCTTTCCATGGTGAGAAAGGGGCAGATTCTAGAGATGTTCTTTAGGTGCAAGCGGCAAGCGCAGGCAAGAGATTGTATATAGGAGATGAAGGAAATATTGGTGTAAAACATAACACCCAGACAGCACGCATGCTGCCTGTGCATAATTGTGGTGCCACCCACGGAGAGGGAGATGTCAGCTTCAGGAAGGCCAGTAGATGGAGGGAGCAGAAGAAGTTCAGTTTTGGAAAGGTTGAGTTTCAGATAGAGAGCAGACATGATGTTGGAAACTGCAGACAGTCACTGGTGTTCTGTAGTACAGCGGGGGTAAGGTCAGGGGATGCCATCTATAGTTGTGTGTCATCAGCATAAAGATGGTACTGAAAGCTAAACTTGCTGATGGTCTGTCCATTTGGGGCTTGAAGAGAGAGGAGACACGAGGGCCAAGAAGTGTACCTTGAAGGACAACAATAGTGAGAGAAAGAGGAGACAATGTGGAGCCAGTAACCGATACACTTAAGGAGCGGTCAGAAAGATTGGAAGAGAAACAGGAGAGAACAGTGTCCTTTATGAGAGTAGGAGGTGGTAGTCAATAGTGTTGAAAGCTGCAGAGCGGTGACTGTTGCGTTTTAATGTCAAAAGGTTATTGGTCACTTTGATGAGTACTGTTTCTGCAGAATGTAGGGGGCAGATTCTGGACTATAATGGATCTAGAAGAGAGTGAGTGGAGAGGTAACGGGTAAGGTGGGAGTAGACAAGTCGCTCCAAGAGTTTAGAAATAAAAGGGAGATTGTAGACTGGTCTGTAGTTATTTGTGCAGGATGGGTCAAGGGAGGTTATTTTTAATAATGGAGTAATGATAGAGTGTGTGAAGGAGGAGGGGAAAATACCAGAGGAGAGGTAGAGATTGAAAATTTTACTTAAGTGAGTAGTGACGACTGGAGAGAAAAACTGGAGGAGATGTGAGGGAATGGGGATGTTGAAGTCTCCCAGGATTAGGGTTTGTAATTCGGAGGACAGGAAGTGCGGCAGCCAGGCAGAAAAATAGTCAAGGAACTGGGTGGGTGAGCCTGGAGGACGATATATGACAGCTACTCTGAGGGAGGGGGGATGGAAGAGCCTGATGGTGTGGACCTCAATTTTAATTATTGAATTATAGGACAACATTTGATTTTAATATGGAGCAACAATCACTGCAGTTGATGGGATCTTAAGTCAATATCCAAATTGAAAATATTTAGAGTTGAAAATCTATATAGTCGAATACAAACTGAGACCATTTAAATGAAATATAAAAGTATGAGTAAAGACATATATAACAAGTGTTCTTCTCACCTCTGACCAACTTAATATCATATTCGACTGTTACAAGTAGGTATCGACAGTCCTTAGCCATTAGTGACAAGACATCGTTGGCATAACTGTGGGGAAAAAAGAATACGGATAGTACGTCAATACATCAAGTAGGAATTTACTCTATACAACATTAATAAAAAAAAGATGCAGGTAAGAAGGATGACTAAAAAAGTAATATTACATCTGTGTTCATAAATAAGGGCTTAATTTTATCCTTATATAACATGGCATTGCAATCCAAAGCCTTATACTGTCCAAATGCCAGGACATCTGTGATGCCTTTGTATATATATTATTCTCCCTACTGATTGCAGAACCAATTTTTAAATCTTTTAACATTTGTTTTCTTTTTAATTCACTTGACTCTAATCTTCTGCAACAGCAGATTAGGAGATTTACTTTACAGCAGGCGCCTCGACATAATGTAACATGAGGAATAACACTATTTTTTGGCCATGATATGATTTGTATCCTGCATTTTTCACAAGGAAGATGCATAAAAGCGGTTTTCTCACATAACATGTTACATTTCTTTTATTTTCAGGTACTATTGATTTATGAAGCTTGCCGAAACGTTAGCGACCATTTAACCATTTAATAAACAGACTTTAAAATGAATAAAAGCATCAATTTAGTTATAACCTATTTAGCAATAGAAAAGATTTCTATGATTACACATATTAACTAACCGTTCTCGGTCTTTTGGGTTCACAGCTACAAATGCTCCGCGGTCCCACATTCCATCAAACCTTCCAATGACCGAGCTGCAGACGACACAAAATCATTAGTCAGATACTCAAGATACGGTACTTTTTTATGTTAACCCCTTCATGACCCAGCCTATTTTGACCTTAAAGACCTTGCCGTTTTTTGCAATTCTGACCAGTGTCCCTTTATGAGGTAATAACTCAGAAACGCTTCAATGGATCCTAGCGGTTCTGAGACTGTTTTTTCGTGACATATTGGGCTTCATGTTAGTGGTAAATTTAGGTCAATAAATTCTGTGTTTATTTGTGATAAAAACGGAAATTTGGAGAAAATTTTGAAAATTTTGCAATTTTCACATTTTGAATTTTTATTCTGTTAAACCAGAGAGTTATGTGACACAAAATAGTTAATAAATAACATTTCCCACACGTCTACTTTACATCAGCACAATTTTGGAAACAAAATTTTTTTTTTTGCTAGGAAGTTATAAGGGTTAAAATTTGACCAGCGATTTCTCATTTTACAACGAAATTTACAAAACCATTTTTTTTAGGGACCACCTCACATTTGAAGTCAGTTTGAGGGGTCTATATGGCTGAAAATACCCAAAAGTGACACCATTCTAAAAACTGCACCCCTCAAGGTGCACAAAACCACATTTCAGAAGTTTATTAACCCTTCAGGTGCTTCACAGCAGCAGAAGCAACATGGAAGGAAAAAATTAACATTTAACTTTTTAGTCACAAAAATGATCTTTCAGCAACAATTTTTTTATTTTCCCAATGGTAAAAGGAGAAACTGAACCACGAAAGTTGTTGTCCAATTTGTCCTGAGTACGCTGATACCTCATATGTGGGGGCAAACCACTGTTTGGGCGCACGGCAGCGCTTGGAAGGGAAGGAGCGCCATTTGACTTTTTGAATAAAAAATTGGCTGCACTCTTTAGCGGACACCATGTCACATTTGGAGAGACCCTGTGTGCCTAAACATTGGAGCTCCCCCACAAGTGACCCCATTTTGGAAACTGGTCCCCCCAAGGAACTTATCTAGATGCCTAGTGAGCACTTTAAACCCTCAGGTGCTTCACAAATTGATCCGTAAAAATGAAAAAGTACTTTTTTTTCACAAAAAATTTCTTTTCGCCTCAATTTTTTCATTTTCACATGGGCAATAGGATAAAATGGATCCTAAAATTTGTTGAGCAATTTCTCCCGAGTACGCCGATACCTCATATGTGGGGGTAAACCACTGTTTGGGCACACGGCAGGGCTCGGAAGGGAAGGCGCGCCTTTTGACTTTTTGAATGGAAAATTAGCTCCAATTGTTAGCGGACACCATGTCGCGTTTGGAGAGCCCCTGTGTGCCTATGCATTGGAGCTCCCCCACAAGTGACCCCATTTTGGAAACTAGACCCCCCAAGGAACTTATCTAGATGCATACTGAGCACTTTAAACCCCCAGGTGCTTCACAGAAGTTTATAACGCAGAGCCATGAAAATAAAAAATAATTTTTCTTTCCTCAAAAATGATTTTTAGCCTGGAATTTCCTATTTTGCCAATGGTAATAGGAGAAATTGGACCCCAATTGTTGTTGTCCAGTTTGTCCTGAGTACGCAGATACCCCATATGTGGGGGTAAACCACTGTTTGGGCGCACGGCAGGGCTCAGAAGGGAAGGCACGCCATTTGGCTTTTTAAATGGAAAATTAGCTCCAATCATTAGCGGACACCATGTCGCGTTTGGAGAGCCCCTGTGTGCCTAAACATTGGAGATCCCCCACAAATGACCCCATTTTGGAAACTAGACCCCCAAAGGAACTAATCTAGATGTGTGATGAGCACTTTGAACCCTCAAGTGCTTCACAGAAGTTTATAACGCAGAGCCATGAAAATAAAAAAATAAAAATTCTTTTCTCAAAAATGATTTTTTAGCCCGCAATTTTTTATTTTCCCAAGCGTAACAGGAGAAATTAAACCCCAAAAGTTGTTGTCCAGTTTCTCCTGAGTACTCTGATACCCCATGTGTGAGGGTAAACCACTGTTTGGGCACACGTCGGGGCTCAGAAGGGAAGTAGTGACTTTTGAAATGCAGACTTTGATGGAATGGTCTGCGGACGTCACGTTGCGTTTGCAGAGCCCCTGGTGTGCCTAAACAGTAGAAACCCCCCACAAGTGACCCCATTTTGTAAATTAGACCCCCCAAGGAACTTATCTAGATATGTGGTGAGCACTTTGAACCCCCAAGTGCTTCACAGACGTTTACAACGCAGAGCCGTGAAAATAAAAAATCATTTTTCTTTCCTCAAAAATGATGTTTTAGCAAGCAATTTTTTATTTTCTCAAGGGTAACAGGAGAAATTGGACCCCAATTATTGTTGCGCAGTTTGTCCTGAGTATGCTGGTACCCCATATGTGGGGGTAAACCACTGTTTGGGCACACGTCGGGGCTCGGAAGTGAGGGAGCACCATTTGACTTTTTGAATACAAGATTGGCTGGAATCAATGGTGGTGCCATGTTGCGTTTGGAGACCCCCTGATGTGCCTAAACAGTGGAAACCCCTCAATTCTAACTCCAACACACCCCTAACCCTTATCCCAACTGTAGCCGTAACCCTAACCACAACCCTAACCCCAACACACCCCTAACCACAACCGTAATTCCAACCCAACCCTAACCCTAAGGCTATGTGCCAACGTTGCGGATTCGTATGAGATTTTTCAGCACCATTTTTGAAAAATCCGCGGGTAAAAGGCACTGCGCTTTACCTGCGGATTTACCGCGGGTTGCTAGTGTTTTTTGTGCGGATTTCACCTGCGGATTCCTATTGAGGAACAGGTGTAAAACGCTGCGGAATCCGCACAAAGAATTGACATGCTGCGGAAAATACCACGCACCGTTTCCACGTGGTATTTTCCGCACCATGGGCACAGCGGATTTGATTTTCCATATGTTTACATGGTACTGTAAACCTGATGGAACACTGCAGCGAATCCGCAGCGGCCAATCCGCTGCGGATCCGCAGCCAAATCCACACCGTGTGCACATAGCCTAATTCTAAAGGTATGTGCACACGCTGCGGAAAACGCTGCGGATCCGCAGCACTTTCCCATGAGTTTACAGTTCAATGTAAACCTATGGGAAACAAATATCGCTGTACACATGCTGCAGAAAAACTGCACGGAAACGCGGCGGTTTACATTCTGCAGCATGTCACTTCTTTCTGCGGATTCCGCAGCGGTTTTACAACTGCTCCAATAGAAAATCGCAGTTGTAAAACCGCAGTGAAATGCACAGAAAAACCGCGGTAAATCCACGATAAATCCACAGCGGTTTAGCACTGCGGATTTATAAAATCCGCTGCGGAAAAATCTGCAGAGGACCAGAATAATTGTGCACATACCGAAACCCTAACCCTAACCCTAACCCTTACCCCAACCTTAGTGGAAAAAAAAAAATTCTTTATTTTATTATTGTCCCTACCTATGGGGGGTGACAAAGGGGGGGGGGGGTCATTTACTGTTTTTTTTTATTTTGATCACTGTGATTGGTTTTATCACAGCGAACGAATCTGCCGCCCGGCAGATTCGGCGGGCGCACTGCGCATGCGCCCGCCATTTTGGAAGATGGCGGCGCCCAGGAAAGAAGACGGACGGACCCCGGGAGGCTAGGTAAGTATAAGGGGGGGGAGATCAGGGCACAGAGGGGGTCGTCGGAGCACTGGGGGGTGGATCGGAGCATGGGGGGGAGTGAATCGGAACACGGGGGGTGGATTGGAGCATGGGGTGGGGGATCGCTGTGCGGGGGGGTGGATCGGAGCACGGGGGGGATCGCTGTGCCTGGGGGGATCGGAGTGCGGAGGGGTTGGATTGGAGCACGGGGGGTGGGATTGGAGCACGGGGGGAGCGGACAGGACGGGTGAGCGGAGCACAGGACGGAGGGGAGCGGACCACAGATCGGAGGGCTGGGGGGGAGATCGGTGGGGTGGGGGCACATAAGTGTTTCCAGCCATGGCCGATGATATTGCAGCATCGGCCATGGCTGGATTGTAATATTTCACCAGTTTTTTAGGTGAAATATTACAAATCGCTCTGATTGGCAGTTTCACTTTCAACAGCCAATCAGAGCGATCGTAGCCACGGGGGGGGGGGGTTTGTGAAGCCCCCCTGGGCTAAACTACCACTCCCCCTCTCCCTGCAGATCAGGTGAAATGGGAGTTAACCCTTTCACCCGATCTGCAGAGACGCGATCTTTCTGTGACACAGCATATGCGTCACGGGTCGGATTGGCACCAACTTTCATGACGCATACGCTGTGTCACAGGTCGGGAAGGGGTTAAGAAAAAAATATTGCTATAAGTTGGGTTCTGGTATCCGGTAAAAGATCTTATGGAGTGAATACTTACTGAGAAACGTCATAAATACTGCAGCTGTACAATTCAATGTTCCCAGATACACTCTGAAATCAAATAATGTGGATATTAAACATACGGTGTATAAAAAGAGGTTTACCCACAGTAATAAATAATGAGGTCCAACTGCTGTTTTGAAATGTTTTTTTTTTGTCCAATCTTCAGTGGCAATCATTGAGAAATCCTTATTTTTGTGGGAGGTGGGAGGAGGAGACTTGCCATTGGACTATGTAACATCTATGAATAATATCAAATACATTATAGGCCTGGCTGGATTATTTTCACGCTGCCCCCAAGATAGATGGTAGTAAAGTTCTTCATAATCTGCCTTTCTCACCACCTACATTAAAAAATATACATTTGCAATGCAGTATGAAACTAAATCACTAGGATTTATGTACCATTCCAATAAAAGAATAAGAAAAAACACATAAAAAACTATACACGCACCCATGTTCATAATAATCTATCACTTTTATTTAACATACTGTAAATTGAAATGGACAAACACAAAAATGATGAACACTTAAAATCTGATATACTACAATATTAATGCCGATAAATGGTGTCCTGAATTCACACTTCCTAAAAAATAAGGATTGAGGGTCTATATGGGTCCTCCTTTGTGCAGCTCTCTGCAAGCTACAAGATGAAACAATTCTAGGATATACAAAAATTCTGATCAAACACTACTATAAAATTCCAGTTAAGGAATAATTACCACAAGTTTACAATTCAAAATTCAAGTGTTAATGAATATAAATGTAGAATAGAAGCAAAGCAGCTGATAAAGTGCAATGTATCCCAGAATAACAAATCAAACACTAAACTATAACTAAACTATAAATGACCAACAGACGATGCACAAGAAATAATTTGAGACAGTAACTCAGCCTACCACTGATAAATATCCACTATTATAAGTAATTCCCCTGCATGGAAATGCCAGAGCCTGGGATAATTCTCAGAAGGAAAGGATCCCAATATCCAACTAGGGAACTTGTGAGTTGAAACACTGAGCTTTATTCTTTTTATTATTTAAAAAGGAACAAACATTGCTTGATATATAGCAAATCTATAGCAAATCTATGCATTTTGGCAGTATGCCTTAGTCCAGGGGTCCCCAACTCCAGTCCTCAAGGCCCACCAACATGTCATGTTTTCAGGATTTCCTTAGTCTTGCCCAGGTAATAATTGCATCACCTGTGCAATGCAAAGGAAATCCTGAAAACATGGCCTGTTGGTGGGCCTTGAGGACTGGAGTTGGGGACCCCTGCCTTAGTCCTTAGAAGGCTGATACGTAGTCCTTAGCAGGCCACGGGCTTCTCTTCAGTCTGCGGCCGACCAGAGGCCAATATCACGCAGGGGACATCGGCGTCACGATGCAGGGGTTGTCGGGGAACCTTCATACTATATGAAGTGTCGATATATTTTATGGAGGTGTTGGGGAACCAACACACTATATGGGAGGTCTGTTGGGGGACCATCAAACTATATGGGGGACGGTGGGGGAACCATCATACTATATTGGGGCTGTGGGGATCATCATAGTGTGAGGAGTGGGGTTGTGGAAGATCCATCATACTAAGTAGGTTGGCTTTGGAGGACCATCATACCATGTGGGGTGGTTGTTATGGATATTATACTGTTTGGAGTGGCTGTGGTGGAAATGATACTTTGTGAGGTAGCTGTTGAGGAACCATCATACTTAGTGCAGGTCTGTGGAGGTCATCATACTATGTCTAGATCTATGGGTGCCATTATACTGTGGGTGGGGGCTTTGGTGACCACTACACTGTATGCAGTGGCTATGGGGGGCATTATACTGTATAAGGGCTATCATACCGTATGGGGGCATTTGGCGGACATCATGTTTTATATAGAGGTGTGTGGTGAACATCAAATTGTTTGGGGGTCTGTGGTGCTCCCCATACTACACATTGGGGGCTGTGGTGGATAACATACTGTATGGAGGGCTATGGTGACCATCTTACTGTGTGTGATGCTGAGGGGAATCATCTTTTATGTGGAATTTATGGGGCAATCATACTGTTTGGAGTCATCATAACCTGTGGGGGCATAAGTTCTATGGTGGTCATGAAAGGGGTATCATTGGGGGTGAGATCACTTAGGGTCTTCAGTAGGGGCAAAATAATTGTGTAAATTCTGCAATGTATATCCTCTATTTCTTAAAAAGTTGGGAGACCTGCACTTCTTTGACTGTGACATGATAGGACCTTTGCTGTAGGGGCCTGCTAGGGGCCTGCTATCCCTATGCACACCCCTGATCAGGAGTATTATTACAATAAAAAGGTACTGAGGGTCATTATTATAAGGAGGGGATCGTTATTAATGTAGAGGAAGTAAGGAGTCATTATTATAAGAAAGCACAGGGGGTGTTTTTATTATTGTAATGAAGTATGGGGTCATTATTATAAGGCAGGGATGTAGAATCTTTTTTTTCAAGGGATCATTTGGGTATTTATACCACCACTCTGGGACTGTACAAAATTATCAACTTGAAATTTATCCTGCTATATTTGGTCAAAATTTAATTACCTTACCCTTATTGTGATAAGTAGTTGTAGTTGCTGATAACGTGCTGCATTCATCTTTCCTTCAACTTTGACCAAGTTTCCTGTGCCTTTGTAGCTCACAAAGCAGCGATCCACCTCCATGCTTTACAGTAGGAATGGTGTTCCTTTCATCATAGGCCTTGTTGACCTCTCTCCAAATGTAATGTTTATGGTTGTGGCCAAAAAGTAAAATTTTTGTCTCATCACTCCAAATTACCTTGTTACAGAAGTTTTGAGGTTTGTTTCTGTGCTGTTTTGCGTATTATAGGCCAGATACTTTGCAGCATTTGCACAGTAATGGCTTTCTTCTGACGACTCGACCATGCAGCCCATTTTTCTTGAAGTGCCTCCTTATTGTGCATCTTGAAACAGCCACACCACTAGTTTTCAGAGAGTCCTGTATTTCAGCTGATGTTATTTGTGGGTTTTTCTTTGCATCCCGAACAATTTTCCTGGCAGTTGTGGACAACATTTTTGTGGTCTACCTGACCGTGATTTTGTTTTTACAGAGCCCCTGATTTTCCATTTGTTAATCACAATTTGAACGCTGCTGACTGGCAATATCAATTCCTTGGATATCTTTTTGTATCCCTTTCCTGTCTTACACAGTTCAACTACCTTTTCCCGTAGATCCATTGACAATTCTTTTGCTTTCCCCATGACTCACAATTCCGAAACGCAGTGGCTGGATGAAAGATGAAAGAGTTTGTCTGGATCCCAAAAACGCACACAAACTGATTACGAGCAAACAGGTCACAGGTAAGGATGCTACCTTTAGTAGCCATTCAAACCTTATTGTGTCAACGTCTGTGCATGCTATCATGCCAAAATCACCAGGGTATGTGAACTTTTCTTCAGGGTCATTTGGATGTTTTGGGTTGTCATTATGATTTAAAAAGAGAAAGCACAGTAGTTTGACAACAAATGGTTTCACTCAACCACTAACCATGAGTGGAGAAAAGCTTTGGTGTTATCATTTATATTCTCTGAACAAAGGCCAAGATAGCAAAAACTATGCGAGGATATGTAAACTTTTGAGCACAACTGTACATCACATAGGATACACCAAGACTGCTGTATACATCATATAGGAGACACTGGGGTTGCAGTATATACATCACATAGGAGACACCGAGACTGCTCTATATAAATCCCATAGGAGATAGACTATTGTATATACATCACATAGACATTGGAGCTGCAGCTTATACATTACAGTAGACACTGGGAAATATACATTAAAGGAGATGCTGGGGCATATATATCACTAGATATTTTGGGGCAAATACATCACAGGAGGGGATGAGGCATATACATCACAAGAGGGGTTGGGGCATATACGTCACAAGAGGCACAGGGGGCATGCACATCACAGGAGGGGCTGGGAGCATATAAATCACTGGAGTGCTGTTGCATATATATCACAGGAAAGGCTGGGGGCATATACATCACAGGGGGGCTGGGGCATATACATCAGAGGAGTGGCTAGGGACATAAACATCACAGGAGGGGCATAGGGCTTGGAGCATAAACATCATAGGAGGAGCTGGGGACATACATCATAGGAAGGCTTGAAGCATATACATCACAGGAAGGGGTTTTGAGCATATGAGACTATCGGACATATACTTTTCATGATGGTCTGGGGCTAACACTGCAGTTGTCCTCGTCAGTGGGATTGGAGAGCAGAGCACGCTGACTCATCCAACAAAGGACACCTTGATGCTGAAAAACGTAAGGCCATAAGCCTTCATTGAATGCACTGCAGCATTCAGTAGTTATCGCTGCGTGTGCGTGCACTCAGTGTGAGAAGCAATTAAATGGGAGGTGGCTGTCCATTTTTTTCAGCTATTGCCTGAGCACTGTGATCCCTGGCTCGAGCACTGCGGTCACCGGAAATCTGCCCGGGGCCAGAAAAGAGGACGCAAATGGCCCTCGGGCTGGAAGTTCCCCACCCATGTTATAAGGTGTCAATGAGGGTTATTATTAAGGGAGGCACAAAGGAGTTATTTTTGTATGGTGCTGTGTAGCTGTAAGGAGGCACAAGATAGCATTATTATAACGAGGTACGGAGTTTATTGCTATACAGTGCTTAAGGAGGCACAGGGGAGCATCATTCCTACAATTTAGTACAGAGGAAACATTATAGCTGTGTATGGGCCGACAGAGGGCACTGTTATTGTGTGGGGCACAACAGGAGTGTAGTATAACTATGTAGGACAAAGAAGAGGCATTATTACTGACTGGGGCACTGTTAACAGCACTATATGGTTTGTGTAGACGTGGTAGAATGTGAGGGGGAACCTGAAATGGTCTTGGATTTTCCAAAGAAAATATTTATCTAAGTATGGGGAGTACTCGCCTGTACAAAGGAGAACCAATATTCTTTCACCTTTGCCATTTTTTTTTTCAGGGGGGGGGGTAGGGAGGGGGAGTATGGATACAGTTCAGCATTGCTTATCTGCATTAGTAAGTATATCAGGCTTTTTTTATTTGTACAGAATTTGCATTGATTTTAAATAAAAATTATACATTATTTGATGTACATGAGTCTGTGCATTTTCTTTTGCTGTGTCTTCAGTTTTTGATGTCTTTTAGATATGGGTGGATCAGGCAAAATTCAAATTTGGATTTTCCTGGGAAATTTGATTAGTGGAGAAGTTATTCTTTACAAATCTAATGTCCTGTAAGAACCCTGCCGGCATCATTGCATGGCCGTCCATACCCCACCTTCCTGTTACATCAACTCACTCACCCAGTGCCATGCTGTGAGATCTGTCTGCTGCTGGCTCCATGCCGTGTGCTCCATGGCCGCTTGCTCTGTGTACACTTTCTGTTTGTGTGCATAGGGGGGCGGCGCCAGCAACTCCTGTTTCTTATTCAGTCTGTGTGCACCTCCCTAAGGGTACCATCACACTAAAACGACGCTGCAGCGATACGACAACGATGTCGATCGCTGCAGCGTCGCTGTTTGGTCGCTGGAGAGCTGTCACACAGACAGCTCTCCAGCAACCAACGATCCCAAAGTCCCCGGTAACCAGGGTAAACATCGGGTTACTAAGCGCAGGGCCGCACTTAGTAACCCGATGTTTACCCTGGTTACCAGCGTAAACGTAAAAAACCCCAAACACTACATACTTACATTCCTGTCGCGTCCCTCGGCGCTGTGCTTCTCTGCACTGACAGTGAGCGCCGGACAGCCGGAAAGCAGAGCGGTGACGTCACCGCTGTACTTTACGGCTGGCCGGCGCTCACCTGTCAGTGCGGGAAGTTGAAGGCGAGGGACATGACCAGACACCGGGAATGTAAGTATGTAGTGTTTGTTTTTTTTACAGTTACACTGGTAACCAGGGTAAATATCGGGTTACTAAGCGCGGCCCTGCGCTTAGTAACCCGATATTTACCCTGGTTACCAGTGAAGACATCGCTGAATCGGCGTCACACACGCCGATTCAGCGATGTCAGCGGGAGATCCAGCGACGAAATAAAGTTTCAAACGATCTGCTACGACGTACGATTCTCAGCGGGGTCCCTGATCGCAGTAGCGTGTCAGACACAGCGAGATCGTAAGGATATCGCTGGAACATCACGGATCGTGCCGTCCTAGCGACCAAAGTGCCACTGTGTGACGGTACCCTAAGGTGTCTCTGGCCAATAGCCTAGAGGCCTCTGATTCTTAAAGGGACTCTGTCACCTGAATTTGGAGGGAACAATTTTCAGCCATAGGGGCGGTGTTTTCATGTGTTTGATTCACCCTTTCCTTACTTGCTGGTTGCATACTGGCTGCAATATTGGATTGAAGTTCATTCTCTGTCCTCCATAGTACACGCCTGCGCAAGGAAAGATTGCCTTGTGCAGGCATGTACTACGGAGGACAGAGAATGAACTTCAATCCAATATTGCAGCCAGGATGCAGCCAGCGGGTAAGGAAAGGGTGAATCAAACACCCGAAAACCCCGCCTCTATGGCTGAAAATTGTTCCCTCCAAATTCAGGTGACAGAGTCCCTTTAAGGCGTCCTCACCCATTGGAGGACGCCGGAGCAAACTTACTTTCTCAGTCAGTACTTTGCTGCTGAGGTGTCTGGTTCGGTCTCTGTGTCCGCAACCCAGTGGGGCATAGTACCCTGGTCTGTGTTTGCCACCCAGTGGGGCGTCATACCCTGGTCTGAATCTGTGTCTGAACTCTGGTCTATGTCCGTTCCTGTCTGAACTCTGATTTATGTCTGTTCCTGCTTTGGTTGTTGCCATTCCCACTCTGCTGAGTGTATCTCTGTGCTATCTCTCTGCTCTACTTGCCACTGTCTGTGGTTCTGTGCTTCTCTGCTTTGCTCGCCACTACCTGTGGCTCTGTGCCTCTTTGCTTTGCTCACCACAACCTGTGGCTCTGTGCCTTCCCGCTCTTGGCTCCGCCTCCAGCGTCTCCGCTCTTGGCTCTGCCTCTAGCATCTCCGTCCTTAGCTCCTCCCTCTCCTCTGCCTTCTCCCTCTACTTTTAGCTCCACCTCTTCTCTGCTCTTATCTCAGTCTTCTTCTTCTCTGCTCTTTCCTGTGTTTCTTTTCTTGGCTCCGCCTCCTGCTCCTAACTCCACCTCCTGTGGTTCTGCTTTGCATCTGCTCTTGTGGCCTTGCTCTATCTCTGTTCTGCAACACTTGCTGTACAGGTCTTTACCTGTCTCTTTATATTCACCAGTCCGAACAGGTCCCTACCTGTTTCCTTATACCCTCCAGTCTGTACAGGATCTTACCTGTCTCCATACACCCGCCTGTCTGCCAGAGTGCCAGCCGTGCCCACCTGTCTGCCAGAGTGCCAGCCGTGCCCGTCTACCTGCAAGTATCTCCTTCAAGCCAGTCTGCCCATCAGGGCCTCTGCCGTACCCGTTCGTCAGCCAGTGTCACTGCTGTACCTGCCTGTTTATGTCCTGTCTCCTGGTCAGATCAGCATCCACAGTCAGACTCCACCCTGGAGTGGTACCTGGTAGCTACCTGCCGCACAAGTCTGTCCTCACCAACAGAGGCTCCAGCGAACACCTAGGAAGCTACTTAGTTACGCCCCTTCCAGGGAAGTCTGGTCTGTGGTCCAGTGGGGCCACACCCCCGCAGGCCCGCTCCAACCAGTCTGGGCGCGAGCGTTACATGTTCATTGTTATGTTTTGGGAATCTCTACAAACCCCAAAACAACATAATCATCATATTAAATAAAAAAAATCCTGAAATTCACTTTTCCAGTCCTTACGCTCTTTACCACATCTTGTCTCATCTTCTGAACCCTGGCTCTCATGCTGAAATTACCAGGAGGATTTTGCTCAAGTACGCGAAAGATCATGACTACCCGAAGTGCGCAATAAGTGACAAGTACAGGACATGTGATAATGAGCAGTGGAGAAGCCGAAGAGGTGAATGATGAGGTTAGGATAACGATTTTTGCTTTTTTTACCCTTTATTGGCCATTTACATTTTGCTGAATCGTCACGGAAGCGAATTACAAATAATCCACATTTTGATGAACATATTTTTCGGAAATGTAAGTAGAATTCAATTAATATCTAGTGTCTATGTACACTTTGATGTATCTTTGCTACATTTTTATTTGATATTGGTGGGTGGTGTCCATCTGCACTACTGCTTTTTTTGTAACTACACCGCGTTCCAAATTATTATGCAAATTGGATTTTAGTGTCATAAAGATGTAAATTTTAGATTTTCATATAAACTCATTGATGGTATTGTGTCTCAGGGTTTTTTTGATCTCTGAATTTAATCTCAAACACCTTTGTTAATTAGTTTGCCATGTGAGTCTACTTAAAGGTAAACTACTTAAAAAGAATGTTATACACTATTAAGCAGGCCACATCTTTCAAGCAATATTTTAAATGAAAATTATCTCTCTGCTGCAGAAAACCATCAAATAGTGCAATGCCTTGGACAAGGTATAAAAACATTAGCCATTGTATGAAAACTTAAGCGTGATTATAGTTTGTAAGCTTGCGAGCAGGGCCCTCACTCCTCCTGGTATCTGTTTTGAACTGTATTTCTGTTATGCTGTAATGTGTATTGTCTGTACAAGTCCCCTCTATAATTTGTAAAGCGCTGCGGAATATGTTGGCGCTATATAAATAAAATTATTATTATTGTACTGTGAAAAGATTTGTCGCTGATATAGATGACAGATGGATTTGTGCAAACAAAGGCATAATGAGCAAGGTTTCTGCCAGATGAATTCATCAGTTTTGGAAAAAAAAATACTTTTATTATTGAGAGGTTCGTCCAATAAAATTTTATTTAGAATCTAATGCTTGATGATTTGAACATTATACTAACTCATTTGCATTGACCAATTAGGAAAATCAGAGAAAAATATAATTTGCATAATAATTTGGAACGCGGTGTATAGCCCAAACATGCATCAGAACAATTTCTTTTGATGTATGCATGATTGATATGCTTTACTGTACCTGACTTTGAATTAGTTCATGCTTTTACTTGGAATACAGATACATACATATAGGCCACAGGTTTAACATATGTGCCCTGCTAATATTTTCTGTGTGAGTAAAATCTGCAAACAAACAGAGTGTGAACACAAGCTTAACTGCCAAAGAAACAAGTCACAAACCTTAAATACTTTGGCTCCAGGAATCTTGGCTACAGCTTCTTCAGTATAAGGGATATAATGTTCCGAAAAAAACTCTTTTAGTCCTATATCACAGACATCAACCCCAACCACATTATGGCCCATATCAGCAAGCCTAAGATAAACCATAATCAACACATTCTAGTTATTAAAAAAAAAATTGAATATGGTTTCAAAAACGCACCATTATGAAGAGCTCAAAACTATCTGCATGTACGATTTCATATCCACCGCCTTGCCACAGAGAGGGAAAAAGATGTTCAGCTTGCCTCTGCCATTCTGCATTTCATCAATGAATTCCACCAGCAACCTGGGTAAATATATATATATATATATATATATATATATATATATATATATATATATATATATATATATATATATATACTGTATACTGTATATTACAGAACAAATATTTTTGGCATCTGTGAAGAATGCTTTGAGAAATGATGTTGATAGTTAATTTTTATCAATTAATAAAATGTAACGTGAATGAACAAAAGAAAAATGTAAATTAATTCAATATTTGTTGTGACCAACAGGCTAGTTTCACATTTGCGGTTGAATCCGCAGTGTATCTTCCGCAACCTGAAACGCATGATAAACCGCATGCAAACAAAGCGGCTTTTAGACGCATAAGCTTACGCATGCGGTCAAAAAAACGCTGCGTTTGCATGCTTTTTCATGCATTTTGCATGCGTTTGTGTTTTTTGCGCGCATGGTGGAAAATTTTACAGGAGAAAAATCTAGATAAACAAACACCGCCAATGGGACAACAGTGTGCGTGTGTTATGGGATATCTTTATATAGACCTGTGGACAGCTAAAATCTTCAGATTTTGCTACTGTATCCTGTGCCACGATGGATCTTCGCATGGTGAGCTTTTATTTCAACCAGGATTTAAGTATAAAGCTGTTTCTTGCCTAGGTGTTTGCTTGTGAGCAACAAAGAAATAGAGAAAGACAGAGAAGAACACGGTGTCGGCGTTATTGGAGACACCCCATTATTGAAGTTCGGGAGAACCGTGGAGCCTACCACATGATATACAGAGAGCTCAATTTCAATCAGGACAAATTTCCAGAATATACCAGGATGTCTCAAGAGACCTTTCGGGATCTGGTTGGTCGTGTCGAAGGAGCCATCCGGAGACAGGACACCCAGCTCCGTAGAGCGATTCTTGCAGAGGAACGTCTCCTGGTCACATTAAGGTACATAATAATTCTAAACAAAGGCCTGTCATAATTATTATTGTTCTGCCATGTATTATTTGTCTTTTTCCTTTATGTGTTTAGCAAAACCCCATTATAAATATAATTGTTCGTAATTTGTTTATTTCTTTTTTTGGCAGATTCCTAGCTACCGGAGAGAGCTTATCATCGCTCCATTTTCAGTACCGACTTGGAATTTCCACCTTGTCTGCCGGGCTTTGTGGAAGGTACTCCGGGATAAATTTATCCCCCTACCCACCGTGGAAATGTGGCTGCAAATTGTCGACAAATTCTGGAGAGTGTGTAATTTCCCCAACTGTTTGGGAGCAGTGGATGGAAAGCACATACTGATTTTACCAAACCCACCAGATCTGGATCAGAGTACTTTAACTACAAGAAATATTTTTCTGTAGTGCTCATGGCAATAGCAGATGCGGACTGTCGCTTTATCGCCATGGACATTGGAGTTTTTGGCTGTGGCAATGACTTCCAGACTTTCAAGAACTCAGATATGCCCTTTTCAATTTGATAAAAAAAATGATGTGCTAGCCTCTGGAGGGCGGCTTTCACTTGGTCAAGGCTTCAGGTGACATCCTTGATAAGTGTATTCATAAGGTTGAAGCCACTATCCAGTCTGTCTCCCATCGCCTTGAGTCCATCATGAAAGATCGAGCTCAAGTGCAAAAACTTGGGCATGAGTGACTTGTCCGAGGCCGTCTGCCGATGGCAGGAAGAGCACAAAAAAAAAAGAGGCAGAAAAGTGGGACAGGGGAACACCTGATAGACCAGCTTCCTGGTCTCCAGTCTGTGTTGCAGGCCCACCTTCTGCTGCTGCGCTGGTGGATGCCTGGGACAGGTCCGTGGCTGTTCGATGAAGGGCCGCTCCAGAACCAGGATCAAGAGTGCTGCTCCAGGTGCTGTGAAAAGAACAGAAAAACATTAGTACCAAACATTTACAATAGTAAAAGCGCCAACTCCTGTGGAATAGAAAAATACATATTAGGCAATAAGACACAATCCAATACACCACAAAAATACTTACGTTCTCTGGGCAAGAACCGGTCTCAAAAATGCCAGCATGCGGTGATGCTTATATTTTCTGATCCTTGCTCCAGAACCACTGGGAACCCAGCTCTCTTGACGAAGGTCCTTGTTGAAGCGATCCTTCATTGAACGCCAAGGTGTTCTGACTTTGAGCACTGTTTTAAAAAAAAAAATGGTTAGACAATGCACCTTTGGCCGGGATGAAGAATGCCCCAGCGACCTTCCAGAGGCTGGCTGACCGGCTTCTGGATGGTCTCCAGGACTATGCTTGTGCCTACCTGGACGATATCGCCATCTACAGTGCGACATGGGAAGAGCATCTAAATCACCTAGAGACAGTATTGGACAGTACTGTAATGAGCAGTCCCATGTGACCGCTCAGTACAGGAAGAAGCTGGGGCGCCGGGGAAAAGATGTGCAGCGACCGTGCCAGGAGTAGGTGAGTATAATTAGACAGCCCCCGCTGCCCCTCCCCTGCCGACCCCTTGGTATGACTCGAGTATAAGCCGAGAGGGGAACTTTCAGCCCAAAAAACAAAAAAAAAAATGGGCTGAAAATCTCGGCTTATACTCGAGTATATACAGTATTTCTTTCTTTTCTAGGTTCCAGAACGGGATGAGGACCATTGATAATGATATCCTCATCTCCCTGGTCCATGAGCGAGTCCCGTTGTGGGACACCCGGGTTCCGCAGCACTCAGACAACGTGACGATCCGGCGACTATGGAATGAGGTGGCCCAAGCGATGATGGATGGCTGGGACGACGCCACGGCTCGGTCCGCAAGGCATTTCGTAAGTATTGCAATGCGGTGTGATGCAGCAGTGTCCTTGGCGGGATCATACAACTGTGTGTGATGAGAGAAACTCCTGAGAGTGATCCCGAATGGCATAACTCGAAACTGGAATAAGCCGAACAGGGTTTCAATGCCGACTTGGGAATAGCGTCAGGACTAGGGTTGAGCGAAACGGGTCGTTCATTTTCAAAAGTCGCCGACTTTTAGCAAAGTCGGGTTTCATGAAACCCGATCCGACCCCTGTGCGGGGTCGGCCATGCGGTACGCGACTTTCGCGCCAAAGTCGCGTTTCAATGACGCGAAAAGCGCCATTTCTCAGCCAATGAAGGTAAACGCAGAGTGTGGGCAGCGTGATGACATAGGTCCTGGTCCCCACCATCTTAGAGAAGGGCATTGCAGTGATTGGCTTGCTGTCTGCGGCGTCACAGGGGCTATAAAGGGGAGTTCCCGCCGACCGCCATGTTACTGCTGCTGATCTGAGCTTAGGGAGAGGTTGCTGCCGCTTCGTCAGAAGCAGGGATAGCGTTAGGCAGGGTCCATTAACCACCAAACCGCTTGTGCTGTAGCGATTTCCACTGCCCAACACCACCTTCGGTGTGCAGGGACAGTGGAAGCTAAATTTTTTTTTTTTTCCCCCTCAGCGCTGTAGCTCATTGGGCTGCCCTAGAAGGCTCCCTGATAGCTGCATTGCTGTGTGTACGCCGCTGTGCAAACCAACTGCTTTTTTCAAAGCACAAATCCTCTTGTTCCTTCCTTTCTGCACAGCTATCTTTTTGGTTTGTACACACTTTTTATTTAATTTGTGCATCAGTCCACTCCTTATTGCTGCCTGCCATACCTGGCTGAGATTACTGCAGGGAGATAGTGATTGAAGGACACTCCCTGTTTTTTTTTTTTTTTTTGTGGGAGATTAAGATTGACATTTCTGCTAGAGTGCCATCCCTGTCTGTGTCATCTCTCACTCAGTGGGCCATAGAAAGCCTATTTATTTTTTTGCTTGATTTGGGTTATAAAATCTACCTGAAAAAATCACTACATCAATCAGTGGGAGAAAAATATTGGCCTCAGGGCTTGTGTGCCACTCTTGACTCCTGTGTGCATCATCACTCACTCAGTGGGCCATAGAAAGCCTATTTATTTTTTTGCTTGATTTTGGTTCTAAAATCTACCTGAAAAAATCACTACATCAATCAGTGGGAGAAAAATATTGGCCTCAGGGCTTGTGTGCCACTCCTGACTCCTGTGTGCATCATCACTCACTCAGTGGGCCATAGAAAGGCCATTTTTTTTTTTTTTGCTTTATTTGGGTTCTAAATTCTACCTGAAAAAATCAATAAATCAATCAGTGGGAGATTAATATTGGCCTTTGGGCTTGTGTGCCAGTCCTAAGCCTGCCATCTCTCTCTCTCAGATAGTGGGCCATAGAAAGCCTATTTATTTATTTTTTTTTTTATTGGGTTTATAAATTTTCCCTGGAAAAAAAAAAAAAGTGGGAGATTAATATTGGCCTCTGGGCTTGTGTGCCAGTCCTGAGCGTGCCATCTCTCTCACAAATAGTGGGCCATAGAAAGCCTATTTATTTTATTTTTTTTGGTTTTATAAATTCTCCCTTAAAAAAAAAAGGGAGATTAATATTGGCCTTTGGGCTTGTGTGCCAGTCCTAAGCGTGCCATCTCTCTCTGTCTCTCAGATAGTGGGCCATAGAAAGCCTATTTATTATTTTTTTTATTGGGTTTATAAATTTTCCCTGGAACAAAAAAAAAAAAAGTGGGAGATAAATATTGGCCTCTGGGCTTGTGTGCCACTCCTGACTCCTGTGTGCGTCATCTCTCACTCAGTGGGCCATAGAAAGCCTTTTTTTGTTTTATTTGTTTTCTAAATTCTCCCTGAAAAAATCATTTTATTTTATTTGGTTTCTAAATTCTTCCTGAAAAAATCATTTTATTCTATTTTTTTTTTCCTAAAGTCTCCCTGAAAAAAAAAAACAAAAACAAATCAGTGGGAGATTAATATTGCCCTTTCTGCTTGTGTGCCAGTCTTGACTCCTGGTTGTGCCATCTCTCTCTCTCTCTTTTCAAATTGTGGGCCATAGAAAGCCTATTATTTTTTTTAGCTTGATTTGGGTTCCAAAATCTACCTGAAAAAATCACTACATCAATCAGTGGGAGATAAATATTGGCCTCTGGGCTTGTGTGACACTCCTGACTCCTGTGTGCGTCATCTCTCACTCAGTGGGCCATAGAAAGCCTTTTTTTGTTTTATTTGTTTTCTAAATTCTCCCTGAAAAAATCATTTTATTTTATTTGGTTTCTAAATTCTTCCTGAAAAAATCATTTTATTCTATTTTTTTTTTTCCTAAAGTCTCCCTGAAAAAAAAAAACAAAAAAACAAATCAGTGGGAGATTAATATTGCCCTTTCTGCTTGTGTGCCAGTCTTGACTCCTGGGTGTGCCATCTCTCTCTCTCTCTCCAATTGTGGGCCATAGAAAGCCTATTATTTTTTTAGCTTGATTTGGGTTCCAAAATCTACCTGAAAAAATCACTACATCAATCAGTGGGAGATAAATATTGGCCTCTGGGCTTGTGTGCCACTCCTGACTCCTGTGTGCGTCATCTCTCACTCAGTGGGCCATAGAAAGCCTTTTTTTGTTTTATTTGTTTTCTAAATTCTCCCTGAAAAAATCATTTTATTTTATTTGGTTTCTAAATTCTTCCTGAAAAAAATCATTTTATTCTATTTTTTTTTTCCTAAAGTCTCCCTGAAAAAACAAAACAAAAAAACAAATCAGTGGGAGATTAATATTGCCCTTTCTGCTTGTGTGCCAGTCTTGACTCCTGGGTGTGCCATCTCTCTCTCTCTCTCCAATTGTGGGCCATAGAAAGCCTATTATTTTTTTAGCTTGATTTGGGTTCCAAAATCTACCTGAAAAAATCACTACATCAATCAGTGGGAGATAAATATTGGCCTCTGGGCTTGTGTGCCACTCCTGACTCCTGTGTGCGTCATCTCTCACTCAGTGGGCCATAGAAAGCCTTTTTTTGTTTTATTTGTTTTCTAAATTCTCCCTGAAAAAATCATTTTATTTTCTTTGGTTTCTAAATTCTTCCTGAAAAAATCATTTTATTCTATTTTTTTTTTTCCTAAAGTCTCCCTGAAAAAACAAAACAAAAACAAATCAGTGGGAGATTAATATTGCCCTTTCTGCTTGTGTGCCAGTCTTGACTCCTGGTTGTGCCATCTCTCTCTCTCTCTTTTCAAATTGTGGGCCATAGAAAGCCTATTATTTTTTTTAGCTTGATTTGGGTTCCAAAATCTACCTGAAAAAATCACTACATCAATCAGTGGGAGATAAATATTGGCCTCTGGGCTTGTGTGACACTCCTGACTCCTGTGTGCGTCATCTCTCACTCAGTGGGCCATAGAAAGCCTTTTTTTGTTTTATTTGTTTTCTAAATTCTCCCTGAAAAAATCATTTTATTTTATTTGGTTTCTAAATTCTTCCTGAAAAAATCATTTTATTCTATTTTTTTTTTCCTAAAGTCTCCCTGAAAAAAACAAAAAAAAACAAATCAGTGGGAGATTAATATTGCCCTTTCTGCTTGTGTGCCAGTCTTGACTCCTGGGTGTGCCATCTCTCTCTCTCTCTCCAATTGTGGGCCATAGAAAGCCTATTATTTTTTTAGCTTGATTTGGGTTCCAAAATCTACCTGAAAAAATCACTACATCAATCAGTGGGAGATAAATATTGGCCTCTGGGCTTGTGTGCCACTCCTGACTCCTGTGTGCGTCATCTCTCACTCAGTGGGCCATAGAAAGCCTTTTTTTGTTTTATTTGTTTTCTAAATTCTCCCTGAAAAAATCATTTTATTTTATTTGGTTTCTAAATTCTTCCTGAAAAAATCATTTTATTCTATTTTTTTTTTTTCCTAAAGTCTCCCTGAAAAAAAAAAAACAAAAAAACAAATCAGTGGGAGATTAATATTGCCCTTTCTGCTTGTGTGCCAGTCTTGACTCCTGGGTGTGCCATCTCTCTCTCTCTCTCCAATTGTGGGCCATAGAAAGCCTATTATTTTTTTAGCTTGATTTGGGTTCCAAAATCTACTTGAAAAAATCACTACATCAATCAGTGGGAGATAAATATTGGCCTCTGGGCTTGTGTGCCACTCCTGACTCCTGTGTGCGTCATCTCTCACTCAGTGGGCCATAGAAAGCCTTTTTTTGTTTTATTTGTTTTCTAAATTCTCCCTGAAAAAATCATTTTATTTTCTTTGGTTTCTAAATTCTTCCTGAAAAAATCATTTTATTCTATTTTTTTTTTTTTCCTAAAGTCTCCCTGAAAAAAAAAAAAATCAAATCAGTGGGAGATTAATATTTACATTTGTGCTTCAGTGACAGTCCTGCGTGTGTGGCATCTCTCTCATTTGTTGCCACCAACAACAGAGTGTGTAACATTGTGCCTGATTTTCGTTGTGGTCTCACTCACCTGTAAAGGGGTAGCTAAATCATACTGAAGTTATAGCTCACCGTGTAATTTGTGTGACAGCAACAAATACCGTTAGTTTGTTTACGTTTTTAAAACAATGAGGAAGTATGGTGGAAGAGGTCTTGGCCGGGGGCGTTCATTGTCAGCTGGTAATGAGGGTAGTGGTAGTGGTGGAGCATCAGCTGGTCGTGGGAAAAAAAATATTGCACCTAAGTCTGGAGCTGTGGAGCCAGGTTCGTCGTCTGGCTACACAAGGCCTCGAACGCTCCCTTTTCTGGGAGTAGGAAAACCGCTTTTAAAGCCGGAGCAGCAAGAGCAAGTTTTGGCTTATCTTGCTGACTCAGCCTCTAGCTCTTTTGCCTCCTCTCGTGAAACTGGTAAATGTCAAAGCAGCGCGTCGTTAGTGGATGTTCACGGTCAGGGACAAGTCGCTTCTTTGTCCTCTTCAGCAAAAACAACAACAGAGAAGAATGCAGCAGGCGACACAACGGGTTACTCCATGGAGCTCTTTACACATACCGTCCCTGGCTTAGAAAGTGAAGCAGTTAACAGTCCATGCCCATTACAAGTTGAATCTGACATGGAGTGCACTGATGCACAGCCACAGCCAGACTACTATGCTGGTCCTTTGACTCAGACCACAACATTGCCCTCGCAGGGTGCTGATCAAGAATCAGACCCTGATGAGACTATGTTGCCCCATCACAAACGCTATACCACCGACCGACACGGTGACACAGACGAAGTTGCACACGAGCTACAAGAAGAGGTAATAGATGACCCAGTTCTTGACCCCGATTGGCAGCCATTGGGGGAACAGGGTGCAGGCGGCAGCAGTTCTGAAGCGGAGGAGGAGGGGCCGCAGCAGGCATCAACATCGCAACAGGTTCCATCTGCCGGGCCCGTATCTTGCCCAAAACGCGTGGCAAAGCTAAAACCTGTTGGAGGACAGCGTGGCCATCCGGTTAAAGCTCAGTCAGCAATGCCTGAAAAGGTATCCGATGCTAGAAAGAGTGCAGTCTGGCATTTTTTTAAACAACATCCAATTGATCAGCGCAAAGTCATCTGTCAAAAATGTTCAACTACCTTAAGCAGAGGACAGAATCTGAAAAGTCTCAATACAAGTTGCATGCATAGACATTTAACCACCATGCATTTGCAAGCCTGGACTAACTACCAAACGTCCCTTAAGGTTGTAGCACCCTCGGCCAATGAAGCTAGTCAGCAACGCAACATCCCTTCCGGCAGTGTAGGGCCACCATTTTCCGCACCACCTGCAGTATCTGTGCAGGTTTCTTTGCCAGGCCAAAGCCGTCAGGGTCAGGGAATCACCAGTTTCGTAGTAGGAAACACTGCATCTAGGGCACCGGTGGCAACAATACCATCTCCCACCGTCTCTCAGTCTGCCATGTCCACCGGCACCCCCGCTAGTTCCACGATCTCCAGCTCTCCAGTCCAGCTCACCCTACATGAGACTATGGTTAGAAAAAGGAAGTACTTAGCCTCGCATCCGCGTACACAGGGTTTGAACGCACACATAGCTAGACTAATCTCGTTAGAGATGATGCCCTACCGGTTAGTTGAAAGCGAAGCTTTCAAAGCCCTGATGGACTACGCTGTACCACGCTACGAGCTACCCAGTCGACACTTTTTTCCAGAAAAGCCATCCCAGCCCTCCACCAGCATGTTAAAGAGCGCATCGTCCATGCACTCAGGCAATCTGTGAGCACAAAGGTGCACCTGACAACAGATGCATGGACCAGTAGGCATGGCCAGGGACGTTACGTGTCCATCACGGCACACTGGGTAAATGTGGTGGATGCAGGGTCCACAGGGGACAGCAAGTTTGGGACAGTTCTGCCTAGCCCACGGTCTAGGAAACAATTGGCTGCAGCCGTTCGCACCCCCTCCTCCTCCTCTTCGTCCTCCTGCAGAAGCGAGAGTTCGTCCACAGACCGCAGTCGCACAACCACTCCATCCGCAGCTGCCACTGTTGCACACCAGGTCTCCCATTATGGGGCAGCTACTGGCAAACGTCAGCAGGCTGTATTGGCTATGAAGTGTTTGGGCGACAACAGACACACCGCGGAAGTTCTGTCCGAGTTCTTGCAGAAAGAAATGCAGTCGTGGCTGGGCACTGTAGATCTTGAGGCAGGCAAGGTAGTGAGTGATAACGGAAGGAATTTCATGGCTGCCATCTCCCTTTCCCAACTGAAACACATTCCTTGCCTGGCTCACACCTTAAACCTGGTGGTGCAGTGCTTCCTGAAAAGTTATCCGGGGTTATCCGACCTGCTCCTCAAAGTGCGTGGACTTTGCTCACATATCCGCCGTTCGCCCGTACACTCCAGCCGTATGCAGACCTATCAGCGTTCTTTGAACCTTCCCCAGCATCGCCTAATCATAGACGTTGCAACAAGGTGGAACTCAACACTGCACATGCTTCAGAGACTGTGTGAACAGAGGCGGGCTGTTATGTTTTTGTGGGAGGATACACATACACGGGCAGGCAGTAGGATGGCAGACATGGAGTTGTCAGGTGTGCAGTGGTCGAAGATTCAAGACATGTGTCAAGTCCTTCAGTGTTTTGAGGAATGCACACGGCTGGTTAGTGCAGACAACGCCATAATAAGCATGAGCATCCCCCTAATGCGTCTGCTGATGCAAAGTTTGATGCACATAAAGGATCAGGCGTCTGCAGCTGAGGAAGAGGAAAGCCTTGATGACAGTCAGCCATTGTCTGGCCAGGGCAGTGTACAGGACGAGGTAGCGGGCGAAGAGGAGGAGGAGGACGAGGAGGATGATGGGGATGATTATATTTTTAATGAGGAAGCTTTTCCGGGGCCACTGGAAATTGGTGGCGCGGCAAGGCCGGGTTCTGGTTTTTTGAGGGACACAAGTGACGTGGATTTGCCTGAAACTGCCCCTCAACCAAGCACAACCGCAGATTTGAGAACTGGAACTTTGGCCCACATGGCGGATTATGCCTTACGTATCCTCAAAAGGGACACACGCATAACTAAAATGATGAATGATGACGATTACTGGTTGGCCTGCCTCCTTGATCCTCGCTATAAAGGCAAATTGCAAAATATAATGCCACATGAGAACTTGGAACTAATATTAGCAACCAAACAATCAACTCTTGTTGACCGTTTGCTTCTGGCATTCCCTGCACACAGCGCCCGTGATCGTTCTCACACGAGCTGCAGGGGCCAGCAGACCAGAGGAGTTAGAGGGGCAGAAATCAGAAGTGGCGTTGGCCAGAGGGGTTTTCTGACCAGGTTGTGGAGTGATTTTGCTATGACCGCAGACAGGACAGGTACTGCAGCATCAATTCAAAGTGACAGGAGACAACATTTGTCCAGTATGGTTACAAACTATTTTTCATCCCTTATCGATGTTCTCCCTCAACCGTCATTCCCATTTGATTACTGGGCATCCAAATTAGACACCTGGCCAGAATTGGCAGAATATGCATTGCAGGAGCTTGCTTGCCCGGCAGCTAGTGTCCTATCAGAAAGAGTATTCAGTGCTGCAGGTTCAATACTAACAGAAAAAAGGACTCGTCTGGCTACCCAAAATGTAGATGATCTAACCTTCATTAAAATGAACCACAACTGGATTTCGAAATCTTTTGCCCCACCTTGCCCGGCTGACACCTAGCTTTCCTATGAAAAGGTCTTGCCTGTGGACTATTCTGAATGCCTTTTCCAATCTCGTAATTTTCTGCACCTGATTGTCCAGCATACGACATGTTTACACCTCACTAAATGGCCAAACTCCCCACACGGGGCCGTGGTATCGACACTTGGCGACAGCACCCGTGAGAGTGCAGTTTGTCTGAAGAGGTGGGTGAGCCCGCTTTTGGTCGACGGCACTGCCACTGGGTCCCTCCTAGTACAATAAAGTGTCTCTGGCGGTGGTGGTGCGCACCCAACGTCAGACACACCGTTGTAATATGAGGGGCCCTGGGCCTGTACCGCCGGCCACAAGACAGTTTCCCCCCACCCCAGCTCAAACAGTGCTCTACCACTTGCAAAATTATCTCACAGCTCCACCAATGTTTAGTCTATGCGCTGACATCCTTCAATGCCTGCCACTGACAATACCATTGTATTGACATTTTTGTTATGTTAGGCCTTCGATGCCTGTCTGTGGTCACTCCTTCCACTAGGCCTCCACTGACCACACCACTGCTGCCCGTGTACCCCTGTAACCAATTTAAAATTGCCTACAGCCATGTGTTTTTATTTTAGGCCTTCGATGCCTGTCTGCGGTGACTCCTTCCACTAGGCCTCCACTGACCACACCACTGCTGCCCGTGTACCCCTGGAACCAATTTAAAATTGCCTACAGCCATGTGTTATTATTTTAGGCCTTCGATGCCTGTCTGCGGTCACTCCTTCCACTAGGCCTCCACTGACCACACCACTGCTGCCCGTGTACCCCTGTAACCAATTTAAAATTGCCTACAGCCATGTGTTATTATTTTAGGCCTTCGATGCCTGTCTGCGGTGACTCCTTCCACTAGGCCTCCACTGACCACACCACTGCTGCCCGTGTACCCCTGGAACCAATTTAAAATTGCCTACAGCCATGTGTTATTATTTTAGGCCTTCGATGCCTGTCTGCGGTGACTCCTTCCACTAGGCCTCCACTGACCACACCACTGCTGCCCGTGTACCCCTGTAACCAATTTAAAATTGCCTACAGCCATGTGTTATTATTTTAGGCCTTCGATGCCTGTCTGCGGTCACTCCTTCCACTAGGCCTCCACTGACCACACCACTGCTGCCCGTGTACCCCTGTAACCAATTTAAAATTGCCTACAGCCATGTGTTATTATTTTAGGCCTTCGATGCCTGTCTGCGGTGACTCCTTCCACTAGGCCTCCACTGACCACACCACTGCTGCCCGTGTACCCCTGGAACCAATTTAAAATTGGCTACAGCCATGTGTTATTATTTTAGGCCTTCGATGCCTGTCTGCGGTCACTCCTTCCACTAGGCCTCCACTGACCACACCACTGCTGCCCGTGTACCCCTGTAACCAATTTAAAATTGCCTACAGCCATGTGTTATTATTTTAGGCCTTCGATGCCTGTCTGCGGTGACTCCTTCCACTAGGCCTCCACTGACCACACCACTGCTGCCCGTGTACCCCTGGAACCAATTTAAAATTGCCTACAGCCATGTGTTATTATTTTAGGCCTTCGATGCCTGTCTGCGGTCACTCCTTCCACTAGGCCTCCACTGACCACACCACTGCTGCCCGTGTACCCCTGGAACCAATTTAAAATTGCCTACAGCCATGTGTTATTATTTTAGGCCTTCGATGCCTGTCTGCGGTGACTCCTTCCACTAGGCCTCCACTGACCACACCACTGCTGCCCGTGTACCCCTGGAACCAATTTAAAATTGCCTACAGCCATGTGTTATTATTTTAGGCCTTCGATGCCTGTCTGCGGTGACTCCTTCCACTAGGCCTCCACTGACCACACCACTGCTGCCCGTGTACCCCTGGAACCAATTTAAAATTGCCTACAGCCATGTGTTATTATTTTAGGCCTTCGATGCCTGTCTGCGGTCACTCCTTCCACTAGGCCTCCACTGACCACACCACTGCTGCCCGTGTACCCCTGTAACCAATTTAAAATTGCCTACAGCCATGTGTTATTATTTTAGGCCTTCGATGCCTGTCTGCGGTGACTCCTTCCACTAGGCCTCCACTGACCACACCACTGCTGCCCGTGTACCCCTGGAACCAATTTAAAATTGCCTACAGCCATGTGTTATTATTTTAGGCCTTCGATGCCTGTCTGCGGTCACTCCTTCCACTAGGCCTCCACTGACCACACCACTGCTGCCCGTGTACCCCTGTAACCAATTTAAAATTGCCTACAGCCATGTGTTATTATTTTAGGCCTTCGATGCCTGTCTGCGGTGACTCCTTCCACTAGGCCTCCACTGACCACACCACTGCTGCCCGTGTACCCCTGGAACCAATTTAAAATTGCCTACAGCCATGTGTTATTATTTTAGGCCTTCGATGCCTGTCTGCGGTCACTCCTTCCACTAGGCCTCCACTGACCACACCACTGCTGCCCGTGTACCCCTGTAACCAATTTAAAATTGCCTACAGCCATGTGTTATTATTTTAGGCCTTCGATGCCTGTCTGCGGTGACTCCTTCCACTAGGCCTCCACTGACCACACCACTGCTGCCCATGTACCCCTGGAACCAATTTAAAATTGCCTACAGCCATGTGTTATTATTTTAGGCCTTCGATGCCTGTCTGCGGTCACTCCTTCCACTAGGCCTCCACTGACCACACCACTGCTGCCCGTGTACCCCTGGAACCAATTTAAAATTGCCTACAGCCATGTGTTATTATTTTAGGCCTTCGATGCCTGTCTGCGGTCACTCCTTCCACTAGGCATCCACTGACCACACCACTGCTGCCCGTGTACCCCTGTAACCAATTTAAAATTGCCTACAGCCATGTGTTATTATTTTAGGCCTTCGATGCCTGTCTGTGGTCACTCCTTCCACTAGGCCTCCACTGACCACACCACTGCTGCCCGTGTACCCCTGTAACCAATTTAAAATTGCCTACAGCCATGTGTTATTATTTTAGGCCTTCGATGCCTGTCTGCGGTCACTCCTTCCACTAGGCCTCCACTGACTACACCACTGCTGCCCGTGTACCCCTGGAACCAACATCAGAAAATATAAAAATAAGTATTTTGCTTATAAAAAAGAAAATATTGGAGAGATATCAAATGCAGACATTTTAACATTAAAAACAAACACATACAACAAAAATCTGGTACAGTACTAAAAATGGCCACCAGCTACAATAACTTTCTCCTGCAAGTAGTTAACTGAAAGGTTTTTTCAATTTTAAACACAGATATGGCATCCACCGAGTGTTGTCCTGTCGCGTCTTCTTTATATTATTGCCAAGAAGATGCAAAACAATGAAAATAATAAAATTATTATTTACCAAAAAAATAGAGTAAGTCAAAACCACATTGCAAATAAACATTCATTACAAATAAAGAAGCAGGGCGCGTCCGAGGGTGAGTATATACCTAATAAGAATATAATCACCCTCGGACGCGCCCTGCTTCTTTCCGACAGCCTTCCTTCCTAAGAATCAGCCCTTCCGTGGTGTAGAGAGAGGGTTTGTTACACTCCAAGGTGTTCCCCAGGTTGCCTTTCCTGAGCTTCGATCTTCCGGCTCTCGTTTAGTAGTTGTTGGAAACTACGCTGCATTGGGCCTACAAATTGGGTATGGGGTGTAGAGAGATGGTGTGTTCCACTCCAAGGTGTTCCCCAGGTTGCCTTTCCTGAGCTTCGATCTTCTGGCTCTCGTTTAGTAGTTGTTGGAAACTACGCTGCATTAGGCCTACAAATTGGGTATGGGGTGTAGAGAGATGGTGTGTTCCACTGTAGAGAGATGGTGTGTTCCACTCCAAGGTGTTCCCCAGGTTTCCTCTCCATTGCTTCGATCTTCCGGCTCTCGTTTAGTAGTTGTTGGAAACTACGCTGCATTAGGCCTACAAATTGGGTATGGGGTGTAGAGAGATGGTGTGTTACACTCCAAGGTGTTCCCCAGGTTTCCTCTCCATTGCTTCGATCTTCCGGCTCTCGTTTAGTAGTTGTTGGAAACTACGCTGCATTAGGCCTACAAATTGGGTATGGGGTGTAGAGAGATGGTGTGTTACACTCCAAGGTGTTCCCCAGGTTTCCTCTCCATTGCTTCGATCTTCCGGCTCTCGTTTAGTAGTTGTTGGAAACTACGCTGCATTGGGCCTACAAATTGGGTATGGGGTGTAGAGAGATGGTGTGTTCCACTCCAAGGTGTTCTCCAGGTTGCCTTTCCTGAGCTTCGATCTTCCGGCTCTCGTTTAGTAGTTGTTGGAAACTACGCTGCATTAGGCCTACAAATTGGGTATGGGGTGTAGAGAGATGGTGTGTTACACTCCAAGGTGTTCCCCAGGTTTCCTCTCCATTGCTTCGATCTTCCGGCTCTCGTTTAGTAGTTGTTGGAAACTACGCTGCATTAGGCCTACAAATTGGGTATGGGGTGTAGAGAGATGGTGTGTTCCACTGTAGAGAGATGGTGTGTTCCACTCCAAGGTGTTCCCCAGGTTTCCTCGCCAATGCTTCGATCATCATGCTCTCGTTTAGTAGTTGTTGGAAACTACGCTGCATTAGGCCTACAAATTGGGTATGGGGTGTAGAGAGATGGTGTGTTCCACTCCAAGGTGTTCTCCAGGTTGCCTTTCCTGAACTTCTATCTTCAGGCTCTCATTAAATTGTGGTTAAACGGAACAACTGCATTTGGCGTACTAGTTGGTTTGGGGCCTACTATCGGTGTCTGCCGCTCCTTGCTGTTCTCCTGGTTTCCTGTCCTGAAATTCCGTTTTCAGGCGCTCGTTAAGTAGTTGTTAATGTTAGACTGCATTTGGCCTACTAGTTGGGTTGGGGCCTTCTATCGGTGTCTGCCACTCCTTGCTGTTCTCCTCCACTGAACAAAGCTGTGCCGCCTGTTTACTACTGTTGCCAATTTTGAACTGCATTTCGACTACTTACTGATTTGGGCCTACTCTCTGTGTCAGCCTCTCATTCCAGTTGTCCTCCACTGCAATGCCCCCTGATTAGTCCTGTGTTACCAATTTTGAACTGCATTTAGCCCACTTTATTCTTTGGGCCTATATCTGTGTTTCCTCCTCATCCTGCCCATTGCCCAGCCAGTGATAGATGAGTCTGCTGGTACATTGACCCATAACGCAACATTTCCCGTGCACGCTACACTGCAAGATTGTGACCCTGCTGAAAGTCAGGTCCCCCTTCCCGCATACCATACCACCTTACACGGGGACAAACAGGAAGGTGCAGATGAAAGTGCAGGTTCCTTCATCAGGTGGGGGGAGGAATACTAGTTGGCGACGTCACTGGCACAGGGCCTCTCATGGTACGCAAAAGTGTTGCTGCCAGTGGGAGGCGCCCCCGCCGTGCAAACACACCGCTGTACTTTGAGGGGCCCTGTGCCAGTGCCAATGCCAACGAGTGGGCCCCCCCTGCTTGCTCAGGTTCACAGCACTTGCAAAGTTGAAATACTTACCTCTCCCTGCTCCACTGCCGTGACGTGGTCCAGATTTCCTGGGCCCACTAATTACTTGAACCAGCCCTACCCACCACAACTTTAGCCAAATGACCCCCAATTTCAAATGCCTTCCAATTATTATAAGGTAAATTACGCTTGACAAGCTTCATTAAGAAGAATGGATGGTTTTGACATTAAAATGGGCACTCTAGGTGTTTTCCTGGCCCCCACTCACTGCCGACTATGCTGCCCCATTGACTTGCATTGGGTTTCGTGTTTCGGTCGATCCCGACTTTACGTCATAATCGGGCGATTTCACTCGACCCGACTTTTGAGATAGTCGGGTTTCGCGAAACCCGGCTCGACTCTAAAAAGGTCAAGGTCGCTCAACTCTAGTCAGGACTAAGGGGAATCTGCCAGTAGCCTTTGCATAGATCGATGGTGGTCAAATACTTTGCCCCCGCCAGCCGGTCTAACAACTCATCCACACGCGGCATGGGATATGTATCATCACTGTTTTCTCATTGAGCTTACGATAGTCTACACAAAACTGTGTAGTCCCATCCTTCTTGGGCCGTAACACTACCGGGGATGCCCAGGGACTATCTGACTCTTCGATGACCCCTAAACGCAACATCTCTTGTATCTCTTGTCGCATCCCCTCTCATACAGACTCAGGGACGCGGAAGGGGCTTTGTCGCGGGGGGTCTGATCCTGGGTCTCAACCTTATGTTGTGCCAGGCGAGTGTACCCTGGTCTCCCAGAAAACATCCTCTGTCGCTGCCTCAACAACTTCTCCGCCTGCTGTCTCTTCCGGGGGCCTAGGTCTTCACCCAAGTGTACCTGGTCCCATGTTTTAGACTGAGTCCTTTCCCCTAAGACATCCGGCAAGGAAAGTCCGGCTAAATCCTCTGCTTCAGGTGCACAGATGGCCACTACCTCTTCAGGGCGCTCCCGGTAGGGCTTCAGCATATTCACGTGGAACATGCGGATAACCCTGGGGTCGTCACAATCGGCGACATTATAGGTTGTGTTGGCTATTTTCCCCACTACCTGGTGGGGCCCCTGCCATGCACCCTGAAACTTGTTCTGCCTAGTGGGCTCTAACACCAGGACCTTCTGTCCTATTTCCAAGGTGCGCTCTCTGGCCCCCCGATTGTACCATACGCGCTGACACCGCTGGGTCAACTGCATGTTCTCACGTACAGCCTGGGTCAGCTCCTGTAGGCGGTCCCATAATTCCAGCACATAGGGTACAATAAGTACCCCTTCTATGAGGCCCTCCCCTTCCCAGTATTCTAGCACTAAGTCTAGGGGTCCCCTTACCCGTCTCCCGTATACTAGCTCGAACGGTGAGAACCCCGTGGATTCTTGGGGCACCTCCCGATAGGCAAACAGGAGGTGTGGCAAGAATTTCTCCCAGTCCCTGTAGGTCCTGGTTAAAGTTCCAATGAGTTGTTTTAACGTCCCGTTAAAGCGTTCACACAACCCATTGGTTTGCGGGTGGTACGGGGCGCTTCTAATGGACTTTACGCCGCACAGCTTCCACAGTTGGTTGGTCACCTCTGCTGTAAACTGGGTACCCTGGTCCGAGATAATCTCTGTTGTGAATTCTGCTTTTGGGCTCCCTCCGGTGGTTGTAGGTGGTAATGCAGTTGTCCCTGAAGGGCAGTCTTGGTCAGGTGTTTCTGCTGATTGCAGTTCTGACTGGGGTATTTAGGTGTGCAGGATTCATTAGTCCTTGCCAGTTGTCCATGGTTCTGGGAGGAGTAGGTTCTGTCTGGTTCCTCCTGCCTTGCTGCTAAATCAGCAAAGATAAGTGTTTGGTTTCTTTTTCTGTGGCACACATGCTGTGTGCTAATAATTTTGTGCTATTCATTGTTTTCTCTTGTCCAGCTTAGATTGTGTCAGTGTTTTCTCAGTCTAGTTGGATTCTCAGGAGTTGCAGATATACGCTCCACATCTTTAGTTAGATGGTGGAGTTTTTTGTATCATCTGCTGGGGATGTTTTTGGAAGGGTTTTAATACTGACCGCTTAGTATTCTGTCCTATCCTTTCCAATTTAGCTAGAAGTGGCCTCTTTTGCTAAATCCTGTTTCCTGCCTGCGTGCGTCTTTCCTCTACTACTCACAGTCAATATTTGTGGGGGCTGCCTATCCTTTGGGATTCTGCTCTGAGGCAAGGTAGAATTCCTACTTCCATCTATAGGGGTATTTAGTCATCCGGCTGTGTCGAGGTGTCTAGGATTTGTTAGGCACACCCCACGGCTACTTCTAGTTGCGGTGTTAAGTTCAGGATTTGCGGTCAGTATAGTTTCCACCAACTCCAGAGAAAGTTCAATCCGGCTCCAAGGCCACCAGATCATAACAAATCTCCCGGGGAAATCTGTTGTGAATTCTGCTTTTGGGTTCCCTCCAGTGGTTGTAGGTGGTATTGCAGTTGTCCCTGAGTTGCAGTCCTGGTCAGGTGTATCTGCTGATTGCAGTTCTGACTGGGGTATTTAGGTGTGCAGGATTCATTAGTCCTTGCCAGTTGTCCATGGTTCAGGGAGGTTTTGGATCTTTGTCTGGTTCCTCCTGCCTTGCTGCCAATTCAGCAAAGATAAGTGTTTGGTTTTTGTTTCTGTGGCACACATGCTGTGTGCTTAATAATTTTGTGCTATTTATTTGTTTTCTCTTGTCCAGCTTAGATTGTGTCAGTGTTTTCTCAGACTTGTTGGATTCTCAGGAGTTGCAGATATACGCTCCACATCTTTAGTTAGATGGTGGAATTTTTTGTATCATCTGCTGTGGATATTTTTTGGAAGGGTTTTATTACTGACCGCTTAGTATTCTGTCATATCCTTTCCTATTTAGCTAGAAGTGGCCTCTTTTGCTAAATCCTGTTTCCTGCCTGCGTGTGTCTTTCCTCTACTACTCACAGTCAATATTTGTGGGGGGCTGCCTATCCTTTGGGATTCTGCTCTGAGGCAAGGTAGAATTCCTACTTCCATCTATAGGGGTATTTAGTCCTCCGGCTGTGTCGAGGTGTCTAGGATTTGTTAGGCACACCCCACGGCTACTTCTAGTTAAATAGGAAAGGATAGGACAGAATACTAAGCGGTCAGTAATAAAACCCTTTAAAAAAATATCCACAGCAGATGATACAAAAAATTCCACCATCTAACTAAAGATATATCTGCAACTCCTGAGAATCCAACAAGACTGAGAAAACACTGACACAATCTAAGCTGGACAAGAGAAAACAAATGAATAGCACAAAATTATTAAGCACACGACATGTGTGCCACAGAAACAAAAACCAAACACTTATCTTTGCTGAATTGGCAGCAAGGCAGGAGGAACCAGACAAAGATCCAAAACCTCGCTGAACCATGGACAACTAGCAAGGACTAATGAATCCTGCACACCTAAAAACCCCAGTCAGAACTGCAATCAGCAGATACACCTGACCAGGACTGCCACTCAGGGACAACTGCATTACCACCTACAACCACTGGAGGGAACCCAAAAGCAGAATTCACAACAGAAATCCAACCCATGAGAAAACCTGGAGCAGGGCGGCCGCCACCGTCTCTTCCAGTATGTTAGGTATCGCAACCGCCTCTGGATACCATGTGGCATAATCTACCACTGTCAATATATTCCTTTTCCCCGACGGACTGGGTTTGGCTAACGGCCCTATCAGATCGACCGCTACTCGGCTATTTGGTTCCTCCACAATGGGGAGGGGGCGTAATTTGGCCTTGTATCGATCTCCCCTCTTGCCAATGCGCTGGCAACTGTCACAGGTCTGCAATACTGACGAACATCATAGGTTACCCCCAGCCAAAAGAAGTTTTTTGTCAGACGATGCCCGCGGTGCGACTGACACTGAAGTGCCCAGCCAAGGGTATGTCATGAGAGATTCGCAGTAACTCCTGCCTATACTTCTTGGGAACTACCAGCTGTCGTTTTATAGTGGGGCTCGTCCCTGTGTGGTGCTGCTCTGTGATCCGGTAGAGGAGTCCCTGCTTCCATACAAACTGTTCCCCTTCCAGTACCCCTGTCCCCTCCTGTGCCTTCCCACGATATCCCTCCAATGAAGGATCCTCAAGTAACTCCCTCTTAAATTCATCTGGGGTGGCCCAAGAAATGTGTCTGGCTATGGGAATACATGTAGGGCTGGGATGTCTTACCTGGGCCTCCTCTGAGTGTGATTCCGCCTCCACAGCTCGAGCTTGTCTCCGGGTGGTCACAGGATATGTCTCAGCCAGAGGAGCAACCGAGAAGGCAGACAACATGGGCCCCAAGTCATTTCCCAGCAAGATGTCTGCAGGCAAATCCTCCATCAAGCCGACCTCAACAAGGCCATCCCCGACTCCCCAGTTCAGGTGAATCCTGGCAGTGGGCAGTCGATGTATGGCTCCCCCTGCTACACAGACTGCCACTGTCCGGTCCGTCTTCTCTTGGTCCCGGACGAGAAGAGGCTTCACAAGGGTCAAAGTTGCCCCGGAATCTCTTAGTCCCTGCATAAGTTTCCCATTAACCCACACGACCTGTCGATGCTGTTGTCGATTATCTGCCTGGGCTGCCTGCATGGGGTCTACTTCATGCAGCACTTCCTCCATCTTTTCCACCCCTTGGTTAGTCGTAGCCCCCAATGCCGGGTCAGCTTCGCCTTGGTAGCAGTGTACAGCAGCCCGGCTGAAGGTAGCTTTTCCCGCCTTTGGCCACTGGGTATGCTGAGTCCGGTTGGGACATTGTCTTTGCAGGTGGCCCAGCTGACGGCAGGTGTGGCATCGCGCCCCAGGGGGACTGTGGTAGGCCGGGTTTCTAGTTGGTCCTCCTACAATCTTTGGTGGTTTGGGGCCCTCCAGGTCCATGTTCGGACCCCTAGTGACCATCTTTGATCCGGACAACTGAGACCTCCTGGCATCATGATGTTCATCGGCCAGTCGAGCGGCTTCCTCAAGAGTCGTTGGCTGCCTGTCCCGAAGCCATTCCTGTGTCTCGGGGGTTAGTCCATTAAAGAATCATTCTAACACGAATAGCTGGAGGTCGTCCTCCTTAGTGGTTGCTTGGCTCCCTTGTACCCACTGTAGCAGTGACCGCCGTAATTTACAGGCCCATTCAGCGTGGGTATCGGTTACGCATCTTATAAGTCCGCTGAACTTTTGGCGGTATGCCTCTGGTGTCAGCGCATACAGGGCCAAGATCACTTCTTTGATCTGCTCATAGTCCATACAGTCCTCATCAGGTACTGTGCGATAGGCATCCGCTTCCCGGCCTATCAGGTTGCTGGCCAGAATCTGAACCCGTTCCTCCGGCTTCACTTGATGAAGGGCACACTGCCGCTCAAAGTCCTGCAGAAAGCCATCAATGTCTTCCTCTGTTTCCCCCAACTGTCGGAAGGCATTATACTGGATCTATTTGTGACTTACTGTTGAAGGTACCTGATCGAAGGCCAGAGCTCCCCCTGCTCGCTGACTCTCCTCTCTCCGCTCTGCCATCTCCATCTTGGCCAGCTCCACTTTGGTCCGCTCTGCCATCTCCATCTTGGCTAGCTCTATCCTGGTCCGCTCAGCCATCTTTTCCTTCAGATCAGTACGCACACCAGCCATCACCTCTCATATGATCTCTACTGCAGGGTTTGGGCCATAGAACGCCAGTCTGTTCTTTACCTCCCTCTGGAATTCAGTCTCCTCCACGTTCACATTGGGGGGCACTGCACTGTCGTGTTCCATGATGGCTACTATCAAATCCGCTTTTGTTTTGTTGCTGGCGATCAACCCTCAGGCTTCCACCAGATCTTTTAGTGTAGTCCTCTTTAACTTCTGGTAGTTGTTTTCCATTCATTTTTTTCCCTCTGTAGAAGGGGTATCATATCCCGCTGTCTGCCACCAGTGTAACGGGGTCTACCAAGCTGGGGTACCTCTTTCAGTACCACCCCGTGTTTCAGGAGGTCGACTCTGCTTTGGCTGGAGTCTGAATGAAGGACGCTGGCTGGAATCGCTTGGTTACATGGGCGCATATAAAAGATCACTGCTTCTCCACGTAGTTCCAGTCTGACAACACTTTACTCACAGGACACAGAATATATCACACAGATACAGAGGGCAGGCCAATAGAAAAGTGGCAGGCCAGACATACATGACAATAGCCGCAGGTGGCCGGAACCTGCCGATATTTACTGTGGGAATTACAAAGGTGGGGGGGTGGACAAAAGGGGAATATCGTGTCCCCTCTGCCCAGCGGCGCAGCCTGTGGGCTGATGTATTAGGGACATGCATTTCACATGGAACCTATTATATACATATAACTGCACAACATATTCTGGGTGCTGAGTGGTTCCGTAACACATAACAGGAACCATAACGTTTGTGCAGCACTATATGGGGCCATAACGTTTGTGCAGCACTATATGGGGCCATAACGTTTGTGCAGCACTATATGGGGCCATAACGTTTTGCAGCAATATATGGGGCCATAGCGTTTGTGCAGCACTATATGGGGCAAATATCTTTATGGAGCATCTTATGGGGCCATAATTAACGTTTGTGGAGCATTATATTGTCGCCACAATAAAGTAAGGACTATTACAGCGGTTGGTGAGTGCTCTCTTTTCTTATTTATTTTTATCCATGGAAAAGTCTTTTTTCTTCTGAGTAGCACCCGATTACCGCTTGGGCAACTGTGTACTTCTCCAGTCGGACATGTGTGGCGCTTTGGACTGATTGTGCAACATACTGCTTTTTCTATTTTGTTCAAGATTTATATTGGGCAAATGTGTCTATGGAGCATCTTATGGAGCCATTATTAACCTTTATGCAGGATTATATGGGGCATATGTTACCATGTTATTAGCCATAGGTAAGTGTTCACACTAGGCAGACAGCTCAGGTACCCATTCGATCTGAGATTACCTTGACGTTTGGTGGAGGGGCTCACAATTTTTGGCCAAATCTTGTGCTAAGCATCTCATGTGTTTTTTCATAGATTTCACAAGCCATTATGCTATTCACATTTCATCAAGACAAGGCTAGCAAGCCAAGAAAGATGACCAAAAGAGCCCATATATTGTATAAAAATGAAAATTCTTTATTAATAAATAACAACAAAGACAATGGAAATCAAGGAGAGGGATAGCATGCAATACTAGTAACCCAAGATGAACAAAGGTAAAAAGCGAAACGGTGTGCGCACATACCAGAGGAACCCCGCATAAGATATAAAATGCATAATAAACTCCCCATGAAAAAAATCATGGTGTAGGAGAGGTTGCCTAGATGAAACTATATCGCTATAGACATAGTTGAAAATACTCCAAAAATTTGGGAAAGATAACATATATAAACCTATCAAAAGGACCATAAGTGAGAAGATACCATATTAACCATACCTTATGACAACTGGCAACAAGTGCAGGGACTACTGGGATGTGCGCACAGACCCCAACGCACGTTTCGGATGTTGTCCTTCCTCAGGGGGAATGTATAATGGCGTTCCTGACAGATTTAAATAGTAGTGCCGACGGAAATGCGTATCTCCCAAACACCGGAAGTGACCGGGTAACCATAGAAACCGAGACAACTAATATAATCTAATAACGTGATCCATAGTGTAGAGAGATGAATAACAAAAAACCCCCTCTACAGCGCGAGTGCCGCACATGCACAAACATGTGGGGGCAGCACAGAAAGCATATCCATCGCCAAAAGCTGTGCGACCGACGAACGCGCCGAGGGGAAGAAGGCGGAGCTAGACGGCGCGTGCACAGTATGCGCTGTTGTGAATTCTGTTGTCAAGCTCCCTCCTGTGGTCATGAATGGTACTTCGGCTGGTTCTGTCCATGGGCTTCCTCTGATGGATGTGAGTGGGGCTGCGGCTTCTGAGTTTCCTTCCACAGGTGACGAGGTTAATTCGTTAGGTGGCTGCTCTATTTAACTCCACTTAGATCTTTGCTCCATGCCACCAGTCAATGTTCTAGTGTTGGTCTTGTTCACTCCTGGATCATTCTTGTGACCTGTCTTCCCTGCATAAGCTAAGTTCTGCTTGTGTTTCTTTTGTTTGCTATTTTTCTGTCCAGCTTGCTATTTTGATTTTTCTTGCTTGATTTTTTTGCGCCCTCTGCGTGGTCTTTTTGTAGTATTTTGTGCTGACCGCAAAGTTACCTTTCCTATCCTCAGTCTGTTCAGTAAGTCGGGCCTCACTTTGCTAAATCTATTTCATCTCTGAGTTTGTGATTTCATCTTTACTCACAGTCATTATATGTGGGGGGCTGCCTTTTCCTTTGGGGAATTTCTCTGAGGCAAGGTAGGCTTTATATTTCTTTCTTTAGGGCTAGCTAGTTTCTCAGGCTGTGTCGAGTTGCATAGGGAGCGTTAGGAGCAATCCACGGCTGCTTCTAGTGTGTGTGGTAGGATTAGGGATTGCGGTCAGCAGAGTTCCCACATCTCAGAGCTCGTCCTATGTTATTAGTAACTATCAGGTCATTTTGTGTGCTCTTAACCACCAGGTCCATTATTGTCCTAACCACCAGGTCATAACAGTACTGGTGGCCCAAAGTACTAATGCTTCTCAATAGAGGGAAAAGAGAAGTTCTGAGACCATTTTTTTCTCTTTGCACTGTGTTTTGTCTTTCTTTTCCCCTAGACATTTGGGTGGTTCAGGACACAGGTGTAGTGATGGACATTCAAGGTCTGTCCTCTTGTGTGGATCATCTCACTGCAAGAGTACAAAACATTCAAGATTTTGTGGTTCAGAATCCTATGTTAGAGCCTAGAATTCCTATTCCTGATTTATTTTCTGGAGATAGAGCTAAGTTTCTGAATTTCAAAAATAATTGTAAACTGTTTCTAGCTTTGAAACCCCGCTCCTCTGGTGACCCAGTTCAACAAGTAAAAATCATTATTTCCTTGTTGCGTGGTGACCCTCAAGACTGGGCATTTTCCCTTGCGCCAGGAGATCCTGCATTGCGTGATGTTGATGCATCATTTCTGGCGCTCGGATTGCTTTATGATGAACCAAATTCAGTAGATCAGGCAGAGAAAATCTTGCTGGCTCTGTGTCAGGGTCAGGATGAGGTAGAGATATATTGTCAGAAGTTTAGGAAGTGGTCTGTGCTCACTCAGTGGAATGAATGTGCTCTGGCAGCAATTTTCAGAAAGGGTCTCTCTGAAGCCCTTAAGGATGTCATGGTGGGATTTTCCATGCCTGCTGGTCTGAATGAGTCTATGTCTTTGGCCATTCAGATCGATCGACGCTTACGTGAGCGTAAAGCTGTTCACCATTTGGCGGTATTATCTGAGCATAGACCAGAGCCTATACAATGTGATAGGACTTTGACCAGAGCTGAACGGCAAGAACACAGACGTCGGAATGGGCTGTGTTTTTACTGTGGTGATTCCACTCATGCTATCTCCGATTGTCCTAAGCGCACTAAGCGTTTCGCTAGGTCTGCTGTTAGGAGTCGAGTTTCCTCTGCTGCACAGAGGGAATCTCGATCCGTCTCTGCTGCGGTCTCCCACTCTCCTCCAGCCGCAGTGGAGTCTGCTCAGCAGGGACGTCGATCCCAGCGTCTCGCTCAGTCTGACTCTGTGCGAAGAGTTACTGCTGCTTTTCCTGCTTCTGCCATTGAAGCCAGTGCTGGGCAGCGGCGAGTGGACGTTTCTGGATCTAAGTCCTTATTTGCACACACTGAGCATGCCCAGGGCAAGATCTCCTGTTGCAGATCGAGGGTCACATGCTCAGGTACTGCAGCACATCCCATTGGTCCTTTTGGCAGGTCCTGAAAGGGCAAAACTTCTGTAGCTGTTTCCTGTGCTGCAGCTATATAAACTGCGCATGACCGCACGGCCATGCGCTAGTATTGTCTTGTAAATATGTGTGTGTGTTGTGAGTGAAAGTCGCTCTTTAAATAACCCTCCCTATTGAATGTCTGTTCGCGGAAGGTGTATGTTTGCTATCTAGCGCCCGACTTATCCAACAGCACGTAACACACATTACAGCTACCAGTTGCTGTGTCCACCTGTACGGCGCCGTGCGCTTGCTCTGCGCTTTCCTGACCGAAGCCTGGGTGGTTAGTGGCGTCCGTCTGTGCGGCACCGCACGCACTCTTGTGCCTTTATATTATTATTTAGTTTCCTTACACACCCAGTTGCGGTGTTGTGCCAGCAAGTGTCTAATCGGACTTCAATCCTAGTTGGGGTTGAGTTCGCTGACTTCTTGCTCGCGCTCTATGTGCGGTACCGCGGTCCTGTGACGCAACAGGATCGCTTCCTTCACGCAGGGTGTAGTTAACCCGTGCGTGTATACTTGTAGTACCGCCATATAGTCCGTCTTACTAGCAGCAGGGTTTTTACCTGCACGGTGGACCTCGGACTGCGAACGCACCTAGTTCCATTTCATCTTGTACTTGGTGCGTTCCGCCAGTCCTAACATCTGCCACCATTGGTACGGTACAGTCGAAATTTCTTTTGTCCGTTACTTTGATCTGCTCTTTGTCATCCTATTCTGTTATGGCATTTGTGGATTCAGGCGCTGCCCTGAATTTGATGGACTTGGAGTTTGCTAGGCGCTGTGGTTTTTTCTTGGAGCCCTTGCAGTATCCTATTCCATTGAGAGGAATTGATGCTACGCCTTTGGCCAAGAATAAGCCTCAGTACTGGACCCAATTGACCATGTGCATGGCTCCTGCACATCAGGAGGATATTCGCTTTTTGGTGTTGCATAATCTGCATGATGTGGTCGTTTTGGGGTTGCCATGGCTACAGGTCCATAACCCAGTATTGGATTGGAAATCTATGTCTGTGTCCAGCTGGGGTTGTCAGGGGGTACATGGTGATGTTCCATTTCTGTCTATTTCATCATCCACCCCTTCTGAAGTCCCAGAGTTCTTGTCGGATTACCGGGATGTATTTGATGAGCCCAAATCCAGTGCCCTACCTCCTCAGTGGGATTGCGATTGTGCTATCGATTTGATTCCTGGTAGTAAGTTTCCTAAAGGTCAACTGTTCAATTTATCTGTGCCAGAGCACGCCGCTATGCGGAGTTATGTAAAGGAATCCTTGGAGAAGGGTCATATTCGCCCGTCGTCGTCGCCATTGGGAGCAGTGTTCTTTTTTGTGGCCAAGAAGGATGGTTCGTTGAGACCTTGTATTGATTACCGCCTTCTTAATAAAATCACAGTCAAATTTCAGTACCCCTTGCCGCTGCTGTCTGATTTGGTTGCTCGGATTAAGGGGGCTAGTTGGTTCACCAAGATAGATCTTCGTGGTGCGTATAATCTTGTGCGTATTAAACAGGGCGATGAATGGAAAACAGCATTTAATACGCCCGAGGGCCATTTTGAGTACCTGGTTATGCCATTCGGGCTTTCCAATGCTCCATCAGTATTTCAGTCCTTTATGCATGACATCTTCTGAGAGTACCTGGATAAATTCCTGATTGTATATTTGGATGATATTTTGGTCTTCTCGGATGATTGGGAGTCTCACGTGAAGCAGGTCAGAATGGTGTTCCAGGTCCTTCGTGCGAATTGTTTGTTTGTGAAGGGGTCAAAGTGTCTCTTTGGGGTTCAGAAGGTTTCATTTTTGGGTTTCATTTTTTCCCCTTCTACTATCGAGATGGACCCTGTTAAAGTCCAGGCCATTTATGATTGGACTCAGCCGACATCTGTGAAGAGTCTGCAAAAGTTCCTGGGCTTTGCTAATTTTTATCGTCGCTTCATCAGTAATTTTTCTAGTGTTGCTAAACCGTTGACTGATTTAACCAAGAAGGGTGCTGATGTGGTCAATTGGTCTTCTGCTGCTGTGGAAGCTTTTCAGGAGTTGAAGCGTCGTTTTTCTTCTGCCCCTGTGTTGTGCCAGCCAGATGTTTCGCTCCCGTTTCAGGTCGAGGTTGATGCTTCTGAGATTGGAGCAGGGGCTGTTTTGTCGCAAAGAAGTTCTGATGGCTCGGTGATGAAACCATGTGCCTTCTTTTCTAGGAAGTTTTCCCCTGCTGAGCGTAATTATGATGTTGGCAATCGAGAGTTGCTGGCCATGAAGTGGGCATTCGAGGAGTGGCGTCATTGGCTTGAAGGAGCTAAGCATCGCGTGGTGGTCTTGACTGATCACAAGAATTTGACTTATCTCGAGTCTGCCAAACGGTTGAATCCTAGACAGGCTCGTTGGTCGCTGTTTTTCTCCCGTTTTGACTTTGTGGTTTCGTACCTTCCAGGCTCTAAGAATGTGAAGGCTGATGCCCTGTCTAGGAGTTTTGTGCCAGACTCTCCGGGTGTGCCTGAGCCGGCGGGTATTCTCAAAGAGGGGGTAATTTTGTCTGCCATCTCCCCTGATTTGCGGCGGGTGCTGCAAAAATTTCAGGCTAATAGACCTGACCGTTGCCCAGCGGAGAAACTGTTTGTCCCTGATAGATGGACGAGTAGAGTTATCTCTGAGGTTCATTGTTCGATGTTGGCTGGTCATCCTGGAATCTTTGGTACCAGAGATTTGGTGGCTAGATCCTTTTGGTGGCCGTCTCTGTCGCGGGATGTGCGTTCTTTTGTACAGTCCTGTGGGACTTGTGCTCGGGCTAAGCCCTGCTGTTCTCATGCCAGTGGGTTGCTTTTGCCTTTGCCGGTCCCAAAGAGGCCCTGGACGCATATCTCTATGGATTTTATTTCGGATCTCCTTGTCTCTCAAAAGATGTCGGTCATTTGGGTGGTTTGTGATCGCTTCTCTAAGATGGTCCATTTGGTACCCTTGTCTAAATTGCCTTCCTCCTCTGATTTGGTGCCATTGTTTTTCCAGCATGTGGTTCGTTTACATGGCATTCCGGAGAACATCATTTCGGACAGAGGTTCCCAGTTTGTTTCGAGGTTTTGGCGAGCCTTTTGTGCTAGGATGGGCATTGATTTGTCTTTTTCCTCGGCTTTCCATCCTCAGACAAATGGCCAAACCGAACGAACTAATCAGACTTTGGAAACATATCTGAGATGCTTTGTTTCTGCTGATCAGGATGATTGGGTGTCCTTTTTGCCTTTGGCTGAGTTCGCCCTTAATAATCGGGCCAGCTCGGCTACTTTGGTTTCGCCGTTTTTCTGCAATTCTGGTTTCCATCCTCGTTTCTCTTCAGGGCAGGTTGAGTCTTCGGACTGTCCTGGTGTAGATACTGTGGTGGATAGGTTGCAGCAGATTTGGACTCATGTGGTGGACAATCTGACATTGTCCCAGGAGAAGGCTCAACGTTTCGCTAACCGCCGGCGCTGTGTGGGTCCCCGACTTCGTGTTGGGGATTTGGTTTGGTTGTCGTCTCGTTATATTCCTATGAAGGTTTCCTCTCCTAAGTTTAAGCCTCGTTTCATTGGTCCGTATAAGATTTCTGAGGTTCTTAATCCTGTGTCGTTTCGTTTGACCCTTCCAGCTTCTTTTTCCATCCATAATGTATTCCATAGGTCATTGTTGCGGAGATACGTGGCACCTGTGGTTCCATCCGTTGATCCTCCTGCCCCGGTGTTGGTTGAGGGGGAGTTGGAGTATGTGGTGGAGAAGATTTTGGATTCTCGTATTTCGAGACGGAAACTCCAGTACCTGGTTAAGTGGAAGGGTTATGGTCGGGAAGATAATTCCTGGGTCTTTGCCTCCGATGTTCATGCTGCCGATCTGGTTCGTGCCTTTCATTTGGCTCGTCCTGGTCGGCCTGGGGGCTCTGGTGAGGGTTCGGTGACCCCTCCTCAAGGGGGGGGTACTGTTGTGAATTCTGTTATCAAGCTCCCTCCTGTGGTCATGAATGGTACTTCGGCTGGTTCTGTCCATGGGCTTCCTCTGATGGATATGAGTGGGGCTGTGGCTTCTGAGTTTCCTTCCACAGGTAACGAGGTTAATTCGTTAGGTGGCTGCTCTATTTAAATCCACTTAGATCTTTGCTCCATGCCACCAGTCAATGTTCCAGTGTTGGTCTTGTTCACTCCTGGATCGTTCTTGTGACCTGTCTTCCCTGCATAAGCTAAGTTCTGCTTGTGTTTCTTTTGTTTGCTATTTTTCTGTCCAGCTTGCTATTTTGATTTTTCTTGCTTGCTGGAAGCTCTGGGACGCAGAGGGCGCGCCTCCGCACCGTGAGTCGGTGCGGAGGGTCTTTTTGCGCCCTCTGCGTGGTCTTTTTGTAGTATTTTGTGCTGACCGCAAAGTTAGCTTTCCTATGCTCAGTCTGTTCAGTAAGTCGGGCCTCACTTTGCTAAATCAATTTCATCTCTGAGTTTGTGATTTCATCTTTACTCACAGTCATTATATGTGGGGGGCTGCCTTTTCCTTTGGGGAATTTCTCTGAGGCAAGGTAGGCTTTATATTTCTTTCTTTAGGGCTAGCTAGTTTCTCAGGCTGTGTCGAGTTGCATAGGGAGCGTTAGGAGCAATCTACGGCTGCTTCTAGTGTGTGTGATAGGATTAGGGATTGCGGTCAGCAGAGTTCCCACGTCTCAGAGCTCGTCCTATGTTATTAGTAACTATCAGGTCATTTTGTGTGCTCTTAACCACCAGGTCCATTATTGTCCTAACCACCAGGTCATAACAATGCGCACACGCCGCCAGACGCCATAGCTGGTAAGGGATAAGCCCTAAAGCAATGGGAAACAGAATTACGTGTCACCCTTAAACCGGAAGTGACAGAATCGCCATAGCAACCGGACTAATTAAATGAAAAAAGAAGAAAGAAAAAAAAACAGTAAAACAGAAAAACAATTGGCACACATAATTGTACCCAGAACTTCAGCGTTCATCCCGCACCCCACCACAAAATGGAAAAATAACACGGGGCCCCGTGTAATCCACAGTCGGGTGTGTGACAGACAGAATCGCCGGAAGATGGAGGGCAAAGCCTTACCAACAAGAGGTGCGCTAACAAATACAAAAAGAAAGAAAAAAAATAAATAAATAAAAATAGAAACCACTGGGAACACCGACGAAAACAAAAAAGAGAGAGAAGGCCATCCAGATACTACGGCAGGTAGCCACTAAATATGGAACATGTAGGAGTGTGATACAATACCATGGCGTCTATTGTCAGGATTTAGTCATGACAAACGCTCCCTCCTCACATCACATACAAACACATTGCTCTTGTCAGCCAACAAAAGACCCTACCACCTAGGAGAAGTAGCTTTCCTATCAGTCACTGTCTGAACATTAAGCTTTGTGATGACCAGAGATAAGTTCCTGGTCAAAAACTGACTTGGGGCAAATCTGGGGACATTCCCAGTATGGAGCATTGCCAGTAAGACGCCATATTCAGCTGGTTTCTTTAAGGAAAACCAGTGCTTCCCTCAAACTCGCAATGTTAGATGTCTTAGAAAAGCAGTTTGTGTAGATCAGAAATTGCTGAGCTTATTAAAGGCTAAATAGAAATCTGCAATACAGCATAAAATAGTGTCGTAATAAAAGTCCAATGGTGACATAGTGTCAGACTTCTGGACAAAAAGACTCCGGAATGAGCTGAAACATTGCAGTGATAGATGCAAGTGATACAGTTTCTCACTATCTTGAACTTAACCCCATCACGTGTTGGCGATTTTCTTTCTTTTTTCATTTTCGTTTTTTCTTCCCCTTCTTTCAAGAGCCATAGCTTTTTTTCCATCCATATAGCCATATGAGGTTTATTTTCTGCTAGACGAGTTGTACTGTTGAATACCGCGTAGTGTACTGGAAAATGGGAAGGAAAAATCCAAGTGCTGTGAAATTGCAAAAGAAGTCCAATTACACAATTTATTTTTAAATTTTTTTTATTTACCATGTTCACTATATAGCAAAACTGACCTAGCAATATGATTGTCCAGGTCAGTGCAATAACACAGATATTAAACACAAATATATATTTTTTAAGTGGTAAAAAATCTGGAAATTTATAAGAAAAAAAATTTCCATTGGTCAACAATTTCAAAGATCAAGCCGTGAAGATCTCCAACGACTAGGGAGGCACACCTGCAGTTGCAGAGGAAGAGCGGGTGAAAGCAGGGCTGTCACATCCGGCTCTCACAAACGGTGTCGGGAAGGTTCGGGATTAGGGCAACAGGTTGGGAGGGTCCGGATGTTGTGAGCAATGATGGAGGCTATCACCACTTCTGATAGCATGCTACGAAAGAAAAACAAAAAACGGATCAGTACCTGTGAACAGAATAAAGTGTGAACAGGTGTAAGCGGCTATGACTTCATACTGTGCAAACAATAGAATACAGCAGCCTATGTAAGCGGTAAGATAGGCGCACCTTTCTTTTGCTGGGACCTTAAACCCAGGGCTGCCACTAGGAATTTCCGGGCCCCATACTGGCAAAATTTTCCGGGCCCCCTTGAGACTCTGCCCAGTGTCCAACCCAGCCCCGCCTCCACCCCTTGAACTGTTGACAGTCCCATCACCTATGGGGGACTTTAACTACCCGGATATTAACTGGGAAACAGAAACCTGTGAAACCCATAAAGGCAACAGGTTTCTGCTAATAACCAAGAAAAATTATCTTTCACAATTGGTGCAGAATCCAACCAGAGGAGCAGCACTTTTAGACCTAATACTATCTAATAGACCTGACAGAATAACAAATCTGCAGGTGGTTGGGCATTTAGGAAATAGCGACCACAATATTGTGCAGTTTCACCTGTCTTTCACTAGGGGGACTTGTCAGGGAGTCACAAAAACATTGAACTTTAGGAAGGCAAAGTTTGACCAGCTTAGAGATGCCCTTAATCTGGTAGACTGGGACAATATCCTCAGAAATGAGAATACAGATAATAAATGGGAAATGTTTAAGAACATCCTAAATAGGCAGTGTAAGCGGTTTATACCTTGTGGGAATAAAAGGACTAGAAATAGGAAAAACCCAATGTGGCTAAACAAAGAAGTAAGACAGGCAAGTAACAGTAAAAAGAAAGCATTTGCACTACTAAAGCAGGATGGCACCATTGAAGCTCTAAAAAACTATAGGGAGAAAAATACTTTATCTAAAAAACTAATTAAAGCTGCCAAAAAGGAAACAGAGAAGCACATTGCTAAGGAGAGTAAAACTAATCCCAAACTGTTCTTCAACTATATCAATAGTAAAAGAATAAAAACTGAAAATGTAGGCCCCTTAAAAAATAGTGAGGAAAGAATGGTTGTAGATGACGAGGAAAAAGCTAACATATTAAACACCTTCTTCTCCACGGTATTCACGGTGGAAAATGAAATGCTAGGTGAAATCCCAAGAAACAATGAAAACCCTATATTAAGGGTCACCAATCTAACCCAAGAAGAGGTGCGAAACCGGCTAAATAAGATTAAAATAGATAAATCTCCGGGTCCGGATGGCATACACCCACGAGTACTAAGAGAACTAAGTAATGTAATAGATAAACCATTATTTCTTATTTTTAGTGACTCTATAGCGACAGGGTCTGTTCCGCAGGACTGGCGCATAGCAAATGTGGTGCCAATATTCAAAAAGGGCTCTAAAAGTGAACCTGGAAATTATAGGCCAGTAAGTCTAACCTCTATTGTTGGTAAAATATTTGAAGGGTTTCTGAGGGATGTTTTTCTGGATTATCTCAATGAGAATAACTGTTTAACTCCATATCAGCATGGGTTTATGAGAAATCGCTCCTGTCAAACCAATCTAATCAGTTTTTATGAAGAGGTAAGCTATAGACTGGACCACGGTGAGTCATTGGACGTGGTATATCTCGATTTTTCCAAAGCGTTTGATACCGTGCCGCACAAGAGGTTGGTACACAAAATGAGAATGCTTGGTCTGGGGGAAAATGTGTGTAAATGGGTTAGTAACTGGCTTAGTGATAGAAAGCAGAGGGTGGTTATAAATGGTATAGTCTCTAACTGGGTCGCTGTGACCAGTGGGGTACCGCAGGGGTCAGTATTGGGACCTGTTCTCTTCAACATATTCATTAATGATCTGGTAGAAGGTTTACACAGTAAAATATCGATATTTGCAGATGATACAAAACTATGTAAAGCAGTTAATACAAGAGAAGATAGTATTCTGCTACAGATGGATCTGGATAAGTTGGAAACTTGGGCTGAAAGGTGGCAGATGAGGTTTAACAATGATAAATGTAAGGTTATACACATGGGAAGAGGGAATCAATATCACCATTACACACTGAACGGGAAACCACTGGGTAAATCTGACAGGGAGAAGGACTTGGGGATCCTAGTTAATAATAAACTTACCTGGAGCAGCCAGTGCCAGGCAGCAGCTGCCAAGGCAAACAGGATCATGGGGTGCATTAAAAGAGGTCTGGATACACATGATGAGAGCATTATACTGCCTCTGTACAAATCCCTAGTTAGACCGCACATGGAGTACTGTGTCCAGTTTTGGGCACCGGTGCTCAGGAAGGATATAATGGAACTAGAGAGAGTACAAAGGAGGGCAACAAAATTAATAAAGGGGATGGGAGAACTACAATACCCAGATAGATTAGCGAAATTAGGATTATTTAGTCTAGAAAAAAGACGACTGAGGGGCGATCTAATAACCATGTATAAGTATATAAGGGGACAATACAAATATCTCGCTGAGGATCTGTTTATACCAAGGAAGGTGACGGGCACAAGGGGGCATTCTTTGCGTCTGGAGGAGAGAAGGTTTTTCCACCAACATAGAAGAGGATTCTTTACTGTTAGGGCAGTGAGAATCTGGAATTGCTTGCCTGAGGAGGTGGTGATGACGAACTCAGTCGAGGGGTTCAAGAGAGGCCTGGATGTCTTCCTGGAGCAGAACAATATTGTATCATACAATTATTAGGTTCTGTAGAAGGACGTAGATCTGGGTATTTATTATGATGGAATATAGGCTGAACTGGATGGACAAATGTCTTTTTTCGGCCTTACTAACTATGTTACTATGTTACTATGTTACCTTCTCTTGGAAAAACTGCATTTCTGCACCATCACCAGATCACATACATAGCCAGCAGCTTTTGTTTTGGCCAAAAGATTTTTTACTCCGCCACCACGACAAGGTAGAATCTTTTGACCGAACTCTACTCTTATTTTTCAATGTTTAAAATGACCAATAATATCACATACATAGGACAAATACCACCGCACCATGACCAGACATCTTACCACCACATAGTGACCTATAATACCACATACAAGGAACAAATACCACCACACCAAGACCAGACACCATATTACCACCCAGGGTCGGTCTGGACTGGACTGGCGGGGAGTTGGGGAAATCCCCGGTGGGCCCTTGCCATGCATTAGAAAGATGGTGATGGGAAGGAGAGGGGGAAAAAAAAGTCTGTGGTTTTTAGGGGCACGGGCCCTTTAAATCCGCAGGTATAGTCTGTGAAGGGGCGAGCGCGCACACATGCACGCAGAGTTCATTACTTGAACCACTGCGGCACACGTCCCGATCAACACTGACTAGTGTGCACCTGTTGTCACCGGCGTAATAGGAGCGCGCCTGACCTGCAGAGGTAGAGAATGCCGCGAGGCGCTGGGAGCGCTGGCAGGTAAGAGGAAGCTTTTTTTTCTTCTTCATCTGTCCATGCAGCCAGGACAAGAGACCAGGGCAGATATATGGGTGGGGGGAGAGAGCAACACAAGGGATCAGTATGGATATATTGGGGAGGGGGAGAGAGCAGCACAAGGGACCAGTATGGATATATGGGGGAACAACACAAGGTACCAGTATAGATATATATGGGGGAAGAACACAAGGGACCAGTACGGATATATGGGGGGAGAGCAACAGAAGGGACCAGTATGGATATATGAGGGGGGAGAGAAAGAACAAAACAAGGGGCTAGTATGGATATATGGAAAGGGGGACAGCAACACAAGGGACCAGTATGGATATATGGGGGAGCAGCACAAGGGACCAGTATGAATATATGAAGAGGGAGAGAGAGCCACACATGGGACCAGTATGGATATATGAAGGGAGAACGAGCAACACAAGGGGCCAGTATGGATATATGAGGGGGGGAGAGAGAGAGCAACACAAGGGACCAGTATGGATATATGGGGGAGAGAGCAACACAGTGGATCAGTATGGATATATGGGGGAGAGAGAGCAACACAAGGGACCAGTATGAATGTATGAGGGGGAGAAAGAGCAACACAAAGGACCAGTATGGAAACATGGGGGGAGGGGGAGAGCAACACAAGGGACCAGGGTGGATATATGGGGGGGGGGAATCAACACAAGGGAACAGGATGGCTATATAGGGAGAAAGAAGCACATGGGCCCATGATTGATATATGAGGGATGCAGCACAAGTGACCTGGATAGATATATGGGGGGAGCAGCACAAGGGATCAGGATGGATATATGGGGGGGAGCAGCACATAGTTACATAGTTACATAGTTATTAAGGTTGAAGGAAGACTTTAAGTCCATCTAGTTCAACCCATAACCTAACATGCCCTAACATGTTGATCCAGAGGAAGGCAAAAAAAACCCATGTGGCAAAGAGTAAGCTCCACATTGGGGAAAAAAATTCCTTCCCGACTCCACATACGGCAATCAGACTAGTTCCCTGGATCAACACCCTATCAAGGAATCTAGTGTATATACCCTGTAACATTATACTTTTCCAGAAAGGTATCCAGTCCCCTCTTAAATTTAAGTAATGAATTACTCATTACAACATCATACGGCAGAGAGTTCCATAGTCTCACTGCTCTTACAGTAAAGAATCCGCGTCTGTTATTATGCTTAAACCTTTTTTCCTCCAAACGCAGAGGATGCCCCCTTGTCCCTGTTTCAGGTCTATGATTAAAAAGATCATCAGAAAGGTCTTTGCACTGTCCCCTCATATATTTATACATTAAAATAAGATCACCCCTTAGTCTTCGTTTTTCCAAACTAAATAGCCCCAAGTGTAATAACCTATGTTGGTATTGAAGACCCCCAGTCCTCTAATAACCTTGGTCGCTCTTCTCTGCACCCGCTCTAGTTCAGCTATGTCTTTCTTATACACCGGAGACCAGAACTGTGCACAGTATTCTAAGTGTGGTCGAACTAGTGACTTGTATAGAGGTAAAATTATGTACTCCTCATGAGCATCTATGCCTCTTTTAATGCATCCCATTATTTTATTTGCCTTCGTAGCAGCTGCCTGACACTGGCCACTGAATATGAGTTTGTCATCCACCCATACACCCAGGTCTTTTTCATTGACGGTTTTGCCCAGAGTTTTAGAATTAAGCACATAATTATACAACTTATTACTTCTACCCAAGTGCATGACCTCACATTTATCCCCATTAAAGCTCATTTGCCATTTATCAGCCCAAACTTCTAGTTTACATAAATCATCCTGTAATATAAAATTGTCCTCCTCTGTATTGATTACCCTGCAGAGTTTAGTGTCATCTGCAAATATTGAAATTCTACTCTGAATGCCCCCTACAAGGTCATTACTAAATATGTTAAAAAGAAGAGGGCCCAATACTGACCCCTGTGGTACCCCACTGCTAACCGCTACCCAGTCCGAGTGTGCTCCATTAATAACCACCCTTTGTTTCCTATCTCTGAGCCAGCTCTCAACCCACTTGCACATATTTTCCCCTATCCCCATTATTCTCATTTTTTGTATCAACCTTTTGTGTGGCACCGTATCAAAAGCTTTTGAAAAGTCCATATACACTACATCCACTGGGTTCCCTTGGTCCAATCCGGAACTTACCTCTTCATAGAAACTGATCAAATTAGTCTGACATGAACGGTCCCTAGTAAACACGTGCTCATACTGGGTCATGAGGTTATTCCTCTTCAGATACTCCAGTATAGCATCCCTTAGAATGCCCTCCAGGATTTTACCCACAGTAGAGGTTAAGCTTACTGGCCTATAATTTCCGAGTTCAGTTTTTGTCCCCTTTTTGAATATTGGCACCACATTTGCTATACGCCAGTCCTGTGGTACAGACCTGTTATTATGGAGTCTTTAAAGATTAAAAATAATAGTCTATCAATGACTGTACTTAATTCCTGCAGTACTCGTGGGTGTATCCCATCCGGGCCCGGAGATTTGTCAATTTTAGTGATTTTTAGACGCCGACGCACTTCCTGCTGGGTTAAGCAGGTGACATTTAATTGGGAATTTTTATCACTAGTCATTTTGTCTGCCATGGGATTTTCTTGTGTAAATACTGATGAAAAAAAGTCATTTAGCATATTGGCTTTTTCCTCATCCTCATCCACCATTTCACCCAGAGTCCCAGACTATTTTTAAGGGGGCCAACACTATCATTTTTTAGTTTCTTACTATTTATGTAGTTAAAGAATATTTTAGGGTTTTTTTTACTCTCTCTGGCAATAAGTCTCTCTGTCTCAATCTTTGCTGCCTTGATTTGCTTTTTACAGAGTTTATTTAATTTTTTGTATTTATTTAATGCCTCCTCACTACCTACTTCCTTTATTTCTCTAAATGCTTTCTTTTTGTCACTTATTGTGCCCTTTACAGCTCTATTTAGCCATATTGGTTTCCTCCTATTTCTAGTATGTTTATTCCCATACGGTATATACTGTGTACAGGTCCTATCCAGGATGCTAATAAATGTCTCCCATTTTCTTTGTGTATTTTTGTGTCCCAGGATATCGTCCCAGTTAATTGCACCAAGATCCTCTCTCATCCGTTGGAAATTTGCCCTCCTGAAGTTTAGTGTCCTTGTAACCCCTCTATTACACATCTTTTTAAAGGATACATGAAAACTTATTATTTTGTGATCGCTATTTCCGAAGTGACCCCCAACCCTTATATTTGCTAGGCGGCCTGGTCTGTTGGTTAATATTAGGTCTAGCAGTGCCCCCCTTCTTGTTAGGTCCTGAACCAGTTGTGAAAGGTAATTGTCTCTCATAGTTGTCAGAAACCGATTACCTTTGCTGGAACTGCAGGTTTCTGTTCCCCAATCTATTTCAGGGTAGTTGAAGTCCCCCATAATAATTACTTTTCCTTGAGTTGCAGCTTTATCTGTTTGTTTAACGAGGATATTCTCCATTGCTTCCATTATTTTTGGAGATTTATAACAAACCCCTATCAGTAAATTATTATTTTTTTCCCCTCCCCTTATCTCCACCCACAGGGATTCTACATTTTCATTAAATTCACCTATATTATCATGCAGGATGGGTTTTAAGGACGATTTTACATACAGACACACCCCTCCCCCTCGCTTATCTGTATGGTCATTTCTAAACAGGCTATAGTCCTGCAAGTTAACAGCCCAGTCATGGCTCTCATCCAGCCACGTTTCAGATATCCCCACCATGTCATAATTATGCTCCAACAACATTAGTTCTAAATCGTCCATTTTGTTGGCGAGGCTTCTGGCAGTAGTATACATGCACTTGATGTTCCTCTCTGTGCCTCTGGAGCCATGATTGATATATGGGGGAGCAGCAACAGGGACCAGGATGGATATATGGGGGGAGTAGCACAAAGGGCCAGGATGGATATATGGGGGGTGCAGAACATGGAGTCATGCTTGATATATGGGGGGAGCAGCACAAGGGGCCAGGATGGATATATGGAGGGAGCAGCACATGAAGCCATGATTGATATATGGGGGGAGCAGCACAAGGGATCAGGATGGATATATGGGGGGAGCAGCTCATTGAGCCATGATTGATATGATGGATATATGGGGGGTGCAGAACATGGAGTCATTATTGATATATGGGGGAGCAGCACAAGGGACCAGGATGGATATATGGGGGGTGCAGAACATGGAGCCATGATTGATATATGGGGGGAGCAGCAACAGGGACCAGGATGGATATATGGGGGGTGCAAAACATGGAGTCATGATTGATATATGGGGAGCAGCACAAGGGACCAGGATGGATATATGGGGGGTGCAGAACATGGAGCCATGATTGATATATGGGGGGAGCAGCAACAGGGACCAGGATGGATATATGGGGGGTGCAGAACATGCAGTCATGATTAATATATGGGGAGCAGCACAAGGGACCAGGATGGATATATGGGGGGTGCAGAACATGGAGCCATGATTAATATATGGGGGGAGCAGCAACAGGGACCAGGATGGATATATGGGGGGTGCAGAAAATGGAGTCATGATTGATATATGGGGAGCAGCACAAGGGACCAGGATGGATATATGGGGGGTGCAGAACATGGAGCCATGATTGATATATGGGGGGAGCAGCAACAAGGACCAGGATGGATATATGGGGGGTGCAGAACATGGAGTCATGATTGATATATGGGGAGCAGCACAAGGGACCAGGATGGATATATGGGGGATGCAGAACATGGAGCCATGATTGATATACGGGGGGAGCAGCAACAGGGACCAGGATGGATATATGGGGGTGCAGAACATGGAGCCATGATTGATATATGGGGGAGCAGCAACAGGGACCAGGATGGATATATGGGGGGTGCAGAACATGAAGTCATGATTGATATATGGGGGGAGCAGCAACAGGGACCAGGATGGATATATGGGGGGTGCAGAACATGGAGCCATGATTGATATATCGGGGGAGCAGCAACAGGGACCAGGATGGATATATGGGGGGTGCAGAACATGGAGTCATGATTGATATATGAGGGAGCAGCAACAGGGACCAGGATGGATATACGGGGGGTGCAGAACATGGAGCCATGATTGATATATGGTGGTAGCAGCAACAGGGACCAGGATGGATATATGGGGGGTGGAGAACATGGAGTCATGATTGATATATTGGGAGCAGCACAAGGGACCAGGATGGATATATGGGGGTGCAGAACATGCAGCCATGATTGATATATGGGGGGAGCAGCAACAGGCACCAGGATGGATATATGGGGGGTGCAGAACATGGAGTCAAGATTGAAATATGGGGAGCAGCACAAGGGGTCAGGATGGATATATGGGGGGGTGCAGAACATGGAGCCATGATTGATACATGGGGGAGCAGCACATGAGGCCATGATTAATATATGTGAGCCAGGACAAGGGACCATGTTGGATATATGGGGGGCAGGATAGATATATGGGGGAGTAGGACAAGGACATATGGAGTCTTGTATTCATACCTGGGGCCCAGGCTGCAGATATTGGGAACATGTTAGACAAAGGATATGAGCCAGCCCCCAGCATGTGACATGTATATACAGTACATCAGCCCAGCCATCCGCCAACCCCTGTATATACATCAGCCCAGCCAACCCCTGTAAATACATACATCAGCCCAGTCACAGCCAGCCCCAGCACCTGTATATACATCAGCCCAGCCATCCCCATCCCCTGTATATACATCAGCCCAGCCAACCCCTGTAAATACATACATCAGCCCAGTCACAGCCAGCCCCAGCACCTGTATATACATCAGTCCAGCCAGCCCGCAGCTCCTGTATATACATCAGCACAGCCAGCCCCTGCATATACATACATCAGCCCAGTCACAGCCAGCCCCAGCACCTGTATATACATCAGCCCAGCCAGCCCCCAGCCCCCCTGTATATACATCAGCCCAGCCTCAGTCAGCTCCCAGCCTCTGTATATACATCAGCCCAGCCACAGCCAGCCCCTGTATATACATCAGCCCAGCCAGCCCCTGTATATACATACGTCAGCCCAGACACAGCCTGCCTCCAGCACGTGACCTGTAAATATACATCAGCCCAGGCAGCCCCCAGCCCCTGTATATACATCAGCTCGGCCCCAGGCCCCAGCTCAGCACTTGTAGCGATTGCGTCAGGAGTGTGCGGGTACTAGGAGCTTCTACGGATGCCTGAGACCTGATCTTGATACATTCAGCGGCGGCACGCTGCAGTCAGGGTCGGGAGATGGGGAGAGCAGAGTGAGTCGCCCGCCAGGGCCGTGGGGTACCCGGTACCGGGACCCGGTGTTCACATGGGGATGTCACGGTGGTGACCCTGTCTGTGGCCCTGGGTGCCCATGTAAAAGGGGAAATTGAATAAAGTTTATGTTCGTGACGCCACCTGTGGTATTCAGTCAGTGGGGACCGATGCTCCTTTAAGGGGTCCTTTGGGGTGATGTTATGGCAGCTAGATGGTATAACTTCCCGCAGGTGAAGTATATCCCCAGGGCTTCCGGTATGTAGATGGAAGATGACGGTGAATGGTGCAGTAAAGAACGAGGACACAGGTTTGCCATCTCTTTACCTGGTTTACTGAAGACTTTAGGCAGCCACAGTCCAGGGCACCAGATCACAGGGCAGGCAGGGTTCGGCCGGCTTAGAAGCGAATCCAGAGTCCCCTTTGCCAGGTGGAGTTTAAAGCCTTCCTTTAGCGCGGTGGAGTTGTAGTCCCTTACTGCCTGTGGCTTCAGATAAGGTCCTCACAGTTCTCTCTGTCTCCCATATAAGATAGGACAATACCTGTATGACAGGTAACTCGAGCCTTTTTACAGGGACTCTATCACGCCCCGGGCTCTATGTGTTATTGTGTCTTCAGGTGTGTGCAGCGGATAAGTAACTTGCAGTTCAGCTGCCCTGCCGGTCTCTGATGTAAGTCGTAGAGTCCCTTACAACCTTGGTATCTCAGCTACCGCACACTCACTGATTGATATTCTGTCCTTCTGTATGTTTCTTTCTCCTGGGGCTGTAGTACTTCAGACTACAGGGCCCTCTCAGACCTTCTGACACTCTATGTTGGTCTGCTCTCTTCTTTGTCTGTAACTTTCTGAACCCTTTCCCTCCAGATCAGAATGTATTTATAGAGGAGTTCACCCTAAACTAGGCTTAGAGCTCCCCCTTCTGGCCTGGAGTGTGAACATGTTGTATGCATTGTGATTACCTGATAAAAGATATCCTTCATTGCTTCCAAACGTAACATCACTCTCCCCATGAGGAAAGCAATGTCACTGTGACAACCAGGACCCTGGGGCGTCACACAGGTCCATACTTGGATACTGCCCTTGTCAGAGCGGGAGTACTACAAGGGCACAACAGGGAGAAACAGAAAGACTGTTCTATCTTTACCCTTTAATCCCCCTTTCTCTCCTTCCGCTCTGGCTTTTTTATTCAAATAAATAGGTCTTGAAGAACATGAACAAAATCCTATACTGGTGAGATTGAACCATTTTTTACATGAGCACTGCTAATCATAAGCACTTACACTGAGGAATTGTTGATTGTATGTTTGTCCTAGGTTTAACATATCTAATAAATATTACGTTTTAGTGCATATTTTTCCTGGCTATGCTTTAAATCATAAATGCAGCTGTCTCAGCATCCTCAATGTGATATAGATACAGCGGTCTCAGCATCTCCTGTCCTATGTGATGTATGTACAGTAGTCCCAGCATCTCCTATGTGATGTATATGATATACAAAACTTATTATGACAAAAAGTTGACTGCTCTTCTGGTCGTCATAACCCTGGAAAAGCAGCTGTGAGAAGCAACATGATCAGAATCACCTAACATCACAGCTGCACCAAAGAGAAGCAGCTTCAGCCGTCACATTAAGGGTGAGTTACCGTAATAATTGACTAAATATACCAGGGTGATTTTCAAGGTGATCATTTTTGTATGGCCCCAGAATAATGGTAGAAATTCCAGGCCCCCGGCTGGAAAAAGGTTCCCCCCCCTGCCCTAGGGTAATAATATCCCTCAATCTGGCCCCCTTGTGTCTCATTCCTGGCTCCATCCACATGTTCTCCCATCCAGCCCTCATTAGTATTCATTCTCCCCATGTGATGTCCCATTCTGCCCCTTATGATCTCCTCATCCTGTCCCATATGTCTCCATCCTGCCCCATCTGTCCAATGATCCTGCACCATGTGTCTTCATCCTGCCCCATCTGTCTCCATGCTGCCGCATGATCCTGCCCCATCTGTTTGTCTCTATCCTGCCCCATGATCTTGCACCATGTGTCTCCATCCTGCCCCATCTATGTCCATCTGTCCCATCTATCTCCATACCTGTCTCCATATCTTTCTTTATCCTGCCCATGATGCTGCACCACATGATGCATCCTGCACCATATCTCCATCCTGCCTCATGATACTGCATCATGTGTCTCCATCCTGCCCCATGTTCCTGTCCCATCTGTCTCCATCCCTCCATATATGTCTCCATCCTGCCCCATGATCCTGCTCCATCTGTCTCCATCCCGCCTCATGATCCTGCCCTATATGTCTCTATCCTGCCCCATCTGTCACCATCCTGCCCCATCTGTCTCCATCCTTCCTCATCTGTCTCCATGCTGTCCCATGATTCTGTCCCATCTGTCTCCATCCTGACCCATGTCTACACCCTGCCCATGAATCTGCACCATTTATCTCTATCCTGTCCCATGTCTCCATCCTGCACCATGTGTCTCCATCGTGCCCCATCTGTCTGCATCCTGCCCCATGATCCTGAACAACGTGTTTCCATCCTGCACCATGTCACATGGTGCAGGATCTTCAGGCAGGAAGGAGACAGATGGGGCACTGTGGGCCCCCTCTGCTCATCGGGCCCCATGCGCCAGTCAAGGCAGTAATGCCCTGATGGCGACCCTGCCTAAACCTAAAATTTATTGAACATGCCTCTCCTAGGTGACAACAATTCTATTCTTAATTGTAAATTACACAACAGAAACTCCCTTGAGCAATCCAACTAGATATTAAGATATCATGACCTCACAAAATGCAGTGAAGTAGAAGCCAATACAAGGTTTTGGTAAAGGAGGAAATATTGCTAGAACCCAATTCCTGGGACCAGCACCAATCCTTAGCAAAAATGGGACACTGGTCCTTCATATCATTTACCTGCATAGTATTGCGCCTATCATCTGTGCAGGGAATTACAACACATCTCCATGTGCTTAAATAGTGTCAAAGGGGGGCAAAAACGATACTTACAGAAACAATCAGCATGGCACCATATAGGAAAATGAATGATAGAGAATATAATCATCAATCATGGCAGATAGCCAGCTGAATAAAAAGGACTATTCGCTATGGACTAATCGCTAAACAGAACACTGAAAAAAACACATGGCAAAAAAGCCAAGAAAAACGACCAAAACAGTCCAGTATGCGTATAAAAGTGAAAATACTTTATCAATACATAGTAATAAGGACAAAAAAGCCATCAGGCCAAGAGATGGCATGCAATACATGAAACCAAAATGACAACGGTAAAAACGGCAGGTGTGCACACATGCCAGAACCACACAGCACAAAATATTAATGCAAATAAGTCTCCCGTCACAATATGGCGGTATAAGAGACGGTGCCCAAAGGGGTATATTCACACAACTAGCAAAGTAAATAATGCTCTGAAAATCAGAGCAACATGATATATCAGCAATAAAGATAAACAACATGCATGTTGGAAACTAATAGCTTACTTGTGAACGGCACCAATGTGGGGATTCCTGGGATGTGTGCACACACCCCAACGCACAGAGGGCATATTGTGACGGTTGAGACTTATTTGCATTAATATTTTGTGCTGTGTGGTTCTGGCATGTGTGCACACCTGCCGTTTTTACCGTTGTCATTTTGGTTTCATGTATTGCATGCCATCTCTTGGCCTGATGGCTTTTTTGTCCTTATTACTATGTATTAATAAAGTATTTTCACTTTTATACGCATACTGGACTGTTTTGGTCGTTTTTCTTGGCTTTTTTGCCATGTGTTTTTTTCAGTGTCAAAGGGGAGTAGCATGTATACTGTGTGCATAATTATTAGGCAAGTTGTATTTTGATCACATGATACTTTTTATACATGTTGTCCTACTCCAAGCTGTTCAGGCTTGAGAGCCAACTACCAATTAAATAAATCAGATGATGAGCATCTCTGTAATGAGGAGGGTTGTTGTCTAATTACATCAAAATCCTATATAAGGTGTGCTTAATTATTAGGCAACTTCCTTTCCTTTGGCAAAATGGGTCAGAAGATAAATTTGACGGGCTCTGAAAAGTCCAAAATTGTGAGATGTCTTGCAGAGGGATGCAGCAGTCTTGAAATTGCCAAACTTTTGAAATGTGATCACCGAACAATCAAGCGTTTCATGGCAAATAGCCAACACGGTCGCAAGAAGCGTGTTGAGCAAAAAAGGCACAAAATAACTGCCCATGAATTGAGGAAAATCAAGCGTGAAGCTGCCAAGATGCCATTTGCCACCAGTTTTGCCATATTTCAGAGCTGCAACGTTACTGGAGTAACAAAAAGCACAAGGTGTGCAATACTCAGGGACATGGCCAAGGTAAGGAAGGCTGAAAAACCACCACCTTTGAACAAGACAGATAAGATAAAATGTCAAGACTGGGCCAAGAAATATCTTAAGACTGACTTTTCAAAGGTTTTGTGGACTGATGAAATGAGAGGACTCTTGATCGGCCAGATGGATGGGCCAGAGGCTGGATCAGTAAAGGGCAGAGAGCTCCACTCTGACTCAGACGGTGGAGGTGGGGTACTGGTATGGGCTGGTATCATCAAAGATGAACTTGTGGGACCTTTTCGGGTTGAGGATGGAGTGAAGCTCAACTCCCAGACCTACTGCCAGTTTCTGGAAGACTTCTTCAAGCAGTGGTACAGGAAAAAGTCGATATTGTTCAAGAAAAACATGATTTTCATGCAGGACAATTCTCCATCACATGCCTCTAACTACTCCACAGCGTAGCTGGCCAGTAAAGGTCTCAAAGAAGAAAAAATAATGACATGGCCCCCTTGTTCACCTGATCTAAACCACATAGAGAACCTGTGGTCCCTCATAAAATGTGAGATCATCAGGGAGGGAAAACAGTCCACCTCTCGGAACTGTGTCTGGGAGGCTGTGGTAGCTGCTGCATGCAATGTTGATCGTAAACAGATCAAACAACTGACAGAATTTATGGATGGAGGCTGCTGAGTGTTATCATAAAGAAAGGTGGCTATATTGGTCACTCATTTTTGGTGGTTTGTTTTTGCATGTCAGAAATGTTTATTTCTAAATTTTGTGCAGTTATATTGGTTTACCTGGTGAAAATAAACAAGTGAGGTGGGAATATATTTGGTTTTTATTAAATTGCCTAATAATTCTGCACAGTAATAGTTACATGCACAAACCGATATCCTCCTAAAATAGCCAAATCTAAAAAAAACTCCACTACAACTTCCAAAAATATTAAGATTTCATATTTATGAGTCTTTTGGGTTGAATGAGAACATAGTTGTTGATCAATAATAAAAATAATCCTCTAAAATACAACTTGCCTAATAATTCTGCACACAGTGTAGTAAAATTCACTATAGTGCAATAATACCGTCATGTCCCTTTAAACTATCAGTGACTTCTGTCACCATGCCAATAAACAACCAGTAGGATTGTTAGATTTGAATTTGAAAAAAAAACACAAACGTCAGTTATGCTCAGTCTGTTCTATCTCTGCAGAGAGTGAAGACAGACACCTGCGGCCACCGCGACATTTCAGGTATAAACCTGTAATATTATATAAATGGCGGCTGATTATCTCATCACATATTCACACAGAATAACCCGAGATGTTCTGTTACTAATTGTTCTTATTTACCCCAATACTTCACATAGAGGCATGTACCTGATGAGGAGCCGGAGGCTGATAATCCGCTGTCACCACTTGTCACATCTTATTGGATGGGTCCAATATTTAACATCAGCTCCGTCCTCCATAGGGAACGGCGCCTGCAGAGCAGAGAACGGACCAAAGTTGATTATTCCGAATATTCCTCCATATACAGCACATAATAATGGGGGAGGGCAGATATTGGATATAGAACTGTCATATCCTGCACATTGCCCAATGTTGCCTTTGCCCCGGCAATGCCCCCTAAATACACAGACGGTGTTTCCCAAAGTTTCCAGTAACAGTACACCCTGGTCAATGAGCCCAAAACCTATTCTGACTGTTCTGCTATTTTACAGGATTTTTATAGATTTCGACACGAGTGAAGCCCACAGCGAGACCATGTGGACCGGATCTTCATTCAGCGTTGGATCAGGTGAGATTCCTCACACTGTTAGATGACCATTCTCTGTGCTGTGGTCAGACGGCTCCTAGCACTTAGCAGGATGGTTAGCAATATGGCGATCAGTAGTGCCGCCCTGTCACATCCTCTCTGTATGGTTATGGGTGATCCTTATATTTGGTTCTTTTCTCTGCAGTTGATATCACACCGGAGGAGGCATTCAGAAGACTGGCCTTCTGTATGAAGTTTCTGCCGTCACCCCTCTACAAGATGGAGGTTAGTGAGAAGATTATACTGATGAATTTAAATTTACAAGGGTGTATAGGAATGTCTAATTACATGAGTAACTTAATCTGCTGTCGTCTTAGCGCCTCATGCCGACCAGCCCAGAAGCCCAGAAGAAATACACACCAAGGCATGAATATGAAGAGCAGCCTGCACCATCCATGAAGACCAGGATCACAGAACAAGAAGCAAGGGCAATGCGGGCTAAAGTTCTGTGTATGGACCTGGATGAAGAGCAGAGAACCCAAAAAGAAGAAAGGAAGAAAAAAGAGGTCAAAATCACAATTAAGATCGGCGCCAGGAGAGAGACCACAACAGAGGCCAGAAGAAGCAGCAGGACAGAGGCCAGAAGAAGCAGCAGGACAGAGGCCAGAAGAAGCAGCAGGACCACGCAGTGCCACATCCTCCAATATATCAACCAGTATTTGAGAGGAAAGAAGAACATCGTCTGGACAATCCTGCTAGGACCTCTCAGCCGATAACATCATATACGGCAAATACTGGGAGGTAAGTATAAAAAAAGAATAGCAATAAGAGTGGTATAATAATATTAGAGCAGCAGTATATTAATATTAGTAGGAAAAACTGTAATAGTAGCTATCATAGTAGTAACAAAAAGTAGTAATTATAGTAAAAAACAGTAGGAATAAAAATGTAAAGTAATAATATTAGCAGTTATAACAGCAGGTTTGATGCAGCAGTAAATAACATAGGGACCTTATTATTGGTAGGGGCGTAACATTAATAATAATTAATAATATAAACAATTAGTTACAGTAGTATAAATAGGATATAGAGAAGTAGTTGTCATAACAAGGTAGTCAGCTAGTATTAACCACTATTCTATTAATATAACACAATATACACATTTCATTAGAATTAGGCGGCTTGATCCAGGGTTCTAGGACTGATCGCCTTTTCCCGGGGTCAAGAAGGAATTTTTCCCTTCAGACACAGATTGGCTGAAAGTGTCCAAGGGTTTTTGCCTTCTTCTGGATCAAAAGCGTATACATAGTATAGTAGTAATATTTATAGTAGAAAACGTACAATAGTCTTTTTATAACAATAGCAAAAAAACAATTAAAGCTGCAATGGTAGAATATTTATAATAAGGAGGAAAAAGTACAAAAAGCATAAAATAATTATAATAGTTATTAAATTAGTATTCTAATAATAAAATATAGTAATTTTAGTTTCAATATTAGAATTTACATTAATTAAAATAGAAGCAATAATAAATAAACAACGGATAATGTGGGATAATAACAATAATAATAATAATAATAATAATAGTAATAAAAAGCATAATGCTAATAATAACCATAGTATGAGTAGTAGGGTTTGATCCAGGGTTCTAGGACTGATCGCCTTTTCCCGGGGTCAAGAAGGAATTTTTTCCCTTCAGACACAGATTGGCTGAAAGTGTCCAAGGGTTTTTGCCTTCTTCTGGATCAAAAGCATATACATAGTATAGTAGTAATATTTATAGTAGAAAATGTACAATAGTCTTTTAATAGTAATAGCAAAAAAATAATTAAAGCTGCAATGGTAGAATATTTATAATAAGGAAGAAAAACGGCAAAAAGCATAAAATAATTATAATAGTTATTAAATTAGTAGTTTAATAATACGCATATAGTAATGATTTTAGTTTTAATATTAGAATAAACATTACTTAGAATAGAAACAGTAATAATACTAAATAAATAACAATAGATAATGTGGGAGGATAATAATAACCATAGTATTAGTAACAGGGTTTGATCCAGGGTTCTAGGACTGATCGCCTTTTCCCGGGGTCAAGAAGGAATTTTTTCCCTGAGTCACTAATTGGCTGAGTGTGTCCAGGGTTTTTTGCCTTCTTCTGGATCAACAACATTAGACATAGGGGCTTTATTAATACCGGTTAGTGTAGTGTTAGTGTAGGGTCCCATCTGAAGAGGTCGCCTTGTCGTTGGCAGATGGGCTCGCACAGTTTGATCAAAATGTGCGCTAAGAACCTCACATTTCTAGGAGCTGTGTAATAAATATGGCCGTTTACATACTTGCGGTTGCAGAATTTTGTTGCCTCTTTTCTTTCTGCTTTTGCATTGCGTCTACCGCAGCTGCTCCTGCACATTTATTTCAGTTTGTTTGTGTTAGTTTACTTTCTTTCTGGATTAACACAATCAAGATAATGGCGGAAAAGACCCTTGTGGACCTATCTAGGCTTGCACAAGATCGATCTCCCTACCGATAGTTCATCCATCAAGTCGCCATTGCTCCAGACTGAGCTGAAGGCCATGAATTAATAATTAAATAGTGATATACTGTAGCTATAAATTCAATACTAGAGGTGCCAATGTTATGGTGGTGCAGCTGTATCATATAAGAGGGGTGACATATCTGCAGTTATTTGGCCGTACAATAAAAGGGAGGAGGTGATGTCACCACTGTAGTGATACAGCTATGTAATAAATGGGAGGAGATGAAGACAAAACCCCCAAACATAAAACTGACAGTGTCCAAATAGTCACAAACGCTCCCTCCGCACTTCACATACAAACACATTGCTCTTGTCAGCCAACGAAAGACCCTACCACCTAGGAGAAGAGCTTTCCTATCAGTCACTGTCTGAACATTAAGCTTTGTGATGACCAGAGATAAATTCCTGGTCAAAAACTGACTTGGGGCAAATCTGGGGACATTCCCAGTATGGAGCATTGCCAGAAAGATGCCATATTCAGCTGGTTTCTTTAAGGAAAACCAGTGCTTCCATCAAACTAGCAATGTTAGATGTCTTAGAAAAGCAGTTTGTGTAGATCAGAAATTGCTGAGCTTATTAAAGGCTAAATAGAAATCTGCAATACAGCATAAAATAGTGTCGTAATAAAAGTCCAATGGTGACATAGTGTCAGAATTCTGGACAAAAAGACTCCGGAATGAGCTGAAACATTGCAGTGATAGATACAAGTGATACAGTTTCTCACTATCTTGAACTTAACCCCATCACGTGTTGGCAATTTTCTGTTTTTTTTCATTTTTGTTTTTTCTTCCACATAGCTTTTTTTTTAGTTTTTCCATCCATATAGCCATATGAGGTTTATTTTCTGCTAGATGAGTTGTACTGTTGAATAATACCATTCATTCTACCACGTAGTGTACTGGAAAATGGGAAGGAAAAATCAAAGTGCTGTGAAATTGCAAAAGAAGTCCAATTACACAATTTATTTAAAAAAATTTTTTATTTACCATGTTCACTATATAGCAAAACTGACCTAGCAATATGATTGTCCAGGTCAGTGCAATAACACAGATATTAAACACAAATATATATTTTTTAAGTGGTAAAAAATCTGGAAATTTATAAGAAAAAAAATTTCCTTTGGTCAACAATTTCATAGCTCAAGCCGTGAAGATCTCCAACGACTAGGGAGGCACACCTGCAGTTGCAGAGGAAGAGCGGGTGAAAGCAGGGCTGTCACATCCGGCTCTCACAAACGGTGTCGGGAAGGTTCGGGATTAGGGCAACAGGTTGGGAGGGTCCGGATGTTGTGAGCAATGATGGAGGCTATCACCACCTCTGATAGCATGCTACGAAAGAAAAACAAAAAACGGATCAGTACCTGTGAACAGAATAAAGTGTGAACAGGTGTAAGCGGCTATGACTTCATACTGTGCAAACAATAGAATACAGCAGCCTCTGTAAGCGGTAAGATAGGCGCACCTTTCTTTTGCTGGGACCTTAAACCCAGGGCTGCCACTAGGAATTTCCTGGCCCCATACTGGCAACATTTTCCGGGCCCCCTTGAGTCTCCGCCCAGTGTCCAACCCAGCCCTTGAACTGTTGACAGTCCCATCACCTTCTCTTGGAAAAACTGCATTTCTGCACCATCACCAGATCACATACATAGCCAGCAGCTTTTGTTTTGGCCAAAAGATTTTTTACTCCGCCACCACGACAAGGTAGAATCTTTTGACCGAACTCTACTCTACTCTATCCTGTTAATCATTTGCTAAAATATCCAATACAATTTAGGTATATTTTTATTTATTTTTCAATGTTTAAAATGACCAATAATATCACATACATACGACAAATACCACCGCACCATGACCAGACATCTTACCACCACATAGTGACCTATAATATCACATACAGGGAACAAATACCACCACACCATGACCAGATCACATACTACCACCAGAGTGACAGAATAATACTACATACAAGGGACAAATACCACCGCACCATGACCAGACACCATATTACCACCCAGGGTCGGTCTGGACTGGACTGGCGGGGAGTTGGGGAAATCCCCGGTGGGCCCTTGCCATGCATTAGAAAGATGGTGATGGGAAGGAGAGGGGAAAAAAAAGTCTGTGATTTTTAGGGGCGCGGGCCCTTTAAATCTGCAGGCATAGTCTGTGAAGGGGCGAGCGCGCGCACATGCATGCAGAGTTCATACTTGAACCGCTGCGGCACACGTACCGATCAACACTGACTAGTGTGCACCTGTTGTCACCGGCGTAATAGGAGTGCGCCGGACCTGCAGAGGTAGAGAATGCCGCCAGGCACTGGGAGCGCAGGCAGGTAAGAGGAAGCTTTTTTTTCTTCTTCATCTGTCCCTGCGGCCAGGACAAGAGACCAGGGCAGATATATGGGTGGGGGGAGAGAGCAACACAAGGGACCAGTATGGATATATTGGGGAGGGGGGAGAGAGCAGCACAAGGGACCAGTATGGATATATGGGGGAACAACACAAGGGACCAGTATGGATATATGGGGGAACAACACAAGGGACCAGTATGGATATATGGGAGAAGAACACAAGGGACCAGTATGGATATATGGGGGAGAGCAACACAAGGGACCAGTATGGATATATGAGGGGGGAGAGAAAGAACAAAACAAGAGGCTAGTATGGATATATGGAGAGGGGGACAGCAACACAAGGGACCAGTATGGATATATGGGGGAGTAGCACAAGGGACCAGTATGAATATATGAGGAGGGAGAGAGAGCCACACATGGCACCAGTATGGATATTTGAAGGGATAACGAGCAACACAAGTGGCCAGTATGGATATATGAGGGGGGGAGAGAGAGAGCAACACAAGGGACCAGTATGGATATATGGGGAGAGAGAGCAACACAATGGATCAGTATGGATATATGGGGGAGAGAGAGCAACACAAGGGACCAGTATGAATGTATGAGGGGGAGAAAGAGCAACACAAAGGACCAGTATGGAAATATGGGGGGAGGCAGAGAGCAACACAAGGGACCAGGGTAGATATATGTGGGGGGGGGGGGAATCAACACAAGGGAACAGGATTGCTATATGGGGGGAAAGAAGCACATGGGCCCATGATTGATATATGAGGGACGCAGCACAAGTGACCTGGATAGATATATGGGGGGAGCAGCACAAGTGATCAGGATGGATATATGGGGGGGAGCAGCACATAGTTACATAGTTATTAAGGTTGAAGGAAGAATTTAAGTCCATCTAGTTCAACCCATAACCTAACCTAACATGCCCTAACATGTTGATCCAGAGGAAGGCAAAAAAAAACCATGTGGCAAAGAGTAAGCTCCACATTGGGGAAAAAAATTCCTTCCCGACTCCACATACGGCAATCAGACTAGTTCCCTGGATCAACGCCCTATCAAGGAATCTAGTATATGTACCCTGTAACATTATACTTTTCCAGAAAGGTATCCAGTCCCCTCTTAAATTTAAGTAATGAATCACTCATTACAACATCATACGGCAGAGAGTTCCATAGTCTCACTGCTCTTACAGTAAAGAATCCGTGTCTGTTATTATGCTTAAACCTTTTTTCCTCCAAACGCAGAGGATGCCCCCTTGTCCCTGTTTCAGGTCTATGATTAAAAAGATCATCAGAAAGGTCTTTGTACTGTCCCCTCATATATTTATACATTAAAATAGGATCACCCCTTAGTCTTCGTTTTTCCAAACTAAATAGCCCCAAGTGTAATAACCTATGTTGGTATTGCAGACCCCCCCAGTCCTCTAATAACCTTGGTCGCTCTTCTCTGCACCCGCTCTAGTTCAGCTATGTCTTTCTTAAACACCGGAGACCAGAACTGTGCACATTATTCTAAGTGTAGTCAAACTAGTGACTTGTATAGAGGTAAAATTATGTTCTCCTCATGAGCATCTATGCCTCTTTTAATGCATCCCATTTTTTTATTTGCCTTTGTAGCAGCTGCCTGACACTGGCCACTGAATATGAGTTTGTCATCCACCCATACACCCAGATCTTTTTCATTGATGGTTTTGCCCAGAGTTTTAGAATTAAGCACATAATTATACATCTTATTACTTCTACCCAAGTGCATGACCTTACATTTATCCCTATTAAAGCTCATTTGCCATTTATCAGCCCAAGCTTCTAGTTTACATAAATCATCCTGTAATATAAAATTGTCCTCCTCTGTATTGATTACCCTGCAGAGTTTAGTGTCATCTGCAAATATTGAAATTCTACTCTGAATGCCCCCTACAAGTTCATTAATAAATATGTTAAAAAGAAGAGGGCCCAATACTGACCCCTGTGGTACCCCACTGCTAACCGCTACCCAGTCCGAGTGTGCTCCATTAATAACCACCCTTTGTTTCCTATCCCTGAGCCAGCTCTCAACCCACTTGCACATATTTTCCCCTATCCCCATTATTCTCATTTCATGTATCAACCTTTTGTGTGGCACCGTATCAAAAGCTTTTGAAAAGTCCATATACACTATGTCCACTCCGTTCTCTTGGTCCAATCCGGAACTTACCTCTTCATAGAAACTGATCAAATTAGTCTGACATGAACGGTCCCTAGTAAACCTGTGCTGATACTGGGTCATGAGGTTATTCCTCTTCAGATACTCCAGTATAGCATCCCTTAGAATGCCCTCCAGGATTTTACCCACAGTAGAGGTTAAGCTTACTGGCCTATAATTTCCGAGTTCAGTTTTTGTCCCGTTTTTGAATATTGGCACCACATTTGCTATACGCCAGTCCTGTGGTACAGACCCTGTTATTATGGAGTCTTTAAAGATTAAAAATAATGGTCTATCAATGACTGTACTTAATTCCTTCAGTACTCGTAAGTGTATCCCATCCGGGCCCGGAGATTTGTCAATTTTAGTGATTTTTAGACGCCGACGCACTTCCTGCTGGGTTAAGCAGGTGACATTTAATTGGGAATTTTTATCACTAGTCATTTTGTCTGCCATGGGATTTTCTTGTGTAAATCCTGATGAAAAAAAGTCATTTAGCATATTGGCTTTTTCCTCATCCTCATCCACCATTTCACCCAGACTATTTTTAAGGGGGCCAACACTATCATTTTTTAGTTTCTTACTATTTATGTAGTTAAAGAATATTTTAGGATTTTTTTTACTCTCTCTGGCAATGAGTTTCTCTGTCTCAATCTTTGCAGCCTTGATTTGCTCTTTACAGAGTTTATTTAATTTTTTTGTATTTATTTAATGCCTCCTCACTACCTACTTCCTTTAATTCTCTAAATGCTTTATTTTTGTCACTTATTGCACTCCTTACAGCTCTATTTAGCCATATTGGTTTCCTCCTATTTCTAGTATGTTTATTCCCATACGGTATATACTGTGTACAGGTCCTATCCAGGATGCTAATAAATGTCTCCCATTTTCTTTGTGTATTTTTGTGTCTCAGGATATCGTCCCAGTTAATTGCACCAAGATCCTCTCTCATCCGTTGGAAATTTGCCCTCCTGAAGTTTAGTGTCCTTGTAACCCCTCTATTACACATCATTTTAAAGGATACATGAAAACTTATTATTTTGTGATCGCTATTTCCCAAGTGACCCCCAACCCTTATACTTGCTATGCGGTATGGCCTGTTGGTTAATATTAGGTCTAGCAGTGCCCCCCTTCTTGTTAGGTCCTGAACCAGTTGTGAAAGGTAATTGTCTCTCATAGTTGTCAGAAACCGATTACCTTTGCTGGAACTGCAGGTTTCTGTTCCCCAATCTATTTCAGGGTAGTTGAAGTCCCCCATAATAATGACTTCTCCTTGAGTCGCAGCTTCATCTGTTTGCTTTACGAGGATATTCTTCATTGCTTCCATTATTTTTGGAGATTTATAACAAACCCCTATCACTAATTTATTATTTTTTCCCCCTCCCCATATCTCCACCCACAGGGATTCTACATTTTCATTAAATTCACCTATATTATCACGCAGGATGGGTTTTAAGGACGATTTTACATACAGACACACCCCTCCCCCTCGCTTATCTGTATGGTCATTTCTAAACAGGCTATAGACCTGCAAGTTAACAGCCCAGTCATGGCTCTCATCCAGCCACGTTTCAGATATCCCCACCATGTCATAATTATGCTCCAACAACATTAGTTCTAATTCGTCCATTTTGTTGGCGAGGCTTCTGGCAGTAGTATACACGCACTTGATGTTCCTCTCTGTGCCTCTGGAGCCATGATTGATATATGGGGGGAGCAGCAACAGGGACCAGGATGGATATATGGGGGGAGTAGCACAAAGGGCCAGGATGGATATATGGGGGGCGCAGAACATGGAGTTATGGTTGATATATGGGGGGAGCAGCACAAGGGTCCAGGATGGATATATGGAGGGAGCAGCACATGAAGCCATGATTGATATATGGGGGGAGCAGCACAAGGGATCAGGATGGATGTATGGGGGGAGCAGCAAATTGAGCCATGATTGATATGATGGATATATGGGGGTGCAGAACATGGAGTCATTATTGATATATGGGGGAGCAGCACAAGGGACCAGGATGGATATATGGGGGGTGCAGAACATGGAGCCATGATTGATATATGGGGGAACAGCAACAGGGACCAGGATGGATATATGGGGGGTGCAGAACATGGAGTCATGATTGATATATGGGGAGCAGCACAAGGGACCTGGATGGATATATGGGGGGTGCAGAACATGGAGCCATGATTGATATATGGGGGGAGCAGCAAGAGGGACCAGGATGGATATATGGGGGTGCAGAACATGGAGCCATGATTGATATATGGGGGGAGCAGCAACAGGGACCAGGATGGATATATGGGGGGTGCAAAACATGGAGTCATGATTGATATATGGGGAGCAGCACAAGGAACCAGGATGGATATATGGGGGGTGCAGAACATGGAGCCATGATTGATATATGTGGGGAGCAGCAACAGGGACCAGGATGGATATATGGGGGGTGCAGAACATGGAGTCATGATTGATATATGGGGAGCAGCACAAGGGGTCAGGATGGATATATGGGGGGTGCAGAACATGGAGTCATGATTGATATATGGGGGAGCAGCACATGAGGCCATGATTGATATATGTAAGTGAGGACAAGGGACCATTTTGGATATATGGGGGGCAGGATAGATATATGGGGGAGCAGGACAAGGGACATATGGGTTCTTGTATTTATATCTGGGGTCCAGGCTGCAGATATTGGGGACAGGTTAGACAAAGGACATGAGCCAGCCCCCTGCATGTGACATGTATATACAGTACATCAGCCCAGCCATCCCTCAACCCCTGTATATACATCAGCCCAGCCAACCCCTGTAAATACATACATCAGCCCAGTCACAGCCAGCCCCAGCACCTGTATATACATCAGTCCAGCCAGCCTGCAGATCCTGTATATACATCAGCCCAGCCAGCCCCTGCATATACATACATCAGCCCAGCCACAGCCAGCCCCAGCACGTGACCAGTATATACATCAGCCCAGCCAGCCCCCATCCCCTGTATATACATCAGCCCAGCCTCAGTCAGGATCCAGCCCCTGTGTATACATCAGCCCAGCCAGCCCCCAGCCCCTGTATATACATCAGCCCAGCCACAGCCAGGCACAGTATATACATCAGCCCAGCCAGCCCCTGCATATACATACATCAGCCCAGCCACAGCCAGTCCCAGCACATGACCAGTATATACATCAGCCCAGCCAGCCCCCATCCCCTGTATATTCATCAACCCAGCCTCAGTCAGCCTCCAGCCCTGTGTATACATCAGCCCAGCCAGCCCCCAGCCCCTGTATATACATCAGCCCAGCCTCAGTCAGCCCCCAGCCCTTGTATATACATTAGCCCAGCCACAGCCAGCCCCTGTATATACATCAGCCCAGCCAGCCCCTTTATATACATACATCAGCCCAGACACAGCCTGCCTCCAGCACGTGACCTGTAAATATACATGAGCCCAGGCAGCCCCCAGCCCCTGTATGTACATCAGCTCAGCCCCAGGCCCTAGCTCAGCACTTGTAGTGATTGCCTCAGGAGTTTGCGGGTACTAGGAGCTCCTACGGATACCTGAGACCTGATCTTGATACATTCAGCGGCGGCACGCTGCAGTCAGGGTCGGGAGATGGGGAGAGCAGAGTGAGTCGCCCGCCAGGGCCGTGGGGTACCGGTGTTCACATGGGGATGTTACGGTGGTGACCCTGTCTGTGGCTCTGGGCGCCCATGTAAAAGGGGAAATCGAATAAAGTTTATGTTCGTGACGCCACCTGTGGTATTCAGTCAGTGAGGACCGACGCTGCTTTAAGGGGTCCTTTGGGGTGATGTTATGGCAGCTAGATGGTATAACTTCCCGCAGGTGAAGTATATCCCCAGGGCTTCCGGTATGTAGATGGAAGATGACGGTGAATGGTGCAGTAAAGAATGAGGACACAGGTTTGCCGTCTCTTTACCTGGTTTACTGAAGACTTTAGGCAGCCACAGTCCAGGGCACCAGATCCCAGGGCAGGCAGGATTCGGCCGGCTTGGAAGCGAATCCAGAGTCCCCTTTGCCAGGTGGAGTTTAAAGCCTTCCTTTAGCGCAGTGGAGTTGTAGTCCCTTACTGCCTGTGGCTTCAGATAAGGTCCTCACAGTTCTCTCTGTCTCCCATATAAGATAGGACAATACCTGTATGACAGGTAACTCGAGCCTTTTTACAGGGACTCTATCACGTCCCGGGCTCTATGTGTTACTGTGTCTTCAGGTGTGTGCAGCAGATAAGTAACTTGCAGTTCACCTGTCCTGCCGGTCTCTGATGTAAGTCGTAGAGTCCCTTACAACCTCGGTATCCCAGCTACTGCACACTCACTGATTGATATTCAACCCTTCTGTATGTTTCTTTCTCCTGGGGCTGTAGTACTTCAGACTACAGGGCCCTCTCAGACCTTCTGACACTCTATGTTGGTCTGCTCTCTTCTCTGTCTGTAACTTTCTGAACCCTTTCCCTCCAGATCAGAATGTATTTATGGAGGAGTTCACCCTAAACTAGGCTTAGAGCTCCCCCTTCTGGCCTGGAGTGTGAACATGTTGTATGCATTGTGATTACCTGATAAAAGATATCCTTCATTGCTTCCAAACGTAACATCACTCTCCCCATGAGGAAAGCAATGTCACTGTGACAACCAGGACCCTGTGGCGTCACACAGGTCCATACTTGGGTACTGCCCTTGTCAGAGCGGGAGTACTACAAGGGCACGACAGGGAGAAACAGAAAGACTGTTCTATCTTTACCCTTTAATCCCCCTTTCTCTCCTTCCGCTCTGGCTTTTTTATTCAAATAAATAGGTCTTGAAGAACATGAACAAAAACCTATATTGGTGAGATTGAACCATTTTTTACATGAGCACTGCTAATCATGAGCACTTACACTGCGGAATTGTTGATTGTATGTTTGTCCTAGGTTTAACATATCTAATAAATATTACGTTTTAGTGCATGTTTTTCCTGGCTATGCTTTAAATCATATATAGAGCTGTCTCAGCATCCTCAATGTGATATAGATACAGCAGTCTCAGCATCTCCTGTCCTATGTGAGGTATATACAGTAGTCCCAGCGTCTCTTATGTGATGTATATGATGTACAAAACATATTATGATAAAAAGTTGACTGCTCTTCTGGTCGACATAACCCTGGAAAAGCAGCTGTGAGAAGCAACATGATCAGAATCACCTAACATCACAGCTGCACCAAAGGGAAGCAGCTCCAGCCGTCACATTAAGGTGAGTTACCGTAATTAATTGACTAAATATACCAGGGTGATTTTCATGGCAGATAGCAGATAGCAGATAGCCAGCTGAATAAAAAGGACTATTCGATACGGACTAATCGCTAAACAGAACACTGAAAAAAACACATGGCAAAAAAGCCAAGAAAAACGACCAAAACAGACCAGTATGCGTATAAAAGTGAAAATACTTTCTTAATACATAGTAATAAGGACAAAAAAGCCATCAGGCCAAGAGATGGCATGCAATACATGAAACCAAAATGACAACGGTAAAAACGGCAGGTGTGCACACATGCCAGAAGCACACAGCACAAAATATTAATGCAAATAAGTCTCCCCGTCACAATATGGCGGTATAAGAGGAGGTGCCCAAAGGGGTATATTCACACAACTAGCAAAGTAAATAATGCTCTGAAAATCAGAGCAACATGATATATCAGCAATAAAGATAAACAACATGCATGTTGGAAACTAATACCTTACTTGTGAACGGCACCAATGTGGGGATTCCTGGGATGTGTGCACACACCCCAATGCACAGGGGGCATATTGTGATGTTTGAGACTTATTTGCAATAATATTTTGTGCTGTGTGGTTCTATTTTGTCCTTATTACTATGTATTAATAAAGTATTTTCACTTTTATACGCATACTGGACTGTTTTGGTCGTTTTTCTTGGCTTTTTTGCCATGTGTTTTTTTCATTGTCAATGGGGAGTAGCATGTATACTGTGTGCATAATTATTAGGGACATGGCCAAGGTAAGGAAGGCTGAAAAACCACCACCTTTGAACAAGAAACATAAGATAAAACGTCAAGACTGGGCCAAGAAATATCTTAAGACTGACTTTTCAAAGGTTTTGTGGACTGATGAAATGAGATGACTCTTGATGGGCTAGATGGATGGGCCAGAGGCTGGATCAGTAAAGGGCAGAGAGCTCCACTCTGACTCAGACGCCAGCAAGGTGGAGGTGGGGTACTGGTATGGGCTGATATCATCAAAAATGAACTTGTGGGACCTTTTCGGGTTGAGGATGGAGTGAAGCTCATCTCCCAGACCTACTGCCAGTTTCTGGAAGACTTCTTCAAGCAGTGGTACAGGAAGAAGTCGATATTGTTCAAGAAAAACATGATTTTCATGCAGGACAATTCTCCATCACATGTCTCTAACTACTCCACAGCGTGGCTGGCCAGTAAAGGTCTCAAAGAAGAAAAAATAATGACATGGCCCCCTTGTTCACCTGATCTAAACCCCATAGAGAACCTGTGGTCCCTCATAAAATGGAGATCAGCAGGGAGGGAAAACAGTACACCTCTCGGAACAGTGTGTGGGAGGCTGTGGTGGCTGCTGCATGCAATGTTGATCATAAACAGATCAAGCAACTGACAGAATCTATGGATGGAGGCTGCTGAGTGTTATCATAAAGAAAGGTGGCTATATTGGTCACTCATTTTTGGGGGTTTGTTTTTGCATGTCAGAAATGTTTATTTCTAAATTTTTTGCAGTTATATTGGTTTACCTGGTGAAAATAAACAAGTGAGATGGGAATATATTTGGTTTTTATTAAGTTGCCTAATAATTCTGCACAGTAATAGTTACCTGCACAAACAGATATCCTCCTAAGATAGCCAAATCTAAAAAAAACTCCACTCCAACTTCCAAAATATTAAGCTTTCAGATTTATGAGTCTTTTGGGTTGATTGAGAACATAGTTGTTGATCAATAATAAAAATAATCCTCTAAAATACAACTTGCCTAATAATTCTGCACACAGTGTAGTAAAATTCACTATAGTGCAATAATACCGTCATGTCCCTTTAAACTATCAGTGACTTCTGTCACCATGGCAATAAACAACCAGTGGGATTGTTAGATTTGAATTTGAAAAAAACACAAACGTCAGTTATGCTCAGTCTGTTCTATCTCTGCAGAGAGTGAAGACAGACACCTGCGGCCACCGCGACATTTCAGGTATAAACCTGTAATATTATATAAGTGGCGGCTGATTATCTCATCACATATTCACACAGAATAACCCGAGATGTTCTGTTACTAATTGTTCTTATTTACCCCAATACTTCACATAGAGGCATGTACCTGATGAGGAGCCGGCGGCTGATACTCCGCTGTCACCACTTGTCACATCTTATTGGATGGGTCCAATATTTAACATCAGCTCCGTCCTCCATAGAGAACGGCCCCTGCAGAGCAGAGAACGGACGGAAGTCAATTATTCCGAATATTCCTCCATATACAGCACATAATAATGGGGGAGGGCAGATATTGGATATAGAACCGTCATATCCTGCACATTGCCCAATGTTGCCTTTGCCCCGGCAATGCCTCCTAAACACACAGACGGTGTTTCCCAAAGTTTCCAGTAACAGTACACCCTGGTCAATGAGCCCAACACCTATTCTGACTGTTCTGCTATTTTACAGGATTTTGATAGATTTCGACACGAGTGAAGCCCACAGCGAGACCATGTGGACCGGACCTTCATCCAGCGTTGGATCAGGTGAGATTCCTCACACTGTTAGACGACCATTCTCTGTGCTGTGGTCAGACGTGCTCCTAGCACTTAGCGGGATGGTTAGCAATATGGCGATCAGTAGTGCCGCCCTGTCACATCCTCTCTGTATGGTTATGGGTGATCCTTATATTTGGTTCTTTTCTCTGCAGTTGATCTCACACCGGAGGAGGCATTCAAAAGACTGGCCTTCTGTATGAAGTTTCTGCCGTCACCCCTCTACAAGATGGAGGTTAGTGAGAAGATTATACTGATGAATTTAAATTTACAAGGGTGTATAGGAGTGTCTTATTACATGAGTAACTTAATCTGCTGTCGTCTTAGCGCCTCATGCCGACCAGCCCAGAAGCCCAGAAGAAATACACACCAAGGCATGAATATGAAGAGCAGCCTGCACCATCCATGAAGACCAGGATCACAGAACAAGAAGCAAGGGCAATGCGGGCTAAAGTACTGTGTATGGACCTGGATGAAGAGCAGAGAACCCAAAAAGAAGAAAGGAAGAAAAAAGAGGTCAAAATCACAATTTAGATCGGCGCCAGGAGAGAGACCACAACAGAGGCCAGAAGAAGCAGCAGGACAGAGGCCAGAAGAAGCAGCAGGACAGAGGCCAGAAGAAGCAGCAGGACCACGCAATGCCACATCCTCCAATATATCAACCAGTATTTGAGAGGAAAGAAGAACATCGTCTGGACAATCCTGCTAGGACCTCTCAGCCGATAACATCATATACGGCAAATACTGGGAGGTAAGTATAAAAAAAGAATAGCAATAAGAGTGGTATAATAATATTAGAGCAGCAGTATATTAATATTAGTAGGAAAAACTGTAATAGTAGCTATCATAGTAGTAACAAAATGTAGTAATTATAGTAAAAAACAGTAGGAATAAAAATGTAAAGTAATAATATTAGTAGTTCTAACAGCAGGTTTGATGCAGCAGTAAATAACATAGGGACCTTATTATTGGTAGGGGCGTAGCATTAATAATAATTAATAATATAAACAATTAGTTACAGTAGTATAAATACGATATAGAGAAGTAGTTGTCATAACAAGGTAGTCAGCTAGTATTAACCACTATTCTATTAATATAACACAATATAAACATTTTATTAGAATTAGGCGGTTTGATCCAGGGTTCTAGGACTGATCGCCTTTTCCCGGGGTCAAGAAGGAATTTTTCCCTTCAGACACAGATTGGCTGAAAGTGTCCAAGGGTTTTTGCCTTCTTCTGGATCAAAAGCATATACATAGTATAGTAGTAATATTTATAGTAGAAAACGTACAATAGTCTTTTTATAACAATAGCAAAAAAACAATTAAAGCTGCAATGGTAGAATATTTATAATAAGGAAGAAAAACGGCAAAAAGCATAAAATAATTATAATAGTTATTAAATTAGTAGTTTAATAATACGCATATATTAATGATTTTAGTTTTAATATTAGAATAAACATTACTTAGAATAGAAACAGTAATAATAATAAATAAATAACAATTGATAATGTGGGAGGATAATAATAACCGTAGTATTAGTAGCAGGGTTTGATCCAGGGTTCTAGGACCGAGGGTCAAGAAGGAATTTTTTCCCTGAGTCACTAATTGGCTGAGTGTGTCCAGGGTTTTTTGCCTTCTTCTGGATCAACAACGTTAGACATAGGGGCTTATTAATACCGGTTAGTGTAGTGTTAGTGTAGGGTCCCATCTGAAGAGGTCGCCTTGTCGTTGGCAGATGGGCTCGCACAGTTTGATCAAAATGTGCGCTAAGAACCTCACATTTCTAGGAGCTGTGTAATAAATATGGCCGTTTACATACTTGCGGTTGCAGAATTTTGTTGCCTCTTTTCTTTCTGCTTTTGCATTGCGTCTACCGCAGCTGCTCCTGCACATTTATTTCAGTTTGTTTGTGTTAGTTTTCTTTCTGGATTAACACCTTTAGACATTATGACCTTACAACTAGTTAGTAATAATTTAAGTACAGATGTAGGGTAGGATAAAATCACTAAAAGGAGTCATCACCAAGCTACGACTTGCCTACTTTGGGCACATAATAATAATAATAATCATAATAATAATCTTTATTTATATAGCGCCAACATATTCCGCAGCGCTTTACAGTTTAACAGCTTCAAACACAACAGTCATAAGTAACAATGTTAACAATACAACAATTAAAGCGACACAAGACGACCCTGTTCGTGAGAGCTTACAATCTACAATGAGGTGGGGGAGATACAAAGTACAGGTGTGTATTTACAATGATGTATTTACAATGATGGTCCAGCCAACTTCAGGGAGTGGGGGATAGATGGATGTTGTGAATGGGCTGCACATCATACGAAGCGAGCAATCACTGGAGAAGGACATGATGATTGGAAAAATAGAAGGAACAAGGAGAAGAAGAACCCAATGGCTTGATACAATCAAGATAATGGCGGAAAAGACCCAAGATCGATCTTCCTACCGATAGTTCATCCATCAAGTCGCCATTGCTCCAGACTGAGCTGAAGGCCATGAATTAATAATTAAATAGTGATATACTGTAGCTATAAATTCAATACTAGAGGTGCCAATGTTATGGTGGTACAGCTGTATCATATGAGAGGGGTGACATATCTGCAGTTATTTGGCCGTACAATAAAAGGGAGGAGGTGATGTCACCACTGTAGTGATACAGCTAATAAATGGGAAGAGATGATGACAAAACCCCCAAACATAAAACTGACAGTGTCCAAATAGTCACAAACGCTCCCTCCTCACATCACATACAAACACATTGCTCTTGTCAGCCAACGAAAGACCCTACCACCTAGGAGAAGTAGCTTTCCTATCAGTCACTGTCTGAACATTAAGCTTTGTGATGACCAGTTCCTGGTCAAAAACTGACTTGGGGCAAATCTGGGGACATTCCCAGTATGGAGCATTGCCAGTAAGACGCCATATTCAGCTGGTTTCTTTAAGGAAAACCAGTGCTTCCCTCAAACTCGCAATGTTAGATGTCTTAGAAAAGCAGTTTGTGGAGATTAGAAATTGCTGAGCTTATTAAAGGCTAAATAGAAATCTGCAATACAGCATAAAATAGTGTCGTAATAAAAGTCCAATGGTGACATAGTGTCCGACTTCTGGACAAAAAGACTCCGGAATGAGCTGAAACATTGCAGTGATAGATACAAGTGATACAGTTTCTCACTATCTTGAACTTAACCCCATCACGTGTTGGCGATTTTCTTTCTTTTTTCATTTTCGTTTTTTCTTCCCCTTCTTTCAAGAGCCATAGCTTTTTTTCCATCCATATAGCCATATGAAGTTTATTTTCTGCTAGACGAGTTGTACTGTTGAATAATACCATTCATTCTACCGCGTAGTGTAATGGAAAATGGGAAGGAAAAATCCAAGTGCTGTGAAATTGCAAAAGAAGTCCGATTACACAATTTATTTTTAAATTTTTTTTATTTACCATGTTCACTATATAGCAAAACTGACCTAGCAATATGATTGTCCAGGTCAGTGCAATAACACAGATATTAAACACAAATATATATTTTTTAAGTGGTAAAAAATCTGGAAATTTATAAGAAAAAAAATTTCCATTGGTCAACAATTTCAAAGATCAAGCCGTAAAGATCTCCAACGACTAGGGAGGCACACCTGCAGTTGCAGAGGAAGAGCGGGTGAAAGCAGGGCTGTCACATCCGGCTCTCACAAACGGTGTCGGGAAGGTTCGGGATTAGGGCAACAGGTTGGGAGGGTCCGGATGTTGTGAGCAATGATGGAGGCTATCACCACCTCTGATAGCATGCTACGAAAGAAAAACAAAAAACGGATCAGTACCTGTGAACAGAATAAAGTGTGAACAGGTGTAAGCGGCTATGACTTCATACTGTGCAAACAATAGAATACAGCAGCCTCTGTAAGCGGTAAGATAGGCGCACCTTTCTTTTGCTGGGACCTTAAACCCAGGGCTGCCACTAGGAATTTCCGGGCCCCATACTGGCAAAATTTTCCGGGCCCCCTTGAGACTCTGCCCAGTGTCCAACCCAGCCCCGCCTCCACCCCTTGAACTGTTGACAGTCCCATCACCTTCTCTTGGAAAAACTGCATTTCTGCACCATCACCAGATCACATACATAGCCAGCAGCTTTTGTTTAAGCCAAAAGATTTTTTACTCCGCCACCACGACAAGGTAGAATCTTTTGACCGAACTCTACTCTACTCTATCCTGTTAATCATTTGCTAAAATATCCAATACAATTTAGGTATATTTTTATTTATTTTTCAATGTTTAAAATGACCAATAATATCACATACATAGGACAAATACCACCGCACCATGACCAGACATCTTACCACCACATAGTGACCTATAATACCACATACAAGGAACAAATACCACCACACCAAGACCAGACACCATATTACCACCCAGGGTCAGTCTGGACTGGACTGGCGGGGAGTTGGGGAAATCCCCGGTGGGCCCTTGCCATGCATTAGAAAGATGGTGATGGGAAGGAGAGGGGTAAAAAAACGTGGTTTTTAGGGGCCCTTTAAATCCGCAGGCATAGTCTGTGAAGGGGTGAGCGCGCGCACATGCACGCAGAGTTCATTACTTGGACCACTGCGGCACACGTCCCGATCAACACTGACTAGTGTGCACCTGTTGTCACCGGCGTAATAGGAGTGCGCCTGACCTGCAGAGGTAGAGAATGCCACCAGGCGCTGGGAGCGCAGGCAGGTAAGAGGAAGCTTTTTTTTCTTCTTCATCTGTCCATGCGGCCAGGACAAGAGACCAGGGCAGATATATGGGTGGGGGGAGAGAGCAACACAAGGGACCAGTATGGATATATTGGGGAGGGGGAGAGAGCAGCAGAAGGGACCAGTATGGATATATGGGGGAACAACACAAGGTACCAGTATGGATATATGGGGGAACAACACAAGGGACCAGTATGGATATATGGGGGAAGAACACAAGGGACCAGTACGGATATATGGGGGGAGAGCAACAGAAGGGACCAGTATGGATATATGAGGGGGGAGAGAAAGAACAAAACAAGGGGCTAGTATGGATATATGGAGAGGGGGACAGCAACACAAGGGACCAGTATGGATATATGGGGGAGCAGCACAAGGGACCAGTATGAATATATGAGGAGGGAGAGAGAGCCACACATGGGACCAGTATGGATATATGAAGGGAGAACGAGCAACACAAGGGGCCAGTATGGATATATGAGGGGGGGAGAGAGAGAGCAACACAAGGGACCAGTATGGATATATGGGGGAGAGAGAGCAACACAGTGGATCAGTATGGATATATGGGGGAGAGAGAGCAACACAAGGGACCAGTATGAATGTATGAGGGGGAGAAAGAGCAACACAAAGGACCAGTATGGAAACATGGGGGGAGGGGGAGAGCAACACAAGGGACCAGGGTGGATATATGGGGGGGGGGGGATCAACACAAGGGAACAGGATGGCTATATAGGGAGAAAGAAGCACATGGGCCCATGATTGATATATGAGGGATGCAGCACAAGTGACCTGGATAGATATATGGGTGGAGCAGCACAAGGGATCAGGATGGATATATGGGGGGGAGCAGCACATAGTTACATAGTTACATAGTTATTAAGGTTGAAGGAAGACTTTAAGTCCATCTAGTTCAACCCATAACCTAACATGCCCTAACATGTTGATCCAGAGGAAGGCAAAAAAAACCCATGTGGCAAAGAGTAAGCTCCACATTGGGGAAAAAAATTCCTTCCCGACTCCACATACGGCAATCAGACTAGTTCCCGGGATCAACGCCCTATCAAGGAATCTAGTGTATATACCCTGTAACATTATACTTTTCCAGAAAGGTATCCAGTCCCCTCTTAAATTTAAGTAATGAATTACTCATTACAACATCATACGGCAGAGAGTTCCATAGTCTCACTGCTCTTACAGTAAAGAATCCGCGTCTGTTATTATGCTTAAACCTTTTTTCCTCCAAACGCAGAGGATGCCCCCTTGTCCCTGTTTCAGGTCTATGATTAAAAAGATCATCAGAAAGGTCTTTGCACTGTCCCCTCATATATTTATACATTAAAATAAGATCACCCCTTAGTCTTCGTTTTTCTAAACTAAATAGCCCCAAGTGTAATAACCTATGTTGGTATTGAAGACCCCCAGTCCTCTAATAACCTTGGTCGCTCTTCTCTGCACCCGCTCTAGTTCAGCTATGTCTTTCTTATACACCGGAGACCAGAACTGTGCACAGTATTCTAAGTGTGGTCGAACTAGTGACTTGTATAGAGGTAAAATTATGTACTCCTCATGAGCATCTATGCCTCTTTTAATGCATCCCATTATTTTATTTGCCTTTGTAGCAGCTGCCTGACACTGGCCACTGAATATGAGTTTGTTATCCACCCATACACCCAGGTCTTTTTCATTGACGGTTTTGCCCAGAGTTTTAGAATTAAGCACATAATTATACAACTTATTACTTCTACCCAAGTGCATGACCTTACATTTATCCCCATTAAAGCTCATTTGCCATTTATCAGCCCAAGCTTCTAGTTTACATAAATCATCCTGTAATATAAAATTGTCCTCCTCTGTATTGATTACCCTGCAGAGTTTAGTGTCATCTGCAAATATTGAAATTCTACTCTGAATGCCCCCTACAAGGTCATTACTAAATATGTTAAAAAGAAGAGGGCCCAATACTGACCCCTGTGGTACCCCACTGCTAACCGCTACCTAGTCCTAGTGTGCTCCATTAATAACCACCCTTTGTTTCCTATCTCTGAGCCAGCTCTCAACCCACTTGCACATATTTTCCCCTATCCCCATTATTCTCATTTTTTGTATCAACCTTTTGTGTGGCACCGTATCAAAAGCTTTTGAAAAGTCCATATACACTACATCCACTGGGTTCCCTTGGTCCAATCCGGAACTTACCTCTTCATAGAAACTGATCAAATTAGTCTGACATGAACGGTCCCTAGTAAACCTGTGCTGATACTGGGTCATGAGGTTATTCCTCTTCAGATACTCCAGTATAGCATCCCTTAGAATGCCCTCCAGGATTTTACCCACAGTAGAGGTTAAGCTTACTGGCCTATAATTTCCGAGTTCAGTTTTTGTCCCGTTTTTGAATATTGGCACCACATTTGCTATACGCCAGTCCTGTGGTACAGACCTGTTATTATGGAGTCTTTAAAGATTAAAAATAATAGTCTATCAATGACTGTACTTAATTCCTGCAGTACTCGTGGGTGTATCCCATCCGGGCCCGGAGATTTGTCAATTTTAGTGATTTTTAGACGCCGACGCACTTCCTGCTGGGTTAAGCAGGTGACATTTAATTGGGAATTTTTATCACTAGTCATTTTGTCTGCCATGGGATTTTCTTGTGTAAATACTGATGAAAAAAAGTCATTTAGCATATTGGCTTTTTCCTCATCCTCATCCACCATTTCACCCAGAGTCCCAGACTATTTTTAAGGGGGCCAACACTATCATTTTTTAGTTTCTTACTATTTATATAGTTAAAGAATATTTTAGGATTTTTTTTACTCTCTCTGGCAATAAGTCTCTCTGTCTCAATCTTTGCTGCCTTGATTTGCTTTTTACAGAGTTTATTTAATTTTTTGTATTTATTTAATGCCTCCTCACTACCTACTTCCTTTATTTCTCTAAATGCTTTCTTTTTGTCACTTATTGTGCCCTTTACAGCTCTATTTAGCCATATTGGTTTCCTCCTATTTCTAGTATGTTTATTCCCATACGGTATATACTGTGTACAGGTCCTATCCAGGATGCTAATAAATGTCTCCCATTTTCTTTGTGTATTTTTGTGTCCCAGGATATCGTCCCAGTTAATTACACCAAGATCCTCTCTCATCCGTTGGAAATTTGCCCTCCTGAAGTTTAGTGTCCTTGTAACCCCTCTATTACACATCTTTTTAAAGGATACATGAAAGCTTATTATTTTGTGATCGCTATTTCCCAAGTGACCCCCAACCCTTATATTTGCTATGCGGCCTGGTCTGTTGGTTAATATTAGGTCTAGCAGTGCCCCCCTTCTTGTTAGGTCCTGAACCAGTTGTGAAAGGTAATTGTCTCTCATAGTTGTCAGAAACCGATTACCTTTGCTGGAACTGCAGGTTTCTGTTCCCCAATCTATTTCAGGGTAGTTGAAGTCCCCCATAATAATGACTTCTCCTTGAGTCGCAGCTTCATCTGTTTGCTTTACGAGGATATTCTCCATTGCTTCCATTATTTTTGGAGATTTATAACAAACCCCTATCAGCAATTTATTATTTTTTCCCCCTCCCCTTATCTCCACCCACAGGGATTCTACATTTTCATTAAATTCACCTATATTATCATGCAGGATGGGTTTTAAGGACGATTTTACATACAGACACACCCCTTCCCCTCGCTTATCTGTATGGTCATTTCTAAACAGGCTATAGTCCTGCAAGTTAACAGCCCAGTCATGGCTCTCATCCAGCCACGTTTCAGATATCCCCACCATGTCATAATTATGCTCCAACATTAGTTCTAAATCGTCCATTTTGTTGGCGAGGCTTCTGGCATTAGTATACATGCACTTGATGTTCCTCTCTGTGCCTCTGGAGCCATGATTGATATATGGGGGAGCAGCAACAGGGACCAGGATGGATATATGGGGGGAGTAGCACAAAGGGCCAGGATGGATATATGGGGGGCGCAGAACATGGAGTCATGCTTGATATATGGGGGGAGCAGCACAAGGGGCCAGGATGGATATATGGAGGGAGCAGCACATGAAGCCATGATTGATATATGGGGGGAGCAGCACAAGGGATCAGGATGGATATATGGGGGGAGCAGCACATTGAGCCATGATTGATATGATGGATATATGGGGGGTGCAGAACATGGAGTCATTATTGATATATGGGGGAGCAGCACAAGGGACCAGGATGGATATATGGGGGGTGCAGAACATGGAGCCATGATTAATATATGTGAGCCAGGACAAGGGACCATGATGGATATATGGGGGGCAGGATAGATATATGGGGGAGTAGGACAAGGACATATGGAGTCTTGTATTTATAGCTGGGGCACAGGCTGCAGATATTGGGGCCATGTTAGACAAAGGACATGAGCCAGCCCCCAGCATGTGACATGTACAGTGGGGCAAAAAAGTATTTAGTCAGTCAGCAATAGTGCAAGTTCCACCACTTAAAAAGATGAGAGGCGTCTGTAATTTACATCATAGGTAGACCTCAACTATGGGAGACAAACTGAGAAAAAAAAATCCAGAAAATCACATTGTCTGTTTTTTTAACATTTTATTTGCATATTATGGTGGAAAATAAGTATTTGGTCAGAAACAAAATTTCATCTCAATACTTTGTAATATATCCTTTGTTGGCAATGACAGAGGTCAAACGTTTTCTGTAAGTCTTCACAAGGTTGCCACACACTGTTGTTGGTATGTTGGCCCATTCCTCTATGCAGATCTCCTCTAGAGCAGTGATGTTTTTGGCTTTTCGCTTGGCAACACGAACTTTCAACTCCCTCTAAAGGTTTTCTATAGGGTTGAGATCTGGAGACTGGCTAGGCCACTCCAGGACCTTGAAATGCTTCTTACGAAGCCACTCCTTCGTTGCTTTGGATCATTGTCATGTTGAAAGACCCAGCCACGTTTCATCTTCAATGCCCTTGCTGATGGAAGGAGGTTTGCACTCAAAATCTCACGATACATGGCCCCATTAATTCTTTCATGTACCCGGATCAGTCGTCTTGGCCCCTTTGCAGAGAAACAGCCCCAAAGCATGATGTTTCCACCACCATGCTTTACAGTAGGTATGGTGTTTGATGGATGCAACTCAGTATTCTTTTTCCTCCAAAACGACAAGTTGTGTTTCTACCAAACAGTTCCAGTTTGGTTTCATCAGACCATAGGACATTCTCCCAAAACTCCTCTGGATCATCCAAATGCTCTCTAGCAAACTTCAGACGGGCCCAGACATGTACTGGCTTAAGCAGTGGGACACGTCTGGCACTGCAGGATCTGAGTCCATGGTGGCGTAGTGTGTTACTTATGGTAGGCCTTGTTACATTGGTCCCAGCTCTCTGCAGTTCATTCACTAGGTCCCCCCGCGTGGTTCTGGGATTTTTGCTCACCGTTCTTGTGATCATTCTGACCCCACGGGGTGGGATTTTGCGTGGAGCCCCAGATCGAGGAAGATTATCAGTGGTCTTGTATGTCTTCCATTTTCTAATTATTGCTCCTACTGTTGATTTCTTCACTCCAAGCTGGTTGGCTATTGCAGATTCAGTCTTCCCAGCCTGGTGCAGGGCTACAATTTTGCTTCTGGTGTCCTTTGACAGCTCTTTGGTCTTCACCATAGTGGAGTTTGGAGTCAGACTGTTTGAGGGTGTGCACAGGTGTCTTTTTATACTGATAACAAGTTTAAACAGGTGCCATTACTACAGGTAATGAGTGGAGGAAAGATGAGACTCTTAAAGAAAAAGTTACAGGTCTGTGAGAGCCAGAAATCTTGATTGTTTGTTTCTGACCAAATACTTATTTTCCACCATAATATGCAAATAAAATGTTAAAAAAACAGACAATGTGATTTTCTGGATTTTTTTTTCTCAGTTTGGCTCCCATAGTTGAGGTCTACCTATGATGTAAATTACAGACACCTCTCATCTTTTTAAGTGGTGGAACTTGCACTATTGCTGACTGACTAAATACTTTTTTGCCCCACTGTATATACAGTACATCAGCCCAGCCATCCGCCAACCCCTGTATATACATCAGCCCAGCCAACCCCTGTAAATACATACATCAGCCCAGTCACAGCCAGCCCCAGCACCTGTATATACATCAGTCCAGCCAGCCCGCAGCTCCTGTATATACATCAGCCCAGCCAGCCCCTGCATATACATACATCAGCCCAGCCACAGCCAGTCCCAGCACGTGACCAGTATATACATCAGCCCAGCCAGCCCCCATACACTGTATATACATCACCCAGCCTCAGTCAGCCTCCAGCCCCTGTGTATACATCAGCCCAGCCAGCCCCCAGCCCCTGTATATACATCAGCCCAGCCTCAGTCAGCTCCCAGCCTCTGTATATACATTAGCCCAGCCACAGCCAGCCCCTGTATATACATCAGCCCAGCCAGCCCCTGTATATACATACATCAGCCCAGACACAGCCTGCCTCCAGCACGTGACCTGTAAATATACATCAGCCCAGGCAGCCCCCAGCCCCTGTATGTACATCAGCTCAGCCCCAGTCCCCAGCTCAGCACTTGTAGCGATTGCTTCAGGAGTGTGCGGGTACTAGGAGCTCCTACGGATGCCTGAGACCTGATCTTGATACATTCAGCGGTGGCACGCTGCAGTCAGGGTCGGGAGATGGGGAGAGCAGAGTGAGTCGCCCGCCAGGGCAGTGGGGTACCCGGTACCGGGTCCCAGTGTCCACATGGGGATGTCACGGTGGTGACCCTGTCTGTGGCCCTGGGTGCCCATGTAAAAGGGGAAATTGAATAAAGTTTATGTTCGTGACGCCACCTGTGGTATTCAGTCAGTGGGGGCCGACGCTCCTTTAAGGGGTCCTTTGGGGTGATGTTATGGCAGCTAGATGGTATAACTTCCCGCAGGTAAAGTATATCCCCAGGGCTTCCGGTATGTAGATGGAAGATGACAGTGAATGGTGCAGTAAAGAACGAGGACACAGGTTTGCCGTCTCTTTACCTGGTTTACTGAAGACTTTAGGCAGCCACAGTCCAGGGCACCAGATCCCAGGGCAGGCAGGATTCGTCCGGCTTGGAAGCGAATCCAGAGTCCCCTTTGCCAGGTGGAGTTTAAAGCCTTCCTTTAGCGCGGTGGAGTTGTAGTCCCTTACTGCCTGTGGCTTCAGATAAGGTCCTCACAGTTCTCTCTGTCTCCAATATATAATAGGACAATACCTGTATGACAGGTAACTCGAGCCTTTTTACAGGGACTCTATCACGCCCCGGGCTCTATGTGTTATTGTGTCTTCAGGTGTGTGCAGCGGATAAGTAACTTGCAGTTCAGCTGTCCTGCCGGTCTCTGATGTAAGTCGTAGAGTCCCTTACAACCTCAGTATCTCAGCTACCGCACACTCACTGATTGATATTCTGTCCTTCTGTATGTTTCTTTCTCCTGGGGCTGTAGTACTTCAGACTACAGGGCCCTCTCAGACCTTCTGACACTCTATGTTGGTCTGCTCTCTTCTCTGTCTGTAACTTTCTGAACCCTTTTCCTCCAGATCAGAATGTATTTATAGAGGAGTTCACCCTAAACTAGGCTTAGAGCTCCCCCTTCTGGCCTGGAGTGTGAACATGTTGTATGCATTGTGATTACCTGATAAAAGATATCCTTCATTGCTTCCAAACGTAACATCACTCTCCCCATGAGGAAAGCAATGTCACTGTGACAACCAGGACCCTGGGGCGTCACACAGGTCCATACTTGGGTACTGCCCTTGTCAGAGCGGGAGTACTACAAGGGCACAACAGGGAGAAACAGAAAGACTGTTCTATCTTTACCCATTAATCCCCCTTTCTCTCCTTCCGCTCTGGCTTTTTTATTCAAATAAATAGGTCTTGAAGAACATGAACAAAAACCTATACTTGTGAGATTGAACCATTTTTTACTTGAGCACTGCTAATCATAAGCACTTACACTGAGGAATTGTTGATTGTATGTTTGTCCTAGGTTTAACATATCTAATAAATATTACGTTTTAGTGCATGTTTTTCCTGGCTATGCTTTAAATCATATATACAGCTGTCTCAGCATCCTCAATGTGATATAGATACAGCAGTCTCAGCATCTCCTGTACTATGTGATGTATATACAGTAGTCCCAGCATCTCCTATGTGATGTATATGATATACAAAACTTATTATGACAAAAAGTTGACTGCTCTTCTGGTCGTCATAACCCTGGAAAAGCAGCTGTGAGAAGCAACATGATCAGAATCACCTAACATCACAGCTGCACCAAAGAGAAGCATCTTGAGCCGTCACATTAAGGGTGAGTTACCGTAATAATTGACTAAATATACCAGGGTGATTTTCAAGGTGATCATTTTTGTATGGCCCCAGAATGATGGTAGAAATTCCAGGCCCCCGGCTGGAAAAAGGTTCCCCCCCTGCCCTAGGGTAATGATATCCCTCAATCTGGCCCCCTTGTGTCTCATTCCTGGCTCCATCCACATGTTCTCCCATCCAGCCCTCATTAGTATTCATTCTCCCCATGTGATGTCCCATTCTGCCCCTTATGATCTCCTCATCCTGTCCCATATGTCTCCATCCTGCCCCATCTGTCCAATGATCCTGCACCATGTGTCTTCATCCTGCCCCATCTGTCTCCATGCTGCCGCATGATCCTGCCCCATCTGTTTGTCTCTATCCTGCCCCATGATCCTGCACCATGTGTCTCCATCCTGCTCCATCTATGTCCATCTGTCCCATCTATCTCCATACATGTCTCCATATCTTTCTTTATCCTGCCCATGATGCTGCACCACATGATGCATCCTGCACCATATCTCCATCCTGCCTCATGATACTGCATCATGTGTCTCCATCCTGCCCCATGTTCCTGTCCCATCTGTCTCCATCCCTCCATATATGTCTCCATCCTGCCCCATGATCCTGCTCCATCTGTCTCCATCCCGCCTCATGATCCTGCCCTATATGTCTCTATCCTGCCCCATCTGTCACCATCCTGCCCCATCTGTCTCCATCCTTCCTCATCTTTCTCCATGCTGTCCCATGATCCTGTCCCATCTGTCTCCATCCTGACCCATGTCTATACCCTGCCCTTGAATCTGCACCATTTATCTCTATCCTGCCCCATGTCTCCATCCTGCACCATGTGTCTCCATCGTGCCCCATCTGTCTGCATCCTGCCCCATGATCCTGAACCACGTGTTTCCATCCTGCACCATGTCACATGGTGCAGGATCTTCAGGCAGGAAGGAGACAGATGGGGCACTGTGGGCCCCCTCTGCTCATCGGGCTCCATGCGCCAGTCAAGGCAGTAATGCCCTGATGGCGACCCTGCCTAAACCTAAAATTTATTGAACATGCCTCTCCTAGGTGACAACAATTCTATTCTTAATTGTAAATTACACAACAGAAACTCCCTTGAGCAATCCAACTAGATATTAAGATATCATGACCTCACAAAATGCAGTGAAGTAGAAGCCAATACAAGGTTTTGGTAAACGAGGACATATTGCTAGAACCCAATTCCTGGGACCAGCACCAATCCTTAGCAAAAATGGGACACTGGTCCTTCATATCATTTACCTGCATAGTATTGCGCCTATCATCTGTGCAGGGAATTACAACACATCTCCATGTGCTTAAATAGTGTCAAAGGGGAGCAAAAACGATACTTACAGAAACAATCAGCATGGCACCATATAGGAAAATGAATGATAGAGAATATAATCATCAATCATGGCAGATAGCCAGCTGAATAAAAAGGACTATTCGCTATGGACTAATCGCTAAACAGAACACTGAAAAAAACACATGGCAAAAAAGCCAAGAAAAATGACCAAAATAGTCCAGTATGCGTATAAAAGTGAAAATACTTTACTAATACATAGTAATAAGGACAAAAAAGCCATCAGGCCAAGAGATGGCATGCAATACATGAAACCAAAATGACAACGGTAAAAACGGCAGGTGTGCACACATGCCAGAACCACACAGCACAAAATATTAATGCAAATAAGTCTCCCCGTCACAATATGGCGGTATAAGAGAGGATGCCCAAAGGGGTATATTCACACAACTAGCAAAGTAAATAATGCTCTGAAAATCAGAGCAACATGATATATCAGCAATAAAGATAAACAACATGCATGTTGGAAACTAATACCTTACTTGTGAACGGCACCAATGTGGGGATTCCTGGGATGTGTGCACACACCCCAACGCACAGGGGGCATATTGTGACGGTTGAGACTTATTTGCATTAATATTTTGTGCTGTGTGGTTCTGGCATGTGTGCACACCTGCCGTTTTTACCGTTGTCATTTTGGTTTCATGTATTGCATGCCATCTCTTGGCCTGATGGCTTTTTTGTCCTTATTACTATGTATTAATAAAGTATTTTCACTTTTATACGCATACTGGACTGTTTTGGTCGTTTTTCTTGGCTTTTTTGCCATGTGTTTTTTTCAGTGTCAAAGGGGAGTAGCATGTATACTGTGTGCATAATTATTAGGCAAGTTGTATTTTGATCACATGATACTTTTTATACATGTTGTCCTACTCCGAGCTGTTCAGGCTTGAGAGCCAACTACCAATTAAGTAAATCAGATGATGAGCATCTCTGTAATGAGGAGGGTTGTTGTCTAATTACCGTATATACTCGAGTATAAGCTGACCCGAGTATAAGCCGACCCCCCTAATTTTGCCACAAAAAACTGGGAAAACTTATTGACTCGAGTATAAGCCTAGGGTGGAAATGCAGCATTTACCGGTGAATTTCAAAAATAAAAATAGATCATTATTTCCCCATAGCTGTGCCATATAGTGCTCTGCACCGTTCATATTTCCCCATAGGTGTGAACCATATAGTGCTCTGCACCGTTCATTGTGCCCCCTAGCTGTGCCATATACGGTGCTCTGCACCGTTCATTGTGCCCCATAGATGTGCCATATACGGTGCTCTGCACCGTTCACTGTGCCCCATAGCTGTGCCATATACGGTGCTCTGCACCGTTCACTGTGCCCCATAGCTGTGCTGTGCCATATACGGTGCTCTGCACCGTTCACTGTGCCCCATACATAGCTGTGCTGTGCCATATACGGTGCTCTGCACCGTTCACTGTGCCCCATAGCTGTGCTGTGCCATATACGGTGCTCTGCACCGTTCACTGTGCCCCATAGCTGTGCTGTGCCATATACGGTGCTCTGCACCGTTCACTGTGCCCCATAGCTGTGCTGTGCCATATACGGTGCTCTGCACCGTTCACTGTGCCCCATAGCTGTGCTGTGCCATATACGGTGCTCTGCACCGTTCACTGTGCCCCATAGCTGTGCTGTGCCATATACGGTGCTCTGCACCGTTCACTGTGCCCCATAGCTGTGCTGTGCCATATACGGTGCTCTGCACCGTTCACTGTGCCCCCTAGCTGTGCTGTGCCATATACGGTGCTCTGCACCGTTCACTGTGCCCCATAGCTGTGCTGTGCCATATACGGTGCTCTGCACCGTTCACTGTGCCCCATAGCTGTGCTGTGCCATATACGGTGCTCTGCACCGTTCACTGTGCCCCATAGCTGTGCTGTGCCATATACGGTGCTCTGCACCGTTCACTGTGCCCCATAGCTGTGCTGTGCCATATACGGTGCTCTGCACCGTTCACTGTGCCCCATAGCTGTGCTGTGCCATATACGGTGCTCTGCATCGTTCACTGTACCCCATAGCTGTGCTGTGCCATATACGGTGCTCTGCACCGTTCACTGTGCCCCATAGCTGTGCTGTGCCATATACAGTGCTCTGCATCGTTCACTGTGCCCCCTAGCTGTGCCTTATACGGTGCTCTGCACCGTTCACTGTGCCCCATAGATGTTCCACATAAATTTGTGCCGCCGCTGCCGCAATAAAGAAAAAAAAACACATACTCACCTCCCTTGATTGCAGCTCCCGGCGTCTCGTTCCGGCGCCTCCATCTTCCCGGCGTCTCTGCTCTGACTGATCAGGCAGAGGGCGCCGCGCACACTATATGCGTCATCGCGCCCTCTGACCTGAACAGTCAGAGAGCAGAGACGCCGGGAAGATGGAGGCGCCGGCCGGGAAGATGGATCGGCGCCCGGCGGCTGGAACGAGGACAGGTGAATATGCTATACTCACCTAGTCCCAGCGATCCTCGCGCTGTCCCCTCCTGTCTTCGGTGCCGCAGCTTCTTTCTCTATCAGCGGTCACCGGCACCGCTGATTAGAGAAATGAATAAGCGGCTCCGCCCCTATGGGAGGTGGAGCCGCTTATTCATTTCTGTAATGAGCGGTCCCACGTGACTGCTGAAGAGGGGAAGACACTGCAGCACAGAAGCCCGTGGGACGGCAGGGACAGCGCGAGGATCGCTGGGACTAGGTAAGTATACCTCAGCGCCCTCACCCCCTCACCCGCCGACCCCACCACTACCGTGACTCGAGTATAAGCCGAGGGGGGCACTTTCAGCCCAAAAATTTGGGCTGAAAATCTCGGCTTATACTCGAGTATATACGGTACATCAAAATCCTATATAAGGTGTGCTTAATTATTAGGCAACTTCCTTTCCTTTGGCAAAATGGGTCAGAAGAGAAATTTGACGGGCTCTGAAAAGTCCAAAATTGTGAGATGTCTTGCAGAGGGATGCAGCAGTCTTGAAATTGCCAAACTTTTGAAATGTGATCACCGAACAATCAAGCAAAAAAGGCACAAAATAACTGCCCATGAATTGAGGAAAATCAAGCGTGAAGCTGCCAAGATGCCATTTGCCACCAGTTTTGCCATATTTCAGAGCTGCAACGTTACTGGAGTAACAAGAAGCACAAGGTGTGCGATACTCAGGGACATGGCCAAGGTAAGGAAGGCTGAAAAACCACCACCTTTGAACAAGACACATAAGATAAAACGTCAAGACTGGGCCAAGAAATATCTTAAGACTGACTTTTCAAAGGTTTTGTGGACTGATGAAATGAGATGACTCTTCATGGGCCAGATGGATGGGCCAGAGGCTGGATCAGTAAAGGGCAGAGAGCTCCACTCTGACTCAGACGGTGGAGGTGGGGTACTGGTATGGGCTGGTATCATCAAAGATGAACTTGTGGGACCTTTTCGGGTTGAGGATGGAGTGAAGCTCAACTCCCAGACCTACTGCCAGTTTCTGGAAGACTTCTTCAAGCAGTGGTACAGGAAAAAGTCGATATTGTTCAAGAAAAACATGATTTTCATGCAGGACAATTCTCCATCACATGCCTCTAACTACTCCACAGCGTAGCTGGCCAGTAAAGGTCTCAAAGAAGAAAAAATAATGACATGGCCCCCTTGTTCACCTGATCTAAACCCCATAGAGAACCTGTGGTCCCTCATAAAATGTGAGATCAGCAGGGAGGGAAAACAGTCCACCTCTCGGAACTGTGTCTGGGAGGCTGTGGTAGCTGCTGCATGCAATGTTGATCGTAAACAGATAAAGCAACTGACAGAATTTATGGATGGAGGCTGCTGAGTGTTATCATAAAGAAAGGTGGCTATATTGGTCACTCATTTTTGGGGGTTTGTTTTTGCATGTCAGAAATGTTTATTTCTAAATTTTGTGCAGTTATATTGGTTTACCTGGTGAAAATAAACAAGTGAGATGGGAATATATTTGGTTTTTATTAAATTGCCTAATAGTTCTGCACAGTAATAGTTACATGCACAAACAGATATCCTCCTAAGATAGCCAAATCTAAAAAAAACTCCACTACAACTTCCAAAAATATTAAGATTTCATATTTATGAGTCTTTTGGGTTGAATGAGAACATAGTTGTTGATCAATAATAAAAATAATCCTCTAAAATACAACTTGCCTAATAATTCTGCACACAGTGTAGTAAAATTCACTATAGTGCAATAATACCGTCATGTCCCTTTAAACTATCAGTGACTTCTGTCACCATGCCAATAAACAACCAGTAGGATTGTTAGATTTGAATTTGAAAAAAACACAAACGTCAGTTATGCTCAGTCTGTTCTATCTCTGCAGAGAGTGAAGACAGACACCTGCGGCCACCGCGACATTTCAGGTATAAACCTGTAATATTATATAAGTGGCGGCTGATTATCTCATCACATATTCACACAGAATAACCCGAGATGTTCTGTTACTAATTGTTCTTATTTACCCCAATACTTCACATAGAGGCATGTACCTGATGAGGAGCCGGCGGCTGATACTCCGCTGTCACCACTTGTCACATCTTATTGGATGGGTCCAATATTTAACATCAGCTCCGTCCTCCATAGAGAACGGACCGAAGTTGATTATTCCGAATATTCCTCCATATACAGCACATAATAATGGGGGAGGGCAGATATTGGATATAGAATTGTCATATCCTGCACATTGCCCAATGTTGCCTTTGCCCCGGCAATGCCCCCTAAATACACAGACGGTGTTTCCCAAAGTTTCCAGTAACAGTACACCCTGGTCAATGAGCCCAAAACCTATTCTGACTGTTCTGCTATTTTACAGGATTTTGATAGATTTCGACACGAGTGAAGCCCACAGCGAGACCATGTGGACCGGACCTTCATCCAGCGTTGGATCAGGTGAGATTCCTCACACTGTTAGACGAACATTCTCTGTGCTGTGGTCAGACGGCTCCTAGCACTTAGCAGGATGGTTAGCAATATGGCGGTCAGTAGTGCCGCCCTGTCACATCCTCTCTGTATGGTTATGGGTGATCCTTATATTTGGTTCTTTTCTCTGCAGTTGATATCACACCGGAGGAGGCATTCAGAAGACTGGCCTTCTGTATGAAGTTTCTGCCGTCACCCCTCTACAAGATGGAGGTTAGTGAGAAGATTATACTGATGAATTTAAATTTACAAGGGTGTATAGGAATGTATTATTACATGAGTAACTTAATCTGCTGTCGTCTTAGCGCCTCATGCCGACCAGCCCAGAAGCCCAGAAGAAATATACACCAAGGCATGAATATGAAGAGCAGCCTGCACCATCCATGAAGACCAGGATCACAGAACAAGAAGCAAGGGCAATGCGGGCTAAAGTACTGTGTATGGACCTGGATGAAGAGCAGAGAACCCAAAAAGAAGAAAGGAAGAAAAAAGAGGTCAAAATCACAATTAAGATCGGCGCCAGGAGAGAGACCACAACAGAGGCCAGAAGAAGCAGCAGGACAGAGGCCAGAAGAAGCAGCAGGACAGAGGCCAGAAGAAGCAGCAGGACAGAGGCCAGAAGAAGCAGCAGGACCACGCAGTGCCACATCCTCCAATATATCAACCAGTATTTGAGAGGAAAGAAGAACATCGTCTGGACAATCCTGCTAGGACCTCTCAGCCGATAACATCATATACGGCAAATACTGGGAGGTAAGTATAAAAAAAGAATAGCAATAAGAGTGGTATAATAATATTAGAGCAGCAGTATATTAATATTAGTAGGAAAAACCGTAATAGTAGCTATCATAGTAGTAACAAAAAGTAGTAATTATAGTAAAAAACAGTAGGAATAAAAATGTAAAGTAATAATATTAGTAGTTATAACAGCAGGTTTGATGCAGCAGTAAATAACATAGGGACCTTATTATTGGTAGGGGCGTAGCATTAATAATAATTAATAATATAAACAATTAGTTACAGTAGTATAAATACGATATAGAGAAGTAGTTGTCATAACAAGGTAGTCAGCTAGTATTAACCACTATTCTATTAATATAACACAATATACACATTTTATTAGAATTAGGCGGCTTGATCCAGGGTTCTAGGACTGATCGCCTTTTCCCGGGGTCAAGAAGGAATTTTTCCCTTCAGACACAGATTGGCTGAAAGTGTCCAAGGGTTTTTGCCTTCTTCTGGATCAAAAGCATATACATAGTATAGTAGTAATATTTATAGTAGAAAACGTACAATAGTCTTTTTATAACAATAGCAAAAAAACAATTAAAGCTGCAATGGTAGAATATTTATAATAAGGAGGAAAAAGTACAAAAAGCATTAAATAATTATAATAGTTATTAAATTAGTATTCTAATAATAAAATATAGTAATTTTAGTTTCAATATTAGAATTTACATTACTTAAAATAGAAACAATAATAAATAAACAACGGATAAAGTGGGATAATAACAACAATAATAATAATAATAATAATAATAATAATAATAAAAATAATAATAATAATAAAAAGCATAATGCTAATAATTACCATAGTATGAGTAGTAGGGTTTGATCCAGGGTTCTAGGACTGATCGCCTTTTTCCGGGGTCAAGAAGGAATTTTTCCCTTCAGACACAGATTGGCTAAATGTGTCCAAGGGTTTTTGCCTTCTTCTGGATCAAAAGCATATACATAGTATAGTAGTAATATTTATAGTAGAAAATGTACAATAGTCTTTTAATATTAATAGCAAAAAAATAATTAAAGCTGCAATGGTAGAATATTTATAATAAGGAAGAAAAACGGCAAAAAGCATAAAATAATTATAATAGTTATTAAATTAGTAGTTTAATAATACGCATATAGTAATGATTTTAGTTTTAATATTAGAATAAACATTACTTAGAATAGAAACAGTAATAATAATAAATAAATAACAATAGATAATGTGGGAGGATAATAATAACCGTAGTATTAGTAGCAGAGTTTGATCCAGGGTTCTAGGACTGATCGCCTTTTCCCGGGGTCAAGAAGGAATTTTTTCCCTGAGTCACTAATTGGCTGAGTGTGTCCAGGGTTTTTTGCCTTCTTCTGGATCAACAACATTAGACATAGGGGCTTTATTAATACCGGTTAGTGTAGTGTTAGTGTAGAGTCCCATCTGAAGAGGTCGCCTTGTCGTTGGCAGATGGGCTCGCACAGTTTGATCAAAATGTGCGCTAAGAACCTCACATTTCTAGGAGCTGTGTAATAAATATGGCCGTTTACATACTTGCGGTTGCAGAATTTTGTTGCCTCTTTTCTTTCTGCTTTTGCATTGCGTTTACCGCAGCTGCTCCTGCACATTTATTTCAGTTTGTTTGTGTTAGTTTTCTTTCTGGATTAACACCTTTAGACATTATGACCTTACAACTAGTTAGTAATAATTTAAGTACAGATGTAGGGTAGGATAAAATCACTAAAAGGAGTCATCACCAAGCTACGACTTGCCTACTTTGGGCACATAATAATAATAATAATCATAATAATAATCTTTATTTATATAGCGCCAACATATTCCGCAGCGCTTTACAGTTTAACAGCTTCAAACACAACAGTCATAAGTAACAATGTTAACAATACAATAATTAAAGCGACACAAGACGACCCTGCTCGTGAGAGCTTACAATCTACAATGAGGTGGGGGAGATACAAGTACAGGTGTGTATTTACAATGATGTATTTACAATGATGGTCCAGCTAACTTCAGGGAGTGGGGGATAGATGGATGTTGTGAATGGGCTGCACATCATACGAAGCGAGCAATCACTGGAGAAGGACATCATGATTGGAAAAATAGAAGGAACAAGGAGAAGAAGAACCCAATGGTTTGATACAATCAAGATAATGGCGGAAAAGACCCTTGTGGACCTATCTAGGCTTGCACAAGATCGATCGTCCTACCGATAGTTCATCCATCAAGTCGCCATTGCTCCAGACTGAGCTGAAGGCCATGAATTAATAATTAAATAGTGATATACTGTAGCTATAAATTCAATACTAGAGGTGCCAATGTTATGGTGGTACAGCTGTATCATATAAGAGGGGTGACATATCTGCAGTTATTTGACCGTACAATAAAAGGGAGGAGGTGATGTCACCACTGTAGTGATACAGCTAATAAATGGGAAGAGATGATGACAAAACCCCCAAACATAAAACTGACAGTGTCCAAATAGTCACAAACGCTCCCTCCTCACATCACATACAAACACATTGCTCTTGTCAGCCAACGAAAGACCCTACCACCTAGGAGAAGTAGCTTTCCTATCAGTCACTGTCTGAACATTAAGCTTTGTGATGACCAGAGATACCGTATATACTCGAGTATAAGCCGAGATTTTCAGCCCACTTTTTTGGGCTGAGAGTGCCCCTCTCGGCTTATACTCGAGTCAAGGTGGGTGGCAGGGTCGGCGGGTGAGGGGGAGAGGGCGCTGAGGCATACTTACCTGCTTCCAGCGATCCTGACGCTCCCCGCCTGTCCCACGGTCTTCGGTGCTGCAGCTCTTCCCCTGTACAGCGGTCACGTGGGACCACTCATTAGAAAAATGAATAAGCGGCTCCACCTCCCATAGGGGTGGAGCCGCCTATTCATTTCTCTAATCAGCGGTGCCGGTGACCGCTGATAGAGGCAGAAGCTGCGGCACCGAAGACAGCTGTCCGGGACGCCGGGACCAGGTAAGTATCGCATATTCACCTGTCCACGTTCCAGCCGCCGGGCGCCGCTCCATCTTCCTGGCATCTCTCCGCTCTGACTGTGCAGGTCAGAGGGCGCGATGACGCATATAGTGTGCGCGGCGCCCTCTGCCTGATCAGTCAGAGCGGAGAGACGCCAGGACCGGACGCTGGGAGCTGCAAGCAAGAGAGGTGAGTATGGCTTTTTTTTTTTTTATTGCAGCAGCAACGGCAGTAATGGCAGAGATATATGTGGAGCCTATATGGGGCAATATGAACAGTGCAGAGCACTATATGGGGCACAGCTATGGGGAAATATGAACGGTGCAGAGCACTATATGGCAGAGCTATGGGGCAATATGAATAGTGCAGAGCACTATATGGCAGAGCTATGGGGCAATATGAATGGTGCAGAGCACTTTATGGCAGAGCTATGGGGCAATATGAACGGTGCAGAGCACTATGTGGCACACCTATGGGGAAATTTGAATGGTGCAGAGCACTATATGGCACAGCTATGGGGAAATATGAACGGTGCAGAGCACTATATGGCACAGCTTTGGGGCAATAATGAATGGCGCAGAGCACTATATGGCAGCTATGGGGAAATAATGAACAGTGCAGAGCACTATATGGCACAGCCCTAATGAACGGTGCAGAGCACTATATGGCACAGCTATGGGGCAATAATGAACATGCAGAGCACTATATGGCACAGCTATGGGGCAAGAATGATCTATTTTTATTTTTGAAATTCACCGGTAAATGCTGCATTTCCACCCTAGGCTTATACTCAAGTCAATAAGTTTTCCCAGTTTTTTGTGGCAAAATTAGGGGGGTCGGCTTATAGTCGGGTCGGCTTATACTCGAGTATATACGGTAAGTTCCTGGTCAAAAACTGACTTGGGGCAAATCTGGGGACATTCCCAGTATGGAGCATTGCCAGTAAGACGCCATATTCAGCTGGTTTCTTTAAGGAAAACCAGTGCTTCCCTCAAGCTAGCAATGTTAGATGTCTTAGAAAAGCAGTTTGTGTAGATCAGAAATTGCTGAGCTTATTAAAGGCTAAATAGAAATCTGCAATACAGCATAAAATAGTGTCGTAATAAAAGTCCAAAGGTGAGACTTCTGGACAAAAAGACTCCGGAATGAGCTGAAACATTGCAGTGATAGATACAAGTGATACAGTTTCTCACTATCTTGAACGTAACCCCATCACGTGTTGGCGATTTTCTGTTTTTTTCATTTTCGTTTTTTCTTCCCCTTCTTTCAAGAGCCATAGCTTTTTTTAGTTTTTCCATCCATATAGCCATATGAGGTTTATTTTCTGCTAGACGAGTTATACTGTTGAATAATACCATTCATTCTACCGCGTAGTGTACTGGAAAATGGGAAGGAAAAATCCAAGTGCTGTGAAATTGCAAAAGAAGTCCGATTACACAATTTATTTTTACATTTTTTTTATTTACCATGTTCACTATATAGCAAAACTGACCTAGCAATATGATTGTCCAGGTCAGTGCAATAACACAGATATTAAACACAAATATATATTTTTTAAGTGGTAAAAAATCTGGAAATTTATAAGAAAAAAAATTTCCATTGGTCAACTATTTCAAAGATCAAGCCTTGAAGATCTCCAACGACTAAGGAAGCACACCTGCAGTTGCAGAGGAAGAGCGGGTGAAAGCAGGGCTGTCGAATCCGGCTCTCACAAACGGTGTCGGGAAGGTTCGGGATTAGGGCAACAGGTTGGGAGGGTCCGGATGTTGTGAGCAATGATGGAGGCTATCACCACCTCTGATAGCATGCTACGAAAGAAAAACAAAAAACGGATCAGTACCTCTGAACAGAATAAAGTGTGAACAGGTGTAAGCGGCTATGACTTCATACTGTGCAAACAATAGAATACAGCAGCCTCTGTAAGCGGTAAGATAGGCGCACCTTTCTTTTGCTGGGACCTTAAACCCAGGGCTGCCACTAGGAATTTCCGGGCCCCATACTGGCAACAGTTTCCGGGCCCCCTTGAGACTCCACCCAGTCTCCAACCCAGCCCCGCCTCCACCCCTTGAACTGTTGACAGTCCCATCACCTTCTCTTGGTCTCTTGGAAAAACTGCATTTCTGCACCATCACCAGATCACATACATAGCCAGCAGCTTTGTTTTGGCCAAAAGATTTTTTACTCCGCCACCACGACAAGGTAGAATCTTTTGACTGAACTCTACTCTACTCTATCCTGTTAATCATTTGCTAAAATATCCAATACAATTTAGGTATATTTTTATTTATTCTTCAATGTTTAAAATGACCAATAATATCACATACATAGGACAAATACCACCGCACCATGACCAGACATCTTTCCACCACATAGTGACCTATAATACCACATACAAGTAACAAATACCACCACACCATGATGAGATCACATATTACCACCAGAGTGGCAGAATAATACTACATACAAGGGGCAAATACCACCGCACCATGACCAGACACCATATTACCACCCATGGTCGGTCTGGACTGGACTGGCGGGGAGTTGGGGAAATCCCCGGTGGGCCCTTGCCATGCATTAGAAAGATGGTGATGGGAAGGAGAGGGGAAAAAAAGTCTGTGGTTTTTAGGGGCGCGGGCCCTTTAAATGTGCAGGCATAGTCTGTGAAGGGGCGAGCGCGCGCACATGCACGCAGAGTTCATTACTTGAACCGCTGCGGCACACGTCCTGATCAACACTGACTAGTGTGCACCTGTTGTCACCGGTGTAATAGGAGCGCACCTGACCTGCAGAGGTAGAGAATGCTGCCAGGCGCTGGGAGCGCAGGCGGGTAAGAGGAAACTTTTTTTTCTTCTTCATCTGTCCATGCGGCCAGGACAAGAGACCAGGGCAGATATATGGGTGGGGGGAGAGCAACACAAGGGACCAGTATGGATATATTGGGAGAGGGGAGAGAGAGCAGCACAAGGGACTAGTATGGATATATGGGGGAACAACAGAAGAGACCAGTATGGATATATGAGGGAACAACACAAGGGACCAGTATGGATATATGGGGGAACAACACAGAGGACCAGTATGGATATATGAGGGAACAACACAAGGGACCAGTATGGATATATGGGGGAACAACACAGAGGACCAGTATGGATATATGGGGGAACAACACAAGGGACCAGTATGGATATATGGGGGAAGAACACAAGGGACCAGTATGGATATATGGGGGGAGAGCAACACAAGGGACCAGTATGGATATATGAGGGGGGAGAGAAGGAACAAAACAAGGGGATATATGGAGAGGGGGACAGCAACACAAGGGACCAGTATGGATATATGGAGGAGCAGCACAAGGGACCAGTATGGATATATGAGGGGGGAGAGAAAGAACAAAACAAGGGGCTAGTATGGATATATGGAGAGGGGGACAGCAACACAAGGGACCAGTATGGATATATGGGGGAGCAGCACAAGGGACCAGTATGGATATATGAGGAGGGAGAGAGAGAACAACACAAGGGACCAGTATGGATATATGGGGGAGAGAGAGCAACACAAGGGACCAGTATGGAAATATGGGGGCAGGGGGAGAGCAACACAAGGGACCAGGCTGGATATATGGAGGGGGGGGGAATCAACACAAGGGAACAGGATGGCTATATGGGGGGAAAGAAGCACATGGAGCCATGATTGATATATGGGGGGAGCAGCACAAGGGATCAGGATGGATATATGGGGGGGAGCAGCACATGGAGCCATGATTGATATATGGGGGAGCAGCAACAGGGACCAGGATGGATATATGGGGGTGCAGAACATGGAGTCATGATTGATATATGGGGGAGCAGCAAAAGGGACCAGGATGGATATATGGAGGGTGCAGAACATGGAGCCATGATTGATATATGGGGGAGCAGCAACAGGGACCAGGATGGATATATGGGGGGTGCAGAACATGGAGTCATGATTGATATATGGGGGGAGCAGCAACAGGGGCCAGGATGGATATATGGGGGGTGCAGAACATGGAGCCATGATTGATATATGAGGAGCAGCACAAGGGACCAGGATGGATATATGGGGGGTGCAGAACATGGAGCCATGATTGATATATGGGGGGAGCAGCAACAGGGACCAGGATGGATATATGGGGGGTGGAGAACATGGAGTCATGATTGACATATGAGGGAGCAGCACAAGGGACCAGGATGGATATATGGGGGGTGCAGAACATGGAGTCATGATTGATATATGGGGGAGCAGCAAAAGGGACCAGGATGGATATATGGGGGGTGCAGAACATGGAGCCATGATTGATATATGGGGGAGCAGCAACAGGGACCAGGATGGATATATGGGGGGTGCAGAACATGGAGCCATGATTGATATATGGTGGGAGCAGCAACAGGGACCAGGATGGATATATGGGGTCTGCAGAACATGGAGTCATGATTGATATATAGGGAGCAGCACAAGGGACCAGGATGGATATATGGGGGGTGCAGAACATGGAGCCATGATTGATATATGGGGGGAGCAGCAGCAGGGACCAGGATGGATATATGGGGGGTGCAGAACATGGAGTCATGATTGATATATGGGGGAGCAGCAGCAGGGACCAGGATGGATATATGGGGGGTGCAGAACATGGAGTCATGATTGATATATGGGGAGCAGCACAAGGGGTCAGGATGGATATATGGGGGTGCAGAACATGGAGCCATGATTGATACATGGGGGGAGCAGCACATGAGGCCATGATTAATATATGTGAGCAAGGACAAGGGACCATGTTGGATATATGGGGGGCAGGATAGATATATGGGGGAGCACGACAAGGGACATATGGAGTCTTGTATTTATAGCTGGGGCCCAGGCTGCAGATATTGGGGCCAGGTTAGACAAAGGACATGAGCCAGCCCCCAGCATGTGACATGTATATACAGTACATCAGCCCAGCCATCCCCCATCCCCTGTATATACATCAGCCCAGCCAACCCCTGTAAATACATACATCAGCCCAGTCACAGCCAGCCCCAGCACCTGTATATACATCAGTCCAGCCAGCCCGCAGCTCCTGTATATACATCAGCCCAGCCAGCCCCTGCATATACATACATCAGCCCAGCCACAGCCAGTCCCAGCACGTGACCAGTATATACATCAGCCCAGCCAGCCCTCATCCCCTGTATATACATCAGCCCAGCCTCAGTCAGCCTCCAGCCCCTGTGTATACATCAGCCCAGCCAGCCCCCAGCCCCTGTATATACATCAGCCCAGCCTCAGTCAGCCCCCAGCCCCTGTATATACATCAGCCCAGCCTCAGTCAGCCCCCAGCCCCTGTATATACAGGTCCTTCTCAAAAAATTAGCATATAGTTTTAAATTTCATTATTTACCATAATTTAATGATTACAATTAAACTTTCATATATTATAGATTCATTATCCACCAACTGAAATTTGTGAGGTCTTTTATTGTTTTAATACTGATGATTTTGGCATACAACTCCTGATAACCCAAAAAACCTGTCTCAATAAATTAGCATATCAAGAAAAGGTTCTCTAAACGACCTATTACCCTAATCTTCTGAATCAACTAATTAACTCTAAACACATGCAAAAGATACCTGAGGCTATTATAAACTCCCTGCCTGGTTCATTACTCAAAACCCCCATCATGGGTAAGACTAGCGACCTGACAGATGTCAAGAAGGCCATCATTGACACCCTCAAGCAAGAGGGTAAGACCCAGAAAGAAATTTCTCAACAAATAGGCTGTTCCCAGAGTGCTGTATCAAGGCACCTCAATGGTAAGTCTGTTGGAAGGAAACAATGTGGCAGAAAACGCTGTACAACGAGAAGAGGAGACCGGACCCTGAGGAAGATTGTGGAGAAGGACCGATTCCAGACCTTGGGGAACCTGAGGAAGCAGTGGACTGAGTCTGGTGTGGAAACATCCAGAGCCACCGTGCACAGGCGTGTGCAGGAAATGGGCTACAGGTGCCGCATTCCCCAGGTAAAGCCACTTTTGAGCTACAGAGAAGCAGCACTGGACTGTTGCTAAGTGGTCCCAAGTACTTTTTTCTGATGAAAGCAAATTTTGCATGTCATTCAGAAATCAAGGTGCCAGAGTCTGGAGGAAGACTGGGGAGAAGGAAATGGCAAAATGCCTGAAGTCCAGTGTCAAGTACCCACAGTCAGTGATGGTGTGGGGTGCCATGTCAGCTGCTGGTGTTGGTCCACTGTGTTTCATCAAGGGCAGGGTCAATGCAGCTAGCTATCAGGAGATTTTGGAGCACTTCATGCTTCCATCGGCTGAAATGCTTTATGGAGATGAAGATTTCATTTTTCAGCACGACCTGGCACCTGCTCACAGTGCCAAAACCACTGGTAAATGGTTTACTGACCATGGTATTACTGTGCTCAATTGGCCTGCCAACTCTCCTGACCTGAACCCCATAGAGAATCTGTGGGATATTGTGAAGAGAAAGTTGAGAGACGCAAGACCCAACACTCTGGATGAGCTTAAGGCCGCTATTGAAGCATCCTGGGCCTCCATAACATCTCAGCAGTGTCACAGGCTGATTGCCTCCATGCCACGCCGCATTGAAGCAGTCATTTCTGCCAAAGGATTCCCGACCAAGTATTGAGTGCATAACTGAACATTATTATTTGTTGGTTTTTTTGTTTGTTATTAAAAAACACTTTTATTTGATTGGATGGGTGAAATATGCTAATTTATTGAGACAGGTTTTTTGGGTTATCAGGAGTTGTATGCCAAAATCATCAGTATTAAAACAATAAAAGACCTGACAAATTTCAGTTGGTGGATAATGAATCTATAATATATGAAAGTTTAATTGTAATCATTACATTATGGTAAATAATGAAATTTAACACTATATGCTAATTTTTTGAGAAGGACCTGTACATCAGCCCAGACACAGCCAGCCCCTGTATATACATACATCAGCCCAGACACAGCCTGCCTCCCGCACGTGACCTGTAAATATACATCAGCCCAGGCAGCCCCCAGCCCCTGTATATACATCAGCTCAGCCCCAGGCCCCAGCTCAGCACCTGTAGCGATTGCCTCAGGAGTATGCGGGTACTAGGAGCTCCTACGGATGCCTGAGACCTGATCTTGATACATTCAGCAGTGGCACACTGCAGTCAGGGTCGGAAGATGGGGAGAGCAGAGTGAGTCGCCCGCCAGGGCCGTGGGGTACCCGGTACCGAGTCCGGTGTTCACATGGGGATGTCACGGTGGTGACCCTGTCTGTGGCCCTGGGTGCCCATGTAAAAGGGGAAATTGAATAAAGTTTATGTTCGTGACGCCACCTGTGGTATTCAGTCAGTGGGGACCGACGCTGCTTTAAGGGGTCCTTTGGGGTGATGTTATGGCAGCTAGATGGTATAACTTCCCGCAGGTGAAGTATATCCCCAGGGCTTCCGGTATGTAGATGGAAGATGATGGTGAATGGTGCAGTAAAGAACGAGGACACAGGTTTGCCGTCTCTTTACCTGGTTTACTGAAGACTTTAGGCAGCCACAGTCCAGGGCACCAGATCACAGGGCAGGCAGACTTCGGCCAGCTTGGAAGGGAATCCAGAGTCCCCTTTGCCAGGTGGAGTTTAAAGCCTTCCTTTAGCGCGGTGGAGTTGTAGTCCCTTACTGCCTGTGGCTTCAGATAAGGTCCTCACAATTCTCTCTGTCTCCCATATAGGATAGGACAATACCTGTATGACAGGTAACTCGAGCCTTTTTACAGGGACTCTATCATGCCCCGGGCTCTATGTGTTACTGTGTCTTCAGGTGTGTGCAGCGGATAAGTAACTTGCAGCTCAGCTGTCCTGCCGCTCTCTGATGTAAGTCGTAGAGTCCCTTACAACCTCGGTATCCCAGCTACCGCACACTCACTGATTGATATTCTGTCCTTCTGTATGTTTCTTTCTCCTGGGGCTGTAGTACTTCAGACTACAGGGCCCTCTCAGACCTTCTGACACTCTATGTTGGTCTGCTCTCTTCTCTGTCTGTAACTTTCTGAACCCTTTCCCTCCAGATCAGAATGTATTTATGGAGGAGTTCACCCTAAACTAGGCTTAGAGCTCCCCTTTCTGGCCTGGAGTGTGAACATGTTGTATGCATTGTGATTACCTGATAAAAGATATCCTTCATTGCTTCCAAACGTAACATCACTCTCCGCATGAGGAAAGCAATGTCACTGTGACAACCAGGACCCTGGGGCGTCACACAGGTCCATACTTGGGTACTGCCCTTGTCAGAGCGGGAGTACTACAAGGGCACAACAGGGAGAAACAGAAAGACTGTTCTATCTTTACCCTTTAATCCCCCTTTCTCTCCTTCCACTCTGGCTTTTTTATTCAAATAAATAGTTCTTGAAGAACATGAACAAAAACCTATACTGGTGAGATTGAACCATTTTTTACTTGAGCACTGCTAATCATGAGCACTTACACTGCGGAATTGTTGATTGTATGTTTGTCCTAGGTTTAACATATCTAATAAATATTACGTTTTAGTGCATGTTTTTCCTGGCTATGCTTTAAATCATATATACAGCTGTCTCAGCATCCTCAATGTGATATAGATACAGCAGTCTCAGCATCTCCTGTGTGATGTATAAACAGCAGCTCCAGCATCTCCTAAGAGGTGTATATACAGTTGTCTCAGAATGTCCTATGTGATGTATATACAGTAGTCCCAGCGTCTCCTATGTGATGTATATGATATACAAAACTTATTATGACAAAAAGTTGACTGCTCTTCTGGTCGACATAACTCTGGAAAAGCAGCTGTGAGAAGCAACATGATCAGAATCACCTAACATCACAGATGCATCAAAGAGAAGCAGCTCCAGCCATCACATTAAGCGTGAGTTACCTTAATTAATTGACTAAATATACCAGGGTGATTTTCAAGGTGATCATTTTTGTGTGGCCCCAGAATGATGGTAGAAATTCCAGGCCCCCGGCTGGAAAAAGGTTCCCTACCCCTGCCCTAGGGTAATAATATACCTCAATCTGGCCCCCTTGTGTCTCATTCCTGGCTCCATCCACATGTTCTCCCATCCAGCCCTCATTCGCATTAATTCTCCCCATGTGATGTCCCATTCTGCCCCTTATGATCTCCTCATCCTGTCCCATTTGTCTCCATCCTGCCCCATCTGTCCAATGATCCTGCACCATGTGTCTTCATCCTGCCCCATCTGTCTCCATGCTGCCGCATGATCCTGCCCCATCAGTTTGTCTCTATCCTGCCCCATGATCCTGCACCATGTGTCTCTATCCTGCCCCATCTATCTCCATCTGTCCCATCTATCTCCATACCTGTCTCCATATCTTTCTCCATCCTGCCCATGATGCTGCACCACATGATGCATCCTGCACCATATCTCCATCCTGCCTCATGATACTGCATCATGTGTCTCCATCCTGCCCCATGTTCCTGTCCCATCTGTCTCCATCCCTCCATATATGTCTCTATTCTGCCCCATGATCCTGCTCCATCTGTCTCCATCCTGCCCCATCTGTCGCCATGCTGCCCCATGATCCTGCCCCATCTGTTTGTCTCTATCCTGCCCCATGATCCTTCACCATGTGTCTCCACTTTGCCCCATGATCTTTGACTATGTGTCTCCATCCTGCCCCATGATCCTGCCCCATGTGTCTCCATCCTGCCCCATCTATCTCCATCTGTCCCATCTGTCTCCATACCTCCCTGTCTCCATACCTCCAAATCTTTCTCCATCCTGCCCATGATCCTACACACATGTCTGCATCCTGCACCATATCTCCATCCTGCCCCATGATACTGCACCATGTCTCCATCCTGCCTCATGTTCCTGTCCCATCTGTCTCCATCCCTCCATATATGTCTCCATCCTGCCCCATGATCCTGCTCCATCTGTCTCCATCCAGCCTCATGATCCTGCCCTATATGTCTCTATCCTGCCCCATCTGTCACCATCCTGCCCCATCTGTCTCCATCCTTCCTCATCTGTCTCCATGCTGTCCCATGATCCTGTCCCATCTGTCTCCATCCTGCCCCATGTCTACACCCTGCCCATGAATCTGCACCATTTATCTCTATCCTGCCCCATGTCTCCATCCTGCACCATGTGTCTCCATCGTGCCCCATCTGTCTGCATCCTGCCCCATGATCCTGAACCACGTGTTTCCATCCTGCAACATGTCACATGGTGCAGGATCTTCAGGCAGGAAGGAGACAGATGGGGCACTGTGGGCCCCCTCTGCTCATCGGGCCCCATGCGCCAGTCAAGGCAGTAATGCCCTGATGGCGACCCTGCCTAAACCTAAAATTTATTGAACATGCCTCTCCTAGGTGACAACAATTCTATTCTTAATTGTAAATTACACAACAGAAACTCCCTTGAGCAATCCAACTAGATATTAAGATATCATGACCTCACAAAATGCAGTGAAGTAGAAGCAAATACAAGGTTTTGGTAAACGAGGACATATTGCTAGAACACAATTCCTGGGACCAGCACCAATCCTTAGAAAAAATGGGACACTGGTCCTTCATATCATTTACCTGCATAGTATTGCGCCTATCATCTGTGCAGGGAATTACAACACATCTCCATGTGCTTAAATAGTGTCAAAGGGGAGCAAAAACGATACTTACAGAAACAATCAGCATGGCACCATATAGGTAAATGAATGATAGAGAATATAATCATCAATCATGGCAGATAGCCAGCTGAATAAAAAGGACTATTCGATACGGACTAATTGCTAAACAGAACACTGAAAAAAACACATGGCAAAAAAGCCAAGAAAAATGACCAAAACAGACCAGTATGCGTATAAAAGTGAAAATACTTTATCAATACATAGTAATAAGGACAAAAAAGCCATCAGGCCAAGAGATGGCATGCAATACATGAAACCAAAATGACAACGGTAAAAACGGCAGGTGTGCACACATGCCAGAACCACACAGCACAAAATATTAATGCAAATAAGTCTCCCCGTCACAAGTAAGGTATTAGAGAGGGTGCCCAAAGGGGTATATTCACACAACTAGCAAAGTAAATAATGCTCTGAAAATCAGAGCAACATGATATATCAGCAATAAAGATAAACAACATGCATGTTGGAAACTAATACCTTACTTGTGAACGGCACCAATGTGGGGATTCCTGGGATGTGTGCACACACCCCAACGCACAGGGGGCATATTGTGACGGTTGAGACTTATTTGCATTAATATTTTGTGCTGTGTGGTACTGGCATGTGTGCACACCTGCCTTTTTACCGTTGTCATTTTGGTTTCATGTATTGCATGCCATCTCTTGGCCTGATGGCTTTTTTGTCCTTATTACTATGTATTAATAAAGTATTTTCACTTTTATACGCATACTGGACTGTTTTGGTCGTTTTTCTTGGCTTTTTTGCCATGTGTTTTTTTCAGTGTCAAAGGGGAGTAGCATGTATACTGTGTGCATAATTATTAGGCAAGTTGTATTTTGATCACATGATACTTTTTATACATGTTGTCCTACTCCGAGCTGTTCAGGCTTGAGAGCCAACTACCAATTAAGTAAATCAGATGATGAGCATCTCTGTAATGAGGAGGGTTGTTGTCTAATTACATCAAAATCCTATATAACGTGTGCTTAATTATTAGGCAACTTCCTTTCCTTTGGCAAAATGGGTCAGAAGAGAGATTTGACGCGCTCTGAAAAGTCCAAAATTGTGAGATGTCTTGCAGAGGGATGCAGCAGTCTTGAAATTGCCAAACTTTTGAAATGTGATCACCGAACAATCAAGCGTTTCATGGCAAATAGCCAACACGGTCGCAAGAAGCGTGTTGAGCAAAAAAGGCACAAAATAACTGCCCATGAATTGTGGAAAATCATGCATGAAGCTGCCAAGATGCCATTTGCCACCAGTTTTGCCATATTTCAGAGCTGCAATGTTACTGGAGTAACAAGAAGCACAAGGTGTGCGATACTCAGGGACATGGCCAAGGTAAGGAAGGCTGAAAAACCACCACCTTTGAACAAGAAGCATAATATAAAACGTCAAGACTGGGCCAAGAAATATCTTAAGACTGAGTTTTCAAAGGTTTTGTGGACTGATGAAATGAGATGAGTCTTGATGGGCCAGATGGATGGGCCAGAGGCTGGATCAGTAAAGGGCAGAGAGCTCCACTCTGACTCAGACGGTGGAGGTGGGGTACTGGTATGGGCTGGTATCATCAAAGATGAACTTGTGGGACCTTTTCGGGTTGAGGATGGAGTGAAGCTCAACTCCCAGACCTACTGCCAGTTTCTGGAAGACTTCTTCAAGCAGTGGTACAGGAAGAAATCGATATTGTTCAAGAAAAACATGATTTTCATGCAGGACAATTCTCCATTACATGTCTCTAACTACTCCACAGCGTGGCTGGCCAGTAAAGGTCTCAAAGAAGAAAAAATAATGACATGGTCCCCTTGTTCACCTGATCTAAACCCCATAGAGAACCTGTGGTCCCTCATAAAATGTGAGATCAGCAGGGAGGGAAATTAGTACACCACTTGGAACAGTGTGTGGGAGGCTGTGGTAGCTGCTGCACGCAATGTTGATCGTAAACAGATAAAGCAACTGACAGAATTTATGGATGGAGGCTGCTGAGTGTTATCATAAAGAAAGGTGGCTATATTGGTCACTCATTTTTGGGGGTTTGTTTTTGCATGTCAGAAATGTTTATTTCTAAATTTTGTGCAGTTATATTGGTTTACCTGGTGAAAATAAACAAGTGAGATGGGAATATATTTGGTTTTTATTAAATTGCCTAATAATTCTGCACAGTAATAGTTACCTGCACAAACAGATATCCTCCTAAGATAGCCAAATCTAAAAAAAAATCCACTACAACTTCAAAAAATATTAAGATTTCATATTTATGAGTCTTTTGGGTTGATTGGGAACGTAGTTGTTGATCAATAATAAAAATAATCCTCTAAAATACAACTTGCCTAATAATTCTGCACACAGTGTAGTAAAATTCACTATAGTGCAATAATACCGTCATGTCCCTTTAAACTATCAGTGACTTCTGTCACCATGGCAATAAACAACCAGTAGGATTGTTAGATTTGAATTTGAAAAAAACACAAACGTCAGTTATGCTCAGTCTGTTCTATCTCTGCAGAGAGTGAAGACAGACACCTGCGGCCACCGCGACATTTCAGGTATAAACCTGTAATATTATATAAGTGGCGGCTGATTATCTCATCACATATTCACACAGAATAACCCGAGATGTTCTGTTACTAATTGTTCTTATTTACCCCAATACTTCACATAGAGGCATGTACCTGATGAGGAGCCGGCGGCTGATACTCCGCTGTCACCACTTGTCACATCTTATTGGATGGGTCCAATATTTAACATCAGCTCCGTCCTCCATAGAGAACGGCGCCTGCAGAGCAGAGAACGGACGGAAGTCGATTATTCTGAATATTCCTCCATATACAGCACATAATAATGGGGGAGGGCAGATATTGGATATAGAACTGTCATATCCTGCACATTGCCCAATGTTGCCTTTGCCCCGGCAATGCCTCCTAAACACACAGACGGGGTTTCCCAAAGTTTCCAGTAACAGTACACCCTGGTCAATGAGCCCAAAATCTATTCTGACTGTTCTGCTATTTTACAGGATTTTGATAGATTTCGACACGAGTGAAGCCCACAGCGAGACCATGTGGACCGGACCTTTATCCAGCGTTGGATCAGGTGAGATTCCTCACACTGTTAGATGACCATTCTCTGTGCTGTGGTCAGACGGCTCCTAGCACTTAGCGGGATGGTTAGCAATATGGCGATCAGTAGTGCCGCCCTGTCACATCCTCTCTGTATGGTTATGGGTGATCCTTATATTTGGTTCTTTTCTCTGCAGTTGATATCACACCGGAGGAGGCATTCAGAAGACTGGCCTTCTGTATGAAGTTTCTGCCGTCACCCCTCTACAAGATGGAGGTTAGTGAGAAGATTATACTGATGAATTTAAATTTACAAGGGTGTATAGGAATGTCTTATTACATGAGTAACTTAATCTGCTGTCGTCTTAGCGCCTCATGCCGACCAGCCCAGAAGCCCAGAAGAAATACACACCAAGGCATGAATATGAAGAGCAGCCTGCACCATCCATGAAGACCAGGATCACAGAACAAGAAGCAAGGGCAATGCGGGCTAAAGTTCTGTGTATGGACCTGGATGAAGAGCAGAGAACCCAAAAAGAAGAAAGGAAGAAAAAAGAGGTCAAAATCACAATTAAGATCGGCGCCAGGAGAGAGACCACAACAGAGGCCAGAAGAAGCAGCAGGACAGAGGCCAGAAGAAGCAGCAGGACCACGCAGTGCCACATCCTCCAATATATCAACCAGTATTTGAGAGGAAAGAAGAACATCGTCTGGACAATCCTGCTAGGACCTCTCAGCCGATAACATCATATACGGCAAATACTGGGAGGTAAGTATAAAAAAAGAATAGCAATAAGAGTGGTATAATAATATTAGAGCAGCAGTATATTAATATTAGTAGGAAAAACCGTAATAGTAGCTATCATAGTAGTAACAAAAAGTAGTAATTATAGTAAAAAAATTAGTAGTAGTAGGAATAAAAATGTAAAGTAATAATATTAGCAGTTATAACAGCAGGTTTGATGCAGCAGTAAATAACATAGGGACCTTATTATTGGTAGGGGCGTAGCATTAATAATAATTAATAATATAAACAATTAGTTACAGTAGTATAAATAGGATATAGAGAAGTAGTTGTCATAACAAGGTAGTCATTAGGCTGCTTGATCCAGGGTTCTAGGATTGATCGCCTTTTCCCAGGGTCAAGAAGGAATTTTTCCCTTCAGACACAGATTGGCTGAAAGTGTCCAAGGGTTTTTGCCTTCTTCTGGATCAAAAGCATATACATAGTATAGTAGTAATATTTATAGTAGAAAACGTACAATAGTCTTTTTATAACAATAGCAAAAAAACAATTAAAGCTGCAATGGTAGAATATTTATAATAAGGAGGAAAAAGTACAAAAAGCATAAAATAATTATAATAGTTATTAAATTAGTATTCTAATAATAAAATATAGTAATTTTAGTTTCAATATTAGAATTTACATTACTTAAAATAGAAACAATAATAAATAAACAACGGATAATGTGGGATAATAACAATAATAATAATAATAATAATAATAATAATAATAATAAAAAGCATAATGCTAATAATAACCATAGTATGAGTAGTAGGGTTTGATCCAGGGTTCTAGGACTGATCGCCTTTTCACGGGGTCAAGAAGGAATTTTTTCCCTTCAGACACAGATTGGCTGAAAGTGTCCAAGGGTTTTTGCCTTCTTCTGGATCAAAAGCATATACATAGTATAGTAGTAATATTTACAGTAGAAAACGTACAATAGTCTTTTAATAGTAATAGCAAAAAAATAATTAAAGCTGCAATGGTAGAATATTTATAATAAGGAAGAAAAACGGCAAAAAGCATAAAATAATTATAATAGTTATTAAATTAATAGTTTAATAATACGCATATAGTAATGATTTTAGTTTTAATATTAGAATAAACATTACTTAGAATAGAAACAGTAATAATAATAAATAAATAACAATAGATAATGTGGGAGGATAATAATAACCGTAGCAGGGTTTGTTCCAGGGTTCTAGGACTGATCGCCTTTTCCCGGGGTCAAGAAGGAATTTTTTCCCTGAGTCACTAATTGGCTGAGTGTGTCCAGGGTTTTTTGCCTTCTGCTGGATCAACAACATTAGACATAGGGGCTTTATTAATACCGGTTAGTGTAGTGTTAGTGTAGGGTCCCATCTGAAGAGGTCGCCTTGTCGTTGGCAGATGGGCTCGCACAGTTTGATCAAAATGTGCGCTAAGAACCTCACATTTCTAGGAGCTGTGTAATAAATATGGCCGTTTACATACTTGCGGTTGCAGAATTTTGTTGCCTCTTTTCTTTCTGCTTTTGCATTGCGTCTACTGCAGCTGCTCCTGCACATTTATTTCAGTTTGTTTGTGTTAGTTTTCTTTCTGGATTAACACCATTAGACATTATGACCTTACAACTAGTTAGTAATAATTTAAGTACAGATGTAGGGTAAAATTGGTGATAATTTTAGATACTGAGAGAAATTATGCTACAATTCGTGTTATTTTATTTTTTTAAGAAAACCACATTCACAAGTTTCCTTTATGCTTCCAAGTTTGATATCAAAGGCACCATATGAACATTTATATTCCTGTTCAGCTTTTGATTCTTAGCTAGGTCTGCCTGATCCCTACAGAAATGTCAGTAGTAAATGGACAAACCTTACATGTAACACCCATTGTCCGATGCATAACTGTAACAAGTAACCATATAGCCCAGCGCTGGAGTTATACTCTACACTATCTTCACATTCAGAAGTAGGACATGAAATACTCTCCTCTGTCTAATATGTCTTACCCTCCACAGTTCTGGATTGGTCTGGTGTATAGCGCCACTTTTCTCTTTAGGCTGTGTTTGGTATTGCAATAATAAATGTATTGTAATTAGTGTTGAGCATTCCGATACCGCAAGTATCGGGTATCGGCCGATACTTGCGGTATCGGAATTCCGATACCGAATTCCGATACTTCCCGCGTATTGGACACCGGAATCGGAAGTTCCCGGAATTCAAACTGCACGCAGCAGCCAATGAGGAATGAATGGAAGTGTGGGCATATCCTGTTTAGCATGGTGGGCATGTAACTACTGGCAAGGCTGTGATTGGATGCTGAACTGATGTCACCATGCACTATAAAAAAACGCTGCCGCCATTTTGCGCTCACTCTGCTGTGATTTCAGTTAGGGACAGGACTCTGTGTTCTAACTGAGGGCCAGTTGAGATAGCTAATTGCTTTATTTTCCTTTCCCAAGGCTAATTTAGCAAAACGCTGTGTGTTCTTCACTGTTCACCTTGCTCTTGCCTTGCAGTGCTGTTTTAACAGCGTTCTGCAAGGTCTCTGTGTGTGTGTGTGTGTGTGTGTGTGTGCAGCCATATACCCGGTTGTATTCAGCTCAGGGGGGGTTCACACTGCCTCACACAGTTGTCCTTTTTTGCTCATAGTGCAGCCTGCTGCACATTTTTTCTAAAATTATTTCCTATTAGTGTTTTTCCACCCGTCTCCAGCTAAATTGTGGAAAAACACTACATAGGATAACCTAGAGGAGGGTTTTTGGGCCTTGCAGCGCCGTTTACGGCTGTCTGCACGGTCTCCGTGTGTGCGCAGCTCGCCCTGTAGTCTGTGTGCAGCCATAGCCGGTTGGATTCAGCTCAGGGTGCGTTACTGCCTCATACCTTGAAAAAATTTTTCCTTTTTTTCAAATAGTGCAGCCTGTTTAAAATTTTTACAAAAATTTCCTATTAGTGTCTTTCCACCCGTCTCCAGCTAAATAGTGGAAAAACACTAGATAGGATAACCTAGAGGAGGGTTTTTGGGCCTTGCAGTGCCGTTTACGGCTGTCTGCACGGTCTCCGTGTGTGCGCAGCTCGCCCTGTAGTCTGTGTGCAGCCATAGCCGGTTGGATTCAGCTCAGGGTGCGTTACTGCCTCATACCTTGAAAAATGTTTTCCTTTTTTTCAAATTGTGCAGCCTGTTTAAAAATTTTAAAAAAATTTCCTATTAGTGTCTTTCCACCCGTCTCCAGCTAAATAGTGGAAAAACACTAGATAGGATAACCTAGAGGAGGGTTTTTGGGCCTTGCAGCGCCGTTTACGGCTGTCTGCACGGTCTCCGTGTGTGCGCAGCTCGCCCTGTAGTCTGTGTGCAGCCATAGCCGGTTGGATTCAGCTCAGGGTGCGTTACTGCCTCATACCTTGAAAAAATTTTTCCTTCTTTTCAAATAGTGCAGCCTGTTTAAAAATTTTTAAAAAATTTCCTATTAGTGTCTTTCCACCCGTCTCCAGCTAAATAGTGGAAAAACACTACATAGGATAACCTAGAGGAGGGTTTTTGGGCCTTGCAGCGCCGTTTACGGCTGTCTGCACGGTCCCCGTGTGAGTTAAACTTGCTCTGTAGTCCGATCTGCAGAAAAAAAAAAGGTAAAGTTCACCAAACACCACTTAACACTTGTGTAGGCCACATTTGAAACATAATAAAGTTTAGTCCACACTTTACAACATTAGTGTTTCTTACACCTGTTAGGAGGAGCATTTCAGGAATAAGCACACTAAGGCCTTAGTACTTTTCTGCTTATCTTTATCTGTCAACCAAGATGAAGAGGGCAGGGAGTAAGGCACGTGGGCGTGGGCGCGGAGCAGGGAGAGGAGCAGGGAGAGGACGTGGTGATTCTGTGCCTGCTGCGGGCACCGGTGACTCGTCGTCACTCAGTTTCAGCAGGGAACAGTCCTTCATGCGCAGCTTTGTCGGAGAGCGCCGTGCACCGCTGCTGCGTGAAGATCAAATTGAAGCCGTTGTCGGGTGGATGGCAGCTAACGCCTCGGCATCGACTTCAGTTAGTGCCACATCCTCTCAGGCACAGAGCACTGGAGAGCAGCCATCTGTCTCTTCACCACCTGCCAAATTGGCCAGGCAGTCAGAGAGCCCAGGACAGGAGCCGTCTCTACTTCTGTTCTCTGAATCTCTTGGCTTGGAAACAGGGGGCCAGCCAAGCAGCATTGGAGAAATGGAAGAAGAGGCAGTGTGCAGTGATGCCCAACAGCTTTGTCTCTCTGACTCTGAAGAGGCGGGTGGGCCAGTGCCTCCGGTGACCACAGCGCAGTACGCATTTGATGATGAAACTCAGGTGCCGCTTTCTGGTGCGTACTGTGCTGCCGAGACTACCCAGGAGGAGCAGTTGGTGGCAGAGGGTAGTGGAGATGATGAGGTCCTTGACCCATCGTGGCGTGAGGAACAGGAAGGTGGTGGGAGCAGCTCAGAGGAAGAGATTCCCCTAACGGGCCAAAGAGGGAGAGGGAGGGGGAAGACTGCGGAGCCTGTAGCCTCCACTTTGGCACCCGTTAGGAGCCTGTCTCTTTCAAAAGCCAAAAAGGGCGCTCCCAAGACTTGCAGTGCCTGGTCCTTTTTTGACACAGTTGCAGATGACATTTGTTTTGTCAAATGCAAGCTGTGTCATCAGAAAGTCAAAAGAGGTAAAAGTGTCAGCAACCTCAATACCACAAATATGTGGAAACATGTGCGGACTAGGCACGCGGTGGAGTTACAGAAACACACTGAAGATGTAGGCGAACCAACAGCGGCAGCTACCACCTCTTCAGCTCGTGTTGCCTCTTCCTCCAGCTCACGCGCAGCTGGTTTGGCTTCCTCCCAGGATCGCCATGGAAGAACCTCTGGCACTGTTGTCCAGAGACCTTGTGTAATTCCACCCACAGCACCACCTTCCCAGTCATCCTCACACTCCCAGTCTACTCTACAGCCATCGGTAGTACAGGCATGGGAGAAAAGGCGGGCATTCTCGGCCAACCACCCCCGAGCGCAGGCTCTGAATGCAGGCATTGCCAAACTGTTGTCCCTGGAAATGCTCTCATTCAGGCTGGTGGAGACTGACAGCTTCCGTGACTTGATGGCATTGGCAGTCCCACAGTACAAGGTGCCCAGCCGCTTTTACTTCAGCAGGCAAGCTGTCCCTGCCCTGCACAGGCTTGTTGAGGGAAACATAAAACATGCGCTTCTGAACGCCGTCAGTAGCAAGGTCCACCTCACCACCGATGCGTGGACCAGTCAGCATGGACAGGGGCGATACGTTTCCCTCACTGCCCATTGGGTTAATGTTGTTGAGCCAGGTACAGATCGTGCGAGTGGCGCAGGACGTGTCCTGCCCACTCCAAGGATTGCAGGAATCCAGTCTGTAAAATTGACTCCTCCTTTTACACAAGTTCCTCAGAATCATCTCTGCAGGAGCCGTCACAGTCCACCTCCACATGGACCCGTGAACGTTTACCTATGACCGACATGAGCACAGCCGTGGCCAAACGTCAGCAGGCCGTCTTGAAACTAGTTTCATTGGGGAATCGAAGCCACACAGCGCAGGAGCTCTGGAATGCCATCAAGCAGGAGAGCGATGTGTGGTTACTGCCAGCGAATCTCCAGCCAGGCATGGTAGTGTGTGACAATGGCCGAAATCTGGTGGCAGCTTTGGCCCTTGGCAACCTCACTCACATCCCATGTCTGGCACATGTGCTCAATTTGGTTGTGCAGAGTTTTCTGAGGGACTATTCGGATCTTGATGCACTGCTGCACAAGGTCCGCCTAGAGTGTGCTCACTTGCGGCGTTCCAGCTTGGCAAGATCCCGCATTGCTGCTCTGCAGCGCCGATTCCGCCTTCCGGAACACCGCATCATATGTGACCTACCTACCAGGTGGAATTCCACGTTACATATGTTGGAGCGGTTGTGTGAGCAGCAGCAAGCAGTTATGGAGTACCAGCTGCATCAGGCGCAAAGAAGTCGCAGTCAGCGTCGATCAGACTTCACAACCACAGAGTGGGCCACTATGAAGGACGTCTGCCAGGTTTTGCGTCCTTTTGATTATTCCACGCGGATGGCAAGTGCAGATGATGCACTAGTCAGCATGACTGTCCCCTTTATCTGCCTGCTTCAGCAAACTTTGCAAGGGTTAAGGGATGATGTTGTGGAAGAGGTGGAGGATGAGTAGTCACCTTTTCCATCAGCTTCTGGAGAGTCAGCGCCACGTGGTTCCTCACAAAGGGGTACGCAGGGGCCACTTTGTGAGGAGGATGAGGAGGAGTCAATGGAGGAGGAAGAGCTCCGTCCAGAGGAGGGAGCGACACAATTGTCCAGTGGTCAGTGTGTACAGCGAGGGTGGGGTGATGACGAGCGGGCAGAGATCATGTCTCAAGCAGGGGACAGCGTTTCTGGGCCAGTTGGCAGTCTGCAGCACATGGTGGATTTCATGCTGCAGTGCCTGAGAAACGACCGCCGCATCGACCACATTCTCAACATGCCTGATTATTGGGTGTTCACCCTCCTCGATCCTCGCTACCGGGACAACGTCCAAAACCTCATCCCAGCGTTGACCCGGGAGCGTAAATTGCGGGAGTACCACGACACACTGGTGAATTCCATCATCTTCTCCAGTCCAACTGAGAGGAGTGCTGCTAGTGCTTTACAAAGCAGCTCAGTGCGTCGAGGCAGTGGGGGAGGCTCTGCCCAAAGAGGGAGCAGAAGCAGTGCCTCTGCCCAAGGCAAGCCCAGTATGGCACAACTCTGGCACACTTTTGTGTGCCCGCCCCAAATGTCTGCACCATCACCGGCGGCTCCAGTCAGCAGGAGGCAACGGTTCCGTCAGATGGTGACAGACTACATGGCTTGCCCTCTTACTGTACTCCCAGACGGCTCTTCCCCGTTCAAGTTTTGGGTCTCTAAGCTGGATACATGGCCAGAGCTAAGCCAGTATGCATTGGAGGTGCTGGCTTGCCCTGCGGCTAGTGTCTTATCGAAACATGTCTTTAGTGCCGCAGGTGGTGTACTAACAGACCGTCGCATGCGACTATCCTCCGATAACGTTGACCGGCTTACTTTCCTGAAAATGAACCAGGCCTGGATCTCGCAGGAATTTGCCACTCCTCTGCCTGATTAAGTAATTGGGTGTCATCCAGGTCTCCTGCTGTGTTCATCTTTCTACCACCTGAACTGCTATTCCTGGGCTCCAACACTGCCAGTTGCGGCTCAGAAGTGCAGGCTGCACAGTAAAAACATACGACCCAGTGTTATTGGGTTTCAGTAACGTCAGCTGATCCCCAGCTGTGTAGCCGGCAATTTGTCCTGCGACCGCCACGCTGGCACAACAACCTAAATGTAAGGGAACCTGTCCCCCCCCCCCGTCGTTTGTTACTGAAAGAGCCACCTTGTGCAGCAGTAATGCTGCACAAGGAAAAGGTAGCTCTTTTAGTTTAGCTCCTTGCACACGCAGAACTTAACACTTATAAAATGTGTTCACTGATACCGTTATACTGTCCCGGAGCTGGGACTTTCCTTCGTAATGTGACGCAGCACAGCCGTCATTCCTACCCCCTTGCTGCCATGCGCTGCCTCCTCAGCGTTGTTTTAAGCTGTCACGGAGCCTACGCTGTTCTGTTATCCCTTGGCCATGCCCTATTTGCGCTGCCTGTCTTCTGACATAATTTGGTGTCAGGCTGGCTGCACCTGTGCGGCCGCGCTGCCCGAGATCCCGCCTCGCAGTGTCTTCTGATTGAATCACACTGCGGGCCTGGGATCCATGGGCATGCGCAGTGCATATCTTCCCCTCGGGCTCTCGCTCATCTCCCTCCGCCTTCTTTAGACTGTGCGCCGTCAGCTGATCCCTAATAGCATGCCACGGCCGTGACACCGCACAGTCTGAAGAAGAGGGAAAGAGGGGAGTGAGAGTCGAGGATATGCACTGTGCATGCCCATGGATCCAAGGCCCGCAGTGGGATTACGTTAGACGACACTGCGAGGTGGGATCTGGAGCAGCGTGGACGCACAGGCACTGACAGCCTGACACCAAATTATGTCAGAAGACAGGCAGCGCTAATTGGACATGGCCAAGGGATAACAGAACAGCGCAGGCTCCGTGACAGCTTAAAACAATGCTGAGGAGGCAGCGCACGGCACCAAGGGGATAGGAATGACAGCTGTGCTGCGTCCCATTACGAAGGAAATTCGCACCTCCGGGACGGTTTTACGGTATAAGGGGACACATTTTTAGTGTTTACTTCTGTGTTTGCAAGGAGCATAATTAAAAGAGCAACCTTTTCCTTTTGCATCTTGCTGCACAAGATGGCTCTTTCAGCTACAAACGTCTTGGGGGGGGGGGTTAAAGGTTCCCTTTCAACTTGCTCCAATCAGGCTTCGGCCTACACTCTGTTCCTCTGCTCCTCCTGCTGTCCCTGGGCTCTAACACCGCCAGCTGGTGCCTGGAAGTGCTGTCTGCACAGTCAACAGTCGCTCCTCTGTTATTGGGGTTCAGTAACGTCAGCTGATCCCCAGCTGTGTGTGCGGCAATACCTCCAATCTGCTCCTCCTGCTGTCCCTGGGCTCTAACACTGCCAGTTGGTGCCTGGAAGTGCTGTCTGCACAGTCAACAGTCCCTCCTCTGTTATTGGGGTTCAGTAACGTCAGCTGATCCCCAGCTGTGTGTGCGGCAATACCTCCAATCTGCTCCTCCTGCTGTCCCTGGGCTCTAACACCGCCAGTTGGTGCCTGGAAGTGCTGTCTGCACAGTCAACAGTCGCTCCTCTGTTATTGGGGTTCAGTAACGTCAGCTGATCCCCAGCTGTGTGTGCGGCAATACCTCCAATCTGCTCCTCCTGCAGTCCCTGGGCTCTAACACCGCCAGTTTGTGCCTGGAAGTGCTGTCTGCACAGTCAACAGTCCCTCCTCTGTTATTGGGGTTCAGTAACGTCAGCTGATCCCCAGCTGTGTGTGCGGCAATACCTCCAATCTGCTCCTCCTGCTGTCCCTGGGCTCTAACACCGCCAGTTGGTGCCTGGAAGTGCTGTCTGCACAGTCAACAGTCGCTCCTCTGTTATTGGGGTTCAGTAACATCAGCTGATCCCCAGCTGTGTGTGCGGCAATACCTCCAATCTGCTCCTCCTGCTGTCGCTGGGCTCTAACACCGCCAGTTGGTGCCTGGAAGTGCTGTCTGCACAGTCAACAGTCGCTCCTCTGTTATTGGGGTTCAGTAACGTCAGCTGATCCCCAGCTGTGTATCCGGCAACGTGTCATGCGACCGCCACGCTGGCACAACTAAAATGTAAGGGGACCTGTCCCCCCCCCCTAGGCGTTTGTTACTGAAAGAGCCACCTTGTGCAGCACTAATACTGCACAAGGAAAAGGTCGCTCTTGAAATTATGCTCCATGGAAACTCTGAACTACACACTCATGTAATGTGTCCCCTCACACCGTCCAACCGTCCCGGAGGTGGGACTTTCCTTTGTAATGTGACGCAGCACAGCTGTCATTCCTACCCCCTTGCCTCCGTGCGCTGCCTCCTTAGCGTTGTTTGATTCCGTCATGGAGCCTGCGCTGTTATGTTATCCCTTGGCCATGCACAGTTTGCGCTGCCCGTCCTCTGACATCATTTGTTGTCGTCCTGGCTGCGCCTGTGCGTCCACGCTGCCCGAAATCCCACCTCGCAGTGTTGTCTAATGTGATCCCACAGTGGGCCTGGTATCCATGGCCATGCGCAGTGCATATACTAGCCTCTCACTCCCCTTCTTCACGCTTCTTCAGACTAGGTGGCGTCAGCTGATCCCTAATAGCATGCCACGGCCGTGACGCCGCACAGTCTGAAGAAGCAGGAAGGAGGGAAGTGAGAGGCGATGATATGCACTGCGCATGCCCATGGATCCCAGGCCCGCAGTGGGATTACATTAGATGACACTGCGAGGTTGGATCTCGGGCAGCTTGGACGCACAGGCACTGCCAGCCTGACACCTAAATGATGTTAGAAGACGGGCACCGCTAACTGTGCATGGCCAAGGGATAACATTACAGCGCGGGCTCCGTGACAGAACCAAACAACGTTGAGGAGGTGGCGCACGGCACCAAGGGGGTTGGAATGACGGCTGTGCCGTGTCACATTACAAAGGAAAGTCCCACCTCCGGGACGGTTTAACGGTGTGAGGGGACACATTGTATGAGTGTGTACTTCAGCGTATGCAAGGAGCATAATTTTAGGAGCCACCATTTTCCATGTGCAGTATTACTGCTGTACAAGATGGCTCTTTCAGCAACAAATGCCTGGGGGGGGGGGGGTCAAAGGTTCCCTTTCAACTTGCTCCACTGCAGGCTTCGGCCTACACTCTGCTCCTCTTTGATTCCCTGGGTTTCAACACTGTCAGTTGCCACCTGGAAGTGTTGTCTACACAGAAAAAACACTCGCTGATGTGTCAGTGGGGTTCAGCACCGCCAGCTGTTCCCCTGCTGTGTAGTCGGCAACGTGTCCAGCACAAGCCACGCTGGCACAACAGAACAAAGGCTACCACCAGTGTAGGCTTCGGCCTACACTCTGCTCCTTCTGCTGATCCTGGGCTCTAACACCGCCAGTTTTTGCCCGGACGTGCTAGTTGCACAGAGAAAAACACCCGCCAATGTGTTAGTGGGGTTCAGCACCGCCAGCTGTTCCCCTGCTGTGTAGCTGGCAACGTGTCCTGCAAATGCCATGCAGGCACCTGAACTGAAATTAAAGGGACCCTGGCCCCCCCCCAGGTGTTTCTATGTATAACAGCCACCTTGTACAGCAGTAATGCTGCATTTGTACAAGGTGGCTGACGTTTTCTCCTTGCACACGTGGAACTCAACACGTACAAAATGTGTCTCATTAGAGTCCATTACACTGCCCCTGAGGTGAGACTTTCCTTACTAATGATACGCAGCACCCCCTTGGTAGCGCTGCCCATCTTCTGACATCATTGGTTGGCTGGATGTGCCTGTGCGTCCGCCCTGCCCGACACAACCCCCCTCGTTGTCTCATGTATTTTGACTGCGAGGGTGTGATTGATGGGCATGTGAAGTGCATATGTTCGCCTGTCTTAACTCATCTCCTTCCGCCTTCTTCATGCGGCCTCATGGCCATGGCAGGCGATAAGGGCTCAGCTGAGGCCGCCCAGTCTGAAGCAGGTGTAAGGACATGAGTGAGCGGCGAACATATTTACTGCACAAGGCCAGGAATCCCAGACCCGCAGTGTGACTTTTAGAAATCACACTGTGGGTCTGGGATTCATGGCCATCGCTAACCGCACCGGCCAACATGAAATGAGGTCAGAAGACGGGCAGCGCTCACAGGGCATTGCAATGGGATAATACAAGAGCGCAAACTCCTGTACAGCAAATAACAACGTTCAGGAGGATGCGCACAGCACCTAGTTGTACATTTTGACACATGTGCTGCGTCTCCTTAAAAAGAAAAGTCACTCACGACTCCACTACAGTTTGACTGTATACTGGGCTAAATTGTGTACCTGTTTCATTCAGCGTGTGCAAGTTGAAAAATTCATAGAGCAACCATTGACTTGTGCAGCATTAATGCTGCACAAGTTGTGGCTCTTATACTTTGTAACACCTGAGGGGGGATTAAAGGTGACCTTTGAAATTGGTTCAACTAGGCTTCGGCCTAAACTCTGCTCCTCTCCTCCTCCTGCTGACCCTGGGCTCTAACACCGCCAGTTTGAGCCCGGAAGTGCTAGTTGCACAGAGAAAAACACCCGCCAATGTGTTAGTGGGGTTTAGCACCGCCAGCTGTTCCCCTGCTGTGTAGCCGGCATCGTGTCCAGCACAAGCCACGCTGGCACAACAGACCAAAAGCTGCCACCAGTGCAGGCTTCGGCCTACACTCTGCTCCTCTCCTCCTCCTGCTGACCCTGGGCTCTAACACCGCCAGTTGGGGCCCGGGTGTGCTAGCTGCACAGAGAAAAACACCCGCCAATGTGTTAGTGGGGTTCAGCACCGCCAGCTGTTCCCCTGCTGTGTAGCCGGCAACGTGACCTGCAAATGCCACGCAGGCACCTGAACTGAAATTAAAGGGACCCTGACCCCCACCCCCAGGTGTTTCTATGTATAACAGCCACCTTGTACAGCAGTGCTGCTGCATTTGTACAAGGTGGCTGACTTTTTCTCCTTGCCCACGTGGAACTCAACACGTACAAAATGTGTCTCATTACAGACCATTACAATGTCCCTGAGGTGTGACTTTCCTTTTTAATGACACGCAGCACCCCCCTTGGTAGCGCTGCCCGTCTTCTGACATCATTGGTTGGCTGGCTGTGCCTGTGCGTCCGCCCTGCCCAAAACAACGCCCCTCGTTGTCTCATTTATTTTGACAGCGAGGGTGTGCTTGATGGGCACAAGCAGTGCATATCTTCGCCTGTCTTCACTCCCCTCCTTCCGCCTTCTTCAGACTGTGCGGCCTCATGGCCGCGGCATGCCATAAGGGATCAGCTGAGGCCACACAGTCTGAGGCAGGTGTAAGGACATGAGTGAGCGGCGAACATATTTACTGCACAAGGCCATGAATCCAAGACCCGCAGTGTGAATTTTAAGAAAACACACTGTGGGTCTGGGATTCATGGCCATCGCTAACCGCACCGGCCAACATGAAATGAGGTCAGAAGACGGGCAGCGCTCACAGGGCATTGCCAAGGGATAACACAAGAGCGCAGACTCCTGTACAGCAAATAACAACGCTCAGGAAGCAGCGCCCAGCACCAAGGCGTTATTTTTGGACACCTGTGCTGCGTGTCATTAAAAAGACAAGTCACGCCTCCAATACAGTTCTACTGTACAATGGGCAAAATTGTGTACGTCTTTCAATCTGCGTGTGTAATGAGCAAAATGTAAAGAGCAACCTTTCACTTGTGTAGCATTACTGTTGCACAAGATGTGGCTCTTCTAAATTGTAACACCTGAGGGTGGGTTAAAGGTGACCTTTGAAATCGGTTCAATTAGGCTTCGGCCTACACTCTGCTCCTCTCCTCCTCCTGCTGACCCTGGGCTCTAACACCGCCAGTTTGAGCCCGGAAGTGCTAGCTGCACAGAGAAAAACACCCGCCAATGTGTTAGGGGGGTTCAGCACCGCCAGCTGTTCCCCTGCTGTGTAGCCGGCATCGTGTCCAGCACAAGCCACGCTGGCACAACAGACCAAAAGCTGCCACCAGTGCAGGCTTCCGCCTACACTCTGCTCCTCTCCTCCTCCTGCTGACCCTGGGCTCTAACACCGCCAGTTTGAGCCCGAAAGTGCTAGTTGCACAGAGAAAAACACCCGCCAATGTGTTAGTGGGGTTCAGCACCGCCAGCTGTTCCCCTGCTGTGTAGCCGGCAACGTGACCTGCAAACGCCATGCAGGCACCTGAACTGAAATTAAAGGGACCCTGGCCCCCCCCCCCCAGGTGTTTCTATGTATAACAGCCACCTTGTACAGCAGTAATGCTGAATTTGTACAAGGTGGCTGACGTTTTCTCCTGGCCCACGTGGAACTCAACACGTACAAAATGTGTCTCATTAGAGTCCATTACACTGCCCCTGAGGTGTGACTTTCCTTACTAATGATACGCAGCACCCCCCTTGGTAGCGCTGCCCGTCTTGTGACATCATTGGTTGGCTGGCTGTGCCTGTGCGTCCGACCTGCCCGACACAACCCCCCTTGTTGTCTCATGTATTTTGACTGCGAGGGTGTGGTTGATGGGCACTAGCAGTGCATATCTTCGCCTGTCTTCACTCCCCTCCTTCCGCCTTCTTCAGACTGTGCGGCCTCATGGCCCCGGCATGCGATAAGGGATCAGCTGAGGCCGCACAGTCTGAGGCAGGTGTAAGGACATGAGTGAGCGGCGAATATATTTACTGCACAAGGCCATGAATCCAAGACTGTTGTGAATTCTGTGGCTGAATTCACTCCTGTGGTCACAAGTGGTACTGCAGCTTCTGGGCTTCCTTCCTCAGGTGTTCTGGTGAGCTCGTTGGCTGCCTTGTTATTTAACTCCACCTGATTCTGTCTTCCTTGCTCCTTGTCAATGTTCCAGTGTTGGATCTGAGCTTCTGGATCTTTCCTGTGGCCTGCTGCTCTGCTTACATAAGTGCTTCTTTGCTTTTGTTGCTGTTTTTTCTGTCCAGCTTGTCTATTCGTTTTTGCTGGAAGCTCTGAGACGCAAAGGGTGTATCGCCGTGCCGTTAGTTCGGCGCGGTGGGTCTTTTTGCCCCCTTTGCGTGGTTTTTTGCTTTAGGGTTTTTTGTAGACTGCAAAGTTCTCTTTGCTATCCTCGCTCTATCTAGAATATCGGGCCTCACTTTGCTGAATCTATTTCATCCCTACGTTTTGTCTTTTCATCTTGCTAACAGTCATTATATGTTGGGGGCTACCTTTTCCTTTGGGGTATTTCTCTGAGGCAAGTCAGGCTTGTATTTCTATCTTCAGGCTAGTCAGTTCCTCAGGCTGTGCCGAGTTGCATAGGTAGTGTCAGGCGCAATCCACAGCTGTCTTTAGTTGTGTTTAGGATAGGTTCAGGTATTGCGGTCTACAGAGATTCCACGTCTCAGAGCTCGTTCTATTGTTTTTGGGTTATTGTCAGATCACTGTATGTGCTCTGATTACTGCACACTGTGTTACTGGATTGCCTTCATAACTGTACAAGGAGCCAAACTAATGATTCTCAATAGAGGGAAAAAAGAAGTTCTGACATCATTTTTTTTTCTCAGCTCTGTGTTCAGTCTTTTTTTTCCCCTAGACATTAGGGTGCTTCAGGACACAGCTGTGGACATGGATATTCAGGCTCTGTGCTCTTCAATGGATAATCTCGTTATAAATGTACAAAAGATTCAAGATACAATTGATCAGAAATCTATGCTAGAACCAAGAATTCCTATTCCTGATTTGTTTTTTGGTGATAGAACTAAGTTTCTGAGCTTCAAAAATAATTGTAAGTTATTTCTGGCCTTGAAACCTCATTCTTCTGGTAATTCAGTTAAACAGGTTTTGATTATTATTTCTTTTTTGCGCGGCGACCCTCAGGACTGGGCATTTTCTCTTGCGCCAGGAGACCCTGCATTGAGTGGTGTCGATGCGTTTTTCCTGGCGCTCGGATTGCTGTATGATGAGCCTAATTCAGTGGATCAGGCTGAGAAAAATTTGCTGGCTTTGTGCCAGGGTCAGGATGATATAGAAGTATATTGTCAGAAATGTATGAAGTGGTCAGTACTCACTCTGTGGAATGAATCTGCGCTGGCAGCTTTGTTCAGAAAGGGTCTCTCTGAGGCTCTTAAGGATGTCATGGTGGGTTTTCCTATGACTGCTGGTTTGAATGAGTCTATGTCTTTGGCCATTCAGATCGGTCGTCGCTTGCGCGAGCGTAAATCTGTGCACCATCTGGCGGTATTGTCTGAGATTAAACCTGAGCCTATGCAGTGCGATAGGACTATGACCAGAGTTGAACGGCAAGAACACAGACGTCTGAATGGGCTGTGTTTCTACTGTGGTGATTCCACTCATGCTATTTCTGATTGTCCTAAGCGCACTAAGCGGTTCGATAGGTCTGCCGTCATTGGTACTGTACAGTCCAAATTCCTTCTGTCCATTACCTTGATATGCTCTTTGTCATCGTATTCTGTCATGGCGTTTGTGGATTCAGGCGCTGCCCTGAATCTGATGGATTTGGATTATGCTAAACGTTGTGGGTTTTTCTTGGAGCCTTTGCGGTGTCCTATTCCGTTGAGAGGAATTGATGCTACACCTTTGGCCAAGAATAAACCTCAGTACTGGGCCCAGCTGACCATGTGCATGGCTCCTGCACATCAGGAAGTTATTCGCTTTCTGGTGCTACATAATCTGCATGATGTGGTCGTGTTGGGGTTGCCATGGCTACAAACCCATAATCCAGTATTGGATTGGAACTCTATGTCGGTATCCAGCTGGGGTTGTCAGGGGGTACATGGTGATGTTCCATTTTTGTCTATTTCGTCATCCACTCCTTCTGAGGTCCCAGAGTTCTTGTCTGATTATCAGGATGTATTTGAAGAGCCCAAGTCCGATGCCCTACCTCCGCATAGGGATTGTGATTGTGCTATCAATTTGATTCCTGGTAGTAAATTCCCTAAAGGTCGTTTATTTAATTTATCCGTGCCTGAACACACCGCTATGCGCAGTTATGTGAAGGAATCCCTGGAGAAGGGACATATTCGCCCATCGTCATCACCACTGGGAGCAGGGTTCTTTTTTGTAGCCAAGAAAGATGGTTCGCTGAGACCGTGTATTGATTACCGCCTTCTTAATAAGATCATTGTTAAGTTTCAGTATCCCTTGCCATTGTTATCTGACTTGTTTGCTCGGATTAAGGGGGCTAGTTGGTTCACTAAGATAGATCTTCGTGGTGCGTATAATCTGGTGAGAATCAGGCAAGGAGATGAATGGAAAACGGCATTTAATACGCCCGAGGGTCATTTTGAGTATCTAGTGATGCCGTTCGGACTTGCCAATGCTCCATCTGTTTTTCAGTCTTTTATGCATGACATCTTCCGTGAGTATCTGGATAAATTCCTGATTGTTTACTTGGATGACATTTTGATCTTCTCAGATGATTGGGAGTCTCATGTGAAGCAGGTCAGAATGGTTTTCCAGGTCCTGCGTGCTAATTCTTTGTTCGTGAAGGGATCAAAGTGTCTCTTCGGTGTGCAGAAAGTTTCATTTTTGGGGTTCATCTTTTCCCCTTCTACTATTGAGATGGATCCGGTTAAGGTCCAAGCCATCCAGGATTGGACTCAGCCGACATCTCTGAAAAGTCTGCAAAAGTTCCTGGGCTTTGCTAATTTTTATCGTCGCTTCATCTGTAATTTTTCTAGCATTGCCAAACCATTGACCGATTTGACCAAGAAGGGTGCTGATTTGGTTAATTGGTCTTCTGCTGCCGTGGAAGCTTTTCAGGAGTTGAAGCGTCGTTTTTGTTCTGCCCCTGTGTTGTGTCAACCAGATGTTTCTCTTCCGTTCCAGGGCGAGGTTGATGCTTCTGAGATTGGAGCAGGGGCGGTTTTGTCACAGAGAGGTTCTGGTTGCTCAGTGTTGAAACCATGTGCTTTCTTTTCCAGGAAGTTTTCTGCTGCTGAGCGTAATTATGATGTGGGCAACCGAGAGTTGCTGGCCATGAAGTGGGCATTCGAGGAGTGGCGTCATTGGCTTGAAGGATCTAAGCATCGCGTGGTGGTATTGACTGATCATAAGAACCTTACTTATCTCGAGTCTGCCAAGCGCTTGAATCCTAGACAGGCCCGTTGGTCGTTATTTTTTGCTCGCTTCGATTTTGTGATTTCGTACCTTCCGGGCTCTAAAAATGTGAAGGCGGATGCTCTGTCTAGGAGTTTTGTGCCCGACTCTCCGGGTTTATCTGACCCGGCGAGTATCCTCAAGGAAGGAGTCATTGTGTCTGCCATCTCCCCTGATTTGCGGCGAGTGTTGCAAAAATTTCAGGCTAATAAACCTGATCGTTGTCCGGCCGAGAAACTGTTCGTCCCTGATAGGTGGACTAGTAAAGTTATCTCTGAACTTCATTGTTCGGTGTTGGCTGGTCATCCAGGAATCTTTGGTACCAGAGAGTTAGTGGCTAGATCCTTCTGGTGGCCATCTCTGTCACGGGATGTACGTACTTTTGTGCAGTCCTGTGGGATTTGTGCTAGGGCTAAGCCCTGCTGTTCACGTGCCAGTGGGTTGCTTTTGCCCTTGCCGGTCCCGAAGAGGCCTTGGACACATATTTCGATGGATTTCATTTCTGACCTTCCCGTTTCTCAAAAGATGTCAGTCATTTGGGTGGTCTGTGATCGCTTTTCTAAAATGGTCCATCTGGTGCCCTTGGTTAAATTGCCTTCCTCCTCTGATTTGGTGCCTTTGTTCTTCCAGCATGTGGTTCGTTTGCATGGCATTCCTGAGAATATTGTTTCTGACAGAGGTTCCCAGTTTGTTTCAAGGTTCTGGCGAGCCTTTTGTGGTAGGATGGGCATTGACCTATCTTTTTCCTCGGCTTTCCATCCTCAGACTAATGGCCAGACCGAACGAACCAATCAGACCTTGGAAACATATCTGAGATGTTTTGTTTCTGCAGACCAGGATGATTGGGTGTCCTTTTTGCCGTTGGCTGAGTTGGCCCTTAATAATCGGGCCAGCTCGGCTACCTTGGTCTCTCCATTTTTCTGCAATTCTGGGTTCCATCCTCGTTTCTCTTCAGGACAGGTTGAGTCTTCGGACTGTCCTGGTGTGGATTCTGTGGTGGACAGGTTGCAGCAGATCTGGACTCAGGTAGTGGACAATTTGACCTTGTCCCAGGAGAAGGCTCAACTTTTCGCTAATCGCAGACGCCGTGTGGGTCCACGACTTCGTGTTGGGGATCTGGTTTGGTTATCTTCTCGTCATATTCCTATGAAGGTTTCCTCTCCTAAATTTAAACCTCGTTTTATTGGTCCGTATAGGATTTATGAGATTCTCAATCCTGTGTCCTTTCGTCTGACCCTCCCGGACTCCTTTTCCATACATAATGTATTCCATAGGTCGTTGTTGCGGAGATACGTGGCACCTATGGTTCCATCTGTTGAGCCTCCTGCCCCTGTTTTGGTGGAGGGGGAATTGGAGTATATTGTGGAGAAAATTTTGGATTCTCGTGTCTCTAGACGGAAACTCCAGTATCTGGTTAAATGGAAGGGTTATGCTCAGGAAGATAATTCCTGGGTTTTTGCCTCTGTTGTCCATGCTCCAGATCTTGTTCGTGCCTTTCATGTGGCTCATCCTGGTCGGCCTGGGGGCTCTGGTGAGGGTTCAGTGACCCCTCCTCAAGGGGGGGGTACTGTTGTGAATTCTGTGGCTGAATTCACTCCTGTGGTCACAAGTGGTACTGCAGCTTCTGGGCTTCCTTCCTCAGGTGTTCTGGTGAGCTCGTTGGCTGCCTTGTTATTTAAATCCACCTGATTCTGTCTTCCTTGCTCCTTGTCAATGTTCCAGTGTTGGATCTGAGCTTCTGGATCTTTCCTGTGGCCTGCTGCTCTGCTTAGATAAGTGCTTCTTTGCTTTTGTTGCTGTTTTTTCTGTCCAGCTTGTCTATTCGTTTTTGCTGGAAGCTCTGAGACGCAAAGGGTGTACCACCGTGCCGTTAGTTCGGCACGGTGGGTCTTTTTGCCCCCTTTGCCTGGTTTTTTGCTTTAGGTTTTTTGTAGACTGCAAAGTTCTCTTTGCTATCCTCGCTCTATCTAGAATATCGGGCCTCACTTTGCTGAATCTATTTCATCCCTACGTTTTGTCTTTTCATCTTGCTAACAGTCATTATATGTGGGGGGCTGCCTTTTCCTTTGGGGTATTTCTCTGAGGCAAGTCAGGCTTGTATTTCTATCTTCAGGCTAGTCAGTTCCTCAGGCTGTGCCGAATTGCATAGGTAGTGTCGGGCGCAAACCACAGCTGCCTTTAGTTGTGTTTAGGATAGGTTCAGGTATTGCGGTCTACAGAGATTCCACGTCTCAGAGCTCGTTCTATTGTTTTTGGGTTATTGTCAGATCACTGTATGTGCTCTGATTACTGCACACTGTGTTACTGGATTGCCTTCATAACACAAGACCCGCAGTGTGAATTTTAAGAAAACACACTGTGGGTCTGGGATTCATGGCCATCGCTAACCGCACCGGCCAACATGAAATGAGGTCAGAAGACGGGCAGCGCTCACAGGGCATTGCCAAGGGATAACACAAGAGCGCAGACTCCTGTACAGCAAATAACAACGCTCAGGAAGCAGCGCCCAGCACCAAGGCGTTATTTTTGGACACCTGTGCTGCGTGTCATTAAAAAGACAAGTCACGCCTCCAATACAGTTCTACTGTACAATGGGCAAAATTGTGTACGTCTTTCATTCTGCGTGTGCAATGAGCAAAATGTAAAGAGCAACCTTTCACTTGTGTAGCATTACTGTTGCACAAGATGTGGCTCTTCTAAATTGTAGCACCTGAGGGTGGGTTAAAGGTGACCTTTGAAATTGGTTCAATTAGGCTGCGGCCTACACTCTGCTCCTCTCCTCCTCCTGCTGACCCTGGGCTCTAACACCGCCAGTTGTGGCCCGGATGTGCTAGCTGCACAGATAAAAACACCAGCCAATGTGTTAGTGGGGTTCAGCAACGCCAGCTGTTCCCCTGCTGTGTAGCCGGCAACGTGTCCTGCAAATGCCACGCAGGCACAACAGACCAAAAGCTGCCACCAGTGCAGGCTTCGGCCTACACTCTGCTCCTCTCCTCCTCCTGCTGACCCTGGGCTCTAACACCGCCAGTTGGGGCCCGGAACTGCTAGCTGCACAGAGAAAAACACCAGCCAATGTGTTAGTGGGGTTCAGTACCGCCAGCTGTTCTCCTTCTGTGTAGCCAGCATCGTGTCCAGCACAAGCCACGCTGGCACAATAGACCAAAAGCTGCCACCAGTGCAGGCTTCTGCCTACACTCTGCTCCTCTCCTCCTCCTGCTGACCCTGGGCTCTAACACCGCCAGTTTGAGCCCGGAAGTGCTAGTTGCACAGAGAAAAACACCCGCCAATGTGTTAGTGGGGTTCAGCACCGCCAGCTGTTCCCCTGCTGTGTAGCTGGCAACGTGTCCTGCAAACGCCACGCAGGCACCTGAACTGAAATTAAAGGGACCCTGGCCCCCCCCCAGGTGTTTCTATGTATAACAGCCACCTTGTACAGCAGTAATGCTGAATTTGTACAAGGTGGCTGACGTTTTCTCCTTGCCCACGTGGAACTCAACACGTACAAAATGTGTCTCATTAGAGTCCATTACACTGCCCCTGAGGTGTGACTTTCCTTACTAATGATACGCAGCACCCCCCTTGGTAGCGCTGCCCGTCTTCTGACATCATTGGTTGGCTGGCTGTGCCTGTGCGTCCGACCTGCCCAAAACAACGCCCCTCGTTGTCTCATTTCGTTTGACAGCGAGGGTGTGCTTGATGGGCACTAGCAGTGCATATCTTCGCCTGTCTTCACTCCCCTCCTTCCGCCTTCTTCAGACTGTGCGGCCTCATGGCCGCGGCATGCGATAAGGGATCAGCTGAGGCCGCACAGTCTGAGGCAGGTGTAAGGACATGAGTGAGCGGCGAACATATTTACTGCACAAGGCCATGAATCCAAGACCCGCAGTGTGAATTTTAGAAAACACACTGTGGGTCTGGGATTCATGGCCATCGCTAACCGCACCGGCCAACATGAAATGAGGTCAGAAGACGGGCAGCGCTCACAGGGCATTGCCAAGGGATAACACAAGAGCGCAGACTCCTGTACAGCAAATAACAACGCTCAGGAAGCAGCGCCCAGCACCAAGGCGTTATTTTTGGACACCTGTGCTGCGTGTCATTAAAAAGACAAGTCACGCCTCCAATACAGTTCTACTGTACAATGGGCAAAATTGTGTACGTCTTTCATTCTGCGTGTGCAATGAGCAAAATTCATAGAGCAACCTATCACTTGTGTAGCATTACTGCTGCACAAGGTGTGGCTCTTCTACATTGTAACACCTGAGGGTGGGTTAAAGGTTACCTTTGAAATTGGTTCAATTAGGCTGCGGCCTACACTCTGCTCCTCTCCTCCTCCTGCTGCTGACCCTGGGCTCTAACACCGCCAGTTGGGGCCCGGAACTGCTAGCTGCACAGAGAAAAACACCAGCCAATGTGTTAGTGGGGTTCAGTACCGCCAGCTGTTCCCCTGCTGTGTAGCCAGCATCGTGTCCAGCACAAGCCACGCTGGCACAACAGACCAAAAGCTGCCACCAGTGCAGGCTTCGGCCTACACTCTGCTCCTCTCCTCCTCCTGCTGACCCTGGGCTCTAACACCGCCAGTTGGGGCCCGGATGTGCTAGCTGCACAGAGAAAAACACCCGCCAATGTGTTAGTGGGGTTCAGCACCGCCAGCTGTTCCCCTTCTGTGTAGCCGGCAACGTGACCTGCAAACGCCATGCAGGCACCTGAACTGAAATTAAAGGGACCCTGGCCCCCCCCCAAGGTGTTTCTATGTATAACAGCCACCTTGTACAGCAGTAATGCTGCATTTGTACAAGGTGGCTGACTTTTTCTCCTTGCCCACGTGGAACTCAACACGTACAAAATGTGTCTCATTACAGACCATTACAATGTCCCTGAGGTGTGACTTTCCTTACTAATGATACGCAGCACCCCCCTTGGTAGCGCTGCCCGTCTTCTGACATCATTGGTTGGCTGGCTGTGCCTGTGCGTCCGACCTGCCCAAAACAACGCCCCTCGTTGTCTCATTTCGTTTGACAGCGAGGGTGTGCTTGATGGGCACTAGCAGTGCATATCTTCGCCTGTCTTCACTCCCCTCCTTCCGCCTTCTTCAGACTGTGCGGCCTCATGGCCGCGGCATGCGATAAGGGATCAGCTGAGGCCGCACAGTCTGAGGCAGGTGTAAGGACATGAGTGAGCGGCGAACATATTTACTGCACAAGGCCATGAATCCAAGACCCGCAGTGTGAATTTTAGAAAACACACTGTGGGTCTGGGATTCATGGCCATCGCTAACCGCACCGGCCAACATGAAATGAGGTCAGAAGACGGGCAGCGCTCACAGGGCATTGCCAAGGGATAACACAAGAGCGCAGACTCCTGTACAGCAAATAACAACGCTCAGGAAGCAGCGCCCAGCACCAAGGCGTTATTTTTGGACACCTGTGCTGCGTGTCATTAAAAAGACAAGTCACGCCTCCAATATAGTTCTACTGTACAATGGGCAAAATTGTGTACGTCTTTCATTCTGCGTGTGCAATGAGCAAAATTCATAGAGCAACCTATCACTTGTGTAGCATTACTGCTGCACAAGGTGTGGCTCTTCTACATTGTAACACCTGAGGGTGGGTTAAAGGTTACCTTTGAAATTGGTTCAATTAGGCTGCGGCCTACACTCTGCTCCTCTCCTCCTCCTGCTGCTGACCCTGGGCTCTAACACCGCCAGTTGGGGCCCGGAACTGCTAGCTGCACAGAGAAAAACACCAGCCAATGTGTTAGTGGGGTTCAGTACCGCCAGCTGTTCCCCTGCTGTGTAGCCAGCATCGTGTCCAGCACAAGCCACGCTGGCACAACAGACCAAAAGCTGCCACCAGTGCAGGCTTCAGCCTACACTCTGCTCCTCTCCTCCTCCTGCTGACCCTGGGCTCTAACACCGCCAGTTGGGGCCCGGATGTGCTAGCTGCACAGAGAAAAACACCCGCCAATGTGTTAGTGGGGTTCAGCACCGCCAGCTGTTCCCCTTCTGTGTAGCCGGCAACGTGACCTGCAAACGCCACGCAGGCACCTGAACTGAAATTAAAGGGACCTTGCCCCCCCCCCAGGTGTTTCTATGTATAACAGCCACCTTGTACAGCAGTAATGCTGCATTTGTACAAGGTGGCTGACTTTTTCTCCTTGCCCACGTGGAACTCAACACGTACAAAATGTGTCTCATTACAGACCATTACAATGTCCTTGAGGTGTGACTTTCCTTTTTAATGACACGGAGCACCCCCCTTGGGAGCGCTGCCCGTCTTCTGACATCATTGGTTGGCTGGCTGTGCCTGTGCGTCCGACCTGCCCGACACAACGCCCCTCGTTGTCTCATTTATTTTGACAGCGAGGGTGTGCTTGATCGGCACAAGCAGTGCATATATTCGCCTGTCTTATCTCATCTCCTTCCGCCTTCTTCAGACTGTGCGGCCTCATGGCCACGGCATGCGATAAGGGATCAGCTGAGGCCGCCCAGTCTGATGCAGGTGTAAGGACATTTGTGAGCGGCGAAAATATTTACTGCACAAGGCCATGAATCCCAGCCCCGCAGTGTGAATTATTGAAAACACACTGGGGGTCTGGGATTCATGGCCATCGCTAACCGCACCGGCCAACATGAAATGAGGTCATAAGACAGGCTGCGCTCACAGCGCATGGCCAAGGGCTAACAAGAGCACACACTCCTGTACAGCAAATAACAACGCTCAGGAGGATGCGCCCAGCACCAAGGCGTTATTTTTGGACACCTGTGCCGCGTCTCCTTAAAAAGACAAGTCATGCCTCCAATACAGTTCTACTGTACAATGGGCAAAATTGTGTACGTCTTTCATTCTGCGTGTGCAATGAGCAAAATTTAAAGAGCAACCTATCACTTGTGGAGCATTACTGTTGCACAAGGTGTGGCTCTTCTACATTTTAACACCAGAGGGTGGGTTAAAGGTTACCTTTGAAATTGGTTCAATTAGGCTTCGGCCTACACTCTGCTCCTCTCCTCCTCCTGCTGACCCTGGGCTCTAACACCGCCAGTTGGGGCCCGGAACTGTTAGCTGCACAGATAAAAACACCAGCCAATGTGTCAGTGGGGTTCAGCAACGCCAGCTGTTCCCCCGCTGTGTAGCCGGCAACGTGTCCTGCAAACTCAAAGCAGACACAAAGCTGCCTCCAGTGCAGGCTTCGGCCTACACTCTGCTCCTCCTGCTTACCCTTTGCTCCAACACCGCTAGTTGGGGCTCTAGGAAGACAATCTTGATTAGGCAACGCATCCGGGTTCCAGCACCGCCAGCTGGTTCCCGGCAGTGTTTTTGTCACGGGTACTCCCTCCTGCCCAGCCTGGTTCCAGCACCGTCAGTTGTTTCCGGGTAGTGTCAAGCTCACTGAGACGCCTATGCGTTGCCCCGTCGTGTTGCGGTCGGGTTAGCCAACTCCAGGGTGCCTCCAGTTTAGGAGCTTCCTATGTGGGCTGCATGAATTGGTAGTCAAGGCTGGTTCTGTAGTGCCAGTAGGCCAAGCTCCCCCTGTAGGACTGTTGGGGTTCGGTAACTGCGGCTGCCTTGCGGCCTAGCTGTTCTCTCCTCTCCTGTGGACCTTCTGGTCCACCACCTGGTTCCAGCACCGTCAGCTGGTTCCAGGCCGAGCCTTTGGCTTAGGTGCCTCCTCCTGGATATCCGAGTTCCGCCAACGCCAGGCGGTCCTCGGTAGTGCTTTTAAGCGCGGGCACCTACAGCTTAGTAACCGGGTTCCAGCACCGTCAGCTGGTCCTCGGTGCCATTGGCTCTTGCACACTGGGGCGATGCATCCGGGTTCCAGCACCGCCAGCTGGTTCCCGGCAGTGTTTTTGTCACGCGTAGTCCCTCGTGCCCAGCCTGGTTCCAGCACCGTCAGCTGTTTCCGGATACTGTCAAACTAACTGAGACTCCTATGCATTGCCCCGTCGTGTTGCGGTCGGGTTAGCCAACTCCAGGGTGCCTCCAGTTTAGGAGCTTCCTATGTGGGCTGCGTGAATTGGTAGTCAAGGCTGGTTCTGTAGTGCCAGTAGGCCAAGTTCCCCCTGTAGGACTGTTGGGGTTCGGTAACTGCGGCTGCCTCACGGCCTAGCTGTTCTCTCCTCTCCTGTGGACCTTCTGGTCCACCACCTGGTTCCAGCACCGTCAGCTGGTTCTGGGCCGAGCCTTTGGCTTAGGTGCCTCCTCCTGGGTATCCGAGTTCCGCCAACGCCAGGCGGTCCTCGGTAGAGCTTTTAAGCGCGGGCACCTACAGCTTAGTAACCGGGTTCCAGCACCGTCAGCTGTTCCTCGGTCGTGCCATTGGCTCTTGCACAGTTGGCCAACGCCTCCGGGTTCCAGTACCGTCAGCTGGTTCTCGGCAGTGTCTTTTGCTCTTGTACCTTCTGCTCCCCATCCTGGTTCCAGTAACGTCAGCTGGTTCCGGGCAGAGCCTTTGGCTTAGGTGCCTCCTTCTGGGTATCTGAGTTCCACCAACGTCAGGTGGTCCTTGGTAGTGCTTTCAGGCACGGGTACCTCCTGCTTAGTAACCGGGTTCCAGTAACGTCAGCTGGTCCTCGGTAGTTCCATTGGCTCTTGGACCTTCGGCTACCCATCCGGGTTCCAGTACCGTCAGCTGGTTCTCGGCAGTGTCTTTGGCTTAGGTGCCTCCTTCTGGGTATCCGAGTTCCGCCAACGTCAGGCGGTCCTTGGTAGTGCTTTTTAGCACGGGTACCTCCTGCTTAGTAACCGGGTTCCAGTAACGTCAGCTGGTTCTCGGTAGTTCCATTGGCTCTTGGACCTTCGGGTAGCCATCCGAGTTCCAGTTCCATCAGCTGGTTCTCGGCATTTTCTCAGCCTTCTTGTACCTTCTGCTACATTTTCAAGTTGAAGACCCTAAAGACGACGTCACGGAAGACCACCCCTAAGATGACGACGACACCAGAGACGACAACCACTGAGATGACGACGACCCTGGAGATGACGACCCTGAAGACCACCCCGATGATGACGACGGCGGAGACGACGACGGCGGAGACGACGACGGCGGAGACGACGACCCTGGAGACAAATGACATGGAAGACCGAGAAGCAGAAGAACAAGAGGCTGCAGAACAAAGAGCAGAAGAACATTAAGCATAACACTTAATATAAGAGCAAAAGATATTATCTAAATTATATGCAGAAGAAGACTAAGCAGTGTATGGGGGTGAGTCCGTTCCTCCTCGTGGTGCCCCTGGATAAGGCCTGATGCTGCAGGCCAAACTGAACGCGGACAAATGTAACTTTTGTGACTGGCAGAACGGAAGGTGTAATCTTCAAACTTTTATAGATAACAACTACGGTAATGCCTGTCACAAATGTGAATATGATGAAAAAGTAGAATAGGAAGAATAATAATAGTTGGATAAAATGAATATGAAGAATGTAATAAAAAAAAAATAGATAGAAGATTTAGAAGAAGATGAATAAGGTGAAGAAGTTGATGTCAAAGATGCGGATGATAATGAAGATGAAAGTGGGGGAAAAGTAAAAAAAAAAAAAGGGGAAGGGCGTGGAATAGTGAAACATCAATATTTAAAAAAAAAAAAAATTACATAGTCAATATCTTTGTCAATCCTAACGTCTTTAAAAAAAAAATATATATATAATGCTATTCTATTTGATTGGGCTACGCCTCTATGACTTTAATGTCTCCGCCACCTCCCCAAATACATCCTGCATTATTCTTTGTTGTTTTCCTTCATGTAGAATGAACCTACAAGGAAAGAAAGGGTTTATTTTAATTCCGATATTTTGGTCCCATTGACTTGCATTGGGATCGGATATCGGTATCGGCGATATCCGATATTTTTTTAATATCGGCCGATCCAATCCGATACCGATACTTTCCGATATCGGAAGGTATCGCTCAACACTAATTGTAATTCAAAGGAAGAAGGAATAAACATTGCTGGACGAATCATCAGCAATCTGAAATACGCAGGCAATTTAATATTGATAGTAACAAGTGTAGATGGACTTATGGAATTATTACGGAGTGTCCAGATGGAAAGCTCAACCAGGGACTTTTACATCATGAAGAAGACAAAGATATTATTGACTACTGACAGGTACAACTGGACACATTTGAGATAAACGGCGACAAACTGGAAGCTGTAAAAGACTTCCACCTACTCAGATCGATGATCACTCAAGATGAAACGACAACACCAGAAGTGAATATCTGTCTAGCTATGGGCAAATCAACAATGAAGACACGGGACAAGGTCTTCAAATCGAGGAACATTTCACTGGCGACGAAGACACAGCCTATACATAGTTTTATCTTTTCTGTGGTAACGTACAAATGTGAAAACTGGACGATGAAGAAGCAAGACAGAAGAAGAATCAATGCCTTTTCAAATGCGGTGCTGGAGAAGGATGTTATCAATACCAGGAATGGCAAGAAGAACGAACAAATCAATTTTGGAACAAATCAAGCCAGACACGTCACTAAAAGGAGTCATCACCAAGCTACGACTTGCCTACTTTGGGCACATAATAATAATAAAATCATAATAATAATCTTTATTTATATAGCGCCAACATATTCCGCAGCGCTTTACAGTTTAACAGCTTCAAACACAACAGTCATAAGTAACAATGTTAACAATACAATAATTAAAGCGACACAAGACGACCCTGCTCGTGAGAGCTTACAATCTACAATGAGGTGGGGGAGATACAAAGTACAGGTGTGTATTTACAATGATGTATTTACAATGATGGTCCAGCCAACTTCAGGGAGTGGGGGATAGATGGAAGTTGTGAATGGGCTGCACATCATACGAAGCGAGCAATCACTGGAGAAGGACATGATGATTGGAAAAATAGAAGGAACAAGGAGAAGAAGAACCCAATGGCTTGATACAATCAAGATAATGGTGGAAAAGACCCTTGTGGACCTATCTAGGCTTGCACAAGATCGATCTCCCTACCGATAGTTCATCCATCAAGTCGCCATTGCTCCAGACTGAGCTGAAGGCCATGAATTAATAATTAAATAGTGATTTACTGTAGCTATAAATTCAATACTAGAGGTGCCAATGTTATGGTGGTACAGCTGTATCATATAAGAGGGGTGACATATCTGCAGTTATTTGGCCGTACAATAAAAGGGAGGAGGTGATGTCACCACTGTAGTGATACAGCTAATAAATGGGAAGAGATGATGACAAAACCCCAAAACATAAAACTGACAGTGTCCAAATAGTCACAAACGCTCCCTCCTCACATCACATACAAACACATTGCTCTTGTCAGCCAACGAAAGACCCTACCACCTAGGAGAAGTAGCTTTCCTATCAGTCACTGCCTGAACATTAAGCTTTGTGATGACCAGAGATAAGTTCCTGGTCAAAAACTGACTTGGGGCAAATCTGGGGATATTCCCAGTATGGAGCATTGCCAGTAAGACGCCATATTCAGCTGGTTTCTTTAAGGAAAACCAGTGCTTCCCTCAAACTCGCAATGTTAGATGTCTTAGAAAAGCAGTTTGTGTAGATCAGAAATTGCTGAGCTTATTAAAGGCTAAATAGAAATCTGCAATACAGCATAAAATAGTGTCGTAATAAAAGTCCAATGGTGACATAGTGTCCGACTTCTGGACAAAAAGACTCCGGAATGAGCTGAAACATTGCAGTGATAGATACAAGTGATACAGTTTCTCACTATCTTGAACTTAACCCCATCACGTGTTGGCGATTTTCTTTCTTTTTTCATTTTCGTTTTTTCTTCCCCTTCTTTCAAGAGCCATAGCTTTTTTTCCATCCATATAGCCATATGAAGTTTATTTTCTGCTAGACGAGTTTTACTGTTGAATAATACCATTCATTCTACCGCGTAGTGTACTGGAAAATGGGAAGGAAAAATCCAAGTGCTGTGAAATTGCAAAAGAAGTCCGGTTACACAATTTATTTTTAAAAATTTTTTATTTACCATGTTCACTATATAGCAAAACTGACCTAGCAATATGATTGTCCAGGTCAGTGCAATAACACAGATATTAAACACAAATATATATTTTTAAGTGGTAAAAAATCTGGAAATTTATAAGAAAAAAAATTTCCATTGGTCAACAATTTCAAGGATCAAGCCGTGAAGATCTCCAACGACTAGGGAGGCACACCTGCAGTTGCAGAGGAAGAGCGGGTGAAAGAAGGGCTGTCACATCCGGCTCTCACAAACGGTGTCGGGAAGGTTCGGGATTAGGGCAACAGGTTGGGAGGGTCCGGATGTTGTGAGCAATGATGGAGGCTATCACCACCTCTGATAGCATGCTACGAAAGAAAAACAAAAAACGGATCAGTACCTGTGAACAGAATAAAGTGTGAACAGGTGTAAGCGGCTATGACTTCATACTGTGCAAACAATAGAATACAGCAGCCTCTGTAAGCGGTAAGATAGGCGCACCTTTCTTTTGCTGGGACCTTAAACCCAGGGCTGCCACTAGGAATTTCCGGGCCCCATACTGGCAACAGTTTCCGGGCCCCCTTGAGACTCCACCCAGTCTCCAACCCAGCCCCGCCTCCACCCCTTGAACTGTTGACAGTCCCATCACCTTCTCTTTGTCTCTTGGAAAAACTCCATTTCTGCACCATCACCAGATCACATACATAGCCAGCAGCTTTTGTTTTGGCCAAAAGATTTTTTACTCCGCCACCACGACAAGGTAGAATCTTTTGACCGAACTCTACTCTACTCTATCCTGTTAATCATTTGCTAAAATATCCAATACAATTTAGGTATATTTTTATTTATTCTTCAATGTTTAAAATGACCAATAATATCACATACATAGGACAAATACCACCTGTTGTGAATTCTGTGGCTGAGTTCACTTCTGTGGTCACAAGTGGTATTGCAGTCTCTGGGCTTCCTCCCTCAGGTGTTTTGGTGAGCTCGTTGGCTGCCTTGCTATTTAGCTCCACCTGAGTCTGTCTTCCTTGCTCCTTGTCAATGTTCCAGTGTTGGATCTGAGCTACTGCATCTTTCCTTGGGCCTGCTGCTCTGCTAGATAAGTGCTTCTAGTTTGTTTTCTGTTTTTTTCTGTCCAGCTTGCTATTGTCTTTTGCTGGAAGCTCTGAGAAGCAGAGGGGTGCACCGCCGTGCTGTTAGTTCGGCACGGTGGGTCTTTTTGCCCCTTTGCGTGGTTTTCGTTTTAGGGTTTTTTGTAGACTGCATAGTTCTCTTTGCTATCCTCGCTCTGTCTAGAATATCGGGCCTCACTTTGCTGAATCTATTTCATTCCTACGTTTGTCTTTTCATCTTGCTAACAGTCATTATATGTGGGGGGCTGCCTATTCCTTTGGGGTTTTTCTCTGAGGTAAGTCAGGCTTGTATTTCTATCTTCAGGCTAGTCAGCTCCTCAGGCAGTGCCGAGTTGCATAGGTAGTTGTTAGGCGCAATCCACTGCTGCTTATAGTTGTGTGAGGATAGATCAGGTACTGCAGTCTACAGAGATTCCACGTCTCAGAGCTCGTCCTATTGTTTTTGGTTATTGCCAGATCTCTGTATGTGCGCTGATTACTGCACGCTGTGTTGCCTGATTGCCAGCCATAACAGTACAAGGAGCCACACCAATGATTCCCAATAGAGGGAAAAAAGAAATCCTGACATCATTTTTTTTTCTTAGCTCTGTCTTCAGTCTTTTTTTTCCCCTAGACATTAGAGTGCTTCAGGACACAGCTGTGGACATGGATATTCAGGCTCTGTGCTCCTCAATGAATAATCTCGTTGTAAATGTACAAAAGATTCAAGATACTATTGATCAGAAATCGATGCTAGAACCAAGAATTCCGATTCCTGATTTGTTTTTTGGTGACAGAACTAAGTTCCTGAGCTTCAGAAATAATTGTAAGCTATTTTTGGCCTTGAAACCTCATTCTTCTGGTAATCCTATTCAACAGGTTTTGATTATTATTTCTTTTTTGCGCGGCGACCCACAGGACTGGGCGTTTTCTCTTGCACCAGGAGATTCTGCATTGAGTAATGTTGATGCATTTTTCCTGGCGCTCGGATTGCTTTACGATGAGCCTAATTCAGTGGATCAGGCTGAGAAAAATCTGCTGGCTTTATGCCAGGGTCAGGATGATGTAGAAGTATATTGTCAGAAATTTAGGAAATGGTCAGTACTCACTCTGTGGAATGAATCTGCACTAGCGGCTTTGTTCAGAAAGGGTCTCTCTGAAGCTCTTAAGGATGTAATGGTGGGATTTCCTATGCCTGCTGGTTTGAATGAGTCTATGTCCTTGGCCATTCAGATCGGTCGTCGCTTGCGCGAGCGTAAATCTGTGCACCATCTGGCGGTACTGCCTGAGAGTAAACCTGAGCCTATGCAGTGCGACAGGACTATGACTAAAGTAGAACGGCAAGAACACAGACGTCTGAACAGACTGTGTTTCTATTGTGGTGATTCTACTCATGCTATTTCTAATTGTCCTAAACGCACTAGGCGGTTCGATAGCTCTGCCGTTATTGGTACTGTACAGTCCAAATTCCTTTTGTCCATTACCTTAATGTGCTCTTTGTCATCGTATTCTGTCATGGCGTTTGTGGATTCAGGCGCTGCCCTGAATCTGATGGATTTGGATTATGCTAAACGTTGTGGATTTTTCTTGGAGCCTTTGCGGTGTCCTATTCCGTTGAGAGGAATTGATGCTACACCTTTGGCCAAGAATAAGCCTCAGTACTGGGCCCAGCTGACCATGTGCATGGCTCCTGCACATCAGGAAGTTATTCGCTTTCTGGTACTGCATAATTTGCATGATGTGGTCGTGTTGGGGTTGCCATGGCTACAAACCCATAATCCAGTATTGGATTGGAACTCTATGTCGGTAACCAGCTGGGGTTGTCAGGGAGTACATGGTGATGTTCCATTTTTGTCTATTTCGTCATCCATTCCTTCTGACATCCCAGAGTTCTTGTCGGACTTTCAGGATGTATTTGAAGAGTCCAAGTCTGATGCCCTACCTCCGCATAGGAATTGTGATTGTGCTATCGATTTGATTCCTGGTAGTAAATTCCCTAAGGGTCGTTTATTTAATTTGTCCGTACCTGAACACACCGCTATGCGCAGTTATGTGAAGGAGTCCCTGGAGAAGGGACATATTCGCCCATCGTCGTCACCATTGGGAGCAGGGTTCTTTTTTGTAGCCAAGAAGGATGGTTCGCTAAGACCGTGTATTGATTACCGCCTTCTTAATAAGATCACTGTTAAGTTTCAGTATCCCTTGCCATTGATTTCTGACTTGTTTGCTCGGATTAAGGGGGCTAGTTGGTTTACTAAGATTGATCTTCGTGGTGCGTATAATCTGGTGAGAATCAGGCAGGGAGATGAATGGAAAACGGCATTTAATACGCCCGAGGGTCATTTTGAGTATCTGGTGATGCCGTTCGGACTTGCCAATGCTCCATCTGTTTTTCAGTCTTTTATGCATGACATTTTCCGTGAGTATCTGGATAAATTCTTGATTGTTTACTTGGATGACATTTTGATCTTCTCAGATGATTGGGAGTCTCATGTGAAGCAAGTCAGAATGGTTTTCCAGGTACTGCGTGCTAATTCCTTGTTCGTGAAGGGATTAAAGTGTCTCTTCGGTGTGCAGAAAGTTTCATTTTTGGGGTTCATCTTTTCCCCTTCTACTATCGAGATGGATCCGGTTAAGGTTCAGGCCATCCAGGATTGGACTCAGCCGACATCTCTAAAAAGTCTGCAGAAATTCCTGGGCTTTGCTAATTTTTATCGTCGCTTCATCTGTAATTTTTCTAGCATTGCCAGACCATTGACCGATTTGACCAAGAAGGGTGCTGATTTGGTTAATTGGTCTTCTGCTGCCGTGGAGGCTTTTCAGGAGTTGAAGCGTCGTTTTTGCTGTGCCCCTGTGTTGTGTCAACCTGATGTTTCTCTTCCGTTCCAGGTCGAGGTTGATGCTTCTGAGATTGGTGCAGGGGCGGTTTTGTCACAGAGAGGTTCTGGTTGCTCAGTGTTCAAACCATGTGCTTTCTTTTCCAGGAAATTTTCTGCTGCTGAGCGTAATTATGATGTGGGCAACCGAGAGTTGCTGGCCATGAAGTGGGCATTCGAGGAGTGGCGTCATTGGCTTGAGGGTGCTAAGCATCGCGTGGTGGTATTGACTGATCATAAGAACTTGACTTATCTCGAGTCTGCCAAGCGCTTGAATCCTAGACAGGCCCGTTGGTCGTTATTTTTTGCTCGTTTTGATTTTGTGATTTCATACCTTCCGGGCTCTAAAAATGTGAAGGCGGATGCTCTGTCTAGGAGTTTTGTGCCCGACTCTCCGGGGTTATCTGAGCCGGCGAGTATCCTCAAGGAAGAAGTCATTGTGTCTGCCATCTCCCCTGATTTGCGGAGAGTGTTGCAGAAATTTCAGGCTAATAAACCTGATCGTTGTCCGGCCGAGAAACTGTTCGTCCCTGATAGGTGGACTAGTAAAGTTATCTCTGAACTTCATTGTTCGGTGCTGGCCGGTCATCCAGGAATCTTTGGTACCAGGGAGTTGGTTGCTAGATCCTTCTGGTGGCCATCTCTGTCACGGGATGTGCGTGCTTTTGTGCAGTCCTGTGGAATTTGTGCTAGGGCTAAGCCCTGCTGTTCACGTGCCAGTGGGTTGCTTTTGCCCTTGCCGGTCCCGAAGAGGCCTTGGACACATATTTCGATGGATTTCATTTCTGACCTTCCCGTTTCTCAAAAGATGTCGGTCATTTGGGTGGTCTGTGATCGCTTTTCTAAAATGGTCCATCTGGTGCCCTTGGTTAAATTGCCTTCCTCCTCTGATTTGGTGCCTTTGTTCTTCCAGCATGTGGTTCGTTTACATGGCATTCCTGAGAATATTGTTTCTGACAGAGGTTCCCAGTTTGTCTCGAGGTTCTGGCGAGCCTTTTGTGGTAGGATGGGCATTGACCTATCTTTCTCCTCGGCCTTCCATCCTCAGACTAATGGCCAGACCGAACGAACCAATCAGACCTTGGAAACATATCTGAGATGTTTTGTTTCCGCTGACCAGGATGATTGGGTGTCATTTTTGCCGTTGGCTGAGTTCGCCCTTAATAATCGGGCCAGCTCGGCTACCTTGGTCTCTCCATTTTTCTGCAATTCTGGGTTCCATCCTCGTTTCTCTTCAGGACAGGTTGAGTCTTCGGACTGTCCTGGTGTGGATTCTGTGGTGGACAGGTTGCAGCAGATCTGGACTCAGGTAGTGGACAATTTGACCTTGTCCCAGGAGAAGGCTCAGCTTTTCGCTAATCGCAGACGCCGTGTGGGACCCCGACTTCGTGTTGGGGATTTGGTTTGGTTATCTTCTCGTCATATTCCTATGAAGGTTTCCTCTCCTAAATTTAAACCTCGTTTTATTGGTCCGTATAGGATTTCTGAGATTCTCAATCCGGTGTCTTTTCGTCTGACCCTCCCAGACTCCTTTTCCATACATAATGTATTCCATAGGTCGTTGTTGAGGAGATACGTGGAGCCTCCTGCCCCTGTTTTGGTGGAGGGGGAATTGGAGTATATTGTGGAGAAGATTTTGGATTCTCGTGTCTCTAGACGGAAACTCCAGTATCTGGTCAAATGGAAGGGTTATGCTCAGGAAGATAATTCCTGGGTTTTTGCCTCTGATGTCCATGCCCCAGATCTTGTTCGTGCCTTTCATGTGGCTCATCCTGGTCGGCCTGGGGGTTCTGGTGAGGGTTCGGTGACCCCTCCTCAAGGGGGGGGTACTGTTGTGAATTCTGTGGCTGAGTTCACTTCTGTGGTCACAAGTGGTATTGCAGTCTCTGGGCTTCCTCCCTCAGGTGTTTTGGTGAGCTCGTTGGCTGCCTTGCTATTTAGCTCCACCTGAGTCTGTCTTCCTTGCTCCTTGTCAATGTTCCAGTGTTGGATCTGAGCTACTGCATCTTTCCTTGGGCCTGCTGCTCTGCTAGATAAGTGCTTCTAGTTTGTTTTCTGTTTTTTTCTGTCCAGCTTGCTATTGTCTTTTGCTGGAAGCTCTGAGAAGCAGAGGGGTGCACCGTCGTGCTGTTAGTTCGGCACGGTGGGTCTTTTTGCCCCTTTGCGTGGTTTTCGTTTTAGGGTTTTTTGTAGACTGCATAGTTCTCTTTGCTATCCTCGCTCTGTCTAGAATATCGGGCCTCACTTTGCTGAATCTATTTCATTCCTACGTTTGTCTTTTCATCTTGCTAACAGTCATTATATGTGGGGGGCTGCCTATTCCTTTGGGGTTTTTCTCTGAGGTAAGTCAGGCTTGTATTTCTATCTTCAGGCTAGTCAGCTCCTCAGGCAGTGCCGAGTTGCATAGGTAGTTGTTAGGCGCAATCCACTGCTGCTTATAGTTGTGTGAGGATAGATCAGGTACTGCAGTCTACAGAGATTCCACGTCTCAGAGCTCGTCCTATTGTTTTTGGTTATTGCCAGATCTCTGTATGTGCGCTGATTACTGCACGCTGTGTTGCCTGATTGCCAGCCATAACAACCACCGCACCATGACCAGACATCTTACCACAACATAGTGACCTATAATACCACATGCAAGGAACAAATGCCACCACACCATGATGAGATTACATATTACCACCAGAGTAGCAGAATAATACTACATACAAGGGACAAATACCACCCCACCATGACCAGACACCATATTACCACCCAGGGTCGGTCTGGACTGGACTGGCGGGGAGTTGGGGAAATCCCCGGTGGGCCCTTGCCATGCATTAGAAAGATGGTGATGGGAAGGAGAGGGGAAAAAAAGTCTGTGGTTTTTAGGGGCGCGGGCCCTTTAAATGCGCAGGCATAGTCTGTGAAGGGGCGAGCGCGCGCACATGCACGCAGAGTTCATTACTTGAACCGCTGCGGCACACGTCCTGATCAACACTGACTAGTGTGCACCTGTTGTCACCGGTGTAATAGGAGCGCACCTGACCTGCAGAGGTAGAGAATGCTGCCAGGCGCTGGGAGCGCAGGCGGGTAAGAGGAAACTTTTTTTTCTTCTTCATCTGTCCATGCAGCCAGGACAAGAGACCAGGGCAGATATATGGGTGGGGGGAGAGCAACACAAGGGACCAGTATGGATATATTTGGGGAGGGGGGAGAGAGCAGCACAAGGGACTAGTATGGATATATGGGGGAACAACACAAGGGACCAGTATGGATATATGAGGGAACAACACAAGGGACCAGTATGGATATATGGGGAAACAACACAGAGGACCAGTATGGATATATGAGGGAACAACACAGAGGACCAGTATGGATATATGAGGGAACAACACAAGGGACCAGTATGGATATATGGGGGAACAACACAGAGGACCAGTATGGATATATGGGGGAAGAACACAAGGGACCAGTATGGATATATGGGGGGAGAGCAACACAAGGGACCAGTATGGATATATGAGGGGGGAGAGAAAGAACAAAACAAGGGGCTAGTATGGATATATGGAGAGGGGGACAGCAACACAAGGGACCAGTATGGATATATGGGGGAGCAGCACAAGGGACCAGTATGGATATATGAGGAGGGAGAGAGAGAACAACACAAGGGACCAGTATGGATATATGGGGTAGAGAGAGCAACACAAGGGACCAGTATGAATGTATGAGGGGGAGAAAGAGCAACACAAAGGGCCAGTATGGAAATATGGAGGGAGGGGGAGAGCAACACAAGGGACCAGGCTGGATATATGGAGGGGGGGGGGAATCAACACAAGGGAACAGGATGGCTATATGGGGGGAAAGAAGCACATGGGCCCATGATTGATATATGAGGGACACAGCACAAGTGACCTGGATGGATATATGGGGGGAGCAGCACAAGGGATCAGGATGGATATATGGGGGGAAGCAGCACATGGAGCCATGATTGATATATGAGGGGAGCAGCAACAGGGACCAGGATGGATATATGGGGGTGCAGAACATGGAGTCATGATTGATATATGGGGGAGCAGCAAAAGGGATCAGGATGGATATATGGAGGGTGCAGAACATGGAGTCAAGATTGATATATGGGGGAGCAGCAACAGGGACCAGGATGGATTTATGGAGGGTACAGAACATGGAGTCATGATTGATATATGGGGGGAGCAGCAACAGGGACCAGGATGGATATATGGGGGTGCAGAACATGGAGTCATGATTGATATATGGGGGAGCAGCAACAGGGACCAGGATGGATATATGGGGGTGCAGAACATGGAGTCATGATTGGTATATGGGGGAGCAGCTACAGGGACCAGGATGGATATATGGAGGGTACAGAACATGGAGTCATGATTGATATATGGGGGGAGCAGCAACAGGGACCAGGATGGATATATGGGGGGTGCAGAACATGGAGCCATGATTGATATATGGGGGGAGCAGCACAAGGGACCAGGATGGATATATGGGGGGTGCAGAACATGGAGTCATGATTGATATATGGGGGAGCAGCAAAAGGGACCAGGATGGATATATGGGGGGTGCAGAACATGGAGCCATGATTGATATATGGTGGGAGCAGCAACAGGGACCAGGATGGATATATGGGGGGTGCAGAACATGGAGCCATGATTGATATATGGTGGGAGCAGCAACAGGGACCAGGATGGATATATGGGGTCTGCAGAACATGGAGTCATGATTGATATATAGGGAGCAGCACAAGGGACCAGGATGGATATATGGGGGGTGCAGAACATGGAGCCATGATTGATATATGGGGGAGCAGCAGCAGGGACCAGGATGGATATATGGGGGGTGCAGAACATGGAGTCATGATTGATATATGGGGAGCAGCACAAGGGGTCAGGATGGATATATGGGGGGTGCAGAACATGGAGCCATGATTGATACATGGGGGAGCAGCACATGAGGCCATGATTAATATATGTGAGCCAGGACAAGGGACCATGTTGGATATATGGGGGGCAGGATAGATATATGGGGGAGCACGACAAGGGACATATGGAGTCTTGTATTTATAGCTGGGGCCCAGGCTGCAGATATTGGGGCCAGGTTAGACAAAGGACATGAGCCAGCCCCCAGCATGTGACGTGTATATACAGTACATCAGCCCAGCCATCCCCCATCCCCTGTATAAACATCAGCCCAGCCAACCCCTGAAAATACATACATCAGCCCAGTCACAGCCAGCCCCAGCACCTGTATATACATCAGTCCAGCCAGCCCGCAGCTCCTGTATATACATCAGCCCAGCCAGCCCCTGCATATACATACATCAGCCCAGCCACAGCCAGTCCCAGCACGTGACCAGTATATACATCAGCCCAGCCAGCCCTCATCCCCTGTATATTCATCAGCCCAGCCTCAGTTAGCCTCCAGCCCCTGTGTATACATCAGCCCAGCCAGCCCCCAGCCCCTGTATATACATCAGCCCAGCCTTAGTCAGCCCCCAGGCCCTGTATATACATCAGCCCAGACACAGCCAGCCCCTGTATATACATACATCAGCCCAGACACAGCCTGCCTCCAGCACGTGACCTGTAAATATACATCAGCCCAGGCAGCCCCCAGCCCCTGTATATACATCAGCTCAGCCCCAGGCCCCAGCTCAGCACCTGTAGCGATTGCCTCAGGAGTCTGCGGGAACTAGGAGCTCCTACGGATGCCTGAGACCTGATCTTGATACATTCAGCAGCGGCACACTGCAGTCAGGGTCGGAAGATGGGGAGAGCAGAGTGAGTCGCCCGCCAGGGCCGTGGGGTACCCGGTACCGAGTCCGTTGTTCACATGGGGATGTCACGGTGGTGACCCTGTCTGTGGCCCTGGGTGCCCATGTAAAAGGGGAAATTGAATAAAGTGTATGTTCGTGACGCCACCTATGGTATTCAGTCAGTGGGGACCGACGCTGCTTTAAGGGGTCCTTTGGGGTGATGTTATGGCAGCTAGATGGTATAACTTCCCGCAGGTGAAGTATATCCCCAGGGCTTCCGGTATGTAGATGGAAGATGATGGTGAATGGTGCAGTAAAGAACGAGGACACAGGTTTGCCGTCTCTTTACCTGGTTTACTGAAGACTTTAGGCAGCCACAGTCCAGGGCACCAGATCACAGGGCAGGCAGGGTTCGGCCGGCTTGGAAGGGAATCCAGAGTCCCTTTTGCCAGGTGGAGTTTAAAGCCTTCCTTTAGCGCGGTGGAGTTGTAGTCCCTTACTGCCTGTGGCTTCAGATAAGGTCCTCACAATTCTCTCTGTCTCCCATATAGGATAGGACAATACCTGTATGACAGGTAACTCGAGCCTTTTTACAGGGACTCTATCACGCCCCGGGCTCTATGTGTTACTGTGTCTTCAGGTGTGTGCAGCGGATAAGTAACTTGCAGTTCAGCTGTCCTGCCGGTCTCTGATGTAAGTCGTAGAGTCCCTTACAACCTCGGTATCCCAGCTACCGCACACTCACTGATTGATATTCTGTCCTTCTGTATGTTTCTTTCTCCTGGGGCTGTAGTACTTCAGATTACAGGGCCCTCTCAGACCTTCTGACACTCTATGTTGGTCTGCTCTCTTCTCTGTCTGTAACTTTCTGAACCCTTTCCCTCCAGATCAGAATGTATTTATAGAGGAGTTCACCCTAAACTAGGCTTAGAGCTCCCCCTTCTGGCCTGGAGTGTGAACATGTTGTATGCATTGTGATTACCTGATAAAAGATATCCTTCATTGCTTCCAAACGTAACATCACTTTCCCCATGAGGAAAGCAATGTCACTGTGACAACCAGGACCCTGGGGCGTCACACAGGTCCATACTTGGGTACTGCCCTTGTCAGAGCGGGAGTACTACAAGGGCACAACAGGGAGAAACAGAAAGACTGTTCTATCTTTACCCTTTAATCCCCCTTTCTCTCCTTCCGCTCTGGCTTTTTTATTCAAATAAATAGGTCTTGAAGAACATGAACAAAAACCTATACTGGTGAGATTGAACCATTTTTTACTTGAGCACTGCTAATCATAAGCACTTACACTGCGGAATTGTTGATTGTATGTTTGTCCTAGGTTTAACATATCTAATAAATATTACGTTTTAGTGCATGTTTTTCCTGGCTATGCTTTAAATCATATATACAGCTGTCTCAGCATCCTCAATGTGATATAGATACAGCAGTCTCAGCATCTCCTGTGTGATGTATAAACAGCAGCTCCAGCGTCTCCTAAGAGGTGTATATACAGTTGTCTCAGCATGTCCTATGTGATGTATATACAGTAGTCCCAGCGTCTCCTATGTGATGTATATGATATACAAAACTTATTATGACAAAAAGTTGACTGCTCTTCTGGTCGACATAACTCTGGAAAAGCAGCTGTGAGAAGCAACATGATCAGAATCACCTAACATCACAGCTGCACCAAAGAGAAGCAGCTCCAGCCGTCACATTAAGGGTGAGTTACCGTAATTAATTGACTAAATATACCAGGGTGATTTTCAAGGTGATCATTTTTGTGTGGCCCCAGAATGATGGTAGAAATTCCAGGCCCCCGGCTGGAAAAAGGTTCCCTACCCCTGCCCTAGGGTAATAATATACCTCAATCTGGCCCCCTTGTGTCTCATTCCTGGCTCCATCCACATGTTCTCCCATCCAGCCCTCATTAGCATTCATTCTCCCCATGTGATGTCCCATTCTGCCCCTTATGATCTCCTCATCCTGTCCCATTTGTCTCCATCCTGCCCCATCTGTCCAATGATCCTGCACCATGTGTCTTCATCCTGCCCCATCTGTCTCCATGCTGCCGCATGATCCTGCCCCATCAGTTTGTCTCTATCCTGCCCCATGATCCTGCACCATGTGTCTCTATCCTGCCCCATCTATCTCCATCTGTCCCATCTATCTCCATACCTGTCTCCATATCTTTCTCCATCCTGCCCATGATGCTGCACCACATGATGCATCCTGCACCATATCTTCATCCTGCCTCATGATACTGCATCATGTGTCTCCATCCTGCCCCATGTTCCTGTCCCATCTGTCTCCATCCCTCCATATATGTCTCTATTCTGCCCCATGATCCTGCTCCATCTGTCTCCATCCTGCCCCATCTGTCTCCATGCTGCCCCATGATCCTGCCCCATCTGTTTGTCTCTATCCTGCCCCATGATCCTTCACCATGTGTCTCCACTTTGCCCCATGATCTTTGACCATGTGTCTCCATCCTGCCCCATGATCCTGCACCATGTGTCTCCATCCTGCCCCATCTATCTCCATCTGTCCCATCTGTCTCCATACCTCCCTGTCTCCATACCTCCAAATCTTTCTCCATCCTGCCCATGATCCTACACACATGTCTGCATCCTGCACCATATCTCCATCCTGCCCCATGATACTGAACCATGTCTCCATCCTGCCTCATGTTCCTGTCCCATCTGTCTCCATGAATCCATCCATATATGGATCCATCCAGCCCCATGATCCTGCTCCATCTGTCTCCATCCCGCCTCATGATCCTGCCCTATATGTCTCTATCCTGCCCCATCTGTCACCATCCTGCCCCATCTGTCTCCATCCTTCCCCATCTGTCTCCATGCTGTCCCATGATCCTGTCCCATCTGTCTCCATCCTGCCCCATGTCTACACCCTGCCCATGAATCTGCACCAGGGCTGCCACTAGAAATTTCGGGGCCCCATACTGGCAAAATTTTCGGGGCCCCCTTGAGACTCCGCCCAGGCTCCACCCCAGCCCCGCCTCCAGGCTCCACCCCTCGAACTGTCCACAGTCCCACCGCTCTCTCTTGGAAAAACTCCACTTCTCACCAATCACACATTAACAGTTCCCATCACCAGATCACACATATAGCAGGCAGCTTTTGTTTTGGCCAAAAGATTTTTTAAGCCGCCACCATAACACGGTAGACACTTTTGGCCGGGCCCTACTCTGCTGTAACCTATTAAATATTTGTTAAAATATGCAATACAATTTAGGTATATTTTTATTTATTTTTCAATTTTTAAAATGCCCAATAATATCACATAGAAGGAACAAATACCACAACACCATGACCAGATGACATATTACCACCACAGTGATCGAATAATATCACATACAAGGAACAAATACCACAACACCATGACCAGACCACATATTACCACCACAGTGATCGAATAATATCACATACAAGGAACAAATACCACAACACCATGTCCAGACCACATATTACCACCACATAGTGACTGAATACTACAATTCTGATCAGTAATTTTTAAAAAAGCACCATACTATCACCATAAGTGCCATTATACACAGGAGATCTGTAATTAGTATGCAGTGTCTGTGTACAGATAATATAGTGATCACTAGTGAAATTATACACAGGAGCTCTGTATACAGTGTATAGTGTCAGTGTATAGGTAACACACTGACTCACCAGTGACGTCTCTAGGTGAAGTCCTTCATCTTTCATCCAGCACAGACCGCCATCATTTCATCCAGCCAGGACTTCTCTCTGCAGGAAATAACACAGTTATCTCGAGCTCCGCTTGCAGAACACATTACTTAATTTTTCACAACTTCTACATTACACCACATGAAGAAGGCGACATAGTATACTCTATACAGTAACAGGACCGCCCCCTATTTAAAACAGTATACTCAAAAAATAAAATAAATACATCACTGCAGTAATAATATCCCTAAATTAGCCCCTATGGTATTAATAATATCACCCAGCCTGGCCCCGTGTGTCTCATTCCTGGCGTCAGCCAGATATTCTCCCATCCTGCCCTCATGAGTATCCATTCTGCCCCATATGATCTCCTTATCCTGCCCCATATGATCGCCCCATCCTGCCCCATCTGTCTCCATCATATCCATCCTGCCCCATGATCCTGCACGATCTGTCTCCAATTCTGCCCCCAGTGTCTCCAATCATGCCCCATGTCTCCATTCTGCCCCCTATGTCTCCAACCATGCCCCCATGTCTGCAATCCTGACACTTGTCTCCAATCATGCCCCCTGTGTCTCCATTCTGCCCCATCTGTCTCCAATCCTGCCCCATCTGTCTCCAGTCATACCCCCATGTCTTTCATCCTGCCCCGTGTCTCCAATCATGCCCCGTATCTCCATTCTGCCCCGTGTCTCGCATTCTGCCCCTGGGTCTCACAGTCTGCCCCTGTGTCCAGCATTCTGCACCTGTCACTGTGTCCAGCATTCTGCCCCTGTCACTGTGTCCAGCATTTCTGCCCCACTGTGTCCAGCATTCTGCCCCACTGTGTGTCCAGCATTCTGCCCCACTGTGTGTCCAGCATTCTGCCCCCCTGTGTGTCCAGCATTCTGCCCCACTGTGTGTCCAGCATTCTGCCCCACTGTGTGTCCAGCATTCTGCCCCACTGTGTGTCCAGCATTCTGCCCCACTGTGTGTCCACCATTCTGCCCCACTGTGTGTCCACCATTCTGCCCCACTGTGTGTCCACCATTCTGCCCCTGTGTGTCCAGCATTTCTGCCCCACTGTCCAGCATTTCTGCCCCTGTGTGTCCAGCATTCTGCCCCACTGTGTCCAGCATTTCTGCCCCTGTGTGTGTCCACCATTCTGTCCCACTGTGTCCAGCATTTCTGCCCCTGTGTGTCCAGCATTCTGCCCCACTGTGTCCACCATTCTGCCCCTGTGTGTCCACCATTCTGTCCCACTGTGTCCAGCATTTCTGCCCCACTGTGTCCAGCATTTCTGCCCCTGTGTGTCCACCATTCTGCCCCACTGTGTCCACCATTCTGCCCCACTGTGTCCAGCATTTCTGCCCCACTGTGTCCGGCATTTCTGCCCCTGTGTGTCCAGCATTTCTGCCCCACTGTGTCCGGCATTTCTGCCCCTGTGTGTCCACCATTCTGCCCCACTGTGTCCACCATTCTGCCCCTGTGTGTCCAGCATTTCTGCCCCACTGTGTCCAGCATTTCTGCCCCACTGTGTCCAGCATTTCTGCCCGTGTGTCCAGCATTTCTGCCCCTGTGCGTCCAGCATTTCTGCCCCTGTGTGTCCAGCATTCTGCCCCTGTGTGTCCACCATTCTGCCCCACTGTGTCCAGCATTTCTGCCCCACTGTGTCCAGCATTTCTGCCCCTGTGTGTCCACCATTCTGCCCCACTGTGTCCACCATTCTGCCCCACTGTGTCCAGCATTTCTGCCCCACTGTGTCTGGCATTTCTGCCCCTGTGTGTCCAGCATTCTGCCCCACTGTGTCCACCATTCTGCCCCTGTGTGTCCACCATTCTGCCCCACTGTGTCCAGCATTTCTGCCCCACTGTGTCCACCATTCTGCCCCACTGTGTCCAGCATTTCTGCCCCACTGTGTCCGGCATTTCTGCCCCTGTGTGTCCAGCATTCTGCCCCACTGTGTCCACCATTCTGCCCCTGTGTGTCCAGCATTTCTGCCCCTGTGTGTCCATCATCCTGCCCCCCGGGCCCCCCTGGATCGCAGCAGCTCTCAAAGAAAAAAAAAAAAACACAACTTCTTACCTGGCCAAGCTCCAGCGCCGGGTGAAGCTCCCTCTCCAGGCTCCACACAGACGCACTCGCCGCCGGGCCCGGCGGCTGACAATGACGTCAGACGCCGGCGACGCCGGCGAGTGCGCACTGCGGCCCTATTCAGCCGCCAGCCTCAGACTGGCTGGCGGCTGTTAACTATTGACGTGCGGGCTCGGGCCCGCACGTCAATAGTGTGCCGCTGCCGCAGCGCCTGCAGGGGGGGCCCGGTGACCAGATGAGACGGGGCCCGATGCGGGCCCCCTCTGCTCACCGGGCCCCATACGCCAGTCACGGCTGTCATGCCCTGATGGCGGCCCTGATCTGCACCATTTATCTCTATCCTGGTCCATGTCTCCATCCTGCACCATGTGTATCCATCGTGCCCCATCTGTCTGCATCCTGCCCCATGATCCTGAACCACGTGTTAACATCCTGCAACATGTCACATGGTGCAGGATCTTCAGGCAGGAAGGAGACAGATGGGGCACTGTGGGCCCCCTCTCCTCATCGGGCCCCATGCGCCAGTCAAGGCAGTAATGCCCTGATGGCGACCCTGCATAAACCTAAAATTTATTGAACATGCCTCTCCTAGGTGACAACAATTCTATTCTTAATTGTAAATTACACAACAGAAACTCCCTTGAGCAATCCAACTAGATATTAAGATATCATGACCTCACAAAATGCAGTGAAGTAGAAGCAAATACAAGGTTTTGGTAAACGAGGACATATTGCTAGAACCCAATTCCTGGGATCAGCACCAATCCTTCGAAAAAATGGGACACTGGTCCTTCATATCATTTACCTGCATAGTATTGCGCCTATCATCTGTGCAGGGAATTACAACACATCTCCATGTGCTTAAATAGTGTCAAAGGGGAGCAAAAACGATACTTACAGAAACATGGCACCATATAGGTAAATGAATGATAGAGAATATAATCATCAATCATGGCAGATAGCCAGCTGAATAAAAAGGACTATTCGATACGGACTAATCGCTAAACAGAACACTGAAAAAAACACATGGCAAAAAAGCCAAGAAAAATGACCAAAACAGACCAGTATGCGTATAAAAGTGAAAATACTTTATCAATACATAGTAATAAGGACAAAAAAGCCATCAGGCCAAGAGATGGCATGCAATACATGAAACCAAAATGACAACGGTAAAAACGGCAGGTGTGCACACATGCCAGAACCACACAGCACAAAATATTAATGCAAATAAGTCTCCCCGTCACAATATGGCGGTATAAGAGAGGGTGCCCAAAGGGGTATATTCACACAACTAGCAAAGTAAATAATGCTCTGAAAATCAGAGCAACATGATATATCAGCAATAAAGATAAACAACATGCATGTTGGAAACTAATACCTTACTTGTGAACGGCACCAATGTGGGGATTCCTGGGATGTGTGCACACACCCCAACGCACAGGGGGCATATTGTGACGGTTGAGACTTATTTGCATTAATATTTTGTGCTGTGTGGTACTGGCATGTGTGCACACCTGCCGTTTTTACCGTTGTCATTTTGGTTTCATGTATTGCATGCCATCTCTTGGCCTGATGGCTTTTTTGTCCTTATTACTATGTATTAATAAAGTATTTTCACTTTTATACGCATACTGGACTGTTTTGGTCGTTTTTCTTGGCTTTTTTTGCCATGTGTTTTTTTCAGTGTCAAAGGGGAGTAGCATGTATACTGTGTGCATAATTATTAGGCAAGTTGTATTTTGATCACATGATACTTTTTATACATGTTGTCCTACTCCAAGCTGTTCAGGCTTGAGAGCCAACTACCAATTAAGTAAATCAGATGATGAGCATCTCTGTAATGAGGAGGGTTGTTGTCTAATTACATCAAAATCCTATATAAGGTGTGCTTAATTATTAGGCAACTTCCTTTCCTTTGGCAAAATGGGTCAGAAGAGAGATTTGACGCGCTCTGAAAAGTCCAAAATTGTGAGATGTCTTGCAGAGGGATGCAGCAGTCTTGAAATTGCCAAACTTTTGAAATGTGATCACCGAAAAATCAAGCGTTTCATGGCAAATAGCCAACACGGTCGCAAGAAGCGTGTTGAGCAAAAAAGGCACAAAATAACTGCCCATGAATTGTGGAAAATCATGCATGAAGCTGCCAAGATGCCATTTGCCACCAGTTTTGCCATATTTCAGAGCTGCAATGTTACTGGAGTATCAATATATAGATACAAAATGCAACAAATCTCAGCCAGAAGCATCACTATACTTGCTTCTCCAACATTACAGTTTGTTTCAAAAAAAGTGGACAAATAAGCAATATTACCGAAATATGAGTGCATAAAAGCACTCACAGACCACTATAGCACACAAGAGCATGATAAAATCAATAAAGTTTATTGAAAGACAACAATAAAAAACAGTACAAAAGATACAATATGAGGATATCAAAAAAGACTCTGACAAAACTCCATTTAAAGCAGCACAAATATGCTCATATATCTCCTGGGAAGCATACTAGTATCTTGGTAAAAAATGTAACCTTGGTTAAGTGAAGAAGGCTCACGTGCAATCCTTTAAGGTCCTAATATTGTGGTAAATATACTCGGATATTGCTAGCCTAATTTCACTATGATACCCATAAAAATATGAAGTAGTTGGAATTAGTGCTTACCCATGTTTGAGAGTCGCTGCAGGAGTGCCCCGACGCGCGTTTCACCAATCACGTGCTTTCTCAAGGGGAGTGTGTCCTCTGCCCCCACCTTAGCCCAATAAATACCCCACTCATGTTCCGGTCCGCCAATCCTGTGTCGCATGTGCAAACGCTCACCCGGTCACCAGGTGCATCAAATCCGGTATTCCATTCAGGCGCGTGTTGGAGGAAATACCTCCCAGACGTCATTAAACACGCACCGGAAGTTGCAGGAAACCTTCGTTCATGCATAGGACGAGGTGCGTGAATGCCCATGCGCATATCGGCGCCATTTTAGAGAAGCCTACAGAACTCCACTCTACTCTATCCTTTGTCCCACCTTAGTGAACTGCGCTTGCGTGCCCAGGTGCCGTCCAACATATAGCACTATGTGAAGGAAGAATGCGCATGCGCGGACCGGCACCATCTGTCTGAGCTCCGTCCTCGAGACCCATCTTTATATTGATTTAATGCGAATGTACATAATTATATTGTGATCTCGTGAGATGTTATTCCCCAATAGTATCTAGATATAAAAATTCTTACTAGGTACACGGCTGCACTACACGGGACAATGTGTACAAATACGCATGCGCCCATCGGCGCCATTTTAATGAAGCCCATAGAGGAATACCCTCATCACCTTGCCCCAAAATATTGAACTGCGCCCGTGTCACAGAACCACATGCGGATAGATATATGTACATATATCAATACAATAACATATGGAGTTCAATAACCAAACATATCTCAAAAACATAGCAAAAAAATATACATTTTTTCATAAACTTATGAAAACTTATTCTTCAATACATGAATATCCAATTATCAAGGTAATTGCATTGCGCTTAAATGTGAAATTGTGAAATGTGGTATAAACTTATCCTATAAAAAGCACAAATAAATGCGCTGTTTGCTATATAATGTAAATATAAACAAAAATATTATAAAAATAATGAAAATAATAATAAAAATAAAAAAATAATAATAAAGAAATAATGATGATTACGAAATGCTAATATTCATAATAAGTGATCATATTGAAAGTGAACATTAAAGTGTTAATTTTGTACATCTGCGCTGTCTACACCAGCTACCGACTGGAGACTAGATCATAAAAGTCCCCACCGGGAGCACCTACAAGCGGACTCGATAAAGTGATAATTAAAGAATTACAAAATAATTAAAAATGTGAAGGATAATAATTTTCCTTTTTTCTCTTTTTTTCTTTCCTTTTTTTCTTTTTTTCTTTTTTCTTTTTTGTTCATCTTTTTATTATTTTTTCACATTTTTATTATTATTATTTTTTTATTTTTATTATTATTACCTTGATAATTGGATATTCATGTATTGAAGAATAAGTTTTCATAAGTTTATGAAAAAATGTATATTTTTTTGCTATGTTCTTGAGATATGTTTGGTTATTGAACTCCATATGTTATTGTATTGATATATGTACATATATCTATCCGCATGTGGTTCTGTGACACGGGCGCAGTTCAATATTTTGGGGCAAGGTGATGAGGGTATTCCTCTATGGGCTTCATTAAAATGGCGCCGATGGGCGCATGCGTATTTGTACACTTTGTCCCGTGTAGTGCAGCCGTGCACCTAGTAAGAATTTTTATATCTAGAGACTATTGGGGAATAACATCTCATGAGATCACAATATAATTATGTACATTCGCATTAAATCAATATAAAGATGGGTCTCGAGGACGGAGCTCAGACAGATGGTGCCGGTCCGCGCATGCGCATTCTTCCTTCACATAGCGCTATATGTTGGACGGCACCTGGGCACGCAAGCGCAGTTCACTAAGGTGGGACAAAGGATAGAGTGGAGTTCTGTAGGCTTCTCTAAAATGGCGCCGATATGCGCATGGGCATTCACGCACCTCGTCCTATGCATGAACGAAGGTTTCCTGCAACTTCCGGTGCGTGTTTAATGACGTCTGGGAGGTATTTCCTCCAACACGCGCCTGAATGGAATACCGGATTTGATGCACCTGGTGACCGGGTGAGCGTTTGCACATGCGACACAGGATTGGCGGACCGGAACATGAGTGGGGTATTTATGGAGGTAAGGTGGGGGCAGAGGACACACTCCCCTTGAGAAAGCACGTGATTGGTGAAATGCGCGTCGGGGCACTCCTGCAGCGACTCTCAAACATGGGTAAGCACTAATTCCAACTACTTCATATTTTTATGGGTATCATAGTGAAATTAGGCTAGCAATATCCGGGTATATTTACCACAATATTAGGACCTTAAAGGATTGCACGTGAGCCTTCTTCACTTAACCAAGGTTACATTTTTTACCAAGATACTAGTATGCTTCCCAGGAGATATATGAGCATATTTGTGCTGCTTTAAATGGAGTTTTGTCAGAGTCTTTTTTGATATCCTCATATTGTATCTTTTGTACTGTTTTTTATTGTTGTCTTTCAATAAACTTTATTGATTTTATCATGCTCTCGTGTGCTATAGTGGTCTGTGAGTGCTTTTATGCACTCATATTTCGGTAATAATGTTACTGGAGTAACAAGAAGCACAAGGTGTGCGATACTCAGGGACATGGCCAAGGTAAGGAAGGCTGAAAAACCACCACCTTTGAACAAGAAGCATAATATAAAACGTCAAGACTGGGCCAAGAAATATCTTAAGACTGACTTTTCAAAGGTTTTGTGGACTGATGAAATGAGATGAGTCTTGATGGGCCAGATGGATGGGCCAGAGGCTGGATCAGTAAAGGGCAGAGAGCTCCACTCTGACTCAGACGGTGGAGGTGGGGTACTGGTATGGGCTGGTATCATCAAAGATGAACTTGTGGGACCTTTTCGGGTTGAGGATAGAGGGAAGCTCAACTCCCAGACCTACTGCCAGTTTCTGGAAGACTTCTTCAAGCAGTGGTACAGGAAGAAATCGATATTGTTCAAGAAAAACATGATTTTCATGCAGGACAATTCTCCATTACATGTCTCTAACTACTCCACAGCGTGGCTGGCCAGTAAAGGTCTCAAAGAAGAAAAAATAATGACATGGCCCCCTTGTTCACCTGATCTAAACCCCATAGAGAACCTGTGGTCCCTCATAAAATGTGAGATCAGCAGGGAGGGAAATTAGTACACCACTCGAAACAGTGTGTGGGAGGCTGTGGTGGCTGCTGCACGCAATGTTGATCGTAAACAGATAAAGCAACTGACAGAATTTATGGATGGAGGCTGCTGAGTGTTATCATAAAGAAAGGTGGCTATATTGGTCACTCATTTTTGGGGGTTTGTTTTTGCATGTCAGAAATGTTTATTTCTAAATTTTGTGCAGTTATATTGGTTTACCTGGTGAAAATAAACAAGTGAGATGGGAATATATTTGGTTTTTATTAAATTGCCTAATAATTCTGCACAGTAACAGTTACCTGCACAAACAGATATCCTCCTAAGATAGCCAAATCTAAAAAAAAATCCACTACAACTTCAAAAAATATTAAGATTTCATATTTATGAGTCTTTTGGGTTGATTGGGAACATAGTTGTTGATCAATAATAAAAATAATCCTCTAAAATACAACTTGCCTAATAATTCTGCACACAGTGTAGTAAAATTCACTATAGTGCAATAATACCGACATGTCCCTTTAAACTATCAGTGACTTCTGTCACCATGGCAATAAACAACCAGTAGGATTGTTAGATTTGAATTTGAAAAAAACACAAACGTCAGTTATGCTCAGTCTGTTCTATCTCTGCAGAGAGTGAAGACAGACACCTGCGGCCACCGCGACATTTCAGGTATAAACCAGTAATATTATATAAGTGGCGGCTGATTATCTCATCACGTATTCACACAGAATAACCCGAGGTGTTCTGTTACTAATTGTTCTTATTTACCCCAATACTTCACATAGAGGCATGTACCTGATGAGGAGCCGGCGGCTGATAATCCGCTGTCACCACTTGTCACATCTTATTGGATGGGTCCAATATTTAACATCAGCTCCGTCCTCCATAGAGAACGGACCGAAGTTGATTATTCCGAATATTCCTCCATATACAGCACATAATAATGGGGGAGGGCAGATATTGGATATAGAACCGTCATATCCTGCACATTGCCCAATGTTGCCTTTGCCCCGGCAATGCCTCCTAAACACACAGACTGGGTTTCCCAAAGTTTCCAGTAACAGTACACCCTGGTCAATGAGCCCAAAACCTATTCTGACTGTTCTGCTATTTTACAGGATTTTGATAGATTTCGACACGAGTGAAGCCCACAGCGAGACCATGTGGACCGGACCTTCATCCAGCGTTGGATCAGGTGAGATTCCTCACACTGTTAGATGACCATTCTCTGTGCTGTGGTCAGACGGCTCCTAGCACTTAGCAGGATGGTTAGCAATATGGCGGTCAGTAGTGCCGCCCTCTCACATCCTCTCTGTATGGTTATGGGTGATCCTTATATTTGGTTCTTTTCTCTGCAGTTGATATCACACCGGAGGAGGCATTCAGAAGACTGGCCTTCTGTATGAAGTTTCTGCCGTCACCCCTCTACAAGATGGAGGTTAGTGAGAAGATTATACTGATGAATTTAAATTTACAAGGGTGTATAGGAATGTATTATTACATGAGTAACTTAATCTGCTGTCGTCTTAGCGCCTCATGCCGACCAGCCCAGAAGCCCAGAAGAAATACACACCAAGGCATGAATATGAAGAGCAGCCTGCACCATCCATGAAGACCAGGATCACAGAACAAGAAGCAAGGGCAATGCGGGCTAAAGTTCTGTGTATGGACCTGGATGAAGAGCAGAGAACCCAAAAAGAAGAAAGGAAGAAAAAAGAGGTCAAAATCACAATTAAGATCGGCGCCAGGAGAGAGACCACAACAGAGGCCAGAAGAAGCAGCAGGACAGAGGCGAGAAGAAGCAGCAGGACAGAGGCCAGAAGAAGCAGCAGGACCACGCAGTGCCACATCCTCCAATATATCAACCAGTATTTGAGAGGAAAGAAGAACATCGTCTGGACAATCCTGCTAGGACCTCTCAGCCGATAACATCATATACGGCAAATACTGGGAGGTAAGTATAAAAAAAGAATAGCAATAAGAGTGGTATAATAATATTAGAGCAGCAGTATATTAATATTAGTAGGAAAAACCGTAATAGTAGCTATCATAGTAGTAACAAAAAGTAGTAATTATAGTAAAAAACAGTAGGAATAAAAATGTAAAGTAATAATATTAGCAGTTATAACAGCAGGTTTGATGCAGCAGTAAATAACATAGGGATCTTATTATTGGTAGGGGCGTAGCATTAATAATAATTAATAATATAAACAATTAGTTACAGTAGTATAAATAGGATATAGAGAAGTAGTTGTCATAACAAGGTAGTCAGCTAGTATTAACCACTATTCTATTAATATAACACAATATACACATTTTATTAGAATTAGGCTGCTTGATCCAGGGTTCTAGGACGGATCGCCTTTTCCCGGGGTCAAGAAGGAATTTTTCCCTTCAGACACAGATTGGCTGAAAGTGTCCAAGGGTTTTTGCCTTCTTCTGGATCAAAAGCATATACATAGTATAGTAGTAATATTTATAGTAGAAAACGTACAATAGTCTTTTAATAGTAATAGCAAAAAAATAATTAAAGCTGCAATGGTAGAATATTTATAATAAGAAAGAAAAACGGCAAAAAGCATAAAATAATTATAATAGTTATTAAATTAATAGTTTAATAATACGCATATAGTAATGATTTTAGTTTTAATATTAGAATAAACATTACTTAGAATAGAAACAGTAATAATAATAAATAAATAACAATAGATAATGTGGGAGGATAATAATAACCGTAGCAGGGTTTGATCCAGGGTTCTAGGACTGATCGCCTTTTCCCGGGGTCAAGAAGGAATTTTTTCCCTGAGTCACTAATTGGCTGAGTGTGTCCAGGGTTTTTTGCCTTCTTCTGGATCAACAACATTAGACATAGGGGCTTTATTAATTCCGGTTAGTGTAGTGTTAGTGTAGGGTCCCATCTGAAGAGGTCGCCTTGTCGTTGGCAGATGGGCTCGCACAGTTTGATCAAAATGTGCGCTAAGAACCTCACATTTCTTGGAGCTGTGTAATAAATATGGCCGTTTACATACTTGCGGTTGCAGAATTTTGTTGCCTCTTTTCTTTCTGCTTTTGCATTGCGTCTACCGCAGCTGCTCCTGCACATTTATTTCAGTTTGTTTGTGTTAGTTTTCTTTCTGGATTAACACCTTTAGACATTATGACCTTACAACTAGTTAGTAATAATTTAAGTACAGATGTAGGGTAAAATTGGTGATAATTTTAGATACTGAGAGAAATTATGCTACAATTCGTGTTATTTTATTTTTTTAAGAAAACCACATTCACAAGTTTCCTTTATGCTTCCAAGTTTGATATCAAAGGCACCATATGAACATTTATATTCCTGTTCAGCTTTTGATTCTTAGCTAGGTCTGCCTTATCCCTACAGAAATGTCAGTAGTAAATGGACAAACCTTACATGTAACACCCATTGTCCGATGCATAACTGTAACAAGTAACCATATAGCCCAGCGCTGGAGTTATATTCTACACCTTCTTCACATTCAGAAGTAGGACATGAAATACTCTCCTCTGTCTAATATGTCTTACCCTCCACAGTTCTGGATTGGTCTGGTGTATAGCGCCACTTTTCTCTTTAGGCTGTGTTTGGTATTGCAATAATAAATGTATTGTAATTCAAAGGAAGAAGGAATAAACATTGCTGGACGAATCATCAGCAATCTGAAATACGCAGGCAATTTAATATTGATAGTAACAAGTGTAGATGGACTTATGGAATTATTACGGAGTGTCCAGATGGAAAGCTCAACCAGGGACTTTTACATCATGAAGAAGACAAAGATATTATTGACTACTGACAGGTACAACTGGACACATTTGAGATAAACAGCGACAAACTGGAAGCTGTAAAAGACTTCCACCTACTCAGATCGATGATCACTCAAGATGAAACGACAACACCAGAAGTGAATATCTGTCTAGCTATGGGCAAATCAACAATGAAGACACTGGACAAGGTCTTCAAATCGAGGAACATTTCACTGGCGACGAAGACACGGCTTATACATAGTTTTATCTTTTCTGTGGTAACGTACAAATGTGAAAACTGGACGATGAAGAAGCAAGACAGAAGAAGAATCAATGCCTTTTCAAATGCGGTGCTGGAGAAGGATGTTATCAATACCAGGAATGGCAAGAAGAACGAACAAATCAATTTTGGAACAAATCAAGCCAGACACGTCACTAAAAGGAGTCATCACCAAGCTACGACTTGCCTACTTTGGGCACATAATAATAATAATAATCATAATAATAATCTTTATTTATATAGCGCCAACATATTCCGCAGCGCTTTACAGTTTAACAGCTTCAAACACAACAGTCATAAGTAACAATGTTAACAATACAATAATTAAAGCGACACAAGACGACCCTGCTCGTGAGAGCTTACAATCTACAATGAGGTGGGGGAGATACAAAGTACAGGTGTGTATTTACAATGATGTATTTACAATGATGGTCCAGCCAACTTCAGGGAGTGGGGGATAGATGGAAGTTGTGAATGGGCTGCACATCATACGAAGCGAGCAATCACTGGAGAAGGACATGATGATTGGAAAAATAGAAGGAACAAGGAGAAGAAGAACCCAATGGCTTGATACAATCAAGATAATGGTGGAAAAGACCCTTGTGGACCTATCTAGGCTTGCACAAGATCGATCTCCCTACCGATAGTTCATCCATCAAGTCGCCATTGCTCCAGACTGAGCTGAAGGCCATGAATTAATAATTAAATAGTGATTTACTGTAGCTATAAATTCAATACTAGAGGTGCCAATGTTATGGTGGTACAGCTGTATCATATAAGAGGGGTGACATATCTGCAGTTATTTGGCCGTACAATAAAAGGGAGGAGGTGATGTCACCACTGTAGTGATACAGCTAATAAATGGGAAGAGATGATGACAAAACCCCAAAACATAAAACTGACAGTGTCCAAATAGTCACAAACGCTCCCTCCTCACATCACATACAAACACATTGCTCTGGTCAGCCAACGAAAGACCCTACCACCTAGGAGAAGTAGCTTTCCTATCAGTCACTGTCTGAACATTAAGCTTTGTGATGACCAGAGATAAGTTCCTGGTCAAAAACTGACTTGGGGCAAATCTGGGGACATTCCCAGTATGGAGCATTGCCAGTAAGACGCCATATTCAGCTGGTTTCTTTAAGGAAAACCAGTGCTTCCCTCAAACTCGCAATGTTAGATGTCTTAGAAAAGCAGTTTGTCTAGATCAGAAATTGCTGAGCTTATTAAAGGCTAAATAGAAATCTGCAATACAGCATAAAATAGTTTCTCGCTATCTTGAACTTAACCCCATCACGTGTTGGCGATTTTCTTTCTTTTTTCATTTTCGTTTTTTCTTCCCCTTCTTTCAAGAGCCATAGCTTTTTTTCCATCCATATAGCCATATGAAGTTTATTTTCTGCTAGACGAGTTGTACTGTTGAATAATACCATTCATTCTACCACGTAGTGTACTGGAACATGGGAAGGAAAAATCCAAGTGCTGTGAAATTGCAAAAGAAGTCCGATTACACAATTTATTTTTGAAAAATTTTTATTTACCATGTTCACTATATAGCAAAACTGACCTAGCAATATGATTGTCCAGGTCAGTGCAATAACACAGATATTAAACACAAATATATATTTTTTAAGTAGTAAAAAATCTGGAAATTTATAAGAAAAAAAATTTCCATTGGTCAACAATTTCAAAGATCAAGCCGTGAAGATCTCCAACGACTAGGGAGGCACACCTGCAGTTGCAGAGGAAGAGCGGGTGAAAGCAGGGCTGTCACATCCGGCTCTCACAAATGGTGTCGGGAAGGTTCGGGATTAGGGCAACAGGTTGGGAGGGTCCGGATGTTGTGAGCAATGATGGAGGCTATCACCACCTCTAATAGCATGCTACGAAAGGAAAACAAAAAACGGATCAGTACCTGTGAACAGAATAAAGTGTGAACAGGTGTAAGCGGCTATGACTTCATACTGTGCAAACAATAGAATACAGCAGCCTCTGTAAGCGGTAAGATAGGCGCACCTTTCTTTTGCTGGGACCTTAAACCCAGGGCTGCCACTAGGAATTTCCGGGCCCCATACTGGCAAAATTTTCCGGGCCCCCTTGAGACTCTGCCCAGTGTCCAACCCAGCCCCGCCTCCACCCCTTGAACTGTTGACAGTCCCATCACCTTCTCTTGGAAAAACTGCATTTCTGCACCATCACCAGATCACATACATAGCCAGCAGCTTTTGTTTTGGCCAAAAGATTTTTTACTCTGCCACCATGACAAGGTAGAATCTGTTGACCGAACTCTACTCTACTCTATCCTGTTAATCATTTGCTAAAATATCCAATACAAATTAGGTATATTTTTATTTATTTTTCAATGTTTAAAATGACCAATAATATCACATACATAGGACAAATACCACCGCACCAAGACCAGACACCATATTACCACCCAGGGTCGGTCTGGACTGGACTGGCGGGGAGTTGGGGAAATCCCCGGTGGGCCCTTGCCATGCATTAGAAAGATGGTGATGGGAAGGAGAGGGGTAAAAAAAAGTCTGTGGTTTTTAGGGGCACGGGCCCTTTAAATCCGCAGGCATAGTCTGTGAAGGGGAGAGCGCGCGCACATGCACGCAGAGTTCATTACTTGAACCACTGCGGCACACGCCCCGATCAACACTGACTAGTGTGCACCTGTTGTCACCGGCATAATAGGAGCGCGCCTGACCTGCAGAGGTAGAGAATGCCGCCAGGCGCTGGGAGCGCAGGCAGGTAAGAGGAAGCTTTTTTTTCTTCTTCATCTGTCCATGCGGCCAGGACAAGAGACCAAGGCAGATATATGGGTGGGGGGAGAGAGCAACACAAGGGACCAGTATGGATATATGGGGGAACAACACAAGGTACCAGTATGGATATATGGGGGAACAACACAAGGGACCAGTATGGATATATGGGGGAAGAACACAAGGGACCAGTACGGATATATGGGGGGAGAGCAACAGAAGGGACCAGTATGGATATATGAGGGGGGAGAGAAAGAACAAAACAAGGGGCTAGTATGGATATATGGAGAGGGGGACAGCAACACAAGGGACCAGTATGGATATATGGGGGAGCAGCACAAGGGACCAGTATGAATATATGAGGAGGGAGAGAGAGCCACACATGGGACCAGTATGGATATATGAAGGGAGAACGAGCAACACAAGGGGCCAGTATGGATATATGAGGGGGGGAGAGAGAGAGCAACACAAGGGACCAGTATGGATATATGTGGGAGAGAGAGCAACACAGTGGATCAGTATGGATATATGGGGGAGAGAGAGCAACACAAGGGACCAGTATGAATGTATGAGGGGGAGAAAGAGCAACACAAAGGACCAGTATGGAAACATGGGGGGAGGGGGAGAGCAACACAAGGGACCAGGGTGGATATATGGGGGTGCAGAACATGGAGCCATGATTGATATATGGGGAGTAGCAACAGGGACCAGGATGGATATATGGGGGGTGCAGAACATGGAGTCATGATTGATATATGGGGGGAGCAGCAACAGGGACCAGGATGGATATATGGGGGGTGCAGAACATGGAGCCATGATTGATATATTGGGAGCAGCACAAGGGACCAGGATGGATATATGGGGGGTGCAGAACATTGAGCCATGATTGATATGATGGATATATGGGGGGTGCAGAACATGGAGTCATGATTGATATATGGAGGAGCAGCACAAGGGACCAGGATGGATATATGGGGGGTGCAGAACATGGAGCCATGATTAATATATGGGGGGAGCAGCAACAGGGACCAGGATGGATATATGGGGGGTACAAAACATGGAGTCATGATTGATATATGGGGAGCAGCACAAGGGACCAGGATGGATATATGGGGGGTGCAGAACATGGAGCCATGATTGATTTGCACTTGTGCCGCACCAAGGCCTAACACTGATACCCTTTGGGGAGATGGAGCAAAAGATTGCCCTGAGGAGGACATTTTAGCAAAGCAGACGCCTTCACAATGGCAGATCTGCTGTTTGTTCAAGCTGTGAGCCCCTCGTTTTTAATCTGCATAACCCCACCTATTGTAACCCTCCCCCCTCTTTGTTCCAATGTGCACTACTGAGTTCCAGCAGGGGGGGCAAGAGGGAAATTCAAAAAACAAACAAGCGATCAGCTGTCTTCCCTTAGCTCTCCTGATGCCAGGTATAGACCCTGCTGCCTACCTATCACCATGCTGCCCGCCGCTGTTCCAGCAGCAGACTGAAGATGACTGCCACCGCACTGCTTTATATAGGCCAAGGACCCATTGTGACACGTGAGGGTTCCAGCCCATTGTGACACGTGAGGGTTCTGGACCATGGCCAAGGGCCCATTGTGACACGTGAGGGTTCCGCGCGCAGATTCTATCTAATGCAGGCAGCGCACCTGGTTGCTAGAAAGCATTAGAATACTCACAGAGGTGGAGATAGGCAGCGTATTCAAGATCAGCACAGATACAATTTTTCCATTTTTTTTTTTTTTTTTTTTAAATACATATACACTAAATTTAAAAGTCAGTCGACCACAAGAGGGAGACAATGTTTTACAAAAGAAATCATGCTGTAACAAACGTGGTATGTATGGCAGAACTACTTCTGGGTTACTTAAATTAAAACACTAAGTACTGATAGCAAGGGGCCTAACTTTGCAGATGATATATTTGCAACACTGTAACAAAGGCCAAATACGTGTCCACATCTTCACACACTGGTTGCAACCAATAAAGAGAGATTGATTGATAGATTTCATATTGAACGCAATACAATGCTTGACATGCATAGGTGCAAACAATGCAATGCGCGCAAAATGTTGCAATTGGTCCAGTTAAATCTAGCAAAATGCATTTGGCATCTGAAATGTGCAACTTTGACCCTGAAAAGAATTCACATAATGGGTTAAAACACAACGTGTGCTGATTTCAATTCAATCTGTATTTGGAAGCCGTATCAGAGAAGGAGTGCACTGTTCCCGGAGAAGATACCGCAATAACGGGTCAATGCCTGGAGTGGACAGAGCAAGCTCTTTTTCCTCTCCCAAATCCATTTACTATATGGTCTCCAATTAAGAGATGTATCAGATACTACACTTGATCTTAGGCGGCGGAGACGACGATCATAGCCAAAAGTCCGAGAAGCGATAACCAGAAATGGTTTTGTACTTGTGCCGCCGCTGCCCCCGAGGCCTGACACACATCAGTCATCCTAGCCAGAAGGCCGAGAAGCAATAGCCAGAAATGGTTTTGCACTTGTGCCGCACCAAGGTCTAACACTGATACCCTTTGGGGAGATGGAGCAAAAGATTGCCCTGAGGAGGACATTTTAGCAAACCGGAGGACATTTTAGCAAACCGGACGCCTTCACAATGGCAGATCTGCTGTTTGTTCAAACCGTGAGCCCCTCATTTTTAATCTGCATAACCCCACCTATTGTAACCCTCCCCCCTCTTTGTTCTAATGTGCACTACTACTGAGTGCAAGGAGGAGGGCGAGAGGGAAATTCAAAAAACAAACAAGCGCGCAGCTGTCTTCCCTTAGCTCTCCTGATGCCAGGTATAGACCCTGCTGCCTACCTATCACCATGCTGAACGCCGCTGTTCCAGCAGCAGACTGAAGATGACTGCCACCGCACTGCTTTTTATAGGATAAGGGCCCATTGTGACACGTGAGGGTTCCAGCCCGTTGTGACACGTGAGGGTTCCGGACCATAGCCAAGGGCCCATTGTGACACGTGAGGGATCCGGAACATGGCCAAGGGCCCATTGTGACATGTGAGAGTTCCGTGCGCAGATTCTATCTAGTGCAGGCAGCACACCTGGTTGCTAGAAAGCAATAGAATACTCACAGAGGTGGAGATAGGCAGCGTATTCAAGATGAGCACAGATACAATTTTTCCTTTTTTAAAATACATATACACCAAATTTAAAAGTCAGTGGTCCACAAGAGGGAGACAATGTTTTACAAAAGAAATCATGCTGTCACAAACGTGGTACGTATGGCAGAACTACTTCTGGGTTACTTAAATTAAAACACTAAGTACTGATAGCAAGGGGCCTAACTTTGCAGACGATACATTTGCAACACTGTAACAAAGGCCAAATACGTGTCCACATCTTCACACACCGGTTGCAACCAGTAAAGAGAGATTGATTGATTGATAGATTTCATATTGAACACAATACAATGCTTGACATGCATAGGTGCAAACAATGCAATGCGCGCAAAATGTTGCAATTGGTCCAGTTAAATCTAGCAAAATGCATTTGGCATTTGAAATGTGCAACTTTGACCCTGAAAAGAATTCACATAATGGGTTAAAACACAACGTGTGCTGATTTCAATTCAATCTGGAATCTGGTATTTGGAAGCCGTATCAGAGAAGGAGTGCACTGTTCCCGGAGAAGATACCGCAATAACGGGTCAATGCCTGGAGTGGACAGAGCAAGCTCTTTTTCCCTCTCCCTAATCCATTTACTATATGGTCTCCAATTAGAAGACGTATCAGATACTACACTTGATCTTAGGCGGCGGCGACGACGACGACAATCAAAGCCAAAAGACCAAGAAGCGATAACCAGAAATGGTTTTGCACTTGTGCCGCACCAAGGTCTAACACTGATACCCTTTGGGGAGATGGAGCAAAAGATTGCCCTGAGGAGGACATTTTAGCAAACCGGAGGACATTTTAGCAAACCGGACGCCTTCACAATGGCAGATCTGCTGTTTGTTCAAGCTGTGAGACCCTCATTTTTAATCTGCATAACCCCACCTATTGTAACCCTCCCCCCTCTTTGTTCTAATGTGCACTACTACTGAGTGCAAGGAGGAGGGCAAGAGGGAAATTCAAAAAACAAACAAGCGAGCAGCTGTCTTCCCTTAGCTCTCCTGATGCCAGGTATAGACCCTGCTGCCTACCTATCACCATGCTGCCCGCCGCTGTTCCAGCAGCAGACTGAAGATGACTGCCACCGCACTGCTTTTTATAGGATAAGGGCCCATTGTGACACGTGAAGGTTCCAGCCCGTTGTGACACGTGAGGGTTCCGGACCATAGCCAAGGGCCCATTGTGACACGTGAGGGTTCCAGCCCATTGTGACACGTGAGGGTTCCGGACCATGGCCAAGGGCCCATTGTGACACGTGAGAGTTCCGTGCGCAGATTCTATCTAATGCAGGCAGCGCACCTGGTTGCTAGAAAGCATTAGAATACTCACAGAGGTGGAGATAGGCAGCGTATTCAAGATCAGCACAGATACAATTTTTCCTTTTTTTTTTTTTTTTAAATACATATACACCAAATTTAAAAGTCAGTGGTCCACAAGAGGGAGACAATGTTTTACAAAAGAAATCATGCTGTCACAAACGTGGTACGTATGGCAGAACTACTTCTGGGTTACTTAAATTAAATGAATTCAGCAGGAAAAAAGAAAGAAACCAGAACGTATCGTTCCTAATCACGTCTGACCACTTTTAACTAACAACCCAGCATAGCCAGCCACTAGACTCTAAAACTTAACATTTAATATGTATACCTCTAAAATTATGTGTACTTTAAAAACAATTAGGTGCTCATGTTTAAACGTGCACTAGACAAGAAAAATGGCATGATCTCACCCAATTGCTGTCTCTCTTCTTGTTGTAGATTCTTGTGCTTATTGAGAGCACGGCATGGGATGGAGACCAATAAACCTTTTCCAATGGGGGGGAGAAGAAAAGAAAAAAAAAAAAAAAAAAAATATAGGTAGGTGGGGGGGAAGGGTTTAAAGCTATCTTCCCTGTCGTGCCCCGTGTATAAGACTCCCGCCCTAACAAGGGCAGTCCCCAAGTTTGAGCCTACTTAATGAAGCCCTTTGGTTAGTATAACCACCCTGGATGATATGTCCTCTTTCTCTTCCCAATGTCCAGGTTAATGGAGGTATTCTGCAGTGGCAGACATAACCTCATTCAGCGACGTCCTCCATGTGAGGATAAGGGACTGCCGTGCTCTCAATAAGCACAAGAATCTTTAAACATGAGCACCTAATTGTTTTTAAAGTACACATAATTTTAGAGGTATACATATTAAATGTTAAGTTTTAGAGTCTAGTGGCTGGCTATGCTGGGTTGTTACTTAAATTAAAACACTAAGTACTGATAGCAAGGGGCCTAACTTTGCAGACGATACATTTGCAACACTGTAACAAAGGCCAAATACGTGTCCACATCTTCACACACCGGTTGCAACCAGTAAAGAGAGATTGATTGATTGATAGATTTCATATTGAACACAATACAATGCTTGACATGCATAGGTGCAAACAATGCAATGCGCGCAAAATGTTGCAATTGGTCCAGTTAAATCTAGCAAAATGCATTTGGCATCTGAAATGTGCAACTTTGACCCTGAAAAGAATTCACATAATGGGTTAAAACACAACGTGTGCTGATTTCAATTCAATCTGTATTTGGAAGCCGTATCAGAGAAGGAGTGCACTGTTCCCGGAGAAGATACCGCAATAACGGGTCAATGCCTGGAGTGGACAGAGCAAGCTCTTTTTCCCTCTCCCAAATCCATTTACTATATGGTCTCCAATTAGGAGACGTATCAGATACTACACTTGATCTTAGGCAGCAGCGACGATCATAGCCAAAAGGCCGAGAAGCGATAACCAGAAATGGTTTTGTACTTGTGCCGCACCAAGGTCTAACACTGATACCCTTTGGGGAGATGGAGCAAAAGATTGCCCTGAGGAGGACATTTTAGCAAACCGGAGGACATTTTAGCAAACCGGACGCCTTCACAATGGCAGATCTGTTGTTTGTTCAAGCTGTGAGCCCCTCATTTTTGATCTGCATAACCCCACCTATTGTAACCCTCCCCCCTCTTTGTTCTAATGTGCACTACTACTGAGTGCAAGGAGGAGGGCGAGAGGGAAATTCAAAAAACAAACAAGCGAGCAGCTGTCTTCCCTTAGCTCTCCTGATGCCAGGTATAGACCCTGCTGCCTACCTATCACCATGCTGCCCGCCGCTGTTCCAGCAGCAGACTGAAGATGACTGCCACCGCACTGCTTTTTATAGGATAAGGGCCCATTGTGACACGTGAGGGTTCCGGACCATAGCCAAGGGCCCATTGTGACACGTGAGGGTTCCGGAACATGGCCAAGGGCCCATTGTGACACGTGAGGGTTCCGCGCGCAGATTCTATCTAATGCAGGCAGCGCACCTGGTTGCTAGAAAGCAATAGAATACTCACAGAGGTGGAGATAGGCAGCGTATTCAAGATGAGCACAGATACAATTTTTCCTTTTTTAAAATACATATACACCAAATTTAAAAGTCAGTGGTCCACAAGAGGGAGACAATGTTTTACAAAAGAAATCATGCTGTCACAAACGTGGTACGTATGGCAGAACTACTTCTGGGTTACTTAAATTATAACACTAAGTACTGATAGCAAGGGGCCTAACTTTGCAGACGATACATTTGCAACACTGTAACAAAGGCCAAATACGTGTCCACATCTTCACACACCGGTTGCAACCAGTAAAGAGAGATTGATTGATTGATTTCATATTGAACACAATACAATGCTTGACATGCATAGGTGCAAACAATGCAATGCGCGCAAAATGTTGCAATTGGTCCAGTTAAATCTAGCAAAATGCATTTGGCAACTTTGACCCTGAAAAGAATTCACATAATGGGTTAAAACACAACGTGTGCTGATTTCAATTCAATCTGTATTTGGAAGCCGTATCAGAGAAGGAGTGCACTGTTCCCGGAGAAGATACCGCAATAACGGGTCAATGCCTGGAGTGGACAGAGCAAGCTCTTTTTCCCTCTCCCTAATCCATTTACTATATGGTCTCCAATTAGGAGACGTATCAGATACTACACTTGATCTTAGGCGGCGGCGACGATCATAGCCAAAAGGCCGAGAAGCGATAACCAGAAATGGTTTTGTACTTGTGCCGCCGCCGCGGCCGCCCCCCGATGCCTGACACTCATCCGTCATCCAAGCCAGAAGGCCGAGAAGCAATAGCCAGAAATGGTTTTGCACTTGTGCCGCACCAAGGTCTAACACTGATACCCTTTGGGGAGATGGAGCAAAAGATTGCCCTGAGGAGGACATTTTAGCAAACCGGAGGACATTTTAGCAAACCGGACGCCTTCACAATGGCAGATCTGTTGTTTGTTCAAGCTGTGAGCCCCTCATTTTTAATCTGCATAACCCCACCTATTGTAACCCTCCCCCCTCTTTGTTCTAATGTGCACTACTACTGAGTGCAAGGAGGAGGGCGAGAGGGAAATTCAAAAAACAAACAAGCGAGCAGTTGTCTTCCCTTAGCTCTCCTGATGCCAGGTATAGACCCTGCTGCCTACCTATCACCATGCTGCCCGCCGCTGTTCCAGCAGCAGACTGAAGATGACTGCCACCGCACTGCTTTTTATAGGATAAGGGCCCATTGTGACACGTGAGGGTTCCAGCCCGTTGTGACACTTGAGGGTTCCGGACCATAGCCAAGGGCCCATTGTGACACGTGAGGGTTCCGGAACATGGCCAAGGGCCCATTGTGACACGTGAGGGTTCCGCGCGCAGATTCTATCTAATGCAGGCAGCGCACCTGGTTGCTAGAAAGCATTAGAATACTCACAGAGGTGGAGATAGGCAGCGTATTCAAGATGAGCACAGATACAATTTTTCCTTTTTTAAAATACATATACACCAAATTTAAAAGTCAGTGGTCCACAAGAGGGAGACAATGTTTTACAAAAGAAATCATGCTGTCACAAACGTGGTACGTATGGCAGAACTACTTCTGGGTTACTTATATTATAACACTAAGTACTGATAGCAAGGGGCCTAACTTTGCAGACGATACATTTGCAACACTGTAACAAAGGCCAAATACGTGTCCACATCTTCACACACCGGTTGCAACCAGTAAAGAGAGATTGATTGATTGATAGATTTCATATTGAACACAATACAATGCTTGACATGCATAGGTGCAAACAATGCAATGCGCGCAAAATGTTGCAATTGGTCCAGTTAAATCTAGCAAAATGCATTTGGCATCTGAAATGTGCAACTTTGACCCTGAAAAGAATTCACATAATGGGTTAAAACACAATGTGTGCTGATTTCAATTCAATCTGTATTTGGAAGCCGTATCAGAGAAGGAGTGCACTGTTCCCGGAGAAGATACCGCAATAACGGGTCAATGCCTGGAGTGGACAGAGCAAGCTCTTTTTCCCTCTCCCAAATCCATTTACTATATGGTCTCCAATTAGGAGACGTATCAGATACTACACTTGATCTTGGGCAGCGGAGACGACGACGACGATCATAGCCTAAAGGCCGAGAAGCGATAACCAGAAATGGTTTTGTACTTGTGCCGCCCCCCCGAGGCCTGACACTCATTTTTTTTTTTTTCCCCTCAGATGGGAAGTTCCACAGTCAGATTTCCAAAACTATATGGAACTCAGCTCCCAAAACAGCGTGCCACATACTCAATGTAACCGCCATTCCCATCATCATTGGAAAACACAACAAAATGTATTGTTAACAACCAAAAAAAGTCTCAAGATACATTAAACAAAATGTTTCCACTTTTTAGTTTTCCAAATTCCCTCTGCATCCACCTCCCCTCTCCTCCTCTGGTCACACACAAAGCAAAAATACAATTTTCCCAAAATGATTCTTATACAATTTTTAACTTCAATATCCTTCCTTTTAAACACATACATATTCCTCACATCCCACAATACCTCTTTTATACATGCCATCATCAACCACAATACTCTCTCCTTTTCCCCACACATACCCAATCCAAACATAAAAAGCTCAAAAGATAACAGATTCACCTCACACAGCTCCTTACACAAACGACCCAGACCTGCAATCACACTTCTAGCATACTGACAATTCCAAAACAAATACTCCCACCACATCCACTCCTCGGACACTTCTCACTCCTCACTAAACCCCGATTTTTCAGAAACTCCCTCACCGGTAACAGCCCATGCAATGACTGCCATACAATCTCACTCTGCCTATTTGTCATACCATTCATACGTACCTTCTTCCATACTTTCTGCACATCATCCCCTCTTACCAATTTAAGATCTGGCAAGGACAACCTATGAGCTCGTCCAACAATAATGTCACATTCCATCTCTCTACACTCAATCATCCTATATACAGCTTTCTTCTTTTCTAACAATCTCACATCCACATCACACAGTTCATACTTCACTAAAAATTTGTAAACCCACACATACCACACAGGAACCTCAAAAGCCACTGGGCTCCTAAGATCTCTTTCACGCCATTTCAAACGCAACAAGAAATTTCCAAACAAAAACCTGCACATACATGCATACTTCCCATCCATCCTAATCACGCCTAATACAAACACCATAATATTCACGCCGAAAAATACATTCAAATTTGGGAAACCCAGTCCCCCCTTATCCAAACTCTTCATAACAATTTCTCTCCTTGCACGCTCCATACATGAACCCCAAAAAAAGACAAACAAAACCCTATTTAATCTTCTAATACACATGTAGCTTGGTGGAAAAACCATCGCAACATACAAAAAAATAGGTAACACAACACTCTTAATAACTAAAATTTTACCAAAAAACGTAAGATCCCTCAAATTCCAAAAATTTAACTTACGCTCCACTCTCTCTCTCACATCCACCCAGCTTTCCTCTCCATCCAATTTCTCTGAAAATTTCACATCCAAAACCTTTATCGGTCCACTCACCACATTCACTCCAGCATCATCGCTCAGACTCCTCCCCCCCAAAATTCTTACACTCACTCTTCTCCCAATTCACTTTAAAAGCAGATGCTCCACAAAAAACCAACAACTTCACACGCCGTACCGAACACTCTGAATCACACAGCACACACACATCATCCATATAGCCACTCATCTTCCACTCTCTCCCCCCACCCCCCGGTACTTGCACACCCCGAATCACCTTATCTTTTCTTAACAGACATAACAAAGGCTCAATTGCGCAAATAAATACAATAGGGGACAAAGGGCACCCCTGCCGAACACCCGAAAATACATTTACTCTCCTCCCCACATTTCCATTCAACAACACACAACTATAAATGTTCTTATACAAACTTCTCACTCTCTCAACAAACTCAGAAGGAAAACCCATCTTCACCAAAACACTAAACAAAAAACCATGCGCCAATCTATCATACGCCTTCTCAAAATCCAAACTCAACACATACACCCCCTTCTTATGATTCATGCAGTCCCACAAACAATCTCTCAACATACACAAGCTTCCATGTATTCATCTTCCAGGCACCGCACAACATTGCTCCTCACCCACCACACTCCCAACCACGCCACGCATCCTGTTAGCCAAAAGTTTCGCATAAATCTTATAATCACAATTTAGCAATGTAATCGGCCTCCAATTTTTAAGATTTTTCAAATCACCTTTTTTTGGCAATAACACCACCACCCCTGCACGCATACCATTTGCCACCTCTGCATTCGCCCACATATACTTACATACATCCACAAAATCCTTCCCAATCACATCCCACATCACACGATAAAATTCCACTGGTAAACCATCCTCCCCCGGTGTTTTATTCAACGCCATGCTACACACCACCTTCCATACTTCTTCACCCGTCACATCACCCATCACACTTTCCCTTTCTATCTTATTCAAACTATTTTCCAAAACACTCAGCACCTCACTCTCCAAACCTTCATCCCTCCATTTCACAGCATACAAATCATCATAAAACTTTGCCACTTCCTCACACAAGTCCGCACCACTCACTTCATTTCCATCCATCCCATTCAAAACACTCATACTCTGCCTCTTCCCAAAAACTTTTTTAAAGAAAAAACGCGAACACTTCTCATTCTTCTCCAAATTTTATATCTTGGCCCTATACACAATACTCCTCCCTCTTTCTAACAAAAAATCATTCACTTCTTTTTTCACTTTCACTAAATCTTCACTCACATCCATCCCTCCGGCCCTCAACTTATACAACACACTCAATCTTGCATTTAAGAAAACAAACCTTTCTCTCTTTACAGCCGCACACTTGTACCCGAGTTTTTAAAAAAAAAACTCTTGGTTTTCCATTTAACCCAATCCCACCATTCACACACATTTCTGAAATCACTCCTGCACCCACACCATTCTGCATAATGTCTTTCATACTCCTCTCTCACACCCCATCCTTCCAGCAAGCTCACATTCAACTTCCACACACCTTTCCCAGCCACTTCATTAACATGCAAATCCAATTCACACTTCATACACACATGATCCGAAAAAACCACACTCTCCTGTGCATAACTAACAGGAATCAGATTTTTTGAAACAAAACAATAGTCCAATCTAGACGCCACCCTCCCACTGTCAGAAAAAAACGTATTTAACAACGGAGTTATCTTGCATGCACGCTGCATATCCTTTAAACCAAAATCACTCACCATATCCATTAACACTTTCCCTGACACATCCACATTCACACTTCCCACATCACAGTTCATATCACCCACTATCACAACAGGTACTCTTCCTGGAATAAAAAACTTAATTTTTTCAAATAAAACTTTACGCTCCTGTTTTTCCACAGGAGCATATACATTAATAACACAAAAACGAACATTTCTAAATTCAAAATTTGCCAACACACACCTCCCAACCTCAATCACCATATAGTCACACAAACTCTCATCATTTCCCTTCACCAAAAAACCCACACCATCATTTTTATTACAGGCACTCCCTGACCACACAGACGCACCATGAGGCCATTCACTCCCCTTCACATCATCCACAATCCCACACTCCTGCAGACAAAAAATTCCTGCATTTTGGGTTGCAAAAAAATCCAAAATGGCCACCCGCCGCAACCTGTTTTTAAAAACCCTCACATTCTGTGATATGATTGCAAAACCCATAACATACACAGGAACAAAAATACTAAAAAAAACAACCTACAAACAGGACATTACACAACTTACATGGAAGAAAACAAAAAAACAAAACACCATTTGTAAAGGCAACTGCTATATACATAAAAAAACACCTAGCTACTGAAACAATAGCACATAACTATGCAGTATCGCCAACTGTCCTCCTCCACCATCTGCGCTGAGCAGCTTTCAGAGCCGCTGACCTCCATACACTCCTCCACACGTGTCTTCTTCCGCCCAACCTTCCTCTGGGGCGCTCCTCCTTCAGGAACCTCAAAATCATGGATTTCCCCACCACCCTCCCTGGGACACTTTCTACCTCCAGGCTCCTCTTCTGAGGAGAAAACACCAATGTTTCTTGGGTCAGACTCAGGAATCAAAGACTCAGCCATCTCCTCCACCTCAGAAACATCAAAGTCCATCAATGATCCCATCTCCTCAGCTTTGGTAACTGGGACCTCCTTTTTTTTCTTATTTTTATTACCCATAGCACGCTCTTCCTGCTTTGCAGCTCTCCAGAATAATTTGTCCTCCCGCTCCTCCTTCCTTCTTTCAGCCTCCTTGTCCTCCTGCCGCCTCTCCCGCCATCTCTCAATCATAGAGGGCGGAATTACCTCAGCGCTTTGCTGCGCAGAAGCCTTGCTTTCCTCCCGCTTCCTCTCCTCCTCCCATTTCTTTACCTCCTCCTCTCTCTTTTTCTCCTCCTCCTGCCTCCGCTCCTCACGTTTCTTTTCTTCCTCCTCCCGCCTCTCCTCCTCTCTAGTTGGCCTTCTTGGCCCACCATATGGACAGTCCTTATACAGGTGCCCTGTATTACCACACTGGTCACACTCACGTGACATTGGACACTGAGCCGCCATATGGCCCTCTTGCTTACAATTACTGCAAACCATGCTCTTCTCACAGGTGTTCTGTAAGTGCCCAAATTGGAAACACTTCCTACAGTACAGAGGCTGCCCTGCATATGTCAGAAAGCCCCTTTGACCTGCTACTGAAAAGTTCGCCGGGGGATGGGCGAAACCTCCCAAACAACTTGGGTCTTTCCTTAGTTTCACACGAAACATCCGCTCCTCCTCACGTTTCTTTTCTTCCTCCTCCCGCCTTCTCTAGTTGGCCTCCTTGAACCACCAAATGGACAGTCCTTATACAGGTGCCCTGTATTACCACACTGGTCACATTCACGTGGCATCGGACATTGAGCCGCCGCATGGCCCTCTTGCTTACAGTTACGGCAAACCATGCTCTTATCACATGTGTTCTGTAAGTGCCCAAATTGGAAACACTTCCTGCAGTATAGAGGCTGCCCTGCATATGTCAGAAAGCCCCTATGACCTGCCACTGAAAAGTTCGCCGGGGGATGGGTGAAATCTCCCAAACAACTTGGGTCTTTCCTCAGTTTCACACGGAAAACATATTTACAATTAAATATGCCCAAACAATTTCTCTGTTTGTCTCCACCTTTCACATAATCGCAGTACCGAGCCAAGAATTGCTCCAGCAGACTTACTTCTGTGTAAGGATTGTACACGGTAACCGTCACTATTTTCTCCATGAGCCCAAACAGAGGCTCCACTCGCACTCCCTCCAGGCATGGGTCACCATCATGGCTTCTGAGCCACTCAAAGACAGTTAAACAACAAGGCTCACTCACAAAGGTCACATCGTATATACCTTGGTTGTGAAATTCATTCACACTGAAAATATCAGTCCGATGAGCTCCAGCCTTTCCCTCCAGCAGGTCACGAACCACGTACACCACGTTGTTTTTAGCACCAGCTTCCACGACCACACGAATGGTATTCTTTATGAACATCCTCAATCTTCACTGCCGATACGAATACCGCAGTAGCAAATTAGCAGCACGCTGCCAGGAAACACTCGCACCCCCTGATCGCGACACAAGATCGCAGCCAGAAGGCCGAGAAGCAATAGCCAGAAATGGTTTTGCACTTGTGCCGCACCAAGGTCTAACACTGATACCCTTTGGGGAGATGGAGCAAAAGATTGCCCTGAGGAGGACATTTTAGCAAACCGAACGCCTTCACAATGGCAGATCTGCTGTTTGTTCAAGCTGTGAGCCCCTCGTTTTTAATCTGCATAACCCCACCTATTGTAACCCTCCCCCCTCTTTGTTCCAATGTGCACTACTGAGTGCCAGGAGGAGGGCGAGAGGGAAATTAAAAAAAACAAACAAGCGAGCAGCTGTCTTCCCTTAGCTCTCCTGATGCCAGGTATAGACCCTGCTGCCTACCTATCACCATGCTACCTGCCGCTGTTCCAGCAGCAGACTGAAGATGACTGCCACCGCACTGCTTTTTATAGGCCAAGGGCTTATTGTGACACGTGAGGGTTCCAGCCCGTTGTGACACGTGAGGGTTCCGGAACATGGCCAAGGACCCATTGTGACACGTGAGGGTTCCGGAACATGGCCAAGGGCCCATTGTGACACGTGAGGGTTCCGCGCGCAGATTCTATCTAATGCAGGCAGCGCACCTGGTTGCTAGAAAGCATTAGAATACTCACAGAGGTGGAGATATGCAGCGTATTCAAGATGAGCACAGATACAATTTTTCCTTTTTTTTAAATACATATACACCAAATTTAAAAGTCAGTGGTCCACAAGAGGGAGACAATGTTTTACAAAAAAAATCATGCTGTCACAAACGTGGTACGTATGGCAGAACTACTTCTGGGTTACTTAAATTATAACACTAAGTACTGATAGCAAGGGGCCTAACTTTGCAGACGATACATTTGCAACACTGTAACAAAGGCCAAATACGTGTCCACATCTTCACACACCGGTTGCAACCAGTAAAGAGAGATTGATTGATAGATTTCATATTGAACACAATACAATGCTTGACATGCATAAGTGCAAACAATGTAATGCGCGCAAAATGTTTCAATTGGTCCAGTTAAATCTAGCAAAATGCATTTGGCATCTGAAATGTGCAACTTTGACCCTTAAAAGAATTCACATAATGGGTTAAAACACAACGTGTGCTGATTTCAATTCAATCTGTATTTGGAAACCGTATCAGAGAAGGAGTGCACTGTTCCCGGAGAAGATACCGCAATAACGGGTCAATGCCTGGAGTGGACGGAGCAAGCTCTTTTTCCCTCTCCCAAATCCATTTACTATATGGTCTCCAATTAGGAGACGTATCAGATACTACACTTGATCTTGGGCGGCGGCGACGACGACGATCATAGCCAAAAGGCCGAGAAGCGATAACCAGAAATGGTTTTGTACTTGTGCCGCCCCCCGAGGCCTGACACTCATCCGTCATCCTAGCCAGAGGGCTGAGGAGCAATAGCCAGAAATGGTTTGCACTTGTGCCACACCAAGGCCTAACACTGATACCCTTTGGGGAGATGGAGCAAAAGATTGCCCTGAGGAGGACATTTTAGCAAACCGGACGCCTTCACAATGGCAGATCTGCTGTTTGTTCAAGCTGTGAGCCCCTCGTTTTTAATCTGCATAACCCCACCTATTGTAACCCTCCCCCCTCTTTGTTCCAATGTGCACTACTACTGAGTGCCAGGAGGAGGGCGAGAGGGAAATTCAAAAAACAAACAAGCGAGCAGCTGTCTTCCCTTAGCTCTCCTGATGCCAGGTATAGACCCTGCTGCCTACCTATCACCAAGCTGCCCGCCGCTGTTCCAGCAGCAGACTGAAGATGACTGCCACCGCACTGCTTTTTATAGGCCAAGGGCTCATTGTGACACGTGAGGGTTCCAGCCCGTTGTGACACGTGAGGGTTCCGGACCATGGCCAAGGGCCCATTGTGACACGTGAGGGTTCCGGAACATGGCCAAGGGCCCATTGTGACACGTGAGGGTTCCGCGCGCAGATTCTATCTAATGCAGGCAGCGCACCTGGTTGCTAGAAAGCAATAGAATACTCACAGAGGTGGAGATAGGCAGCGTATTCAAGATGAGCACAGATACAATTTTTCCTTTTTTAAAATTCATATACACCAAATTTAAAAGTCAGTGGTCCACAAGAGGGAGACAATGTTTTACAAAAGAAATCATGCTGTCACAAACGTTGTATGTTTGGCAGAACTACTTCTGGGTTACTTAAATTAAAACACTAAGTACTGATAGCAAGGGGCCTAACTTTGCAGACGATACATTTGCAACACTGTAACAAAGGCCAAATACGTGTCCACATCTTCACACACCGGTTGCAACCAGTAAAGAGAGATTTATTGATTGATTGATTGATAGATTTCTGTTATGAACAGGTAATTCAGAACCACAATGGACCTTGAAGTTCAGAGCACACAAGGTGACCTGACATTTACAAAAAACATAGGACGAGCTCTGAGACGTGGAAACTCTGCTGACCGCAATCCCTAATCCTAACACACCACACTAGAGGTAGCCGTGGATTGCGCCTAACGCTCCCTATGCAACTCGGCACAGCCTGAGAAACTAACTAGCCATGAAGATAGAAAAATAAGCCTACCTTGCCTCAGAGAAATTCCCCAAAGGAAAAGGCAGCCCCCCACATATAATGACTGTGAGTAAAGATGAAATACAAACACAGAGATGAAATAGATTTAGCAAAGTGAGGCCCGACTTACTGAATAGACCGAGGATAGGAAAGATAGCTTTGCGGTCAACACAAAAACCTACAAACAACCACGCAGAGGGGCAAAAAGACCCTCCGCACCGACTAACGGTACGGAGGTGCTTCCTCTGCGTCTCAGAGCTTCCAGCAAGCAAGAAAAACCAAAATAGCAAGCTGGACAGAAAATATAGCAAACAAAAAATAATACAAGCAGAACTCAGCATATGCAGGATAGAGAGGCCACAGGAACGATCCAGGAGGAAGCAAGACCAATACTAGAACATTGACTGGAGGCCAGGATCAAAGCACCAGGTGGAGTTAAATAGAGCAGCACCTAACAACTTAACCTCATCACCTGAGGAAGGAAACTCAGAAGCCGCAGTACCACTCTCATCGACCAAAGGAAGCTTATAGACAGAACCAGCCGCAGTACCACTCACGACCACAGGAGGGAGCTTGGCCACAGAATTCACAACAGTACCCCCCCTTGAGGAGGGGTCACCGAACCCTCACCAGGGCCCCCAGGCCGACCAGGATGAGCCACATGAAAGGCACGAACCAGATCGGCAGCATGGACATCAGAGGCAAAGACCCAGGAATTATCTTCCTGACCATAACCTTTCCACTTAACCAGATACTGGAGTTTCCATCTCGAAACACGAGAATCCAAAATCTTCTCCACAATATACTCCAATTCCCCTTCAACCAAAACCGGAGCAGGAGGATCAATAGATGGAACCACAGGTGCCACGTATCTCCGCAACAATGACCTATGGAACACGTTATGGATGGAAAAAGAAGCCGGAAGAGTCAAACGAAAAGACACAGGATTAAGAACCTCAGAAATCCTATATGGACCAATGAAACGAGGCTTAAATTTAGGAGAGGAAACCTTCATAGGAATATAACGAGATGACAACCAAACCAAATCCCCAACACGAAGTCGGGGACCCACACAGCACCTGCGGTTAGCGAAACGTTGAGCCTTCTCCTGGGACAAAGTCAGATTGTCCACTACATGAGTCCAAATCTGCTGCAACCTATCCACCACAGTATCCACACCAGGACAGTCCGAAGACTCAACCTGCCCTGAAAAGAAACGAGGGTGGAACCCAGAATTGCAGAAAAACGGCGAAACTAAAGTAGCCGAGCTGGCCCGATTATTAAGGGCGAACTCAGCCAAAGGCAAAAAGGACACCCAATCATCCTGATCAGCAGAAACAAAACATCTCAGATATGTTTCCAAGGTCTGATTGGTTCGTTCAGTCTGGCCATTAGTCTGAGGATGGAAAGCCGAGGAAAAAGACAAATCAATGCCCATCCTAGCACAAAAGGCTCGCCAAAACCTCGAAACAAACTGGGAACCTCTGTCAGAAACGATGTTCTCTGGAATGCCATGTAAACGAACCACATGCTGAAAAAACAATGGCACCAAATCAGAGGAGGAAGGCAATTTAGACAAGGGCACCAAATGGACCATCTTAGAGAAGCGATCACAAACCACCCAAATAACTGACATTCTTTGAGAGACGGGGAGATCCGAAATAAAATCCATAGAGATATGCGTCCAAGGCCTCTTCGGGACTGGCAAGGGCAAAAGCAACCCACTGGCACGAGAACAGCAGGGCTTAGCCCGAGCACAAATCCCACAGGACGGCACAAAAGAACGCACATCCCGCGACAGAGACGGCCACCAAAAGGATCTAGCCACCAAATCTCTGGTACCAAAGATTCCAGGATGACCAGCCAACACCGAACAATGAACCTCAGAGATAACTTTATTCGTCCACCTATCAGGGACAAACAGTTTCTCCGCTGGGCAACAGTCCGGTCTATTAGCCTGAAATTTTTGCAGCACCCGCCGCAAATCAGGGGAGATGGCAGACAAAATTACCCCCTCTTTGAGAATACCCGCCGGCTCAGACAAACCCGGAGAATCGGGCACAAAACTCCTAGACAGGGCATCCGCCTTCACATTTTTAGAGCCCGGAAGGTATGAAACCACAAAGTCAAAACGGGAGAAAAACAGCGACCAACGAGCCTGTCTAGGATTCAACCGTTTGGCAGACTCGAGATAAGTCAAGTTTTTGTGATCAGTCAATACCACCACGCGATTCTTAGCTCCTTCAAGCCAATGACGCCACTCCTCGAATGCCCACTTCATGGCTAGCAACTCTCGATTGCCAACATCATAATTTCGCTCAGCAGGCGAAAATTTTCTGGAAAAGAATGCGCATAGTTTCATCACCGAGCAATCAGAACTTCTCTGCGACAAAACAGCCCCTGCTCCAATTTCGGAAGCATCAACCTCGACCTGGAACGGAAGCGAAACATCTGGTTGGCACAACACAGGGGCAGAAGAAAAACGACGCTTCAACTCCTGAAAAGCTTCCACAGCAGCAGAAGACCAATTGACCACATCAGCACCCTTCTTGGTTAAATCAGTCAACGGTTTAGCAATGCTAGAAAAATTAGCGATGAAGCGACGATAAAAATTAGCAAAGCCCAGGAACTTCTGCAGGCTCTTCAGAGACGTTGGCTGAGTCCAATCATAAATGGCCTGAACTTTAACAGGGTCCATCTCGATAGTAGAAGGAGAAAATATGAACCCCAAAAATGAAATCTTCTGAACACCAAAGAGACACTTTGACCCCTTCACAAACAAAGAATTAGCACGCAGGACCTGGAACACCATTCTGACCTGCTTCACATGAGACTCCCAATCATCCGAGAAGACCAAAATATCATCCAAGTATACAATCAGGAATTTATCCAGGTACTCTCGGAAGATGTCATGCATAAAGGACTGAAACACTGATGGAGCATTAGAAAGTCCAAATGGCATAACCAGGTACTCAAAATGGCTCTTGGGCGTATTAAATGCTGTTTTCCATTCATCGCCCCGTTTGATACGCACAAGATTATACGCACCACGAAGATCAATCTTGGTGAACCAACTAGCCCCCTTAATCCGAGCAAACAAATCAGACAGCAGCGGCAAGGGGTACTGAAATTTGACCGTAATTTTATTTAGAAGGCGGTAATCAATACAAGGTCTCAGCGAACTATCCTTCTTGGCCACAAAAAAGAAACCCGCTCCCAATGGCGACGATGACGGGCGAATATGACCCTTCTCCAAAGACTCCTTCACGTAACTCCGCATAGCGTCGTGCTCAGGTACAGATAAATTAAACAGTCTACCCTTAGGAAACTTACTACCAGGAATCAAATCGATAGCACAATCACAATCCCTATGCGGAGGTAGGGCATTGGACTTGGGCTCATCGAATACATCCCGGTAATCAGACAAGAACTCTGGGACCTCAGAAGGGGTGGATGATGAGATAGACAGAAATGGAACATCACCATGTACCCCCTGACAACCCCAGCTGGACACAGACATTGATTTCCAATCTAATACTGGGTTATGGACTTGTAGCCATGGCAACCCCAACACGACCACATCATGCAGATTATGCAACACCAGAAAGCGAATATCCTCCTGGTGCGCAGGAGCCATGCACATGGTCAGCTGGGTCCAATACTGAGGCTTATTCTTGGCCAAAGGCGTAGCATCAATTCCTCTCAATGGAATAGGACACTGCAAGGGCTCCAAGACAAACCCACAGCGCCTAGCATACTCCAAGTCCATCAAATTCAAGGCAGCGCCTGAATCCACAAATGCCATGACAGAATAGGAAGACAAAGAGCAGATCAAAGTAACGGACAAAAGAAATTTCGACTGTACCATACCAAAGATGGCAGACCTAGCGAACCGCTTAGTGCGCTTAGGACAATCAAAGATAGCATGAGTGGAATCACCACAGTAGAAACACAGCCCATTCTGACGTCTGTGTTCTTGCCTTTCAGCTCTGGTCAAAGTCCTATCGCACTGCATAGGCTCAGGTTTATGCTCAGATAATACCGCCAAATGGTGCACAGATTTACGCTCGCGCAAGCGTCGACCGATTTGAATGGCCAAAGACATAGACTCATTCAGACCAGCAGGCATAGGAAATCCCACCATGACATCCTTAAGAGCTTCAGAGAGACCCTTTCTGAACATAGCTGCCAGCGCAGATTCATTCCATTGAGTGAGCACGGACCACTTTCTAAACTTCTGATAATAAATCTCTATCTCATCCTAACCCTGACATAGAGCCAGCAAATTTTTCTCTGCCTGATCCACTGAATTAGGTTCGTCGTACAGCAATCCGAGCGCCAGAAAAAACGCATCAATATTACATAATGCAGGATCTCCTGGCGCAAGGGAAAATGCCCAGTCTTGAGGGTCGCCACGTAATAAAGAAATAATGATTTTAACTTGTTGAACTTGGTCACCAGAGGAACGGGGTTTCAAAGCCAGAAACAGTTTACAATTATTTTTAAAATTCAAAAATTTAGCTCTATCTCCAGAAAATAACTCAGGAATAGGAATTTTAGGTTCTAACATAGGATTCTGAACCACTAAATGTTGAATGTTCTGTACTCTTATAGTGAGATTATCCATCAATGAGGACAGACCCTGAATATCCATGTCCACACCTGTGTTCTGAACCACCCTGATGTATAGGGGAAAAGAAAGACAGAACACAGTGCAAAGAAAAAAAAATGGTCTCAGAACTTCTCTTTTCCCTCTATTGAGAAGCATTAGTACTTTGGGCCTCCAGTACTGTTATGAACAGGTAATTCAGAACCACAATGGACCGTGAAGTTCAGAGCACACAAGGTGACCTGACATTTACAAAAAACATAGGACGAGCTCTGAGACGTGGAAACTCTGCTGACCGCAATCCCTAATCCTAACACACCACACTAAATGTAGCCGTGGATTGCGCCTAACGCCCCCTATGCAACTCGGCACAGCCTGAGAAACTAACTAGCCCTGAAGATAGAAAAATAAGCCTACCTTGCCTCAGAGAAATTCCCCAAAGGAAAAGGCAGCCCCCCACATATAATGACTGTGAGTAAAGATGAAATACAAACACAGAGATGAAATAGATTTAGCAAAGTGAGGCCCGACTTACTGAATAGACCGAGGATAGGAAAGATAGCTTTGCGGTCAACACAAAAACCTACAAACAACCACGCAGAGGGGCAAAAAGACCCTCCGCACCGACTAACGGTACGGAGGTGCTTCCTCTGCGTCTCAGAGCTTCCAGCAAGCAAGAAAAACCAAAATAGCAAGCTGGACAGAAAATATAGCAAACAAAAAATAACACAAGCAGAACTTAGCTTATGCAGGATAGAGAGGCCACAGGAACGATCCAGGAGGAAGCAAGACCAATACTAGAACATTGACTGCAGGCCAGGATCAAAGCACCAGGTGGAGTTAAATAGAGCAGCACCTAACGACTTAACCTCATCACCTGAGGAAGGAAACTCAGAAGCCACAGTACCACTTTCATCCACCAAAGGAAGCTTATAGACAGAACCAGCCGCAGTACCACTCACGACCACAGGAGGGAGCTTGGCCACAGAATTCACAACAGATTTCATATTGAACACAATACAATGCTTGACATGCATAGGTGCAAACAATGCAATGCGCGCAAAATGTTGCAATTGGTCCAGTTAAATCTAGCAAAATGCATTTGGCATCTGAAATGTGCAACTTTGACCCTGAAAAGAATTCACATAATGGGTTAAAACACAACGTGTGCTGATTTCAATTCAATCTGTATTTGGAAGCCGTATCAGAGAAGAAGTGCACTGTTCCCGGAGAAGATACCGCAATAACGGGTCAATGCCTGGAGTGGACAGAGCAAGCTCTTTTTCCATCTCTTAAATCCATTTACTATATGGTCTCCAATTAGGAGACGTATCAGATACTACACTTGATCTTGGGCGGCGGCGACGACGACGATCATAGCCAAAAGGCCGTGAAGCGATAACCAGAAATGGTTTTGTATTTGTTGCGCCCCGAGGCCTGACACAGATTTTTTTTTTTTTTCCCCTCAGATGGGAAGTTCCACAGTCAGGTAACCACGACTATATGGAACTCAACTCCCAAAACAGCGTGCCACATACTCAACGTAACCGCTATTCCCATCATCATTGGAGAACACATCAAAATGTATTGTTAACAACCAAAAACATCCTCAAGATACATTAACAAAATGTTTCCACTTTTTAGTTTTCCAAATTCCCTCTGCATCCACCTCCCCCCTTCTCCTCTGATCACACACAAAGCAAAAATACAATTTTCCCAAAATGATTCTTATACAGTTAGGGCCAGAAATATTTGGACAGTGACACAAGTTTTGTTATTTTAGCTGTTTACAAAAACATGTTCAGAAATACAATTATATATATAATATGGGCTGAAAGTGCACACTCCCAGCTGCAATATGATAGTTTGCACATCCAAATCGGAGAAAGGGTTTAGGAATCATAGCTCTGTAATGCATAGCGTCCTCTTTTTCAAGGGACCAAAAGTAATTGGACAATGGACTCTAAGGGCTGCAATTAACTCTGAAGGCGTCTCCCTCGTTAACCTGTAATCAATGAAGTAGTTAAAAGGTCAGGGGTGGATTTCAGGTGTGTGGTTTTGCATTTGGAAGCTGTTGCTGTGAGCAGACAACATGCGGTCAAAGGAACTCTCAATTGAGGTGAAGCAGAACATCCTGAGGCTGAAAAAAAGAAAAAATCCATCAGAGAGATAGCAGACATGCTTGGAGTAGCAAAATCAACAGTTGGGTACATTCTGAGAAAAAAGGAATTGACTGGTGAGCTTGGGAACTCAAAAAGGCCTGGGCGTCCACGGATGACAACAATGGTGGATGATCGCCGCATACTTAATTTGGTGAAGAAGAACCCGTTCACAACATCAACTGAAGTCCAGAACACTCTCAGTGAAGTAGGTGTATCTGTCTCTAAGTCAACAGTAATTAGAAGACTCCATGACAGTAAATACAAAGGGTTCACATCTAGATGCAAACCATTCATCAATACCAAAAATAGACAGGCCAGAGTTAAATTTGCAGAAAAACACCTCATGAAGCCAGCTCAGTTCTGGAAAAGTATTCTATGGACAGATGAGACAAAGATCAACCTGTACCAGAATGATGGGAAGAAAAAAGTTTGGAGAAGAAAGGGAACGGCACATGATCCAAGGCACACCACATCCTCTGTAAAACATGGTGGAGGCAACGTGATGGCATGGGCATGCATGGCTTTCAATGGCACTGGGTCACTTGTGTTTATTGATGACATAAGAGCAGACAAGAGTAGCCGGATGAATTCTGAAGTGTACCGGGATATACTTTCAGCCCAGATTCAGCCAAATGCTGCAAAGTTGATTGGACGGCGCTTCATAGTACAGATGGACAATGACCCCAAGCATACAGCCAAGGCTACCCAGGAGTTAATGAGTGCCAAAAAGTGGAACATTCTGCAATGGCCAAGTCAATCTCCAGATCTAAACCAAATTGAGCATGCATTTCACTTGCTCAAATCCAGACTTAAGACGGAAAGACCCACAAACAAGCAAGACCTGAAGGCTGCGGCTGTAAAGGCCTGGCAAAGCATTAAGAAGGAGGAAACCCAGCGTTTGGTGATGTCCATGGGTTCCAGACTTAAGGCAGTGATTGCCTCCAAAGGATTTGCAACAAAATATTGAAAATAAAAATATTTTGTTTGGGTTATGTTTATTTGTCCAATTACTTTTGACCTCCTAAAATGTGGAGTGTTTGTAAAGAAATGTGTACAATTCCTACATTTTCTATCAGATATTTTTGTTCAACCCTTCAAATTAAACGTTACAATCTGCACTTGAATTCTGTTGTAGAGGTTTCATTTCAAATCCAATGTGGTGGCATGCAGAGCCCAAATCGCGAAAATTGTGTCACTGTCCAAATATTTCTGGCCCTAACTGTACAATTTTTAACCTCAATATCCTTCCTTTTAACCCCTTTCTGACCTCGGACGGGATAGTACATCCGAGGTCAGATCCCCTGCTTTGATGCAGGGCTCCGCGGTGAGCCCGCATCAAAGCCGGGACATGTCAGCTGTTTTGAACAGCTGACATGTGCCCGTAATAGGCGCGGGCAGAATCGCGATCTGCCCGCACCTATTAACTAGTTAAATGCCGCTGTCAAACACAGACAGCGGCATTTAACTACCACTTCCGGCCGGGCGGCCGGAAATGATCGCATTGCCGACCCCCGTCACATGATCGGAGGTCGGCGATGCTTCAGAATAGTAACCATAGAGGTCCTTGAGACCTCTATGGTTGCTGATCCCCGGCAGCTGTGAGCGCCACCTTGTGGTCGGCGCTCACAGCACACCTGATTTTCAGCTACATAGCAGCGATCAGCAGATCGCTGCTATGTAGCAGAGCCGATCGTGCTATGCCAGCTTCTAGCCTCCCATGGAGGCTATTGAAGCATGGCAAAAGTAAAAAAAAAGTTAAAAAAATGTGGAAAAAATTAAAAAAATATAAAAGTTTAAATCATCCCCCTTTCGCCCCAATCAAAATAAATGAATAAAAAAAAATCAAATCTACACATATTTGGTATCGCCGCGCTCAGAATCGCCCGATCTATCAATTAAAAAAAAGCATTAACCTGATCACTAAACGGCGTAGCGAGAAAAAAATGCAAAACGCCAAAATTACGTTTTTTTGGTCGCCGCGACATTGCATTAAAATGCAATAACGGGCGATCAAAAGAACGTATCTGCACCAAAATGCTATCATTAAGGCTGGTTTCAAACTTGCGTTTTAAAACGCATGCGCTTGAAAAAAAAACGCATGGTGAAAAAACGCATGTAAACGCATGCAAACGGGGCGTTTTTTAGACGCATGCGTTTTTGCATGTGGTGTAAAAAATGCGGCGTTTTGACGCGTTTACATGCGTTTTTCCATGTGTGACAGCTGCCAATCATCTAAATAAAGTAAAAAAAAAACACTATAAACATAAATAGCTAGGGTTAAGGTTAGGGGTAGGGGTAGGGATCCTACCCCTAACCCTACCCCTAACCCTACCCCTAACCCTACCCCTAACCCTAACCCTAAAGGGATCCTAACCCTAACCCTAAAGTGATCCTAACCCTAACCCTAACTCTAACCCTAAAGGGATCCTAACCCCAACCCTAAAGGGATCCTAACCCTAACCCTAACCCTACCCCTAACCCTAACCCTAAAGGGATCCTAACCCTAACCCTAAAGGGATCCTAACCCTAACCCTAAAGTGATCCTAACCCTAACCCTAACTCTAACCCTAAAGGGATCCTAACCCCAACCCTAAAGGGATCCTAACCCTAACCCTAACCCTACCCCTAACCCTAACCCTAAAGGGATCCTAACCCTAACCCTAAAGGGATCCTAACCCTAACCCTACCCCTAACCCTAAATGGATACTAACCCTAACCCTAAAGGGATCCTAACCCTAACCCTAACCCTACCCCTAACCCTAACCCTAACCCTAAAGGGATCCTAACCCTAACCCTAACCCTAATCCCTTTAGAGTTAGGGTTAGGGGTAGGGTTAGGGTTAGGATCCCTTTAGGGTTAGGGTTAGGATCCCTGTAGGGTTAGGGTTAGGGTTAGGATCGCTTTAGGGTTAGGGTTAGGGGTAGGGTTAGGGTTAGGATCCCTTTAGGGTTAGGGTTAGGATCCCTTTAGGGTTAGGGTTAGGATCCCTGTAGGGTTAGGGTTAGGATCCCTTTAGGGTTAGGGTTAGGATCCCTTTAGGGTTAGGGTTAGGGTTAGGATCCCTTTATCACCTTTATGGTGGGGGGTGGCATATCATTGTGTTTTCTGGTTTTTTAACATAGAAACGCATGCGTTTTTAACGCAAATAAACGCATGTGCTTAGAAACGCATGCGTTTACATAGACAGCAATGCATTTTTTGCCGCAAAAAAACACCGCTAAAATTACTACATGTTGCATTTCTGCAACACAACGCATGCATACAAAAGAAGCATGCGGTGCAAAAACGCGGCAAAAGGCATGCAAAAAAATGCATGCGTTTTTAATGTTAAGTATAGGGGGGAAAACGCATGCTTTTTTTTTGCGTTTTTTAACGCAAAAAATGCATATAAAAAAACGCAAGTGTGAAACCACCCTAAAAATGTCATCTCGGCACGCAAAAAATAAGCCTTCAACTGACCCCAGATCATGAAAAATGGAGACGCTTCAAGTATCGGAAAATGGCACAATTTTTTTTTTTTTTTTTTTTAGCAAAGTTTAGATTTTTTTTTCACCACTTAGCTAAAAAATAACCTAGTCATGTTAGGTGTCTATGAACTCGTACTGACCTGGAGAATCATAACGACAGGTCAGTTTTAGCATTTAGTGAACCTAGCAAAAAATCCAAACAAAAAAGTGTGGGATTGCACTTTTTATGCAATTTCACCGCACTTAGAATTTTTTTACTGTTTTCTAGTACATGACATGCTAAAACCAATGATGTCGTTCAAAAGTACAACTCATCCCGCAAAAAAATAAGCCCTCACATGGCCAAATTGACGGAAAAATACAAAAGTTATGGCTCTGGGAAGGAGGGGAGTGAAAAACGAACATGGAAAAACGAAAAATCTCAAGGTCATGAAGGGGTTAAACACATACATATTCCTCACATCCCACAATACCTCTTTTATACATGCCATCATCAACCGCAATACTCTCTCCTTTTCCCCACACATACCCAATCCAAACATAAAAAGCTCAAAAGACAACAGATTCACCTCACACAGCTCCTTACACAAAAGACCCAGACCTGCAATCACACTTCTAGCATACTGACAATTCCAAAACAAATGCACCACACTCTCACTCCCACCACATCCACTCCTCGGACACTTCTCACTCCTCACTAAACCCCGATTTTTCAGAAACTCCCTCACCGGCAACAGCCCATGCAATGACTGCCATACAATCTCACTCTGCCTATTTGTCATACCATTCGCACGTACCTTCTTCCATACTTTCTGCACATCATCCCCTCTTACCAATTTAAGATCTGGCAAGGACAACCTATGAGCTCGTCCAACAATAATGTCACATTCCATCTCTCTACACTCAATCATCTTATATACAGCTCTCTTCTTTTCTAACAATCTCACATCCACATCACACAGTTCATACTTCACTAAAAATTTGTACACCCATACATACCACACAGGAACCTCAAAAGCCACTGGGCTCCTAAGATCTCTTTCACACCATTTCAAATGAAACAAGAAATTTCCAAACAAAAACCTGTACATACATGCATACTTCCCATCCATCCTAATCACGCCTAGTACAAACACCATAATATTCACGCCGAAAAATACATTCAAATTTGGGAAACCCAGTCCCCCCTTATCTAAACTCTTCATAACAATCTCTCTCCTTGCACGCTCCATACATGAACCCCCAAAAAAGACAAACAAAACCCTATTTAATCTTCTAATACACATGTAGCTTGGTGGAAAAACCATCGCAACATACAAAAAAATAGGTAACACAACACTCTTAATAACTAAAATTTTACCAAAAAAACGTAAGATCCCTCAAACTCCAAAAATTTAACTTACGCTCCACTCTCTCCCTCACATCCACCCAGCTTTCCTCTCCATCCAATTTCTCTGAAAATTTCACACCCAAAACTCACCACTCGATCCACTCACCACATTCACTCCAGCATCATCGCTCAGACTCCTCCCCCCAAAATTCTTACACTCACTCTTCTCTCAATTCACTTTAAATGCAGATGCTCAACAAAAAATAGAAACCAACAACTTCACACGCCGTACCGAACACTCTGAATCACACAGCACACACACATCATCCATATAGCCACTCATCTTCCACTCTCTCCCCCCACCCCCCGGTACTTGCACACCCTGAATCACCTTATCTTTTCTTAACAGACATAACAAAGGCTCAATTGCGCAAATAAATACGATAGGGGACAAAGGGCACCCCTGCCGAACACCCGAAAATACATTTACTCTCCTCCCCACATTTCCATTCAACAACACACAACTATAAATGTTCTTATACAAACTTCTCACTCTCTCAACAAACTCAGAAGGAAAACCCATCTTCACCAACACACTAAACAAAAAACCATGCGCCAATCTATCATACGCCTTCTCAAAATCCAAACTCAACACATACACCCCCTTCTTACTATTCATGCAGTCCCACAAACAATCTCTCAACATACACAAACTTCCATGTATTCGTCTTCCAGGCACCGCACAACATTGCTCCTCACCCACCACACTCCCAACCAAGCCACGCATCCTGTTAGCCAAAAGTTTTGCATAAATCTTATAATCACAATTTAGCAATGTGATCGGCCTCCAGTTTTTTAGATTTTTCAAATCACCTTTTTTTGGCAATAACACCACCACCCCTGCACGCATACCATTTGCCACCTCTGCATTTGCCCACATATACTTACATACATCCACAAAATCTTTCCCAATCACATCCCACATCACACGATAAAATTCCACTGGTAAACCATCCTCCCCCGGTGTTTTATTCAACACCATGCTACACACCACCTTCCATACTTCTTCATCCGTCACATCACCCATCAAACTTTCCCTTTCTATCCTATTCAAACTATTTTCCAAAACACTCAGCACCTCACTCTCCAAACCTTCATCCCTCCATTTCACAGCATACAAATCATCATAAAACTTTGCCACTTCCTCACACAAGTCCGCACCACTCACCTCATTTCCATCCATCCCATTCAAAACACTCATACTCTGTCTCTTCCCAAAAACTTTTTTAAAGAAAAAACGCAAACACTTCTCATTCTTCTCCAAATTCTCTATTTTGGCCCTGTACACAATACTCCTCCCTCTTTCTCACAAAAAATCTTTCACTTCTTTTTTCACTTTCACTAAATCTTCACTCACATCCATTCCTCCGGCTCTCAAGTTATACAACACACTCAGTCTTGCATTTAAAAAAACAAACCTTTCTCTCTTTGCAGCCGCACACTTGTACCCGAGTTTTTAAAAAAAAACTCTTGGTTTTCCATTTAACCCAGTCCCACCATTCACACACATTTCTGAAATCACTCCTACACCCACACCATTCTGCATAATGTCTTTCATACTCTCCTCTCATCCCCCCTCCTTCCAGCAAACTCACATTCAACTTCCACACACCTTTCCCAGCCACTTCATTAACATGCAAATCCAATTCACACTTCATACACACATGATCCGAAAAAACCACACTCTCCTGTACATAACTAACAGGAAAAGAACCTCACAAACTTGCAGTCAATAATTCCCATAAAACTATAACTTTATTAGTACAAAAATACATATATGAAACTGTGAACAGGTACATAAAACACAGGGAGAAAACAAGATACGCACTAGATGGCAGTACATATGCCCACAGGCTCAAGGCCGACCGGCTGCAGCATCATCCGTGCGGCAAGATAAAAAATAAGGGGCCTACGATCAATCATACGTGGAATACACAACCCCAATCACCGCATCCTAGTAGCACAATTATGTAAACAATGTATAGATAGATAGATAGCTACCTGATGGTGTCACAGCCAGCAGCCAGGAGCACACCCGACGCGCGTTTCGGAGCGCAATGCTCCTTCCTCAGGGGGCGTGGATAAATGTGCACAGTGTCATCCTTTTATGGCAGTAAAACCGGACGTATCCGGTATATTACCCATAATGCGCTGCCCGTCGCCGCCGCGGCTGCACCCGGCGTCCACGTCACCAGCATGGAGGAAGCACGTGGGGCCCCACGCGCTCACTCACCGCATAGCCATGGAAACGCCGGGCCGCCGCCCTCCCTCGGCACAGCGCATGCGCGAAGAAGCCGCGGCCATATTGAAGAAGAAAATAACAAAGGGCAAACAGTCCGTCTCACGGCCGTAAGTGGAACTATAAAACAAGGGGAAGGGGGGAAAAAAAAAAAAAAGAAGGAAGAGGGGAGAAAAAAGGTCGCCGCACACCCTCAATACCGCGCATAAACATAGCAGCCGCGGCCATATTGGAAGAGGGCATAGCAAAGGGCAAAACAGCCCATATACGGCTACAGGTGACCCATAGACAAAAACAACAACAAACATGTGTCATAGGACAATAAGAACAAAAGAAACACAATTACAATATATAGAATAAAAATGCAAAACACATAAACATAACAATATAAAAACAGCAAAGAAGGAAAACACGGCAATGTACAACATATATGGCCAAAAGCAAGTCCATAAATAGCCGAGGATTCCCTTGTATAAACTCCATGTGGATAGAAGAGATACGCAGGTCCTTAAACGGTCACCAAACCAAACCTCCATCCTACGGACACATCCTCCAAGCATGACAATATCTACATGAGAACAAAAATAAAAATAATTAAAAACAAGAAACAGCCAAACAAGTGCGCATCAAAGAGATGCAGAGGACACCCCATCACAAATATGGGACAAAAGAGATATTCTCATTAAGCCCCTTAGGACTGATGGTCTGAAGAGTCCAGATCCATCTAGTCTCTATTTGGGCTAAATGTTTGCTGAGATTACCCCCCCTAATATTGACATTTAAAAGATCAATACCCCGGACCTTAAGTCCAGTGGCATCGCAGTCGTGGAATTCCCAAAAATGCTTAGGTAAAGTCTTGAGGGTGGATGAGTCTGTGCAGGTAGCGGCCGCCTGAATCCCAAGGACGTGTTCTCTAATCCTTACCTTGAGCTGACGTGTCGTCAGCCCAATGTAGATAAGTCCGCAAGGACAGGTGGCGTAATAAATTACGTACCTAGAGACACACGTTATATTCTGTCTAATGTTGTATACCTTAGTACCCCCAGAATCCACAAAGGAGGTACATCTCTCAACATTGGGGCAGGCAACACACCTTCCGCACGGAACACACCCACCCCCTGGCCGCATCAAATCCAAAAATGTAGGGACTGATTTACTCACATAATGACTACGTGTAAGGCAGTCACGAAGATTTTTAGCCCCTCGGAATGAAATTGCGGGGCAATCTGGCAGAAATTTACCGATTATAGGGTCGGCTTTTAAAATGGGCCAAGCCCTACTAAGTGCCATACGTATCCTCTCATGTTGGGGATTATACGATGTCACAAACCTCACCATACCGCCATTTTTGGATTGTCTCGATGTACGATTGTACAAAAGGTTATTACGAATCGAGTGTTTAGCACGATGGTATGCATGCTTAACACTACGGCGGCTATACCCCCTAGATAGAAAGCGTAATTTCAGCTCCTCCGCCCTCGCCTCAAAATCGGCATCAGTAGAGCAGATCCGACGAAGGAGGAGGAACTGACCCACCGGGACAGCCCGAATCATATGGCGCGGGTGGCAGGAAGCAGCATGCAGCAGAGTGTTGGTAGCTGTCTGTTTTCTGAAAATATCGGTCTGTAAAAGACCAAATTCATCCTTATGAATGGTCACATCAAGAAAATCTATTCTCTCACTATCCCACACCGGGGTAAGACGAATGTTGAGATCATTGTCATTCAAAAGAGATATAAACTGAGCAAGGTCGACGGCCGTGCCCTGCCAGATGAAGAAGATGTCATCAATGTAGCGTGTCCAAAAAAGGACACGCTCCATTGACCCCTGTTCGTCTGACAGGAAAAGGTCCCTCTCCCACAGCCCCAGGAACAGGTTAGCATAGGATGGCGCAAAGGCCGCTCCCATGGCTGTACCCTGGAGCTGTAGGTAGAAGGATCCTTTAAACAAAAAGAAATTGTGGGTGAGGGTGAACTCAAGTAGCTCCAGGATGAGGTCCCTCAAAGATAACGGGAGATTGGACATCCCAAAAAGAAACTGACTGCCCGAAGGCCGTCAGAATGCCGGATGTTAGTATAGAGGGACAGCGCATTATGGGTAATATACCGGATACGTCCGGTTTTACTGCCATAAAAGGAGGACACTGTGCACATTTATCCACGCCCCCTGAGGAAGGAACATTGCGCTCCTAAACGCGCGTCGGGTGTGCTCCTGGCTGCTGGCTGTGACACCATCAGGTAGCTATCTATCTATCTATACATTGTTTACATTATTGTGCTACTAGGATGCGGTGATTGCGGTTGTGTATTCCACGTATGATTGATCGTAGGCCCCTTATTTTTTATCTTGCCGCACGGATGATGCTGCAGCCGGTCGGCCTTGAGCCTGTGGGCATATGTACTGCCATCTAGTGCGTATCTTGTTTTCTCCCTGTGTTTTATGTACCTGTTCACAGTTTCATATATGTATTTTTGTACTAATAAAGTTATAGTTTTATGGGAATTATTGACTGCAAGTTTGTGAGGTTCTTTACCAGACGGTTGGCAGTTGTTTCCTGACTACGGTCCGGATATACATGCATTGAGGCACACTGAGATATTGACCTACGGGTATTGAGAGATATATATAGGTGTCTATGCATGACTATGTTTTTAACATTCCTAATTTATATTACTCTTGCTGTGTTATGCACAGGTTTCTTGTTTGTTGAAACGATGGACTACAGGGCGAGAGAACGTACCTGGCTCACCCAGCTGGATCAGGTTTTTGGCACAGGGGGATCTGATGTTCAGCAGGACATTGATCATAGTTGGGACAATAAACTAACAGATATGAAAATGTTATTGTTTAAGAGATCGAGACTCTGGTGGAATAAACTTTTTCTGGAGAAATATAACACCAGTAACATGATTCCTAGGAGATTGAGGGTGCGTGTCATCCCCACGTTTCCAGTGGAAGACGAACATTTTGTAGGCAAGTGGGAGGAGGCATGCAATGCATGTTCCAAAGTATTTCTGCAGTTATTAATTAACCAGAATTCCGCTAATATTGAGACACTGGATAAATCTATTGATGAGGCACAAAATGTTATACGGCAGGGATGTCCATCTGCACGACTAGACCAATTTGAATTAGAACTGAATAAGCAGTTGGATCAGCTGGTCAAGAAGATCCAAGACAATCAGATCTCTAAATTCAATAGAGATCTTAAGGACTATCAAAATAGGAGGGTGTACTTGTGGAGAAATACGAAGAATTCTAATATACATAAGGCACCGTCCTTCACATCGATCTCCTCCTTGAGTGGCTGTTCAGAGACATCCATCTCCTCTGCTATGTCGTTGGGGATTAATACAACCCAGAGAAACATGCGTGACCATACATATCATCCCTATAGGAGACGTCTCTCTGGTTCATTTGGTGCGGGTGGTATGGACAATAAGGTAATTAATTTAAGTAAGCATGCACTCACCGAGGTGGATATTTCCATTCTGGGCAGAGGTCTCTCCTTCTCTCCCACACCGGGGTATGATACCTTCACTACGGTAAAGGATCTGCATATTTTTGCTAGATCATTGTTATTCAAAAGACATTTTTATAATGACGAATTCCAACGTCTTTTCCCCACAGAAGAGGAACAGGAAGCGGTAAAAATTCTGGAGGAGCTGGCACTCAAACATGAAAATAAAGGAGGTAAGATCCCTCCATGTGTTCGACCACGTTCACAGAAGTTCCCCCCGTTTACCTCCTGTCCCAGCATCGATCTGTTTGTACGGGTGGTGACAGAAGACTTGCAGAAAATACCTAGATTTGGGGGTAGTGATAATTTGACCAGGGATGAGAGAGTTCGTCTTAAGGCTCTCCAGAATCTCCCTGATGTAGTGCTGAAGCCGGCTGACAAAGGTGGCAACGTCGTGGTCTGGCCCACGTCTATGTATGAAGGGGAGGCGTTTCGTCAATTGAATAATGCGGTGAATTATAAAAAACTTACGTATAATCCCCTTTCCGCATTTTCTGCGAAACTCGAGTCCATCTTGAAAAGGGCGGTCGACCGCGACGTTGTCACCAGGGATCTGGCTTCGGCACTGCATGTTAAGGAACCAACTATCCCTACGCTATACCTCTTACCCAAAATTCACAAAAATGTAAGTCCACCACCCGGCAGACCGATCGTGTCTGGGAGGGGGAACTTCCTTGAAAAAGTAAATAGGTGGATCGATCACTATTTGCAGCCCCTAGTATGTAATCTTCCTTCCTTCCTCAAAGACACCGGGGATCTGCTGCGCAGGGTCGATGGCCTGTGTTTTGACGGTGATACTCTCTTAGCTTCTGTTGATGTTGAGTCCCTCTATACTAACATCCGGCATTCTGACGGCCTTCGGGCAGTCAGTTTCTTTTTGGGTATGTCCAATCTCCCGTTATCTTTGAGGGACCTCATCCTGGAGCTACTTGAGTTCACCCTCACCCACAATTTCTTTTTGTTTAAAGGATCCTTCTACCTACAGCTCCAGGGTACAGCCATGGGAGCGGCCTTTGCGCCATCCTATGCTAACCTGTTCCTGGGGCTGTGGGAGAGGGACCTTTTCCTGTCAGACGAACAGGGGTCAATGGAGTGTGTCCTTTTTTGGACACGCTACATTGATGACATCTTCTTCATCTGGCAGGGCACGGCCGTCGACCTTGCTCATTTTATATCTCTTTTGAATGACAATGATCTCAACATTCGTCTTACCCCGGTGTGGGATAGTGAGAGAATAGATTTTCTTGATGTGACCATTCATAAGGATGAATTTGGTCTTTTACAGACCGATATTTTCAGAAAACAGACAGCTACCAACACTCTGCTGCATGCTGCTTCCTGCCACCCGCGCCATATGATTCGGGCTGTCCCGGTGGGTCAGTTCCTCCGCCTTCGTCGGATCTGCTCTACTGATGCTGATTTTGAGGCGAGGGCGGAGGAGCTGAAATTACGCTTTCTATCTAGGGGGTATAGCCGCCGTAGTGTTAAGCATGCATACCATCGTGCTAAACACTCGATTCGTAATAACCTTTTGTACAATCGTACATCGAGACAATCCAAAAATGGCGGTATGGTGAGGTTTGTGACATCGTATAATCCCCAACATGAGAGGATACGTATGGCACTTAGTAGGGCTTGGCCCATTTTAAAACTCGACCCTATAATCGGTAAATTTCTGCCAGATTGCCCCGCAATTTCATTCCGATGGGCTAAAAATCTTCGTGACTGCATTACACGTAGTCATTATGTGAGTAAATCAGTCCCTACATTTTTGGATTTGATGCGGCCAGGGGGTGGGTGTGTTCCGTGCGGAAGGTGTGTTGCCTGCCCCAATGTTGAGAGATGTACCTCCTTTGTGGATTCTGGGGGTACTAAGGTATACAACATTAGACAGAATATAACGTGTGTCTCTAGGTACGTAATTTATTACGCCACCTGTCCTTGCGGACTTATCTACATTGGGCTGACGACACGTCAGCTCAAGGTAAGGATTAGAGAACACGTCCTTGGGATTCAGGCGGCCGCTACCTGCACAGACTCATCCACCCTCAAGACTTTACCTAAGCATTTTTGGGAATTCCACGACTGCGATGCCACTGGACTTAAGGTCCGGGGTATTGATCTTTTAAATGTCAATATTAGGGGGGGTAATCTCAGCAAACGTTTAGCCCAAATAGAGACTAGATGGATCTGGACTCTTCAGACCATCAGTCCTAAGGGGCTTAATGAGAATATCTCTTTTGTCCCATATTTGTGATGGGGTGTCCTCTGCATCTCTTTGATGGGCACTTGTTTGGCTGTTTCTTGTTTTTAATTATTTTTATTTTTGTTCTCATGTAGATATTGTCATGCTTGGAGGATGTGTCCGTAGGATGGAGGTTTGGTTTGGTGACCGTTTAAGGACCTGCGTATCTCTTCTATCCACATGGAGTTTATACAAGGGAATCCTCGGCTATTTATGGACTTGCTTTTGGCCATATATGTTGTACATTGCCGTGTTTTCCTTCTTTGCTGTTTTTATATTGTTATGTTTATGTGTTTTGTATTTTTATTCTATATATTGTAATTGTGTTTCTTTTGTTCTTATTGTCCTATGACACATGTTTGTTGTTGTTTTTGTCTATGGGTCACCTGTAGCCGTATATGGGCTGTTTTGCCCTTTGCTATGCCCTCTTCCAATATGGCCGCGGCTGCTATGTTTATGCGCGGTATTGAGGGTGTGCGGCGACCTTTTTTTCTCCCCTCTTCCTTCTTTTTTTTTTTTTTCCCCCCTTCCCCTTGTTTTATAGTTCCACTTACGGCCGTGAGACGGACTGTTTGCCCTTTGTTATTTTCTTCTTCAATATGGCCGCGGCTTCTTCGCGCATGCGCTGTGCCGAGGGAGGGCGGCGGCCCGGCGTTTCCATGGCTATGCAGTGAGTGAGCGCGTGGGGCCCCACGTGCTTCCTCCATGCTGGTGACGTGGACGCCGGGTGCAGCCGCGGCGGCGACGGGCAGCGCATTATGGGTAATATACCGGATACGTCCGGTTTTCCTGCCATAAAAGGAGGACACTGTGCACATTTATCCACGCCCCCTGAGGAAGGAGCATTGCGCTCCGAAACGCGCGTCGGGTGTGCTCCTGGCTGCTGGCTGTGACACCATCAGGTAGCTATCTATCTATCTATACATTGTTTACATTATTGTGCTACTAGGATGCGGTGATTGGGGTTGTGTATTCCACGTATGATTGATCGTAGGCCCCTTATTTTTTATCTTGCCGCACGGATGATGCTGCAGCCGGTCGGCCTTGAGCCTGTGGGCATATGTACTGCCATCTAGTGCGTATCTTGTTTTCTCCCTGTGTTTTATGTACCTGTTCACAGTTTCATATATGTATTTTTGTACTAATAAAGTTATAGTTTTATGGGAATTATTGACTGCAAGTTTGTGAGGTTCTTTACCAGACGGTTGGCAGTTGTTTCCTGACTACGGTCCGGATATACATGCATTGAGGCACACTGAGATATTGACCTACGGGTATTGAGAGATATATATAGGTGTCTATGCATGACTATGTTTTTAACATTCCTGATTTATATAACTAACAGGAATCAGATTTTTTGAAACAAAACAATAGTCCAATCTAGACGCCACCCTCCCACTGTCAGAAAAAAACGTATTTAACAACGGAGTTATCTTGCATGCACGCTGCATATCTTTTAAACCAAAATCACTCACCATATCCATTAACACTTTCCCTGACACATTCACACTTCCCACATCACAGTTCATATCACCTACTATCACAACAGGTACTCTTCCTGGAATAAAAAACTTAATTTTTTCAAATAAAACTTTACGCTCCTGTTTTTCCACAGGCGCATATACATTAATAACGCAAAAACGAACATTTCTAAACTCAAAATTTGCCAATACACACCTCCCAACCTCAATCACCATATAGTCACACAAACTCACATCATTTCCCTTCACCAAAAAACCCACACCATCATTTTTATTACAAGCACTCCCTGACCACACAGACGCACCATGAGGCCATTCACTCCCCTTCACATCATCCACAATCCCACACTCCTGGAAACAAAAAATTCCTGCATTTTGAGTTGCAAAAAAATCCAAAATGGCTGCCCGCCGCAACCTGTTTTTAAAAACCCTCACATTTTGTGATATGATTGAAAAAACCATAACATACACAGAAACAAAAATACCAAAAAAATACTAAAAAAACCCCAACAAACAAGACATTACCCAACTTACATGAAAAAACAAACAAACAAACATTTTTACAGGCAAATGCTATATGCAAAAACCACCTTGCTACTTAAACAATAGCACATAACTAAGCAGTACCGCTACTGTCCTACTCCACCATCTGCGCTGAGCAGCTTTCAGAGGCGCTGACCTCCATACACTCCTCCACACGCGCCTTCTTCTGCCCAACCTTCCTCTGGGGCACTCCTCCTTCAGGAACCTCAAAATCACAGATTTCCCCACCACCCTCCCTAGGACACTTTCGACCTCCAGGCTCCTCTTCTGAGGAGAAACCACCAACGTTTCTTGGGTCAGACTCAGAAATCAAACACTCAGCCATCTCCTCCACCTCAGAAATGTCAAAGTCCATCAATGATCCCATCTCCTCAGCTTTGGAAACTGGGGCCTCCTTTTTTTTCTTATTTTTATTAGCCATAGCACGCTCTTCCTGCTTTGCGGCTCTCCAGAATAGTTTGTCCTCCAGCTCCTCCTTCCTCCTTTCAGCCTCCTTGTCCTCCTGTCGTCTATCCCGCCGTCTCTCAGTCATAGAGGGCGGAATTACCTCAGCGCTTTGCTGCGCAGAAGCCTTGCTTTCCTCCCGCTTCCTCTCCTCCTCCCATTTCTTTACCTCCTCCTCTCTCTTTTTCTCCTCCTCCTGCCTCCGCTCCTCACGTTTCTTTTCTTCCTCCTCCCGCCTCTCCTCCTCTCTAGTTGGCCTTCTTGGCCCACCATATGGACAGTCCTTATACAGGTGCCCTGTATTACCACACTGGTCACACTCACGTGACATTGGACACTGAGCCGCCATATGGCCCTCTTGCTTACAATTACTGCAAACCATGCTCTTCTCACAGGTGTTCTGTAAGTGCCCAAATTGGAAACACTTCCTACAGTACAGAGGCTGCCCTGCATATGTCAGAAAGCCCCTTTGACCTGCTACTGAAAAGTTCGCCGGGGGATGGGCGAAACCTCCCAAACAACTTGGGTCTTTCCTTAGTTTCACACGAAACACATATTTGCAATTAAAAATGGCCAAACAATTTCTTCGTTTCTCTCCACCCTTCACATATTCGCAGTACCGAGCCAGGAACTGCTCCAGCAGACTTACTTCAGTATAAGGATAATACACAGTAAGGCCGGCGTCACACTCGGCGTAAGACAATACGGTCCGTATATTACGGCCGTAGTACGCTGAAAAGTCCCCAAAATGGTGGTCCGTAGCTCCTCCGTGGGCAGGGTGTGTCAGCGTATTTTGCGCATGGCATCCTCCGTATGTAATCTGTATGGCATCCGTACTGCGTGTTTTTCTCGCAGGCTTGCAAAACCGACATACGGACATACAAGGGATCCATGTGTAAAAAAAAAAAAAAAAACATATATACTGTCTATATATATATATATATATATATGTCAGTAGACACATATATGTATATATTTTAATATTTCATCCAGCGCTAGATAGCTTTAAAGCCGGTAATTCAATTGCCGGCTTTTGCTATCTCCTTCCTAAACCCGACATGATTTGAGACATGGTTTACATACAGTAAACCATCTCATATCCCCATTTTTTTGCATATTCCTCACTACTAATGTTAATAGTGTGTATATGCAAAATTTGGCCATTCTAGCTATTAAATTAAAGGGTTAAATGGCGGAAAAAATTGGCGTGGGCTCCCACGCAATTTTCTCCGCCAGAGTAGTAAAGCCAGTGACTGAGGGCAGATATTAATAGCCTGGAGAGGGTCCATGGTTATTGGCCCACCCCTGGCTAAAAACATCTGCCCACAGCCACCCCAGAAAAGGCACATCTGGAAGATGCGCCTATTCTGGCACTTGGCCACTCTCTTCCCATTCCCATGTAGCGGTGGGATATGGGGTAATGAAGGGTTAATGCCACCTTGCTATTGTAAGGTGACATTAAGCCAAATTAATAATGGAGAGGCGTCAATTATGACACCTATCCATTATTAATCCAATAGCAGTAAAGGGTTAAAAAAAACACAAACACATTATTACAAAGTATTTTAATGAAATAAAAACAAAGGTTGTTGTAATATTTTATTCTACGCTCAATCCACTCGCTGAAGACCCTCGCTCTGTAACAAATAAAAAATAATAAACCAACAATATACATACCTTCCGAAGATCTGTAACGTCCCACGATGTAAATCCATCTGAAGGGGTTAAAATGTGAAGGTAAATATAGGTAATTGACCTACTTTACCTTCATTCCCCGGGGTTTTGCAGCCACGAGCAGCGCTGCATTAGCAGAGCTCCTGGCTGTAAAATATTTTAACCCCTTCAGATGGATTGAGCGTAGAATAAAATATTACAACAACCTTTGTTTTTATTTCATTAAAATACTTTTTAATAATGTGTTTGTGTTTTTTTAACCCTTTACTACTATTGGATTAATAATGGATAGGTGTCATAATTGACGCCTCTCCATTATTAATTTGGCTTAATGTCACCTTACAATAGCAAGGTGGCATTAACCCTTCATTACCCCATATCCCACCGCTACACAGGAATGAGAAGAGAGTGGCCAAGTGCCAGAATAGGCGCATCTTTCAGATGTGCCTTTTCTGGGGTGGCTGGGGGCAGATATTTTTAGCCAGGGGGGGGCTGATATGGAAATTTGGGTTGGATAAATCTATCCCGTGTGTGCTGTGGCCGTTCCCAATAAGACTGAGTATTTTGAGCTCTCATCAAGAATGAGTCTGTACACAATTGTGACAGGAAAGCATTCCATCAATACTGACTCTTTATTTCCTGATACATAGATTTATAATTGCATATAGAAAGGAGTGGTTAGTTAATTAACATATTGTCTAGCTCCTCTGTTATTGGTTATCTGAATATATGGAATATTGTGATGTATATAGATATATTTGCGTTTATATGAGTATATATGATTACAGAGGAGTATACATGCAAGTGAGATCTACATGATATAAATATTTCTATCACAAGCCCCCCTTAGATATCACTTGCCCTAATCCTAGCGTCCTGTCCCAAAGCGCTGCAACTGTTTTGTGCTGCCGGCGAACTGACGCAAGCCTAGTGCCCACGCCCTACACCGTACAGACTTTTCGCAAATGGGCGGTCAGGAGATCTGTCCCTAACGGGGGTTAGTTGCAATCAGTCTCTTAGTCAATAGCATGCGTAGTGTATTCTTTATCAGGTAGGTCATCTGTTCGGTCAGGCAGGGCATCCACAGCATCGTTCTGGCTTGGGTGTCAACTTCTGGTAGGGGAGCTTTCTTGCAATGCGATGCGTGGATCCAAGTGGGTCTTCCCTCCAGCTTCACAGAGGTTGGTGTCATCAGCGGCACTTGGACAGGACCATCAGATCTGGGATCGAGTGGTGTTCTCCTTACAAACTTTTTTCACCACCACCCAGTCTCCTGGCTTCAAGGAGTGCGTACCGGACACTGAATCTGGATCTGGCAATGAAGAAAAAACTTGAGAATGGATGTTAGCAAGTTTCTTGGTGAGTTCAATTACATAAGCAGACAAAGTATCATATTGCATAGTCAGCTGCTGAGGGAAAGAATACCCCTAACCTGGGACTAGACCCAAACAAAATTTCATATGGTGACAGCTTTTCTAGGCCTCTGGGAGTGTGCCTTACACTAAGTAGTGTGATTGGGAGTGTCTCATTCCATGGTGGGAGTGTGCCTTACACTAAGTAGTGTGATTGGGAGTGTCTCATGCCATGGTTTATGTGTCTCTTGGGCAACTTTCAACATCCTGTTCTTAAGGGTCCCATTCAGTCTATCCATTTTCTCGCTACTCTGGGGATTGTAAGAAGTGTGTAGGCCTAAATCTGACCCTACTGCTGACCATATCTCCCTTGTGAGATTTGCTGTGAATGCGGGTCCCTGGTCACTGCCTATCACTTCTGGGACCCCATATCTGCGTATCTCATCTCTGGGGTAGTCTCTTTGCAGTAGTCTTTGCTGACTGGATCCTCACTGGGAAAAACTTCTGGCCATCCTGAGAACACGTCCAAGACCACAAGGGCATATTCAAAACCTCCACTTGGCAGCATCTGGATGTGGTCTATCTGGATCTGGATCCTCTGGAAGGGGTACAGCGGGCTGGCAAGATGATGTGTGGGAACAAAAATAACGTAGATCAGGAAGGCACTAGAACGGCTGAATATCAGGCTTTTCCGTTCCACAAGCTGGATTCAATTCAGGACATAATTCGGCGCGTAGCTTCTAGCAGCAATGAATGGGTGTTGCTCTGCCATAGAATATAGTATAATGGTGATCCACATACAACGAAAGAAAGAAGGCGGCACTCACCCCGAAAATTGCTTGAAGGTGATGTTCTTTATTCAGGACATGAATGAATGAACATACGGCAGAGAGCCGGCTGGTAACAGATCGGGTGCGGAAAGGAGGTGAAGGACGACGGCCGTTTCGCGCCTGCGCGCTTCTACGGGTCCCGTAGAAGCGCGCAGGCGCGAAACGGCCGTCGTCCTTCACCTCCTTTCCGCACCCGATCTGTTACCAGCCGGCTCTCTGCCGTATGTTCATTCATTCATGTCCTGAATAAAGAACATCACCTTCAAGCAATTTTCGGGGTGAGTGCCGCCTTCTTTCTTTCGTTGTATGATGTGTGGGAACTTTCTCCATTCTTCCAGGGTTGCATTTGCCACAGGTCAGACAGCTGCTAGTGAACTTGGCTGTTAGGGTGGAGATCCCTGGAGCGAACCAGTAAGCACCAATCAGATCATTCATCTGTGTCTTTGATCTGTGTGTGGGCGCCTGTGCCCACTGGACCACCATAGGATACATGCTTCGGATTAACAGGGTTTGTAGTCCATTGCTTATACCCCTCCTTCTTCATGTGTTGCTCCCTTCCGCATCCAGCATTCCTTCTTGTCCTTTATTTTTGGGCTTGCTCTTGCAGCTTTTTGAGCAGATCACAGGACTTCATCTGGTCAGGTTTCTTGTCTTCAGTCATCATGTAGTAGCCGTCCGGCTTTACGACTTCTCCCACTTCTCCATATTACCTTCCTTTGGCTGCTTCTTTGGCCGCTATATCCGCCATGTTGTTACCCCGTGCCTCTACTGTGTTCAGTTTTTCATATGCTTTAACTTTTAGTACTGCCACCATTTTTTGGAAGTTGGAGTGCATCCAGCAGGTCCTTGATGGCTCCATGATGCTTCACGGTTGTTCCGCTTGCTGTGATGAAGTCTCTTGCAGCCCAGACGGGTCCAGAGTCGTGTGCTATGCCATGCGAGTACCTTGAATCGGTGTATATGTTTGCAGTTTTTCCTTCTGCAATCTGGCAGGCCTTCGTCAGCGCTATCCATTCTGCTTCCTGAGCTGACAGAGTAGGCGGCAGACTTCTGGACCACAGGATCTCTTGATTGCTGGTCTCTGCACATCCTGTCTGGAATCTTCCTTCATCATCTGCAAATCTGGAACCATCCACGTAGAGGATCAACTCTGGGTTGGTCAGTGGCTCTTCTGCCACCTTGGGTAGTCTTGCTGTTTTCTGTTGCCTGATGCTGAAGCAATCATGGTTATCCATCCGGAGCAAATCCAGATCCCTGCGGAAGGTATCATGCAGATTTTTGATCAGAATTTTGATCTGAGGGTCCATATCTGTATCCCCCCTTGGGAGTGGGAGTAGAGTGGACGGGTTGAGGACTGTGCATCTGGAGACGAAGATGCCTGGCGGTGGAGAGATGTTTTGGCTGGGTTTGGTTGAGGATTTCTGAGATGTCATGCGGAGCCAGGATTTCCAATCTGTAATCCAAGAATGATGTCAGCAGTCTTGTCCAGGAGGGCCGGTGCTGCAAATGTTGCTCTCATGCAGGAGGGGGCTTCCCTTGCAACTGGATCCAAGCAAGCTGAAAATTAGCCCAAAGGTCTCGGCTTTCCCCCCTGAAGCTGTGTCAGGACTCCAGTAGCAAGGCCTTCTTTTTTCATCAGGTAGAGACGGAATGGCTTCTCGTAGTCAGGTAAGCCTACTGCTGGCGCTGAGACTAGAGTCTTTTAACTTCTTGAACGAGCTGAAGGCTGCATCTGTCAGGAGGAACGGGGTTATGTTGACACAGTCATACAGAGGCTGCATTAGGACTGAAGCATCAGGGATCCAGGCTCTGCAATACGAAACTAGACCAAGGAAGGCCTGTAGTGCCCTTGGAGTTGTTGGAGGAACCGTCTTCTCCACTGTGGTCTTCCGGTTATCTGTCAGATGTTTTGTCTGGTGAGCAATACAGTGTCTCTGGAACGTAACTCTCTTCAGACACCACTGGACTTGGTTCTTTGAGACCTTGCAGTGCTGCTCCGCCAGGTAGAGTAGGAGAGACAAGGAATGGGCTTTACACCTGTTAATGTCAACTGCACAAAGGAGCAGATCGTCCATGTATTGTAGCAGGGTTACTTCTGCATGTTCTGTGACCCAGTTGGTGAGGACTGTGGACATTGCTTTGCTGAGCTGTGGAGGGCTGTTCTGGGCCCGCTGTGGCATAACTGTTCATGTGTGCTGTCCCCCCTGGTGCATTAAGGCAAACAGGTACTGGTCTTCTGGATGAAGTGAACACTGGAGAAAGCATTAGCCAGGTCGGTCACTGTGAACACTTTTGCTGTGGAAGGCACATTTTGAGAGCAGAGTGTGTGGATTCAGCACAATTGGAGTTTTAAACACCGTGGCGTCATTCACATCTCTCAGGCCATGTACCATTTTGAACTTGGCTGGCTCTCCTTTGCAATCTTTTTCTTGACAGGGGTATTGCAAGGCGATGTGCAAGGAACAATGATTCCTCTTTCCAGGTAGATCTTCAGTTGGTCAGAGGCAGCTTGACTCTAGGCCTGGTCTGGGCCTTACGAGGGTACGGGGTACCTGGCTTGAGTGACACCCGTACTGGGGAAACTTGAGGTTTTCCCACATCCTGAGGTCCCTAAGACCATAAACTTTCTGGTACTACGTCCAGTACCTCCTTGGGTAGGCCTCCGTCGGTTGTTTGAGGTTCTTGTAGGGCCGCCAGCATGACCATGATTCCTCTTGGGTCAGGGATGAAGAAAGTGTCATGGTCCCATCTTCCTGGAACACTGTGGTTGCCTTCAGCTTCTGCAGTAGGTCCGCTCCCAGCAGGTTGAGTGGCAGGTTCTTGACACCACAAACTGGGACAGGATAGAGTGTCCTGGCTGAGTGCACACTCTCAGAGGCTTTGTAAGCTGAGAATGTCTGACTTGACCATCAATGCCCATGCGAGACACAGAGGATTCTGATAGGCAGGTGGGATCAGCGAGTTCCACAGGTCTCATCACACTTCTGGCTGCACCGGTGTGCAGAAGAAAAGATCTGACAACGCCATCCACTTTCAGGGCAATTTGAGGTATTGGTCCTGCAGACGGGGTTTTACATGTCAGGAGCGTAGTGTCTTGCAGACCTGGCTTGCTTACCCCTGTCCCATGGACGGGGAACTTCACTGCCTTCTGTACTTCTTCCTTGACCTGTTTCTCTGGACCAACTCTTGGGTTGCATGGGTGCTCTGCACTGGTTCCAGAAATGGCCAAACTTGCCATAGATGTAACACTTGACACTTCCTCTGTCTTTGTAGGGTGGTTGCGCTTCCAGGTCAGTGGTCACCATGAGAGGGGCTGTCTTCTGCACTCCTGGTTGGGACTCAATCCCTTTGGCTACTGTGGACAACGGCATGATGGACACTGTAGCGGCAGCGGGGTCCGGCCTGCTGATTGAAGCTGCAGTGGTAAGATGGTGTCACGATATGGTATGAAATATCATAAGTAGTTCTCTTGCTAGCCTGCGTGGGCTAAGCCCCCCTTCTTGGAGTGATACTGCAAATTTCTGGCTTTCCTTCTCAGGGAGTGTGGGGGTTAGGAGAGCCAAAAGTATTTACGACCGGCATTTCCTGTGTAAGCTCTTGTTCAGCTATAAGTGAAGTAGAAACTTCGAGGATCCATGTAGATTCTTTGTTTAGTTTTTGTTAGATATTAGGCAAACGATTTAAGCTAGAAATACGAAAATATATATTCTTATTCTCACTCGGTGTACCTACCCATTCCCCGAAACACGGGCTTCTAACTCAGTCTGGTAAAGAAGTAGGGTTTTCTCTGTAAATATGTATCCCAGATAGGACATATTTGATCTCATTAGAATGCTCACGTTAATCCGAGATGAATGATGGGTTGGTTAGGACTATGAGATGTTTTGTAGCAGAATTATAGAAATTAGATATAGGTTAGGGTAAAATCAGTAAACTGAAGAGGTAGGAGGGACGAGGTGATCCAACCCCTTTCTGGGATGTTACAGGCTTAAGCTATAACTGTCTGCTCACATCCCCAGCTTCCTTCTTGTCCTATTTTCCTGGAAGAGCTGAGTACATCCCATGAGTTGGGACGAATGGAAAACTGCCCTAGCCTGGTTGCCTGTCATGTTTTGAACATGTGAGTGTTGCTTTTTCTCATTTATTCCCTTTATGTTATAATTACCCTTGTACATATTTGCAATTGTCTCATTTGTAACATCTTTATAAAATATTTTTGATAAAGCACTGCCTAATTTTTATGGAATATAATATTTAATATTAGTTCGTTCCCCTGTTCTAAACGTACCCTATGTCTCTTGAAGGGAAATACGCTACTGTTGTGTTGGGTTAGCTTCGGACCCGTTTAATCGAAGCTGGTGGCGGCGATACCGTGTGCAGACTGTTGAGTGATGCTGTAGCGACTGCGGCATTGATAATTATTGTTCCTGCCTGAGTGGGAGTAGTTTATCGCGTCGCTGCAGCGTGCCCAATAGCCAGTACATAGCAGGCAGCCTTTCTGGCGACTAATTACCTAGGGTGCAGTACCTAATCTGACCTGAGAGTAAGGGGGGCGCCAGAGAGCTGCAAGTTTTAAGTGGAACTGTAAGCGGGATATACATAAATCCCTGCAGTTCGTGGTATATAGAAAAGCAGTGGGATACCTAGAATAAGCCCCTGCTGTAAACTAAGAGGTCAATAGCCCTGTGTGTGTTTTCTCATCACATTGTTAGCAGTGGAGGGATAACTAAGATAAGCCCCCCTGCACATGTGATAGTTGTCTGTTGGCCTAAAGTCACCCCGAATCGTGACAATTGGGGACAGTGGTCAGGGGAATCCTGACAATTGGTGGCAAGGCAGTGGGATATCTTAGAGCATTAGTGATTTGGTTTGAGTAATCATTCCTCTCACTAAAAACTTGCAGAAAGTTCTTGCGAGGACTCTGCGCAAATAAGTTTGGAGAACGAACTCAGTGTTTTATTAGTCTTGAGACAATTGTGTACGGGTAGTTATCCCCTTCCTTTCTCTTCGTTTTTCTATCCTATCTTTTATTTGGCAACCATGGTTGTGCGGGGAGAAACCTTCTATGAGCAGCAGACGAGAGACACCCTTGTTGCCTTATGCAAGTCACAGCACATTGACTTCGCGGGCAAAAACAAAGCCCAACTGGTCGCAGTTCTGGTGCAATGGGAAGCCGACCAAGCCAGGTCACAGGGCCCAGAGGCCGCAGAAGCCAGCACCAACGAACATGGTGCTGCAGCAGAGGTCCAACCACTGAATGCTGGCCCTGTTAGCAATCCGGGCGAATTGGACCCCCACCTGCAGGCGGCCTTGAAAGAATTCCCCACTGACGACCATGAGGGACGTCGGCAGCTGATTCAGCAATACCAGCAGGAGGCCCAGGCCCAGCAAGCCGAGAGAGAGGCCCGAGCTGAGCGAGAGGCCCAGGCCCAGCGAGCCGAGCGGGAGGCTGAGAGAGCCGAGCGCCAAGCCCAGCGAGAACATGAACTGGAGATGCTCCGGCAGGGGGGGATGCTATCAGGAGAAACCACCAGGTGGCACTCCCCAGTGGTTTATGCTGCCCTGACAGTGAGAACCCAGAGTCTCAGACAGCCTGTGACAGCTATACTCACAGCGCCCTAGAGCTGGGCAAGAAAACACCGTAACAGCTGAGCTGGAGTGAGCAGAACGCCAGATAGTGAATGTACTGAAAGGACCTGTGGTCACGTGACAACAGGGGGCGGGGCTTAGTGTCCTGTAGCAGGAGTATGCAGGATACTACAGGAACAAAGGGTACAGTGGAAGGGAAAGGGAGTCACTGGACACCAGGGAAAGGATGAGGCAGAGGGAGGCGCAAGACAAGACAAGCCGAGGTCAATAAACGGGAGCGGGAACGCAGTACACAAGGAGCAAGGAAATAAAGAATAGTCAGGGACGTGGCAGGAGTCAGAAAACCAGAGAAGCAGATACACAGTACAGAATCAAAAGGCAAAATCACACCAGGGAACAGAACCGAGTCAGAACCATACAAGCAAACTAGAATACTGGCACAAGGCACAAGCAAACAGAGGTCAACACACTCAGCCAATAGCAAAAGTATAACTGACAGAGATTGAAGCTTCCCAGGACTATAAGAAGCTCACCCCGAACCAAAGAGGCCAATAACAAGCCCCAGGTGTGCAGGTCAGAGCCTGCACTGATCAACACATTAACCCCTGGCGTGCAGGTGAAATCCTGCACTGGGATCATGACAGATGCCCTCCACCGCCCAGAGACGTGAGCCCAGCAGCGCTCAGATACCTAAGCCCCGGCCCGATCACTTTCCTGTTATGGAGAAGGATGGGGACTTGGACACTTTTCTGCGGGCCTTTGAGAAAGCCTGCAGACAGTACCGGCTGCCTACAGATGAATGGGCCCGATACCTGACACCAGGGCTGAGAGGTAAAGCTCTGGAGGCGTTTGCTGCCCTCCCTCAAGAACAAGATGGTGACTATGAGGCCATCAAGCAGGCTCTGATAGCCAAGTACCAGCTTACACCCGAGGTGTACCGTAGAAAGTTCCGGACCCTCCAACGTGGCCCACACGACAGTTACAGTGATGTTGTGCATGGACTGGGGACCCACTTTGACCAGTGGACCCAAGGACTGTCAGTGACCACCTTTGCACAGCTGCGAGACCTGATGATCAAAGACCAGTTCTTTCATCTTTGCCCAGCTGAGGTGCGACAGTTCGTGATGGACAGAGAACCCAAAGACGTGACGAAAGCAGCGCAGATTGCCGATGCCTATGAGGCCAACCGTAGATCGGAAGTGCGGAAGCCAGTCACCACCAGCTGGAGAGGGGGTAAGCCTGCAACCAACGCCAGTACCCCTGCCAGCCGGCACACCAGAGGTCCTGTCCCCGTAGCCAACAGCACCAGACCTACCACCGAACCTCGCAAGTGTTTCACCTGCCATCAGACTGGTCATATCAGTCCCTCCTGCCCAACCAAGCAGAAGAACACCCCAGCCAAGGCCCCAGGGCCTAATACAGCAGTTCTTTTGGTGGGTGGTGTGGTTGGGAGGGTGTGTGACAACGTACAGCCCGTCACTGTGGGAGGCCATGTTGCTACAGGCCTCAAGGACACCGGGGCTGAACGAACCCTCATCCGACCCGAACTGGCGGCCCCTGAAGAAATCATTCCGGGGAAAACCCTAACTGTCACTGGGATTGGGGGCATCAGCTGTCCCTTACCGATGGCCCGGGTTTTTATTGATTGGGGTGCCGGGAGCGGGGTGAAGGAAGTGGGGCTGTCTGATAATTTGCCCACTGATGTTTTGTTGGGGACTGATATGGGGAGGTTGGTTGCCCACTACGTCACTGATACCCCTCCCCAATCTACTAATAAGGGTAACATTAACCCTGATGATGATGATGATGGGAGATCGCATGTGTTACCTGACCATGCTTTATCTTGTAATGATGCATCTATTAACCATTTTTTTCTAGGATTGATGGTGAAAATGTTGTACCTGTGCCAGCTGAACCTGATAATGATTTTTCTGTGAAGGTTAATGTGTCCATAGGTACAGGCGTGCCCAGCCACGTCGCTCTGCGGAGTGAGACGGCTGAGGAACCCCTAACAGGGGCAAGTGTCGGTGCTACAGGAAATGGGGAGATGCATGGGAACTGTGAGGAAGGTGATGCCATGAAAGTGACCAGTGCCACCGAGGAAGGTAACTGGCCCATAAGTAGCACTGCCCCTGGAGTGTTGGGGGTGGATGGGGAGGTAGAGCCCATAGCAGCGCCGGCTGATGGGTCTGTAGAAACCCCCGGGGAGACAGCCTACGTAGCTGCTGTCACCCGCCGTCAGAGTGCCCGGAACGCAGGTAACTGTCAGCCTTCCGGACCCTCCTCAGTCATTACTGTGACTGAACCAGCGGTGGACCCAGAGCAGGTCCAAGAGGGTTCCCGTGGGGAAGGGACCCTGACGTCGCTTCTGGCTTCCCCTAGCCAGGAGTTTCAGGCCACTCTGCACACAGATGCGAGCCTAGAGAGTTTGAGACAACTTGCCCGGACGCACTTCTCCGAGACTGATAAGGAGAAGGTGTTCAGGGAACAAGGAAGGTTGTACCGGGAGACAGTACCCGGAGAATCACAAAAGGAGTGGTTGAGGGAAAGACAGATGGTCGTCCCGCAGCAATTCCGGGGTGAGTTGTTGCGGATTGCCCATGAGATCCCGCTAGCTGGACACTTGGGGATCAGCAAAACTAAGGCCCGGCTGTCTCAACACTTCTATTGGCCTAAGATGGGGACAGATGTGTCAAACTACTGCGGCACCTGTATCACTTGTCAAAGAGTGGGGAAGGCGGGGCCTGCTCTTAAGGCTCCCCTGATCCCTTTGCCAGTGATAGAGGAGCCTTTCCAGAGGATCGCGGTGGACATTGTGGGCCCGCTGGCCGTCCCCAGCAGCTCTGGAAAGCAATACATCCTTACTGTGATAGACTACGCTACCCGGTACCCAGAGGCAGTAGCTCTGTCGTCAACTAGGGCAGATAAGGTGGCGGATGCCCTGTTGGCCATCTTTTCACGTGTAGGGTTTCCCAGGGAAATGCTTACTGATCAAGGGACCCAATTTATGTCTCGCCTAATGGAGGCTCTCTCTAAGAGAATGCAGGTGAAGCACCTGGTATCGAGTGCGTATCACCCACAGACCAATGGCTTGTGTGAACGCTTCAATGGTACCCTCAAACAGATGCTATGCATGCTGGTTGAGACTCAAGGGCGCGACTGGGAGCGGTACCTCCCACACCTGCTGTTCGCTTACCGAGAGGTTCCGCAGGCCTCGACGGGGTTCTCCCCCTTCGAGCTCCTGTACGGCAGGCGAGTCCGGGGACCCCTGGGGTTGGTAAGAGAATCCTGGGAAGAGGAGCCGAACCCTTCTGAAGTGTCCATAGTGGAGTATGTCATGCGCTTCCGTGACAAGATGCAGACCTTGACGCAGTTGGTGCATGACAACATGACGCAGGCTCAGGCTGATCAGAAGCACTGGTACGACCAGAACGCCCGGGAGCGGACCTACCATGTGGGTCAAAAGGTGTGGGTGCTGGTCCCCGTACCAACGGATAAGCTTCAGGCAGCCTGGGAGGGCCCGTACGTCGTCCACCAACAGCTCAACCCGGTCACGTACGTGGTCACGCTTGACCACGCTCGGGGTAGGCGAAAGGCCTTTCACGTCAACATGATGAAGGCTCATCACGAATATGAACCTTTCGTCCTACCGGTCTGCAGCTTGCCCGAAGACGGTGAGGAAGACACCCTCCTGGACATGCTGGCCCAAGCCAAGGCCAATGGATCCATCGAGGACGTGGAGGTAAGCGCCTCGTTAACTGAATCCCAGCGGTTGCAGTTGCAAACCACACTGGAACCCTTCCGGGTCATGTTCTCCAACCGACCTGGGAGGACTCAGTTAGCAGTCCACGAGGTGGACATCGGGAATCACGCCCCACTACGGCGAACACCCTATCGAATCTCTGACCAGGTGCAGCAGACTATGCGCCAAGAGATCGATGAGATGTTACAGCTGGGGGTGATTCGACGGTCAAAGAGCGCGTGGGCATCACCTGTAGTTCTCGTGCCAAAAAAGGACCGGACCACCCGATTCTGCGTGGACTACAGGGGGCTCAACGCCATCACAGCCTCGGATGCGCACCCAATGCCGCGCATCGAGGAGCTGCTTGAGAAGTTAGCTGGCGCAGATTACCTAACAATAATGGATCTGAGTCGAGGATACTGGCAGATTCCCCTGAGCCCCGAGGCGCAGGAAAAGTCCGCCTTTATCACACCCTTTGGACTGTACGAGTCCACGGTCATGCCCTTCGGCATGAAGAATGCCCCTGCCACTTTCCAGCGGATGGTCAACCTCCTGCTTCAGGGACTGGAGACGTACGCCGTGGCGTACTTGCATGACATTGCCATCTTCAGTCCCTCCTGGAAGGAACACCTGCAGCATCTCGAGGAGGTGCTCAGGCGAATTCACCAAGCAGGACTGACTATCAAGCTGGGAAAGTGTCAGATGGGCATGAGGGAGGTTCACTACCTGGGGCACCGGGTAGGCGGGAACAGCCTGAAGCGAGAGCCTGACAAAGTGGGAGTGATCGTGAACTGGCCCACTCCCGTGACCAAGAAACAGGTGATGTCCTTCTTGGGCACTGCAGGGTACTATAGGCGCTTCATACAGCACTATAGTAGCCTGGCAAAACCTTTGATGGACCTCACCAGGAAGAAGCTACCCCACATCGTCAACTGGACAGATGGCTGTGAGGGGGCCTTCAAGGCGTTGAAAACCGCACTGTGCAATGCCCCTGTGTTGAAAGCAGTCGACAGCAGTCGACCGTACTTGGTGCCAGCGAGTTTGGCCTTGGTGCTGTGCTCAGCCAGGTTGACTCGGAGGACCAAGAGCACCCCGTGTTATACCTGAGCCGGAAGCTCTTGCCGAGGGAAGTGGCCTACTCCACCATCGAGAAGGAGTGCCTGGCCATAGTCTGGGCCCTGCAGCGCTTGCAGCCCTACTTGTACGGTCGCACCTTCACTGTGGTGACCGACCACGACCCTCTGCGCTGGCTAAACACCATGTGTGGAACCAACGGCAGGTTGCTACGCTGGAGCCTTGCCCTTCAGCAGTTTGACTTCACCATTGAACACAAAACGGGCAAAGAGCATGGGAATGCAGATGGACTCTCCCGCCAGGGTGAACCTACTGAGGTGCCCATGGAGGCATACCGTGGGGTACTGCCTCCCTAGCGCACACCAAAAGGGGGAGGTGTCACGATATGGTATGAAATATCGTAAGTAGTTCTCTTGCTAGCCTGTGTGGGCTAAGCCCCCCTTCTTGGAGTGATACTGCAAATTCCTGGCTTTCCTTCTCAGGGAGTGTGGGGGTTAGGAGAGCCAAAAGTATTTACGACCGGCATTTCCTGTGTAAGCTCTTGTTCAGCTATAAGTGAAGTAGAAACTTCGAGGATCCATGAAAGATTCTTTGTTTAGTTTTTGTTAGATATTAGGCAAACGATTTAAGCTAGAAATACGAAAATATATATTCTTATTCTCACTCGGTGTACCTACCCATTCCCCGAAACACGGGCTTCTAACTCAGTCTGGTAACGATTTAAGCTAGAAATACAAAAATATATATTCTTATTCTCACTCGGTGTACCTACCCATTCCCCGAAACACGGGCTTCTAACTCAGTCTGGTAAAGAAGTAGGGTTTTCTCTGTAAATATGTATCCCAGATAGGACATATTTGATCTCATTAGAATGCTCACGTTAATCCGAGATGAATGATGGGTTGGTTAGGACTATGAGATGTTTTGTAGCAGAATTATAGAAATTAGATATAGGTTAGGGTAAAATCAGTAAACTGAAGAGGTAGGAGGGACGAGGTGATCCAACCCCTTTCTGGGATGTTACAGGCTTAAGCTATAACTGTCTGCTCACATCCCCAGCTTCCTTCTTGTCCTATTTTCCTGGAAGAGCTGAGTACATCCCATGAGTTGGGACGAATGGAAAACTGCCCTAGCCTGGTTGCCTGTCATGCTTTGAACATGTGAGTGTTGCTTTTTCTCATTTATTCCCTTTATGTTATAATTACCCTTGTACATATTTGCAATTGTCTCATTTGTAACATCTTTATAAAATATTTTTGATAAAGCACTGCCTAATTTTTATGGAATATAATATTTAATATTAGTTCGCTCTCCTGTTCTAAACGTACCCTATGTCTCTTGAAGGGAAATACGCTACTGTTGTGTTGGGTTAGCTTCGGACCCGTTTAATCGAAGCTGGTGGCGGCGATACCGTGTTCAGACTGTTGAGTGATGCTGTAGCGACTGCGGCGTTGATAATTATTGTTCCTGCCTGAGTGGGAGTAGTTTATCGCGTCGCTGCAGCGTGCCCAATAGCCAGTACATAGCAGGCAGCCTTTCTGGCGACTAATTACCCAGGGTGCAGTACCTAATTTGACCTGAGAGTAAGGGGGGCACCAGAGAGCTGCAAGTTTTAAGTGGAACTCTAAGCGGGATATACATAAATCCCTGCAGTTCGTGGTATATAGAAAAGCAGTGGGATACCTAGAATAAGCCCCTGCTGTAAACTAAGAGGTCAATAGCCCTGTGTGTGTTTTTTCATCACATTGTTAGCAGTGGAGGGATAACTAAGATAAGCCCCCCTGCACATGTGATAGTTGTCTGTTGGCCTAAAGTCACCCCGAATCGTGACAATTGGGGGCAGTGGTCAGGGGAATCCTGACAGATGGGTCCTGCAGGTGCGTCCTTGGCGAGGCCCGGGGGTGCCATGAGACCGGTGGCTGCATCCAACCCAAGGTCTTGGGGTATTACAGGGGCTGCGGCCGCATCTGCCATTACTTCTTCCCCCTGCTTTGACATAGCTTCTCCCCTTTGCTAACCTTATTGAGGTTGGTGTCTCCTCTCCAGAGTTTGCAGCGGTTCTTCCGGTGTGTCGTTCGGCACTTTGCAGCGTCTTCACCTCTGGCTCCCTTTCCGGCGTTCTCAGCAGCACGGCACCCGTTTCCTTCTTCGCGCTCTTTGTGGCGCTATAATGGCAGCAGTTTTGGTGACAATTGGCAATAAACAGTCTCCCAGGCGCACATAACCCGTTTTGCTGGGTCAGTCCACTGCTATTGACCTGTTCTCGGGCCTAGCCACTATCAGTGGTTTCCTGATTGGCTGTCTCAGTCCATGCACAAAGGCCTGTGCCAACATTTGCGTGTGTATCTGGTCATGAATGGTGAAGCCCAAGTCTTGGAATACTTGCATTACTCTGCCATGAAACTTCTTTACAGACTCTGTCTTGTCTTGGCTCATGTCATGTAAGCTGAGGGCTTGTCCTGACAATCTGCCTTTGGCTCACACTCTGAGCTGTTCAATTAGCTGTGGCCCTGACTCCCAAGCGTGTACATCTAATTCTGCTGGAAGTTTGAATTGTTCCTTCATGATTGGCCAGAGTGCATCACCTGTTTTTCAGTTCCATTTATGGCCCAGAGATCATTCCAGGTGGCTATATATGTTCGCTGGTTCTGCTACATTCTTCAGTAAAATGGCATGGGATGCATCCCTGGGTCTGGAAGATTGTCACCTGACTTGAAGTGCACATAGTGTAATGGTGGTGCCTCTATCTGCCCCTGCATTCTTGGTGCCTGTGGGTTTCTTTTCCTAGTACTGGGCAGCATGTATGATGTTCCCTCCACATCTTCATCAGAGGAATACTTGTGATAGCATGTGCTGGGGTCATACACTGGCTGATTTTTGGACTTAGCAGCTGCCTTTTTGTGTGAGGATGTCTCCCCCCTTGCTGAAGCTGTGGTGGACTAAGCTTATAGCTCTATGTTGATGTGAATGTAGGCAGCTCTGACCGGTGCTGAAGTTGCACATCATCAACAGATGATGATGATGATGTCAGTCCTCCCCCCTCTGCACCCAGGGCTGAGCTGTCTGCCGCCTACTGCAGCTTGGGGGGTGCCTTCTACCGGGGGATCTCCACCTTCCTCCCCCGATACCATGACTGTCAGAGGCTGGGCTGTATTGGGAAAATAGAATGTGCCTTGTGCTGTGAGCACTGGATACAGAGACAGAGACTGCTTGAATCTGGCATCTGCCCAACAGGCAACAAAGCAGGAGAAGGAGAGTGGAAACAGGAAGAGATACATGGTGCAGAGGAAAAGAAGGAGGTAGAGATGTAAGGTGCGCAGAAGGCGGGACGTGCGGAGGTGAAGAGTGAGGGAGGGGAGCTGATAGAGCAAAAGATGGGTGGTTTTAGAGAAGGGGGAGAGAGAGAGAGAAGGAGGCAAAGGGTGTGGCGAAAGAGAAGGAGGAGGTGTGGAGTGTGATGTAGAAGGAGAGAGGAGAACAGAGGGAGGAGAGAGAGAAGATGGGAGGTGTGGAGGAGAGAGAGGAGGAGGAGAAGAGAGGTGTGGAGATGGGTGTGGAGAAGGAAGAGCAGGAGGAGATAGGTGTGGTGGGGGAGTGAAGAAGGAGGAGAGAAGGAGGGTGAGTGAAGGAGGAAAGAGGTGTGGAGAAGAAGGAGAAGGAGGAGTAGATGTGTAGAGGAGATAGAGAGTGAGAGAGGAGAAGGAGGAGAGAAAGAGTGACAGAGAAAAAGGAGGAATGAGAGAAGAAAGATGGAGGAGAAAGACAAGAAGAAAATTCCTTCTTCTTTGATGGCAGATGCAGCCTGAGACTGCATGGTCAGAGCAACAGCGCCATCTCCATGTACAAAGGTTGGGCGGGGCGCACCACATACTGTGCAAAAACTCCCTATACCATGGAATCTATTGAGAGCATGGGGAGGCGTGATGGCTTAATACCTTTCCACATTTTATATACATAAAAATCACTTCCTGGTTTGCTCACATATCTCTCTGTACCACCTAAACGATGTAAGCTCTGCTGCTACTGTATACCATGTATCAGCATTCAGCAATGTAACATCAGCTAGCTTCCCTTATTTTCCTTTCTACGTCATGCCATTCTGCAGCTTGAATTCTGCCGTTCTGATGAATTTCACATACTTTATACCTTCTAAAATTCTTCACGTACTTAACACCTTCGTGTTCTACCACTATCTGGTTGGCCGTTTTCTCATCAGGAAGTAAAAGACCCTCCTGCTGCTTGGCCACCTTATTCCCCATGGCAAAAACCAAAATGAAAAACAAACAAAAAAAAGGAAAAAAAAACTGCAAAAACTTCTAAAAATGAGTATATAAAAACTCCAAAAACCCCCCCAAAAGAACAGAAAACAATCAAAGACCTGGTACACGATCAAAAACTCAGGATCTTTACAGAAAAGGAAAAAAAAAACCCTTTTAAACAAAAAGTGAAGAGGCAGAAAAGAAAAGAAACTTTGAAAAACTTTTTTAAAAAAACTTTAAAAACTTCAAAATGCAACAAAAAACAGAAAATTAAATTAAATAAAAACGGCTTCTCTTCTCCCCCCCCTTTTTTTTCTTTTTTTGTACTCTGCGCTCAAATGCAGTCAGAGACACACTTCCCCTTTTTATCAACAGCTGCTGTTTTACCAAAAAACACGTATGTCACATCAAGAATGATAGATCTATTAGCAGCAGAAAAGAGGAAGTTCGAGGAAGGAAAAGAAAAGAAAAAAAACTTTCCTTTTCAATTGTAAGCACTGTTATCATTTAAAGCAGCAATATATGACAAGGACAAAAAACAGATACAGACGTCCAGGAGACTCGATATGCCCTTTTAATTATTCTGTGACACGTGCAGGTTGTGCTGGGAACAGACTACTGCCAATCGCACTGGGAACACCTGTGCCCAGGCCACCTGAGTGAGAAACACAGCAGGTGGGAATTCTACCACCCCGGTCCGATCTACCTAACTGGAAAGTCGGCACTACGGGAATCTGCAGTAGCCCTCTAAGTTATCACTACCCGTGTGCCTGGATATGGAGCCACCTGCCCCGGAACTACCTGTTCCTCCTATGCACGGGAATCCTGCAATAACTTATTGAGCGATTTGACCTCCTGCGGTCTGTTACCCAGCAACCACAAACAGTCACTGTTCCTTGCTTCTCCCGGATCTACACAAACACAGAACACATACACGGCACACAGCAGACACCTTGATCCCAGGGTTTTGGGTACAGGCTTTGGACTTTTTACACTACCTGGGAATGCGGTGGTGACCACACCTGACCGGCAAGAGGTATAAACCCGGACTGGGCACAGGGGACTTTCAGGTAAGATGATAACATTTTCTTACCTTACTTATGGAGCTGCGCAGTCTCCGTCCCGTGAACCAAGGCCGTGGCCAACACCTCCGTCTCTCCGGTCAGCGGGGTCGCCGTGTGTTATATAGATATATTTGCGTTTATATGAGTATATATGATTATAGAGGAGTATACATGCAAGTGAGATCTACATGATATAAATATTTCTATCAGGGCCAATAACCATGGACCCTCTCCAGGCTATTAATATCTGCCCTCAGTCACTGGCTTTACTACTCTGGCGGAGAAAATTGCGCGGGAGCCCACGCCAATTTTTTCCGCCATTTAACCCTTTAATTTAATAGCTAGAACGGCCAAATTTTGCATATACACACTACTAACATTATTAGTGAGGAATATGCAAAAAAATGTGGATATGACATGGTTTACTGTATGTAAACCATGTCTCAAATCATGTCGGGTTTAGGAAGGAGATAGCAAAAGCCGGCAATTGAATTACCGGCTTTTAAGCTATCTAGCGCTGGATGAAATATTAATATATATTCATATATGTGTCTCACTGACATATATATATATATATACCTATTCTATGTGTACACATTTATTCTACCTATTCTACTGTAAGCTGTCAGTGTGATTTTACTGTACACCGCACTGAATTACCAGCTTTTCTCTCTAACACCGCTGCGTATTTCTCGCAAGTCACACTGCTGGTCCGTGTGTAATCTGTATTTTTCTGGCTTCCATAGACATTCATTGGTGATTTTTTTGCGCAATACGGTGACAAACGCAGCATGCTGCGATTTTCTATGGCCGTACAAAGCCGTATAATACGGATCAGTAAAATACGGCAGATAGGAGCAGGGGCATAGAGAATAATTGGGCCGTGTGTAATGCGTGTTTTACGGACGTATTTTATGCGCTCATACGTCCATAAAACTCGCTAGTGTGACGGCGGCCTAACAGTCACAACTTTTTCCATGAGCCCAAACAGAGGCTCCACCCGCACTCCCTCCAGGCATGGATCACCATCATGACTTCTGAGCCACTCAAAGACGGTTAAACAACAAGGCTCACTCACAAAGGTAACATCATATATTCCTTGGTTATGAAATTCGTTGACGCTGAAAATGTTAGTCTGATGAGCTCCAGCCTTTCCCTCCAGCAGGTCACGAACCACGTACACCACGTTGTTTTTGGCACCAACTTCCACAACCACACGAATAGTATTCTTGATAAACATCTTCAGTCTTTACTGCCGATATGAATACCGCAGAAGAAAATTAGCAGCACGCTGCTAGGAAACACTCGCACCCCTTGACCGCGACACAAGATCGCAGCCAGAAGGCCGAGAAGCAATAGACAGAAATTGTTTTGCACTTGTGCCGCACAAAGGCCTAACACTGATACCCTATGGGGAGATGGAGCAAAAGATTGCCCTGAGGAGGACATTTTAGCAAACCGGACGCCTTCACAATGACAGATCTGCTGTTTGTTCAAGCTGTGGGCCAATCGTTTTTAACCCCTTTACCCCCAAGGGTGGTTTGCACGTTATGGACCGGGCCAATTTTTACAATTCTGACCACTGTCCCTTTATGAGGTTATAACTCTGGAACACTTCAACGGATCCCGGTGATTCTGACATTGTTTTCTCAAGACATATTGTACTTCATGATAGTGGTAAAATTTCTTTGATATTACCTGCATTTATTTGTGAAAAAAACGGAAATTTGGCGAAAATTTCGCAATTTTCCAAATTTGAATTTTTATGCAATTAAATCACAGAGATATGTCACACAAAATACTTAATAAATAACATTTCCCACATGTTTACTTTACATCAGCACAATTTTGGAACCAAAATTTTTTTTTGTTAGGGAGTTATAAGGGTTAAAAGTTGACCAGCAATTTCTCATTTTTACAACACCATTTTTTTTAGGGACCACATCTCATTTGAAATCATTTTGAGGGGTCTATATTGTAGAAAATACCCAAGTGTGACACCATTCTAAAAACTGCACCCCTCCAGGTGCTCAAAACCACATTCAAGAAGTTTATTAACCCTTCAGGTGTTTCACAGGAATTTTTTGAATGTTTAAATAAAAATGAACATTTAACTTTTTTTCACAAAAAATTTACTTCAGCTCCAATTTGGTTTATTTTACCAAGGGTAACAGGAGAAAATGGACCCCAAACTTTGTTGCACAATTTGTCCTGAGTATGCTGATACCCCACATGTGGGGGTAAACCACTGTTTGGGCGCATGACAGAGCTCGGAAGCGAAGGAGCGCCATTTGACTTTTCAATGCAAAATTGACTGGAATTGATATCCAAGGAGAAAAAGGAAAATGCGGCACTCACCCAGGTAGATTGCGAATCAAAGTCCTTTATTCATCATAACGTAACAACGGACATAGTAAGGAGAGGCGGCTGGGAGAGATCAGCGGTGCGGGGAGAAAGAACAGGACTACGATCGTTTCGCGCTTGTGCGCTTCCACGGGTCCATTTTGAGATTATTGACTGGAATTGAGATGGAACGCCATGTTGCGTTTGGAGAGCCACTGATATGCCTAAACATTGAAACCCCCCACAAGTGACACCATTTTGGAAAGTAGACCCCCTAAGGAACTTATCTAGAGGTGTGGTGAGCACTTTGACCCACCAAGTGCTTCACAGAAGTTTATAATGCAGAACCGTAAAAATAAAAAATTATTTTTTTCACAAAAATTATATTTTCGCCCCCAATTTTTTATTTTCCCAAGGGTAAGAGAAGAAATTGGACCCCAAAAGTTGTTGTACAATTTGTCCTGAGTACGCTGATACCCCATATGTGGGGGTAAACCACTGTTTGGGAGCATGGGAGAGCTCGGAAGGGAAGGAGCGCCGTTTGACTTTTCAATGCAAAATTGACAGGAATTGAGATGGGACGCCATGTTGCGTTTGAAGAGCCACTGATGTGCCCAAACATTGAAACCCCCCACAATTGACACCATTTTGGAAAGTAGACCCACTAAGGAACTTATCTAGATGTGTGGTGAGCACTTTCACCCACCAAGGGCTTCACAGAAGTTTATAATGCAGAGCCGTAAAAATAAAACAAAAATTTTTTCCCACAAAAATTATTTTTTAGCCCCCAGTTTTGTATTTTCCCGAGGGTAACAGGAGAAATTGGACCCCAAAAGTTGTTGTCCAATTTGTCCTGAGTGCGCTGATACCCCATATGTGGGGGGAACCACCGTTTGGGCACATGGGAGGGCTCGGAAGTGAAGGAGCACCATTTGGAATGCAGACTTAGATGGAATGGTCTGCAGGCGTCATATTGCGTTTGCAGAGCCCCTAATGTACCTAAACAGTAGAAACCCCCCACAAGTGACCCCATATTGGAAACTAGACCCCCCAAGGAACTTATCTAGATGTGTGGTGAGAACTTTGAACCCCCAAGTGTTTCACTACAGTTTATAACGCAGAGCCATGAAAATAAAAAATAAAAATTTTCCCCCCAAAATTATTTTTTAGCCCCTAGTTTTGTATTTTCCCGAGGGTAACAGGAGAAATTGGACCCCAAAAGTTGTTGTCCAATTTGTCCTGAGTACGCTGATACCCCATATGTTGGGGTAAACCCCTGTTTGGGCACACGGGAGAGCTCGGAAGGGAAGGAGCACTGTTTTACTTTTTCAACGCAGAATTGGCTGGAATTGAGATCGGACGCCATGTCCCGTTTGGAGAGCCCCTGATGTGCCTAAACAGTGGAAACCCCCCAATTATAACTGAAACCCTAATCCAAACACACCCCTAACCCTAATCCCAACGGTAACCATAACCACACCTCTAACCCAGACACACCCCTAATCCCAACCCTATTCCCAACCGTAATCCACACCCTAACCCTAACTTTAGCCCCAACCCTAACTGTAGCCTTAACCCTAGCCCTAACCCTAACCCTAGCCCTAACCCTAACCCTAACCCTAGCCCTAACCCTAACCCTAACCCTAGCCCTAACCCTAACCCTAGCCCTAACCCTAGCCCTAACCCTAACCCTAGCCCTAACCCTAACCCTAGCCCTAACCCTAACCTTAGCCCTAGCTCTAGCCCTAACCCTAACCCTAGCCCTAACCCTAATGGGAGAATGGAAATAAATAAATTTTTAAATTTTTTAATTTTTCCCTAACTAAGGGGGTGATGAAGGGGGTTTGATTTACTTTTATAGCGGGTTTTTTAGCGGATTTTTATAATTGGCAGCCGTCACACACTAAAAGACTCTTTTTATTGCAAAAAATATTTTTTGCGTTACCACATTTTGAGAGCTATAATTTTTCCATATTTTGGTCCACAGAGTCATGTGAGGTCTTGTTTTTTGTGGGACGAGTTGACGTTTTTATTGGTAACATTTTCGGGCACGTGACATTTTTTGATCGCTTTTTATTCTGATTTTTGTGAGGCAGAATGACCAAAAACCAGCTATTCATGAATTTCTTTTGGGGGAGGCGTTTATACTGTTCCGCGTATGGTAAAATTGATAAATCAGTTTTATTCTTCGGGTCAGTACGATTGCAGCGACACCTCATTTATATCTTTTTTATGTTCTGGCGCTTTTATACGATAAAAACTATTTTATAGAAAAAATAATTATTTTTGCATCGCTTTATTCTGAGGACTATAACTTTTTTATTTTTTTGCTGATGATGCTGTTTGGTGGCTCGTTTTTTGCGGGACAAGATGACGCTTTCAGCGGTACCATGTTTATTTATATCTGTCTTTTTGATCGCATGTTATTCCACTTTTTGTTCGGTGGTATGATAATAAAGCGTTGTTTTTTGCCTCGTTTTTTTTTTTTCTTACGGTGTTTACTGAAGGAGTTAACTAGTGATATAGTTTTATAGGTGGGGTCGTTACGGACGCGGCGATACTAAATATGTGTACTTTTATTGTTTGTTTTTTTTTATTTAGATAAAGAAATGAATTTATGGGAATAATATTTTTTTTTTCATTATTTAGGAATTTTTTTTAAATTTTTTTTACATGTGTGGAAATGTTTTTTTTTTAACTTTTTTACTTTGTCCCAGGTGGGGACATCACAGATCGGTGATCTGACAGTGTGCATAGCACTCTCTCAGATCACCGATCTGACTTGCAGCACTGCAGGCTTCACAGTGCCTGCTCTGAGCAGGCTCTGTGAAGCCACCTCCCTCCCTGCAGGACCCGGATGCTGCGGCCATCTTGGATCCGGGGCCTGCAGCGAGGAAGGAGGTAGGAGAACCTCGCAGCAACGCGATCACATCGCGTTGCTGCGGGGGGCTCAGGGAAGCCCGCAGGGAGCCCCCTCCCTGCGGGAAGCTTCCCTGTACCGCCGGCACATCGCGATCATGTTTGATCGCGGTGTGCCGGGAGTTAATGTGCCGGGGGCGGTCCGTGACCGCTCCTGGCACATAGTGCCGGATGTCAGCTGCGATAGGCAGCTGACACCCGGCCGCGATCGGTCGCACTCCCCCCGTGAGCGCGGCCGATCGCGCTGGAAGTACTATTCCATCCTTGGGAATTAGGGCCCACCCCACATGGACGGAATAGTACGTCCAATGGCAGAAAGGGGTTAATCTGCATAACCCCACCTATTGTAACCCTCCCCCCTCTTTGTTCCAATGTGCACTAGTGAGTGCCAGGGGAGGGCGAGAGGGCAATTCAAAAAACAAACAAGCGAGCAGCTGTCTTCCCTTAGCTCTCCTGATGCCGGGTATAGACCCTACTGCCTACCTATTACCATGCTGCCCGCCGCTGTTCCAGCAGCAGACTGAAGAGGACTGCCACCGCACTGCTTTTTATAGGCCAAGGGCCCATTGTGACACGTGAGGGTTCCCGCCCGTTGTGACACATGAGGGTTCCGGACCATGGCCAAGGGCCCCATTGTGACACGTGAGGGTTCCGGACCATGGCCAAGGGCCCATTGTGACACGTGAGGGTTCCCGCCCGTTGTGACACGTGAGGGTTCCGGACCATGGTCAAGGGCCCATTGTGACACGTGAGGGTTCCGCGCGCAGATTCTATCTAATGCAGGCACCGCACCTGGTTGCTAGAAAGAATTAGAATACTCACAGAGGTGGAGATAGGCAGCGTATTCAAGATCAGCACAGATACAATTTTTCCTTTTTTTTTTTTTTTTAAATACATATACACCAAATTTAAAAGTCAGTGGTCCACAAGAGGGAGACAATGTTTTACAAAAGAAATCATGCTGTCACAAACGTGGTACGTATGGCAGAACTACTTCTGGGTTACTTAAATTAAAACACTAAATACTGATAGCAAGGGGCCTAACTTTGCAGACGATACATTTGCAACACTGTAACAAAGGCCAAATACATGTCCACATCTTCACACACCGGTTGCAACCAGTAAAGAGAGATTGATTGATTGATAGATTTCATATTGAACGCAATACAATGCTTGACATGCATAGGTGCAAACAATGCAATGCGCCCAAAATGTTGCAATTGGTCAAGTTAAATCTAGCAAAATGCATTTGGCATCTGAAATGTGCAACTTTCACCCTGAAAAGAATTCACATAATGGGTTAAAACACAACGTGTGCTGATTTAAATTCAATCTGTATTTGGAAGCCGTAACAGAGAAGGAGTGCACTGTTCCCGGAGAAGATACCGCAATAACGGGTCAATGCCTGGAGTGGACAGAGCAGGCTCTTTTTCCATCTCCTAAATCCATTTACTATATGGTCTCCAATTAGGAGACGTATCAGATATTAAACTGATGAGTAAATATTCACAAACAATTGCTCAATGTACTATGTGAGGCAGTGACCGGTGTCATATGCGAGGGTCGCTATGTGTCCCCCAGGATGTGCTTGGAAGCATATTAGATCCGCTGGAGTGCCCAGGGATCACAGCAGGTTGCCTGTGAGACACAGGGAAGAATAAAAGTAAGTGTGAACTGGGTCAAGTTATTTGTCCCAGAATTTATTCAGGAAAACCTGGTATGGGCTTTTATTTTGAAACGGACTGCAGGATGGTAGTGGGGCCGGTCCGTTTCCTCCAGCCCAGATCTTATAGTGGCCCATGGCCATAGAATCTGGAGGATAGAAAAAAAACCCCAGCAAGAGAGTTTGGGTGTGTCAGTCTGGTCTGGGAGTCAGACCTAGGAGGAGGCTTGTGCAGAGCTCCTTCCATGTGGAGAAACACGGGCCAGGCAGAGCCTGAAAAGCCAGACACCCCAGCGTACACGGGGGGGGGTGTAATACGCTCACGGCAGCGGACTGTGGACTGTTGTTATTTTTTCCCGGCTGCATACCGAAGGACTTATTTGCTTTCTTTCCCTGTTTGTGAGTATGCTGTGTAATAAACAAGACTTTGTTTGAACTTTATATGGGTCACTGCCTATTCACTGCACAGCAAGGACATCGCTACATCACAATTGGTTGGAGAATGCGGAGCAGTGTGAATTAAGGCATACCCCAACGCCATTTGCATGTCTGTTATTAAGCCTGCTACATTGCAACTCAGGCCTACAGACAAAATGGAGGAGATCCTGAGGCAGCTAGTCCTCACACAGCAACAACAGCAACAAACTAATAATCTGTTGCTGCAGCAAATTACAGCCCTGCGAGAGGCACCTCCAGCACCGACCCCGGAACGTCGCGATGCCCGTGACAAGGTCCGCTCCGCTTTGAGGAAATTGAGTCCGGAAGATGACGTGGAAGCCTTCCTCACCGTCTACGAGCGCAACGGGAGAATCTGCCAGCAGCACAGTGGGCTGAAGTTGTGGCTCCGTTCTTGAGGGGTGATGCGCTAAAGGCCAACTTTGACCTCAGTCGGGAGGATGCCCAGGACTATTCCAAGTTAAAAGGTGAGATCCTTGCCCGACTGGGGGTTAATACTTATGTGAGAGCTCAACGGGTGTTTTCTTGGACTTTTGTGGAAGCCCAGCCTGCCCGGTCTCAGATTTTTGACTTATTGCAGCTTGTGAAACGGTGGCTCCAACCTGAGACTTTATCCACAAGTCAGATAGTGGAGAGGGTGGTGGTCGACCGACTGGTGAGGGCTCTGCCAGCGGCCATTCAGCATTGGGTGGGTCAAGGGGACCCGGGTACCCTAGACCAGGTTGTAGGCCTGATAGAGCGATATAAGGCCACCCAGGAATTTATACGGGACACTGCTCCGCTTCGGCTGTCACGTAAGGCTCCGCCAGCTCAGGAGTCTGAGAAAAGTCCACGGCCCTCCACTGGGACAAGACCGGACCGAGTCCGTGCTGAGGGGTTGTCTCGGAAAGAGAGTGACCACAGACCTGTGTCCCCTAAACTGGCTCCAAGGTTACCTCGTGCCACAGTCGTTACGTGTTGGCGGTGCCAAGAACCTGGACATGTGGTTGCTAATTGTCCCCTAACAACAGAACCCATGGACTGCGGGTATACCCGCCGCGTGTCTATGTATGCCCAGCCAGTCTGCATTGCCACTACAGACCCTGCCGGTACCGAACCTCAGCTGTGCAGAGTGCTCGTTAACGGGTACCAGACAGATGCTCTCTTGGACTCGGGGAGCCTGGTGACCCTGGTACACGGGTCCCTGGTTGCTGGGGACAGTCCTAATGGACGAAAGGTGGGGGTAGTGTGCATATATGGGGACCTCCGAGAGTACCCGACTGCAGAGGTCACGTTCTCCACCCCATGTGGAGAGATAAAACATGTGGTGGGAGTGGTAAAAACTCTTCCATATGGGACTGTGATGGGTAGAGACTTACCATTGTTCTGGTCCCTCTGGGAGACCAGAGTTAGACCAGGGTAAAAAGCATTCCGGGTGCAGAACCCGAAGATCCCGAGTCAGGGACACCTGCCGTAGGGGTCGCCACGATAGGGACAGTGTGTAATCCCGATAGGTTTCCCCTAGAGGTATTGGCAGGGGAAGTGGAAGAGAATCCACCAATTCATGAGCTGGAGGTGTCACCTGGTAAGTTTGGGACTGCCCAGCTCTAGGATCCCACTCTGACCCGGGCAAGGGAAAGAGTAATCGAGGTAAATGGGGTGGCACAACAACCTGGTGCAGAAAAGGAATTTCCCCGGATGGCGGTCATCCAGGATTTACTGTACAGGGTTGATAAAATCCGGGATGAGGTGGTGGAACAACTGGTAGTGCCCCAACCCTATCGTCGGGCGGTGCTCGACATGGCTCACACTCACATGTTGGGGGGGGCACTTGGGGGCCAAAAAGACGTTAGAGCGCATATTACAGAGGTTCTTTTGGCCTGGTGTCTACGCTGAGGTTACAAAGTACTGTGACACATGTCCTGAGTGTCAACTAACCTCACCCACCACGAACTACCGGAGTCCGTTAGTACCTCTGCCCATCATAGAAGTACCCTTTGAGCGGATAGCGATGGATCTGGTGGGACCAATAGTAAAATCCGCCCGGGGCCATCAGCACATATTAGTAGTCGTAGACTACGCCACCAGGTATCCAGAGGCAATACCGCTCCGGCACACTTCGGCTAAACTAATAGCCCGTGAACTGTTTGCCATGTTTTGTCGTCTTGGGCTCCCCAAGGAGATCCTTACAGATCAAGGAACCCCTTTTATGTCTAAAGTGAATAGGGAGCTATGTAAATTGCTCCAAATTAAACAGTTGCGTACGTCAGTGTACCATCCACAAACCGATGGGTTGGTCGAGAGGTTTAATAAGACCCTCAAGGCCATGCTCAAAAAGGTGGTCGCCAAGGATGGGAAGGATTGGGATATGTTGTTGCCATATTTAATGTTCGCCATACGCGAGGTACCGCAGGCGTCCACGGGGTTCTCCCCATTTGAGCTATTGTATGGCAGGCACCCGAGGGGGCTGCTGGATGTAGCCAAAGAGACATGGGAACAGGAGCCCACTCCACATAAGAGTGTTATCGAGTATGTGGCAATTATGCAGGATCTGATTGCAGTCGTGCAACCCATCGTAAAGGAGCATCTGTTGGATGCCCAGGCCGCTCAGAGCCGTACCTATAATAAAAGGGCCACGGTCAGGTCCTTTAAAGAAGGAGACCGGGTGTTGGTACTAGTGCCCACCCCAGAGAGTAAACTCATGGCCAAGTGGCAAGGGCCGTATGAGATATGGGGAAAGGTGGGGGAAGTGAATTACAAAGTGTACCAACCCGGGAGAAGAAAACCCGAGCAGTTGTACCATGTAAACTTGCTAAAGGCCTGGAAGGACCGAGAATGTTTGGTCACAGATGCAACTACGGTCATACAATCGGAGGTCCCTCTGGCCCTGGCCAAGGACACAGCCAGGTGTGAGGTAAAGGTCAATGATGCCCTCACAAAACAGCAGCGGCGGGAGGCTCGAGCTTTGGTACAGCAGAATATGGATGTATTCTCAGAGCTGCCGGGGCGAACCTCAGTGATTCAGCATGACATTGTCACTGAGCCCCGGGTAAAGGTGCGGATGAAACCGTACCGAGTGCCAGAAGCCCGAAGGCAAGCCATCGCGGCCGAGGTAAAGCAAATGCTTCAGTTGGGAGTCATTGAGGAGTCCCGAAATGAGTGGGCTAGCCCCTTTGTACTTATACCAAAACCTGATGGGTCATTACGCTTCTGTAATGACTTTAGGAAGTTAAATGAAGTGTCAAAATTTGACCTGTATCCCATGCCACGGGTGGACGAGCTAATTGAGAGACTGGGGAAGGCCCAGTACTTCACCACGCTGGATCTCACGAAAGGTTACTGGCAGGTTCCTTTAACAGAGTCAGCGAAGGAAAAGACTGCTTTTATAACCCCAGAGGGTCTCTTTCAATACATTGTCTTACCTTTTGGGTTACATGGGGCTCCGGCCACATTCCAGAGGCTGATGGACATTGTGTTAGCACCACATAGAGATTACGCATTGGCCTATTTGGATGACATAGTCATCTTTAGTACCGACTGGGATACCCATCTGTCCCAGGTACAAGCAGTGCTAGAGTCTCTTAGAGCCGCAGGGTTAACAGCAAACCCAAAGAAATGTGCGATAGGTCTCACGGAAGCCCGGTACTTGGGATACGTGATCGGCCGGGGGGTTATCAAACCTCAAGTGAACAAAATTGAGGCCATTCAAAACTGGCCCAAGCCCTTAAGTTCCAAACAAGTGAGGGCATTCCTTGGCATCATTGGGTATTACCGTCGGTTTATACCCAATTTTGCTGGTAAATCGGCTTCCCTAACGGACCTGTTAAAAGGGAAGAAAACGGTGATGGTCAAGTGGAATCCTCAAGCAGAGGAAGCGTTCCAGTCCCTGAAGTCGGCGTTGTGTGGACAGCCGGTCCTCATCAGCCCCGACTTCAAGAAAACCTTTATTGTGCAAACCGATGCCTCAGAGGTAGGCTTAGGAGCGGTGCTGTCGCAAGAGGTGAACGGGGATGAGCATCCAGTCACCTATTTAAGCAGGAAACTGACCCCGGCAGAGAAAAATTATAGCGTAGTGGAGAAGGAGTGCTTGGCGATCAAATGGGCCTTGGAGTCCCTACACTACTATTTGCTCGGGCGTCAGTTTCGGTTGGTAACAGACCATTCACCCCTTGTCTGGATGAGAAATGCAAAGGAAAGGAATGCCCGAGTCACCAGATGGTTCTTGTCACTACAAAATTTCAGCTTCTCTGTGGAACATCGAGCTGGGAAATCACAGGGAAATGCAGATGCCCTGTCACGGGCACCATGTATGCTGACAAATGTTCAACCCCACAAGTCTGAACAGAGGGGGGGGTATGTGAGGCAGTGACCGGTGTCATATGCGAGGGTCGCTATGTGTCCCCCAGGATGTGCTTGGAAGCATATTAGATCCGCTGGAGTGCCCTGTGCTCACAGCAGGTTGCCTGTGAGACACAGGGAAGAATAAAAGTAAGTGTGAACTGGGTCAAGTTATTTGTCCCAGAATTTATTCAGGAAAACCTGGTATGGGCTTTTATTTTGAAACGGACTGCAGGATGGTAGTGGGGCCGGTCCGTTTCCTCCAGCCTAGATCTTATAGTGGCCCATGGCCATAGAATCTGGAGGATAGAAAAAAAACCCCAGCAAGAGAGTTTGGGTGTGTCAGTCTGGTCTGGGAGTCAGACCTAGGAGGAGGCTTGTGCAGAGCTCCTTCCGTGTGGAGAAACACGGGCCAGGCAGAGCCTGAAAAGCCAGACACCCCAGCGTACACGGGGGGGGGGGGGGGGGGGGGGGGTGTAATACGCTCACGGCAGCGGACTGTGGACTGTTGTTATTTTTTCCCGGCTGCATACCGAAGGACTTATTTGCTTTCTTTCCCTGTTTGTGAGTATGCTGTGTAATAAACAAGACTTTGTTTGAACTTTATATGGGTCACTGCCTATTCACTGCACAGCAAGGACATCGCTACATCACAACTAATACACAAATTCCTCCCATACGAAGGGTATATGTACCAACCAACACAATATCCCTCACATTTAGTGTGATCTGTGAAATAAAATGATCTCCACTATGGTACTCATGTAAAAATAACAATTTTATTTAGACTCAATGATATAAAATATGTAAAAATATGAGTTACTACATGCAAAGAAGGTGCAAATCCCCAAAAAGAGACTATACTGCCATAGGTAGTCTCATAAAACCAGGCTAGACATTTGCAAACATGTTCACAAATTAACCACAAATAAAGAAGCCTGTATATATATGGAAGAAAGTGTAATATAAGTATAAGATTTTGGCCTAAAAATCTATGTGGTGTTAAATATAGTGATCCTAATGTCTCTTAGTAGGAAAAGCATATAGCCATACTGCTCTAATAAGCAATAAACTCCAAATATATGCAGCATACATATAGTGGATAGTATATAAGTAGGGTATAATACCTTGCTGTCAGCCGTGTGAGAGTACCTCGGCGTCCCTCTGCTCGAATACCCCGAAACAGCTGTCTGTGGATGGATACCATGTTTTGGCATTGGTGGTTTTCCTTTTTGGATGCTGCCCTTTCCGTGGTTGTTCCTTCCCGGTGAAAGACCTGGCTATTTATTGCTTGCATTGAGAAACACGTGATGGTGTCTCCGCGGCTTTTCTATATGCATTTGCATATTTCCCATAAGGGATGGAGCAGTGTTCTGGATCACTGCGTTGAGAAACACGTGATGGTGTCTCCGCGGTGTTTGATGTTTTGATCTCCCCGAGGTCATTCATCCTTATGTTTATAGTCCTTTTACTAGGCACTGCTCCTAATAGCCAGTTTCCTACTCCACACTGATGAGGGGCAAATACCCTGAAACAGCTGTCTGTGGATGGATACCATGTTTTGACATAGGTGGTTTTCCTTTTTGGATGCTGCCCTTCCCGTGGTTGTTCCTTCCCGGTGAAATACCAGGCTTTTTATTGCTTGCGTTGAGAAACACGTGATGGTGTCTCGGCGGCTTTTCTATATGCATCTGGCACTATGAGCCAGGAGGGGTCACGGACTGCTCCCGGCACATTAACCCCCAGAACACTGTGATCAAACGTGATCGCAGCGTTCTGGTGGCATAGGGAAGCATTGCGCAGGGAGGGGGCTCCCTGCGTGCTTCTCTGAGACCCTCGGAACAACGTGATGTGATCATGTTATTCCCATTAGGGTTAGGTTTGGAGCTAAAGCTAGGGTTAGGGTTGGGGCTGAAGTTAGGGTTAGAGTGGGGGCTAGAGTTGGGGTTAGGATTACATTTACGGTTGGATTAGGGGTGTGTCAGGTTTAGGGGATGTGGTTAGGGTTATGGATAGCATTGTGATTAGGGTTAGGGGTGTGTTGGGGTTGGGATTAAGGGTGTGTTCGGGTTATGATTAGGGTTAGGGGTGTGTTGGGGTTAGGGGTGTGGTTAGGGTTGGGATTAGAGTTAAGGGTGTGTTGGGGTTAGGGTTGGAGTTAGAATTGGAGGTTTCCACTGTTTAGGCACATCAGGGGCTCTGCAAACACAATGTGACGCCCACAGACCATTCCTGCATTCCAAAACGCCACTTCTTCCCTTCCGAGCCCCGACGTGCGCCCAAACAGTGGTTTACCCCCACACATAAGCTATCAGCGTACTAAGGACAAATTGGACAACAACTTTTGTGGTCCAGTTTCTCCTGTTACCCTTGGGAAAATAAAAATTTGGGGGCTAAAAATCATTTTTGTGGGAAAAAAATGATTTTTTTTATTTTCATGGCTTTGCGTTATAAACGTTAGTGAAACACTTGGGGGTTCAAAGTTCTCATAACACATCTAGATAAGTTCCTTTGGGGTTTAGTGTCCAATATGGGGTCACTTGTGGGGGCTTTATACTGCTTAGGTATATCAGGGGCTCTGCAAATGCAACGTGACGCCCGCAGACCATTCCATCAAAGTCTGCATTCCAAAACGGCACTTCTTCCCTTCCGAGCCCCGACGTGTGCCCAAACAGTAGTTTCTCCCACATATGGGGCATCAGCGTACTCACCACAAATTGGACAACAACTTTTGGGGTCCAATTTCTCCTGTTACCCTTGGGAAAATACAAAACTGGGGGCTAAAAAATCATTTTTGTGGAAAAAAAGAGATTTTTTATTTTCACGGCTCTGCGTTATAAACTTTAGTGATACCGTTAATCATAAAGCACATCAATAAATTGTGGCCAAGAGCAAAAAAATGAAGCTCTCTCAGAGTCAGTGCCCAGAATCACTGGGATAACAGGACAACTCCAATATATATGAAGCAAAACATAGAAACGGAGTATAAAAATCCCACAAAGCATAATCACCGTTAGAAAAAACTTTATTTAACCCCTTCCCAACCTTTGACGCCACGTAGGCGTCATGAAAGTCGGTGCCAATCCGACCCATGACGCCTATGCGGCGTCATGGAAAGATCGCGTCCCTGCAGACCGGGTGAAAGGGTTAACTCCCATTTCACCCGATCTGCAGGGACAGGGGGAGTGGTAGTTTAGCCCAGGGGGGGTGGCTTCACCCCCTCGTGGCTACGATCGCTCTGATTGGCTGTTGAAAGTGAAACTGCCAATCAGAGCGATTTGTAATATTTCACCCATTATAACGGGTGAAATATTACAATCCAGCCATGGCCGATGCTGCAATATCATCGGCCATGGCTGGAAATGCTAGTGTGCCCCCACCCCACCCCTCCGATCGCCCCCCCACCCCCCCGATCTGGCCGGTACACTGCTCCGGCTCCCCTCCGTCCAGTGCTCCGCTCCCCCCCGTGCTCGTGTCCGCTCCCCCCGTGCTCCAATCACCCCCCCGTGCTCCAATCACCCCCCCTGCACTCCGATCCACCCCCCCCGTGCTCCGTTCCACCCCCCGTGCTCCATTCCAGCCCCCCCGTGCTCCGTTCCACGCCCCCGCGCTCCGTTCCACCCCTCCCGCGCTCCGATTCCCCCCCCCGTGCTCCGATCCCCCCCCCCGTTTTCCCCCCCCACCCTATCATACTTACCGATCCAGCCGTGGTCCCGTCCGTCTTCTCCCGGGTGCCGCCATCTTCCAAAATGGCGGGCGCATGCGCAGTGCGCCCGCCGAATCTGCCGGCCGGCAGATTCGTTCCAAAGTGCATTTTGATCACTGAGATATAATCTATCTCAGTGATCAAAATAAAAAAAATAATAAATGACCCCCCCCCTTTGTCACCCCCATAGGTAGGGACAATAAAAAAATAAAGAAATTTTTTTTTTTCCACTAATGTTAGAATAGGGTTAGGGTTAGGGGTAGGGTTAGGGTTAGAGGTAGGGTTAGGGGTAGGGCTAGGGTTAGGGTTAGGGGTAGGGTTAGGGCTAGGGTTAGGGCTAGGGTTAGGGCTAGGGTTAGGGTTAGGGTTAGGAATGTGCACACGTATTCTGGTCCTCTGCGGATTTTTCCGCTGCGGATTTGATAAATCCGCAGTGCTAAACCGCTGCGGATTTATGGCGGATTTACCGCGTTTTTTTCTGCGCATTTCACTGCGGTTTTACAATTGCGATTTTCTATTGGAGCAGTTGTAAAACCGCTGCGGAATCCGCACAAAGAAGTGACATGCTGCGGAATGTAAACAGCTGCGTTTCCGTGCAGTTTTTCCGCAGCATGTGTACAGCGATTTTTGTTTCCCATAGGTTTACATTGAACTGTACACTCATGGGAAACTGCTGCGGATCCGCAGCGTTTTCCGCAGCGTGTGCACATACCTTTAGAATTAGGCTATGTGCACACGGTGCTGATTTGGCTGCGGATTCGCAGCAGTGTTCCATCAGGTTTACAGTACCATGTAAACATATGAAAAACCAAATCCGCTGTGCCCATGGTGCGGAAAATACCGCGCGGGAACGCTGCGTTGTATTTTCCGCAGCATGTCAATTCTTTGTGCGGATTCCGCGGCGTTTTACACCTGTTCCTCAATAGGAATCCGCAGGTGAAATCCGCACAAAAAACACTGGAAATCCGCGGAAAATCCGCAGGTAAAACACAGTGCCTTTTACCCGCAGATTTTTCAAAAATGGTGCGGAAATATCTCACACGAATCCGCAACGTGGGCACATAGCCTTAGGGTTAGGGTTAGGGTTAGGGTTGGAATTAGGGTTGTGGTTAGGGTTAGGGGTGTGTTGGGGTTAGTGTTGTGGTTAGGGGTGTGTTGGGGTTAGGGTTGTGATTAGGATTATGGCTACAGTTGGGATTAGGGTTAGGGGTGTGTTGGGGTTAGTGTTGGAGTTAGAATTGAGGGGTTACCACTGTTTAGGCACATCAGGGGTCTCCAAACGCAACATGGCGCCACCATTGATTCCAGCCAATCTCGTATTCAAAAAGTCAAATGGTGCTCCCTCACTTCCGAGCCCTGACGTGTGCCCAAACAGTGGTTTACCCCCACATATGGGGTACCAGCATACTCAGGACAAACTGCGCAACAATTACTGGGGTCCAATTTCTCCTGTTACCCTTGTGAATCTAAAAAAATGCTTGCTAAAACATAATTTTTGAGGAAAGAAAAATGATTTTTTATTTTCACGGCTCTGCGTTGTAAACGTCTGTGAAGCACTTGGGGGTTCAAAGTGCTCACCACATATCTAGATAAGTTCCTTGGGGGGTCTAGTTTCTAAAATGGGGTCACTTGTGGGGGGTTTCTACTGTTTAGGCACACCAGGGGCTCTGCAAACGCAACGTGACACCCGCAGACCATTCCATCAAAGTCTGCATTTCAAAAGTCACTACTTCCCTTCTGAACCCCGACGTGTGCCCAAACAGTGGTTTACCCCCACATATGGGGTATCAGCGTACTCAGGAGAAACTGGACAACAACTTTTGGGGTCCAATTTCTCCTGTAACCCTTGGGAAAATAAAAAATTCTGGGCTAAATAATTATTTTTGAGGAAAGAAAACGTATTTATTATTTTCACGGCTCTGCATTATAAACTTCTATGAAGCACTTGGGGGTTCAAAGTGCTCACCACACATCTAGATAAGTTCCTTTCAGGGTCTAGTTTCCAAAATGGGGTCACTTGTGGGGGGTTTCTACTGTTTAGGCACATCAGGGGCTCTGCAAACGCAACGTGACGCCCGCAGAGCATTCCATCAAAGTCTGCATTTCAAAACGTCACTACTTCAATTCCAAGCCCCGGCATGTGCCCAAACAGTAGTTTACCCCCACATATGGGGTATCACCGTACTCAGGAGAAACTGGATAACAAATATTGGGGTCAAATTTCTCCTGTTATCCTTGGGAAAATTAAAAAATTCTGGGCTAAATAATTATTTTTGAGGAAAGAAAACGTATTTATTATTTTCACGGCTCTGCATTATAAACTTCTATGAAGCACTTGGGGGTTCAAAGTGCTCACCACACATCTAGATAAGTTCCTTTGGGGGTCTAGTTTCCAAAATGGGGTCACTTGTGGGGGGTTTCTACTGTTAAGCCACATCAGGGGCTCTGCAAACGCAACGTGACGCCCACAGAGCATTCCATCAAAGTCTGCATTTCAAAACGTCACTACTTCACTTCCGAGCCCCGGCATGTGCCCAAACAGTGATTTACCCCCACATATGGGGTATCAGCGTACTCAGGAGAAACTGGACAACAACTTTTGGGGTCAAATTTCTCCTGTTACCCTTGGGAAAATAAAAAATTGCAGGCTAAAAGATCATTTTTGAGAAAATATTTTTTTTTTTTATTTTCATGGCTCTGCGTTATAAACTTCTGTGAAGCACTTGGGGGTTCAAAGTCCTCACTACACATCTAGATTAGTTCCTTTGGGGGTCTAGTTTCTAAAATGGTGTCATTTCTGGGGGATCTCCAATGTTTAGGCACACAGGGGCTCTCCAAACGTGACATGGTGTCCGCTAATGATTGGAGCTAATTTTCCATTTAAAAAGCCAAATGGCGTGCCATCCCTTCCGAGCCCTGCCGTGCGCCCAAACAGTGGTTTACCCCCACATATGGGGTATCAGCGTACTCAGGACAAACTGGACAACAATATTTGGGGTCCAATTTCTCCTATTATCCTTGGCAAAATAGGAAATTCCAGGCTAAAAAATCATTTTTGAGGAAAGAAAAATTATTATTTATTTTCATGGCTCTGCGTTATAAACTTCTGTGAAGCACCTGGGGGTTTAAAGTGCTCAATATGCATCTAGATAAGTTCCCTGGGGGGTCTAGTTTCCAAAATGGGGTCACTTGTGCGGGAGCTCCAATGTTTAGGCACACAGGGGCTCTCCAAACGCGACATGGTGTCCGCTAACAATTGGAGCTAATTTTCCATTCAAAAAGTCAAATGGCGCGCCTTCTCTTCCGAGCCCTGCCGAGTGCCCAAACAGTGGTTTACCCCCACATATGAGGTATCGGCGTACTCGGGAGAAATTGCCCAACAAATTTTATGATCCATTTTATCCTACTGCCCATGTGAAAATGAAAAAATTGAGGCGAAAAGAATTTTTTTGTGAAAAAAAATTACTTTTTCATTTTTACAGATCAATTTGTGAAGCACCTGAGGGTTTAAAGTGCTCACTAGGCATCTAAATTAGTTCCTTGGGGGGTCTAGTTTCCAAAATGGGGTCACTTGTGGGGGAGCGCCAATGTTTAGGCACACAGGAGCTATCCAAACGCGACATGGTGTCCGCTAACGATGGAAATAATTTTTCATTCAAAAAGTCAAATGGCGCTCCTTCCCTTCCGAGCCTTACCATGTGCCCAAACAGTGGTTTACCTCCACATGTGAGGTATTGGTGTACTCAGGAGAAATTGCCCAACACATTTTAGGATCCATTTTATCCTGTTGCCCATGTGAAAATGAAAAAATTGAGGCTAAAAGAATTTTTTTGTGAAAAAAAAGTACTTTTTCATTTTTACGGATCAATTTGTGAAGCACCTGGGGGTTCAAAGTGCTCACTATGCATCTAGATAAGTTCCTTGGGGCGTCTAGTTTCCAAAATGGGGTCACTTGTGGGGGAGCTCCAATTTTTAGGCACACGGGGGCTCTCCAAACGTGACATGGTGTCCGCTAAAGAGTGGAGCCAATTTTTGATTCAAAAAGTCAAATGGCGCTCCTTCCCTTCCAAGCCCTGCCGTGCGCCAAAACAGTGGTTTACCCCCACATATGAGGTATCAGCGTACTCAGGACAAATTTGACAACAACTTTCGTGGTTCAGTTTCTCCTTTTACCATTGGGAAAATAAAAAAATTGTTGCTAAAAGATAATTTTTGTGACTAAAAAGTTAAATGTTCATTTTTTCCTTCCATGTTGCTTCTGCTGCTGTGAAGCACCTGAAGGGTTAATAAACTTCTTGAATGTGGTTTTGAGTACCTTGAGGGATGCAGTTTTTAGAATGGTGTCACTTTTGGGTATTTTCAGCCAAATAGACCCCTCAAACTGACTTCAAATGTGAGGTGGTCCCTAAAAAAAATGGTTTTGTAAATTTCGTTGTAAAAATGACAAATCGCTGGTCGAATTTTAACCCTTATAACTTCCTAACAAAAAAAAATTTTGTTTCCAAAATTGTGCTGATGTAAAGTAAACATGTGGGAAATGTTATTTATTAACTATTTTGTGTCACATATCTCTCTGGTTTAACAGAATAAAAATTCAAAATGTGAAAATTGCGAAATTTTCAAAATTTTCGCCAAATTTCCGTGTTTATCACAAATAAATGCAGAATTTATTGACCTAAATTTACCACTAACATGAAGCCCAATATGTCACGAAAAAACAATCTCAGAACCGCTAGGATCCGTTGAAGCGTTCCTGAGTTATTACCTCATAAAGGGACACTGGTCAGAATTGCAAAAAACGGCAAGGTCTTTAAGGTCAAAATAGGCTGGGTCTTGAAGGGGTTAAACAAATACAAATCACTGTATAAAACCAATATAACCCATACAGTGAGAAGATATGGAGGAGACATGAAGGTAGGCTGGTTTAAGCAGGAAAAGCTAAATACATCCTGAGCAAGCTATCCATGAGTGACAATGGTTACACAATACCACCCACATGGCAGAGGATTCTAACAAAATAATGGGTGCAGAAAGCAGTACCCCGCAAATCACTCCCAACTTACTAGTCATTCATGCATGCTTACCCATAAATACACGGATGGCTTATCCCACTTAGCCCAGCAGCCCCCTGTCGTGCGTTTCGCGGTCCAGCTTTCTCAAAAGGGGATTCTGCCCAAACTGTAGTATGGGGTATCAGCGTACTCACTACAAGTTGGACAACAATTTTTGGGGTCCAATTTCTCCTGTTACCCTTGGGAAAATACAAAACTGGGGGCTAAAAAATCATTTTTGTGGAAAAAAAAGATTTTTTATTTTCACGGCTCTGCGTTATAAACTTTAGTGAAACACTTGGGGGTTCAAAGTTCTCACAACACATCTAGTGTTTAGGTACATCAGGGGCTCTGCAAACGCAACGTGACGCCTGCAGACCATTCCATCAAAGTCTGCATTCCAAAACGGCGCTCCTTCCCTTCCGAGTTCTGCCATGCACCCAAACGGTGGTTCCCCCTCACATATGGGGTGTCAGCGTACTCAGGACAAATTGAACAACAACTTTTGGTGTCCAATTCCTCCGGATACCCTTGGGAAAATAAAAAATTGGGGGCGAAAAGATCATTTTTGTGAAAAAAAAAAAGTTTTTAATTTTCACGACTCTATATTATAAACTTAAGTGAAACAATTGGGGGTTTAAAGTGCACACCACACATCTATATAAGTTCCTTAGGTGGTCTAGTTTCCAAAATGGGGTCACTTGTGGGGGGTTTCCACTGTTTAGGCACATCAGAGGCTCTCCAAACGCGACATGGCGCGCTATCTCAATCCCAGCCAATTTTGCATTGAAAAGTCAAATGGCGCTCCTTCATTTCCGAGCTTTGCCATGTGCTCAAACAACTTTTGGGGTCCAATTTCTCCAATTACAATTGGTAAAATAAAACAAATTGGAGCTGAAGTAATTTTTTTGTGAAAAAACATTTAATGTTCATTTTTTTTAAACATTCCAAAAATTCCTGTGAAGCACCTGAAGGGTTAATAAACTTCTTAGGCCGGCGTCACACATGCGAGTTTTACGGACGTAAGAGCGCAGAATCTACGTCCGTAAAACTCGCAAAAAATACGGCACAATTATTCTCTATGCCCCTGCTCCTATTTGCCGTATTTTACTGATCAGTATTATACGGCTTTCTACG